>NC_072733.1:93594379-94324379 GCF_026930045.1 Uloborus diversus | reverse complement strand
AAACCACGGCAAAAAACATTGCGGTTATATGCTTCAAAAATACCAGAAACTAGAAAGTTTTTGTACACAAAGAAAAATTACTTGAAGTTATTTAAAATGCATAAATTAACAAGTTACTGTTTCAGTTCACCAAAGAAATCTATATAATCTAAAAATATGACATGTGTACCAACTCCAAATATGTTATATATTCTTGTTTCATTGCACAAACTTCATTAAAAACAGACTCTACTTATATGTAATGCAATTAAATTTTAAAGATTTTCATACACAATTATTTGATTTGCTCTGTAATGTGTCTCATAAAATGTCTGTTACCGAAACAAATTATTATTGAAATGTTTCTGGAAATCTTCAAAATTTCATTACATTTTCAGAAGTAGAGTCTACATCCTTCAAACTTCATACAATAGAGCAAATATTTAATATATTCAGTCTTTGTAGGGTGTTTTGTGCAAAAATCCCATCATAGGGTTTGTTACTTGGTGGTTATAATGTAGAGAAGAGGGCACATGTGGACATTTTTGTTTAATACAAAAATCTTACCATTTTCATTTTATTTTCTTAATTGTTTTATTAACCACAATCTTACACCTTATTTCTTTAAATGTGCCTGCTCAAATATTAAGAGATATAACAACATTTAAAAATAAAATTGAAATAAGTTAAAATCGTCAATATGTGCCCCTACACATGGTATATTTGTACATGCTTGGGGCACATTCAGACACCATAAATAAAACAGTTTTAATAATTTGAAATGGCAAAGACAAATGGCTTGAGTTTTCATAAATTAATAAACTTTATTCTCTCTAAACTGTTTGATTAAACTTTTTTATCCAAAATTAACTACATGGCTTAAACACTAGCAAATAATGAAAACCACAGATTTTGTTATTTAAAAATTACTTTAAGCACCTATGTCTTCAATTTTGTACATTCACTTATAGATATAAAAGAGGCAAAGTACAGAAGCAAATTTCGGTTGTCCGTATATACTCCCAAAACAGTAGCCAAACATGCCCTTTTAGCTAGATGTTTATAATTTTACTATACTTAACCTAGTAGAAATTTTTAAAAATAAAATTTGATTTATGAATCATTATAGTCCACAAATTATTTATTTATTTTTATTATTAATTTTTGTAATGCAATATAAAGGTATATTAATTAACATTCAAGCAAAATCTAGCATAAATTACTATTTATTTTCCAAACTACTAGATTGATATAACGTAGAAAATTTTAATGCCTATTGCTTCAATTTTTCTTGAGAAATGTATCATAGTTATGCCTTTGAAACACATTTCCTTCATAATTTTCAATTTCTTAAAAAAAAAAAGTTTGGGAAAATTGAGCTGTCAATATGGTGCTCCTTCTCCCTTGTTTCCATTGTATTTCTTGTTGAGTTTTCTAGAACATTATGTTGAGAAAATAAACTAGCATCAAAATTACTTGTTATAAATGTTGGAAAACTTTTTTAGATGAAAAAGAGAAATACGACCCTACTGGTTTTAGAGATTCTATCATTCAGGGCCTTAATGAAAGTGGGACTGACCTAGAATTAGTCTCCAAGTTCTTGGATACAGCTGGATCAAAGCTTGACTATCGCCGTTACGGTGAAACTCTATTTGACATTCTTCTTGCTGGTGGAATATTAGGTACTTGAGTTTTTTGAATTTCTCTAAATTTTGCCATGTGTTTTATGCATTCAGCAATGTCTTTAAAAATAAAGTAATTTCTAAATTATATGGGAACCTATACTCATGTTCATGAACAGTGCAGCAATTTTTAATACATCTCCATTAAAAATAAATTTCAAAAAGACTGCAAATAAGAGTCAACTCTTACTAATAAATAAATTTGATTGGTTTCGAAGGGGCCACCTTTTGCTGCAATTTAGAGGAGCCAACACTTAACTTAATATTATTTTTAGCAATTGGCTGCAAGCTTTCCACTTTTAATCTATCCCATTCCTGCTGAAGCAATTGCTTTTCAAAGTCCAACTTTTTGTGTGCTTTTGCCTTTTTCCTTTGAGGACTACATTGTTAATTTTTTAGGCCAGGCAGGGCAATGATCCAACAATATTTCAGTCCAGATGGTGTACTTAGCGCTAGAACCCACCCGCAATTTTTCAAAATTTTAGTTAAGCTCTTAGTTGTGGAGTTTTAAAAAGTTTCTTAAGTTACATTCTCTGTCATAATACTTGCTAATTTTAGTTTTTAATTGTGTTTTTTAAATTGTTTTGTGTGTAATTTTTGGCATCCAGCTGTCTTTTGAAGGTGTCATCTTTACCGACTGCCAAAATAAACTCTTAACAGAATTTTGGCTATTGCTTTGCTTGAAGCACCAGTTATATCTGCAGCTAAAACTGTATGAAGCATAATTTTTTTTTAGACAGTGAGCATTTTTTAAGTTGGCTAACTTTTTTTGCTTAAACTCTAGTTTTGTTTACATTCTCACTAATTTAATGAGTAATATTTCTGTTGTCTTTCAGTACTAATTTCAACACTACTTTTTCAATTATTGTTCTTAATAAAAATAAATGTAGTATACTCCCACTTATTCGGGGAATGTGGTGCCACGCAAACCATGGATAATAAAATTTCCACGGGCCCTCAAAAGACCCTATAAAGGCCCTATTTTCAAGTATTGTTTGTAGGTGTCCCTCTAAAGGCCATATTTTGTAGTCAAAAAACCTTAAAATCACTCAAAGGACCTATTTTTTTAGGGTTTGTGTCATTCTGTGTCAAATCAAAGAGAAACAATTTTTCAACTTGACTTTTCAGATTTTCATGAAACTTTGAGAAACCTTTTTTTGATGTCTTAAAATTATCTATATTTTAAAAAAATCTATCATTCATAAGTGATGTGTATTTAATTTTTGGAATTTTTTGAACATTGCTTTTTTTTAAAACTTGCCAGCAGTGTTTTAAAGGATTTAATTCAAGTTCTATGGAAGCAACAGAGTTGCATAATAAGTCATTTTAAAGTACATACATGCACTTGTGTTTTGTATACAGTAAACTCCCGATTATCAGCAGAATAGGGTGGAACGGTAACTGCAGATAACCAAATTCGTGGATAATCCGCAAAGTAAGTAGAAGACAATATTAGTCTATGCAATGACTTTAGATAGATCATTAATATTTGCATCCTAACTAAAATAGCATTGTATTAAAATGTATCTAAAAGCTTAAAAATTATCGCTCATTATAGCAAATGGATTTCACACATATGTGAGCAAATGGTGCAAACAGATTAATTGAAAAATATAAAGCTAGGTTACACCAAAAATGCATATGGGAAAGGAGAGAAGTGTTTTGAAAAAGATTGGTGAGGTCACTCAATTACCTGTGCAAGCCATAGGTCTAAAAACTGATAAATATAGTGTAGATTTAAAGCAGTAAGTAGTGCAGATTAAAAAATCAGGTTTCAAGTAGTTCAGTTGATCATTATGAAATTTCCAACATTATTCAAATTTTGTGTTGAATTTTTTATTTCTGTAACTTAAAAAATTTTTTTTGGAGCTTTATCATACAATATTTGCCCAATGCTAGCTATATTAACTCCATTTCCTCTGAAGGGTTTGATGGTAAAATTATAAATGCTGTGTAATGAAATGCTTTAAATTCAAATTTTCATTTCAGCTCCTGGTGGAACCTTGGCTGTTGATGTTGATCCTCAAAAGACTACAAGGGGGGGGGACTAATGTTTGCATATTCACTGCTGATGATAATCTAGACACATTAAAAACTTATGCTCAGGTATTTTTGTGCGACATTTTTCAACTGACACAAAGTGTTAATTGTATTATAGTGTTATGATTAATTGATGTAAGATATGGAGAATTTATCTTTAATTTGTTTAGAAATCTAAAGTTTTTTGGCTGTTAAGTTGTGAATTTCTTGCAATAAAGTAACCTAATAATATAAATGTATTTCAAATCATTCTTTGTTCACTTTTCACATTGCCCATAGTGCAGAGTAAGGTGTGCTCTATAAGTAGGTGTCTGCATTTAACTTGTAGAGATTGGGTTGTGAGAGAAAGTAGTCTGACACTTAGTATAATTTACAACTAATTTGAATTTTGCTGGGGTGAAAACTTATTAAATGAGTAGGGGACAGAATGCTGGATGATTGATTCTTCTTAAGACTTAAATTCCCAGCCAAGAAATTACAAAGAAAAGAAATTGATGCATGTGCATCATTATATATATATATATATATATATATATATATATATATATATATATATGGGCAATTCCACCGTTACGGACGTAACAATCACAGACTTTAAACACACATAATTTCAATTTGGTTTCATAAAGAGTTACAAATTTTTTTTCTGTTGTATAGTTTGGTGTTATTAATGCTATCAAAAACTTGGGTGCAGATTGCTTTATTAGAAAAAGTGACAAAAATTAAAAACTGCCTGTTACGGACGTAACTCAGAAAACAGCAAAATGTATACATTGTCATACAATTGCCAATATTCCTGTGAATTATTCATAGATTTCTAAAATTTTCTTTGAAATACTTGTTCTTGAGATTTCAAGCTTTCTAAAACCATAAAGTTTTCATGGATATTGTTTGGAAAATTTATGATAGAAATTTATATATTTGTTACGGACGTAACAAAAAAGTGTTACGGACGTAACATGTCTGATATGGTAATTGCACAAAGCAAATAAAAGCTTGTGTATACTAATAAGTTTTGTTAAGAGAGTGCAATGGTCTAGATTAACACATTATTATGCCCATTTAAGTTACACTTTAATAGTTTTTAAAGATTTGTGGAGGTAGGGAGCATCTCCCATGCATATACTAACCACCATGTAAATAAATATAAAATATAAATTGGTGCGTCATAAAAAGTGCAATTATCCAAGGGGAAATTAAGCAAAACAAAAGTGGAATTATTCAGTTACAAATAAATTTTTCAAATTTTTAACATGAACATGGAAGGAGAGGGTGGGGGAGGGCTTCTACAAGAGAGTACTTTTACAGTTTAAGAATTTTCGATGATTTTCTCTATCTCTCAACAAACATATTAACTGCCAAATTTCTTTTAAAGTTTAACGGTTGCCTTTGATTTCAATCGCTTTTTAACAGAATTGGCACTTTTTTGCCAACGGTGGAAAAAAATTGTCGAAACTGACATAGGAAAAATGCATTTTGGCCAACATTTGCCAAAGTAATCTAAATCTTGCTTCAAAACTAAATGTGTTTTATCTGAGGATCAGATGTAGCTAGTTTAATAATATTTAGTACTTTTAATTCTAATCTAATCATTCTTTTTAATTTAAGTTTTAAAACTATAAAATATTCAACGCATCAATGAAACAGTAATCTAAATATTATTTTTTTGTGGAGAGTAAATAACAATAAAAAGTAACTCAGTAACTTTGGTTTAAACTATTCAAACAGGACAAAATTCTTATCTCTAAGTTATTAAATAAGAAGTAATATCAATTTGGCTATGCTTTCAGAATGATAGAAGTTTGAAGAGAAAAACTATACTTAATATCTGTAATATAAATTTAAAAAAAATATATTAATGAAAATTACGCACAATATGCTTTGGATTTCATCGTGTTAAATGATCAAGTAATTTTCACAAAAATCTACTTGGAGAACACTATTCTTTTGTGTCATAGTGCATTGATGAAGCAAAGTTTAAGAATTTAAGGAACCCTCTAGAATATTTTTATGCACGTTATTAAGCATTAATTGCTAATCTAGAATTATTAACAGCAATTGAATTTATTGCATGATTTGGAGGACAAAAAAATCATACCTTGAGATTAACACCTCAGAGCAACAGTAGGATATCTTGGTGTTATTCCTAGGATTAGATGTCTTAATGTTGCTCTGAGGCGACGATGTGTATTTCAATAATTTAAAAAAATGAAATTAAATATCCACTAATATTTATAAAATTTTGAAATTCACAGTGTTAGAAGTTTTGTTATATCATATTACATGTCATACCCTATATTTTCATTGCCCATCCTGTGCTTTTTTTCTTTTTAATTGGAAATATACATGTGTTACGGACGTAACGTACTGCTTTTTGTTACGTCCGTAACAAAAAATGTTACGTCTGTAATACCATTTTTTTAAAAACTAAAGAAATTCTAATGTTTTAAACTATGGTACACAATTACTCTAATGAATTGCTAAAAGGACAAAAAAGGATTTCTTTTAATTTTGTTTTTTTAGGAAGTAACGACAACTTTTGCTAAATTTTTGTTACGGACGTAACATTGAACTTCATTTTTTTAAAATTAAAATTGCCTGATTTTATTTTGTAAAAAAATAAAAATAAATGCATGTTATTATAGTATTATGTTAATAGTTTCAGCTGTATTGCAATTAATTTTGGTTATTTTTATTTTGCTATTAGAAATAAGCGTTTGAAAAAGGGGTATTTTTTTCTGATTGTTTTGAAGACCCGACTATCATACTTCCAACTAGGAAAAAAATTTATTATTTAATTTTTATTCAAAAAGCAATGCAATATTCTGAAAATACACATTTCAAGCTTTACAATGATGCATAATATAGCAAAATAACTGCAATATGAAATTTTGACCTACTGGTTTCACTTTTCCTGGAATTGCCCATATATATATATATATATATATATATATATATATATATATATATATATATATATATATATATATATATATATATATATATATATATCGTCTTTTCTGTAACCAAGTGTTGATATGTGTTCCTATAGCAACATCAAGGAAACATGTTGAATGATTTTTTTAATTTTCTCAACTGCTTTTTTAATCTTCTTTAGTATATGACTTGATATCAGTTTTTCAGAATTCATGCATGTAAATACAGGTACAGATTTTGTTCTTATGTTCAGAGAGCTAATATGTGAGTAGAATTTCTTATTATGAAGTCAAATTCTTCTTTCACTTCTTGTACTGAAAATTAACCCCCTGAAGCCTTTGGCGGACTCATCCAAAGTGAGCTTTTCGTTGTAATAATTTCCAATACAGCTTTAAGTTGACTGTATGTAAAAAATACATATAGTTGAATTATTAATATAAATATTCACAAGAAAATTTACAACAACATTGCGTTGTAAGAAATTGTAAAAAAAAAATATAAATAGAGAAATTAATGTTAAATGAATAATAAATGATTGAATGAGCATGTAGAGTCTAATCGTCAAGACATGGAACGCATGCCTGGAGTATAGAAATGTCTTAATTTTAATGAATCTTAGAGTAGAATAAAGATAATTGTTTATTTGGAATTTTTTATAAGTATATTTGTTGACATGAGTTTCAAATGTGTTGATATTTGAATGTTATAACTAATGTGTTTTTCCTTTTTTAGGTTATTACAAAGCTGATTCGTCGATACAAATATCTGGAAAAAACACTGGAAGATGAATTCAAAAAAGTATGTTTTTTTTCCTATTCTGAAAGATTTAAATTTTTAGCCTCTTGATTAGGTTATTGAAAAAAGTAGAATGCTTTCTTCTGCCTGATTTTGCTGGTGAACAAAGGCAATTCAAGGAGATAGTAGATACAAAGAGCAGAATAATAAATTTATCCTATCATTCTATGTTTTACTCCACTTTTGTCATCCTAAATTTATTTATTCAATTTTAGTTTACCCACACCACTATTTTAGTCACTCATGTTTCATTCCTATTTATAACGTACAAAACAAGAACGCCCGGGTTCGCCGATATATCACAATATATATACAATATTTGTTTTAATTATGATATAAGCAACATAAAGATTATATGTAGCAATTATATGAATGGTATACATTTATTATTAAAAATAACCAAAAAAGTAATACTCTTTATTTATATAATATATTGATATTTATTTAATATAATAATGTGATACTATTTTTTTTTATTAATAAAAAATATTAGTAATGCAACCATTTTAATATAGATTAAAAATGCCTTGTTAAAAATTAAAGTTGGTCATAAAAAGACAATGTCTTATGGCTGTGCACAGACTGAGTATTTTTGTTTCTGTTTTGTATAATTTTGTAAAATATGCTAACAAAAAGGTAATAAGGCTTGAAAATGAAAAGAAAAGAATTAAGCAGCTAATGCTTAAGTTTCTCAATTAAAATTAATAAAAATTTAAAGTAAAATAATTATTCCTAACTACGTGCTATAAACATTATGTAGTTAATAAAACTAGCATTGTTTCAAAATATATTTTTAGTTAATAGCTTAAAACATTTTAAACACTGCATTTTATTTAATATGCAATGGTTTTCAAGTAGGGAAAAGCTAGGAAACCATTGTCATCGGTAACGTAAATCAGGGAAAATTGGTGAACCTAATTGGGGAAAAGTCAGGGAGCTTTTTTTGACAGCTTTTGTCACCACCCTGATCTTATAACAAACCCTTTGTAAGTTCACCACCTGCCTAAGTTTGTAATTTTAGGCCCCTCAAAATTTTTACTCTGTGTTGAGGCAAGAACAGACAGAGTATTAAGTCCGGTCCTGGCAGCTCTAGCTGTATGCGGGCGAGCATTATCTTGCTGGAAAATTGCTCCTGGGAGGCCATTTAGGAAAGATCTTAGATATGGTTGCAGAATGTCATTAACATTTTAGGCCTGAAGGAAGCATTTCAGACCTCGGAAATATTTAGCAGAGTAGCAGTTGAAATAAGCACATGACGAACAAAGTCTCAAAGAAAAAAAATATCCTTTTATTTTAGCATATTGGATGAGCTAATACTTAGACAATGTATTTGACTTACATTGAATCCAGTTCAACAAGAACATTAAAAATATAACGTTATACTAACACGGACAGCATCTCATCAAAAATGGCTAACAACTTATTTTGAATTACTTTAGAAAAGATGCATCTTCACGAAATAGGACATTCAATATAATTACTCCATTTTTTGTTGAACTAGACTGGACGACACTAACATGCAGACATCACACACAAAAAAAATTAAGGGAGAGAGAGAGCTCTCAAACCTGCAGCATTATATAGATGTGAAAACACATGGTGTAACAACTAACATTCGAAATTTTAATCGCTTGTGCAAAATAACAAGCACTGTTGCCGCACATGAAAACTTTAGAAAATATCTCAAGGTTATCACATGCAGGAACTAACCCAAACCCAATCCAGTTCAAATGAGTGAATCGCCCAAATGACGTCACTACCGATTCAATGTTGTTCGTTAGTTTACTTCGGAGCAATTTGTCTGAACCCGATCTGCATGGGGCAAAAATGTATTTTAGAAGAAATAACAGTGGGTTATTTCATTTTTTTAAAAATTTATCTAAAGGAAAAATTTGACTAAAATATTAACAAACATAATGCTGGCCAGTTAAGGTTCCACGTACCACAACTAGAGCGGGCCGACTATCATAGGCTATAGCCCCCCAGACCATTTTGTATGCTGTGCAGGTAGTGTGTTGTTTGATAGAATGGGTGGAGTGGTACTTTTCTCCAGGGGCGCCTCCACATCCGTGCGTAGACACCATCTGATCCCAAAACGAATTGTGATTCATCACTGAGCACCACCTTTTACCAATCAGTGAAATCCCACATCACTCTGGCTTCTCACCATTGCAGATGGAGTTGCCATGTTTTGTTATGAAAAGGAGTACATGAAAAGGGCATTTGGACTGCAGATTTACTTCTGCAAGACATTTAGAAATGGTTCAGGGAACAACTGCTACCCCTACGTCTGATTGTATGGTGAAACGAGTCACTGTGGGATCCACGAGTGCTTGCAACACGATCCTTCCATCCTCTCTCCTAGTAGCCTTTCCGGTCGTTCCAGACCTGTTTTTTTGCAGTTGGTACCATTTCGTGTTCACTGCCTCCAACAGTTTCTAACGGAACACTCCGAACGATTCACCTAAGCAGCAACACGGCTCGTTGACCAGCCTGCAATTTTCATGCCGATGATCAAACCTCTCTCAAACTCGCTTAACTGTGAGAAATGTTTTCTAACTTGTCTACCTGGCATTTGCATATCAGATGTCGCTCTTCTTCCATGCAAAATTTTGTGATTCTATCTTTTTTCTTGGGACGCTATTTTCAAGGTTCCTGAGTGTACAATATTCCATTTTTACTTGTATTTTATATTCATAAATTTAATAGTAATGTAACAATTTGAATTCATATTAAAAGTGCTTAATTAAATATTAAGCATTGCTTATAAAAAAAGATGGCTTATGAGTGCAATGATTAATGCATATTATTTATTTCTGATGAATCATATAACTGTAAAAGTAGCTAACAGAAGAAAAATGAGTAAAACAGCAAATGCTAAATTAACTCCATTAAAATTGATAGAAATATAAAATAAAATATTAGATACAAAAAATGAAAGAAACTTTATTTTTAATTCTACATATTGTAATTATAATTCAAGAAAATAAAGAGTTATATGAGGATGCATTTACTATTTTGAAGACTTTAGTTTGGTTTGATTGAAAATATTAGATATATGTAAAAATATCAGATATTTTTGAAAATGTTATGGATTTTTCGAACCCTGTTGCTTTTCTAGCCTTAATGTTGAAAACTTGCAGGGAAAGTCCTCAAGCACTCTCTGTACCCTAAACGTGACTAAAAAGAGGTGCATTTTTATGCCTTCCAAGTTTGAAATATTTCCTTGGAAAACAACCCATTCCATCAAAATATAACCTAATATCCTGTTTTCAGAACTTCAATATCAAAAAATTTTGGAAGATAGCATCGAACCCTAGCATTGTCCGAGAGAGCCAAAATGCATTTTAAGCACTTCCAACTCGAAAAAATTCTGGAAAAGATCTCTGAGCCCTCACTCTTTTCCTAACATTTCTATAAAAGATAGAATAAATTGTTTCCTTAAGATTTAAATTTACAAATTTAGTTGAAAAAAATACCCGAAATTCTTCCCTGCACGCTTAATGTCTTTAAATGCAGCTGAAAATCGCATTTCTAGTACTTCAACTTTGATAAATTTTCTGGGGACTCCCGGACTACACTTAGTTTGAAGACTTAGTTGTTGAAATATTTTCATCCAGAGATTCTAAACCTTCCCATTTCCTAAACTTCACCAAACATAGCCTAAAATTTCATCATTCAGACTTCACTGACCCGACCTTTCAAGAGAGATCCCTCTTCAATTTCTAGTAATGTAACTTCAACAGAAATTAAGTAAAATTCCTTCTTAAAGACTCAAATTTAAAACAATTTCTCAAGTAAATCTCCAAAACTTTCTTCTCTTAATCTCCCCAAAGATAGCCTATAATTTTATATTTCGAGTTCCACAACAAATAATTTCTAGAGAAAGCTCCCAGGACCTTCCCCCATTACTTAAACTTCAGCACAGAGAGCATAGAATTTTGTTTTTTAAACTTTTATTTGTACAAATTTCTGGAAGGAGCCTTCAATCTCTAAATATTGCTAAAGAAAGCTTGAAATTGATTATAGTTGAAATGGCTCTGAAAGAAACCTCAATCCCATGTCACCTAAGGTTACCACCAAAAAGTTCTGAAAATTGCATTTTTTACATCAATTTTGCTAGTTTCTATAGGAGGGTCCTAACCCCCTGCTGTTATCCGAATGTATTTTTACCTACCAATGTGATAATCTACTCAGCTTTATATGAGGTTATTTGCCTGGGCATGATTTTGGCTACTCCAAACTCCTGAGCATAAAGCTAGAGCACAACTGCAATCTTTGGCTGCTGTAACTGACCTTTTCAGTGTTTTCTTGCAGTTCCAGCTTAGCTCCAGCTATGGGGCGGTAATTTGTAGCTTTATATCCATTTGAGGTGCTTATAGTGTTTTCAGACCTTTAAAATGTATGCAAAAGTATTTATATTCTTCAGTATACTATGTTTTTTTCATTAGACAAAGAACCTAATACATATTTAAAACCCTAAATTCTTCAGAAGAAGGATGAAGAACCCTTTGAGAAAAAGTCATATTGTTTAAACAAGAGGGTCTGTTCCTCTCAGAGCGATGCACCCCTCCCCAAGATTGAGAGTGACTGCATGAACGAAGAAAAAAACCCTCTAAAACAGTGACTCCCCACTTAGACCTAGATTAGTGCTCTCCTCCTCCCCCTTGCTCGAGTTCTAGATCCACCACTGCAGGCTATTAAAGTAACTATTTTCGGGCAAAAGTTTAATGGTAACCAATGACTCTTATGTTCCAGGTTCTTGTGTTTCTCAAAGGTTTTTCACCTGTAGAGCGTTCAAAGTTGGCAAAAGTTACTGCTGTGTTGCTTGCTGGTGGTCAGATACCACCTACTGTGCTTTCAAAAGTACTACAGGACCATCTCGTCAAAGATGGTATGTATATTTTTTTGTGATTTGTTTTCAAATCATTTAATGTCAATTTCTTTTTCATATTAATATTTACTTTAGGCATTGCATTGGACTTCATCATGGAAGTTTGTAAAACCTGGATTGGTGAAAAGGATAGTGCTACTGTCTGGGCATGTCTTAGAAAAGCAGGTTTAGACTCACGTCTGATGGTACGATTTTTTTTATGTTTCACTTTTCATACTCTTTTCAATAAAATGAGGACTTATTTACCTTTCATATTTTTAGGATTTTTTCCCTGTGAGCAAACGCAGTATTGAAAATTTGAGTGGCACCTTCAAATCGAATGGTCTAAGTCAATTACTAGAGTACTTGGTAAATATCCTGAAGTTTTCTGTCATGCTCCTTAGCACAAACATAAATTTTCCTTAATGAAACTATGGTAGAGTCTCAAAAATGCGAGTTATTTCAGACTCGCGTCACATCGGATAATTGAAAACTCATATTATCTGTAAAATTCTAACAGATTAAAAATATAAACTATTCAGGCGACCTTATAAAAGCACTTTTTACTTCCTTGAATTACGAAAATAAGTATTGTCTTCACGAAAAATTTATCACTCAAATTTGAACATAAATTTTCCTTTTATGTATAAACGAATTTTTACTTCAGTTTCTCTTGATATCCATTTGTGTTAATGTAAGGACGGCATGTCTAGGAGATTTAATTAAGTCCACAATGGCGACACACTAACAAACAAACATTTAATTACTGACAACACATAACAAAAACATGAAGAACATGCATCACAACCTCAACACTTCAACATTCTCATCTTGTCTCCCTGCATTCTCCTGCCAACTAAGGCTGCATTACACAGTCTCGCTGCACGAGTATGAATATCGAAGTATAGTTTCATAAGAGTTACTGTTCTTCATGTCCACAGAAATGTCCCACATTAATGCGTGCTAATTTGTAGACAACCAAAACGTGCATTTTGCTTGCCTGAATCTATTTTGACGAGTTTTGTCATGTCATCTTTATTTATGTGCGTGTGTATGTATGTTAGTTGTAAAAGGTATCAATTTTGTGTATGCAACCTATGTGGCATCAAGTTTTGCACCTACTTTTTTGGGTGTTATTGAGTAATATTCAAAATGGATTTTAACACGTTCTTTGTGGCCTATAATGACAATTTTTACACGTTAAGTTATCTCCAAATCATATCTTAACCCATATCTTGTAGTCAATGAATATTTCGTGCCACTCAGGGAGTGTTGTTGAAACCAATCTCTCAATGCATTTTTATGATTTACTTACGGCCCTATTCTCAGAAGATGAAACTCGACTCCCCAAAACCGAGAAGTAAGGGAAAATTAGTTTCGAACGCGGTGCGTATTCTTCAAGTCATTTCAAGCACAAATTAGGGGAGCAGAGTTTTAACTGAAGTCGAAATGAAACGGCTGTTACCATTGGGTAGAGTGACTCACGTGATATTTTCTACCTGACTGCATTCCACGTGGTAGTAAATTCGCGTGCTGAAGAATGATTGATATATAATAAGAATTGGGAGTAGCAAAATGGATCTATAGTTCATACAATTTTTTTTATTAGACTCAATTTGAAATTTAAAAACATCAATGCATTTTTTTAATGTTTCTGGAAAGAAACTTAAAAAGTTTTTTCATCTTGTTATTAATCAAGATGAAATAAAAACTAATTCAATAATATAGTCACGTTCTTGGTAAGGGTTTCATCTGGGCCGGGCTGTAATTTACGAAATCCTCCCCCCCCCCCTCTTTCAAAAAGATATTTTATGTTAATATAAAGTTTGTGCTATTTTTTAGAAACAGCAACTTATTTTTATTTTGGCGTTGTAACTATAGTTCTAATTAAAAAACAAGTTTAATTACGAATAAATTCTATGTAAAATTTGCCCTAGACGCATATGTAACGTGCCCCGTCCAAACGCAATATTGTGCTTTGTTTTCGTTGACATTTAATGGATTAAATATGATTTAAGAAAAAATCAGGGGAAACTTCAGAGAATTAAAATTTATTTATTTTATTAACTTTGGAATCCACTTTGGGTGCAATTCTGGGGCAGACCGCTGTCCCCCCCCCCCTCTAGATACGCTACTGATTAATATATTAGTCTCTTTCCAGGGGTCTGGCCAGAGCAAATTTGGGTCCGTTAACGGACCCTTCACAAAAATACGATCAACCAAAACGGACCTTTCACAAAAATCCGATCAATCAAAACGGACCTTTCACAAAAATCCGATTAACCAAAACGGACCCTTCACAAAATTCTGGTAAACAAAAACGGATCTTTCACAAATTGGTTATTGAAAGAGCAAATCTCAAATTAAAATAATACAGCATATTTAAAGTTAAATTAGAGGAATCAACTTATACAAAATCAGCTAATTTTGCAAAAGAAAAAGAAATCGGCACTCTTGTGATGCTCCTGCAAACCATAAATAATTACTACGGCCAAATAAATATAATGCCTGTTGTTGGTTTCTTTGAAAGAAATTAAGAGCTGAAAGTCAGTTCGGTTTATAATTTTGCTTGTTTGTTTTATGCAGCGGTGTTGTTGTAAACTTCTTTGGAAAAGCGTCAACATTCTCTGAATAGGCGTAGTAAGCACTTTTCTCCCCACTCATGATTTAATCATCAATAATATACAGCGAAATGAATTTAGAACTACAAAGGATAGTATGGGTGGGGCGGATGTGATCGCTTTAGTTAGGGTTACAAAATTCAAACTTATCGCCACTTAGTGTCTGGTGGTGCGATGTTAAACTGTTATTTTGGGAGAAAGTTATATGGGTTTGGTTTTTCGATACTAAAAAGGATAATTAACTTTAAATAAACTTTTATTTACCGTTATTTTTTCTATAGTTGCCTACATTTTGAAAAACGCAATCTTTTTACATCCGATATGAAAATCATATTTTATTCTTTTTTTCAAGCTAACTTTGCTTTATCAGGATGCAAATAAATGAAAAGTCTCTTTATTTTTGCAACAAAGCTTATTTCAAGTTTTGAAAGGGGAATTCCATTTTCTTTTATGAGTCAATAATTAAAATACTGAATCGATGGTTTATTTTTTATTTTATTTATTTATTTATTTATTTTTGCTTCAACTGTGTCCAGATATTAATGATATGTTTATCATAAGACTCTAAAATGCAATTAAAAAGTAATTTTATCAAAAATATTTATTTTACAAGCCATTTTTATACTTTTGATTCCTTCACTTTGAGGATTTCAATCTCTTTGCATCCGCTGTGGAAATCTGATTTTTCGAATTTTCGATGTTTAGTACGCTTAGTTGAGGTAAACAAATAAAATATTTTTTTATTTTTGTGAAAATCACGGAGTTTATAAGGTTTGAACGAAACTCTGTGCTCTTAAACAGTGTCTTGGGTTAAAAAGTTAAATGCTGAACCCCTGCCTAATTTTTTTTCTTACAGTTATTTTAAATACTATGTAAAAAACATTTCTAGTATAATTTAACATGATGTAGAATGGTAGATAAATATTGATACTTGAGGGGTGCCCATCTCCCAGGGAGCGATGCCTCCCCCCTCTCCCCAAATACTAGAAAAACACTCAAGAATGATATTCTCAACAGAAAAGAGAGAAAACACTCAACTTTAAGTGTCAATGATGCAGTTTCCAGCATTTCAAGAGTCTAAACTTTCGTTTTTACAAGAAAAAAAAAATTAAATTATTTGATTTTTCACAAAAATAATTGATTTTTCACAAAATTATTTTATTTTTCACAAAAAACGGACCTTGTGAAAAATCCTGGACAGACCCCTGCTTTCTAATATTGAAAATCTGTCAGTCGTAAATGTTTTTTTTTCTTGTGTGTGAAGTAAACATTTTTGAATAATATAGAAGTTTAATATTTTCTACTGTGTTGTGTATGCATTTGAAAGAAAGAAAGAAAAGAATTAAAAACATAGAAAAGAAAAATTATTCACTGGTTGGTTGTGACAGATTCAACTAAATGCTGTCAGTTGGCAAGATATTTTATCGCTAATTTTATCATTAGCAAGATAATTATCGCTATACAAGTATTTTCATCTGAGTATCGCATACAGTAAAGTTAAGGTCCCTATAGTGGAGGAGCTGACCAACGCATCCGCCATTTTGGAGCAAACTTGATCTAGTGCTTCGCAGCTGAGAGCTTTGCTGCTGACGTTTACATTTCATTAGCATTTGTTAAATTGAGTCAAATGGGTGGTTTCTCGGCTGTTAATTGTGCAAACAGCTCCAAAAAAGGATTTCAACTCTTCAGATTTCCAGCAGATGCAGAAAGGAAAAATAAATGGATAATTAATAGCCGACGAAGTGACTGGCAGCTTGGAAATGGAGCTGGCTTGTGTGAGGTTAATACTGATTTATTTCTCTTGATTTTACTATGACTACGTTATAAATGCTCTGTAATCTTTGCTAACATGTTGCAGTGTTCTACGGAATGTCTTTTATTCTGTATTTCTCTGTTATGCAATAAGTACGCTTGCTCCAACATGGCCGATGCGTCCGCCTCTCCAGTTATAGGGGTTCTAGGGAAATCAAGTCTGGACTACGATAAACTGAATCTGAAATAAGACAGAATGTCGGCGGATTCCCTATAGTAACTAAATGTAGTTTAAAATTGGGTAGAGTATACTTCGTTTTTTAAATGCTTCCGAGATCACTGAGCCTCCTCCTCTCTCAAACGTGATCAGTGATAAATATTGTTTAAGGCTTTCACGGCCGACGTCAATATGGGGAGATAACATTTCCGGGCTTATTGGCCGTGGTCTATTTGGAGTAGCTCTCTACTCCAATTAGACCACGGCCAATAAGCCCGGAAATGTTATCTCCCCATAGTGACCAATGATAGTTTTGTAGTTTTTAATAGTTCAAAGTCGAAACGTTTTCGTAGAGAGCTGATGCTTCCCTGTTCCATTAATTTTACCAAGCATAACCTAAAATTGCATTTCTAAAACTTCCTATTTCGGAGAATTTCTGGGAAGAGCCTTTGACATTCTACTGTAAACAAAGATAGACTAAAATAAACTTCAATTTTGAAAAAAAAAAGTTATGAAAACACAATCGTTGTGGAACCTCTTCTTTTCCCTCTCCTCAATGGTACCGAAAATTGTGAAATTGCGGTTTTTGACATCAACTTTTAAAATATCACTTGGAAGGGAACTAGAATCCCTTCTCCCGATCCTTTTCTCCTTATGTCTATTTACTTAGATCAACCGATTTCAAAAAATTTCCGGGAGGATTTACCCGATTCCTCCCTTTTCTCGTTTCTTTCCTGTCAGCATAGAAGGCCTAACGATGTACCTTTTCAGATTTATAACCATTAGTATCCTTCTTTGAAGGGACATAAAAATGTGTCAGTGTTAGCTTTATTTTACGTTTCACAATTTTCTTTTTTTTTAAGAACTTTAAAACTTGATTCAGAAACTTAAAAGAAAATAGAAACTAGCGGTAGTTTAAAATGTCTTTGCTCCACTCGGAAGAATCGAGATCCAGTAATGGTTTATAAAACTTTTTTAGTTTACAGAGGTGGGCCAAAATATTTTTTTGCCGACTGGGCCAGAGTCAGCCTGTCCACCCCTGTATATATATATATATATATATATATATATATATATATATATATATATATATATATATATATATATATATATATATATATGTGCATATGTACGTACATAGACAGACAGCTTTCAATGACTCAAAGGTTTGTAGCCAGTCCCTTAGGGATTCAAGTTATCGAGAGTTGACTGTGTATATGAATGTGTGCATGTGATGTTTAGAAGGACCTATATACAGTATGCAGTTAGACTTCTTGAAAATATGTTTCAGTGTTAGTGATTTGATTTTCCAGTTTGAAACACTGGAATTAATATCTAGTAAACTCAGTGCATGTTTGTTATTATAGATTAATTTTGTCATCTTGTTAATGTTGTGGCTCCCATGCAACTTCTCATTATTCAAGCTTTTTAGCATGTCAGTTGCATTTTTAATTAACATTTAAAAAAAAATACTCTTTGAACAAATGCTTGTTTGAATTTCTGCTTATATGTGAATTTTACTTCTATAAATATGTTTTTGTTACAGAAAGCTCAAGAAAACCAAAGTGTAAAAAAAGAGCTTCAAGTTCATGTTGGACAGCTTTTGAAAGATGGTGCTCAAGTGAAAGAGGTAAGTTATGAAAAGTTTTGTTATTTTTAGAAGTACTGAGTGTACATTATGACTTCATAAGATTTTCCCCTGTTCCTTTTTTATCAATTAGCTTTTAATAGCTATATTTTCCTTGCATAAAGGGCAATAATTTAAAACGATTTGAAGTTCAACAACAATTTTGCAATCTGCAGTATTCATTTACAATAGGTTCGGCAACAAACTTTTGTTGCATTGTGAAGATGTATCTTCCAGTATTTACTCAGGTTGTTTTATTAAAATTTGATTAATATATTCTTGTCTATAAGAACATACCAGTCAATAATAGTTGATTTGCCTGGTGCATATTCTCCAAACTGCTTATCAAGCCCATTGCTTGGCTTCAACACTATTTTTGCCCTTGAAATAAAAATGTTTTGCTAGCAGTTGAATAACAGTTATCTAATCACTGCTTGGCTTCAAAAGTGTTTCTTTCTTTTCTTAAAACAATGTTTAATTAGTATAAAAACTTATTTTTTATCTATTGCTTTGAAAAAAGGTTCTTCCTTTATACAGAAGTTTTGTACCTCATTTGATTGAAAGACCTCATTTGGAGTATGTGGCTCAGTTTAGGTTTCCATATCTTTAAAAGGGAATAACTTATTGGAAAGAGTTCAAAAGAGACCTACTAGATTTGTAAATTATTTTCAGCTTTTGATTGTGATTCCAGACTAAAAATATGCAATATGTGTGAGTCATGAACAAAGGAGAGTGAAAAGGGATATAGAGTCAAGTCCCAACTTACGCGAAGGATACGTTCCAAGCAGGGGCGGCAAATAGGGGGAGCAAGAGGGGGCAGTTGCACCCCCAAACTTTTTGCACAGATTGATAAGAAATGGGCAAATTGAGTTCACGTAAATCGCAAATCAGCGACCATATCGTCGCCTCAGAGCAACACTAAGACATTTAATCCCAGAAATAACACTAAGATATCCTACTGTTGCTCTGAGGCCACGCTATGCCAAAGGTATTTTTTTTTACAAAACACGCCTACTGATTCTCAATAAATAGTCGATGAATCTTGAGACATTTCTATAACACTAGCGGATTTTGCTATTTGGATGTAACTTAGAAAATTGTGAATCATTTGCAGCCCTTTTCAGAACAGAAAAAAGTGATAGAGGATCGCAATTTGTTTCAACTAAAGAAGTAATCTCCTCGTGTGGACTAACTATTTCATACTTCAGTGTTATGAGAGGACCAGTGGTGTGGCTGCACGATTTTACAAGAAATTCCTTGGTATTTTGCGTATGTTGTTACGCTTATATTTTAAATGTATATTTAGTTAGTGAGTGGACATTGATTCTTTTTGGTAGAAAGACATTTCAGCATCCCAATGCTTTATAAACAGTCATAGAAAATTCTTACAAAAGACCGCTTTTTTTGAAAAAAGTCAAACATCAACAAATGCCTTTTCTGGTTACTCTTTAACTTTCATTTCTGAGGGACACAAGATATTCCTCAAAAGTTAAACTTATAAAAGACCTCCTTGTTAATTTTGGACTGTTTGAAAGCGACTCTTTCAATGGCAGAAAAGCCGACGCCCTTTTGCATGTATGACTTTGTTTGAATGTTTATTCTCTTTGTTTGTATTGTGGAGAGTTTTTAAAAAATTCTGCACTCTATCAAAACATCTTCAATCTGGTAATCTTAATTTTCGGACTGTCCTACTTCAGCTAAATCTACAGTCAAAACAGTTTATAAATTTTGCTTGGATGTAGATTTCAACCAAGAGCGAAACTTTAAAAAAAATTAATTCGCGCCAATTTTAATAAGGCGGAAAAAAATTGAAATGAATTTAGAAGGTGACGAAAAATCAACATGATGATATAAAGTCATAAAATTGAATTAATATTTTGTATCAGATAATAGATTCAGTTTCTAATAAAATTAAAATAAGATTTGATGATAAAGATTTATCTGTATTGTTGGCCTTAAGCTCAATGTTATATTGATAGGTTATTGAAAAGGAGAAATAAAATGTTTCAATTATTAATAAAATTTATAGTACCGAGCAAGAAGAATTGTTTTGCAAATAGCCACTATACTATTCAATGAAGAAAAACGAAGAATAGCACAATATTCAAAGTTACCTGGGTTATTTTAAAGAGAAAAATCTAAGAGATGTGTTTTCTAACTTAATTTTGTTGCTTCAACTGTTTTTCAACTGTTCCAATTGGCTCAGCTAGTTGTGAAAGATCATTTTTGTGCGTTAGGAGGTTAGAGAATTATCTTTGGAGCACAATGGGACAAAAAAGACTTTCATCTTTAGTTGTACTGGCAAAAAAGTAAGACTTTGCATATTGATGGAATAAAGTAACAAGATTTCCAGATTCTAAAAATCGTACATTAAAAGTTTCTGAAAGGTAAAAACTGTAATATCAAAATATTTTGTTGAATAATTTATGATCAAATAAAACTACATAAATTAATATTTAAACTCTTTTAGTAGCCTTATTTTTTATAAATATTTAATCCATTTTATGATCTTATCCTGTTAATCAATATGTATTTCAATCCAAACGGGGGTAACTCACATTTAAAAAACTCAACCCCCCAAATGAAATGTTGAAATGCCGCCCCTGGTTCCAAGACCCCCCACGTTAGTCGAAAATTTGCGATGTGGAAAATGGTATGTGTAAAAACTTTTATAAAACATACCCATATAATTAAAAACACTTGTAAACACCACCTCAAACTGTTAAAAACTATTTCTTAACTATACATTACTGTTTCTTAGATAAAAATTTAAATTTTTATTTGTATTTAAAAAAAAAAATTTAACATAAAAAAACTGCTACGATGCACAAAATCAATGATCAACGGGAAAGAAAGACATAAAATAAACCACCATGGTACGTACATTATGTAGTAAGAAAAACAAATGCACTATAGTTGTACCAAAGACCATACACTGTACAGTAGATATAGTAATGATATTTGTAACTTAAAAAAGCAGATGATGATGATTTATGCTAAATGATCAGGCTGTTATTCTTATATAATTTTAAATACACAATACGGTTGCTTTACTAGTTCTTTTATAACGTTTCTATCTATGGCAACACTCCTCTTCCTGGTTTCTTAAATTGACAATACAAGAGCAGCTTCCATTTTCATAATTTTTGCTTTTTGCTTAGAAACTACTTGGTGAACTTTTAAGGATTTCCTTTTCTTGCTTTTTAATTGTAGATATGGAAAATTCACTCATACCGTATTGTCAGGCTATCTTCGACGCATTTCATAGTTGTTTGAGCACATGATTTTTAGCTTTTCTTTAATTGTCAGAAATTTTCTCTTTTTCCTTCTATCTTTACAAACTTTAAATGAAACAGCGCTCTTAGGTGTCATATTTCTTCAACCTTCCGATATAGAATGAAAAATGGAAGAAAATGAGGAGTAGTTATTTGTATACACGATGTTCAGACTAGTACAGTGTGGGAACTTCCACTCTCAGTGATGCCAAAGGGATGAAGGTCCATTTACAAAAAAAAATCTAGTAGCTAATAACAAAGCTGAAACTTACACATGGCGATTTCCTTCGGAAAATTTTCGTGTCATGGGCAAAGAATTCACGTTAGGAATAAAATTCTTTACCGGGGCAAAAAATCGCATTGCAGTCATTTCGCATAAGTCGGATTACGTTGTAGCGGGAGTCGACTGTATCCAGTTTTCTTAGTTAATTAAAATATAATGGAAGAGGTAGATAGGCTGCAATTCTATACATAGGTAGAGAAATCAAAGGCCATTATTTTAAGTTTTTCATATCACACACTAATACTGATATTGAGAAAAATTACTACTTCAACAGGGTTGTAAGCATTTGGAATAGTTTACCAAAAGCAGCTGTTATTTGCAATGGGATGAATTGTTCTATGAGGGCTCTTGATCTTCATTTGTACTTTCGGTTCACTAAGGATATTGAAACTTTAAGAAGTACATGAGCAATGTTCTTCTATTTCATAATAGAATTCATGAAAAATAGTACATCTACGTGAAGGGTCATTCCATAGTGCAGGGATCAAAGTCGTCCAATATTTCCTATAAATCCTATATTTCCAACCCTCCCCCCCCCCTATATTTTTGGTATCTCAGAGGAATTATACACCTTATGCATGACAAGTCCTATTCACGTCCCAGCCTTTTATTATGCTTTTACGCATCACTCCCAATTTTTCACACACTTCGATACCTAACTGCATCTACTTCTATAATATTTGCTTGTTTTTCTTCACTATGTGATTCTACCGGTTGGTCAATTATAATTATGTATTTTGCATTAATTTTAGCGCTCCTTATAGTATATCTAATTGTGTAGCTGAGGACTTGTAGACTTCTAATTTTGCTGCTCTCATTTGACTCAAAAATTTTAAGTCATTTGCATCTGTGTTGATTCAAGAGACTCAAACTAAAATTATCAGTAACTTTCAGCAGTGTCTTCAGTTAATGAAGGTTTTAAAAAATAAAATTGGTCTAAAGAATTAAGGATGTTTAATACACAGGGTTCGCCGATATATATCAGTTGATACATATTATGATTTTTTCACAATATATATATATTATGATTTTTTCACAATATATATCCGATATTTATTTTAAAAATATCATGATATTTTGACATTTATTTTTTCAACTAGGGTATTTTCAATATAAAAATTATTAATCATAGTAATATTGTTTATTTATTATTAAAAATAACCAAAAAGTTATGTACCTACTATATTTTTATGATGTAGTAATACGTCATTAATATAACAAAGTACAATAATCATTTTTATCCTAATATTCATAAAAATATTAGTAAGGTAATGATTTTAATTCATATTAAAAGTACCTAATTAAATATTAAATGTTGATCAGTAAAAAAGAAAATGTCTTATGACTGTGTACCAACTAATGCATTTTTTATTTCTGAGTCATATAACTGTGTAAACATAGCTAACAGAAGAAAAATGAACAAACCCGTTAATGCTAAATTAACTCCATTAAAGTTGATAAAAATGTAAAATGAAACATTAGATATTAATAATGAAAGAAACACTAATTTTAACAAGACATATAATAATAATAATGTAAGAAAATAAAGAGTGATTGGAGGATGCTTTTACTGTATTGAAGACTTCAATTTGTGCTGATTGAAAATATCAGATACATATCAAAATATCATGATATTTTTGAACTCTATACATTATAACAATGTAAGGATGTTTAATATAGAAATGAAGAAATTTTCAAGGGTACATTTTTTAAAAAGTGCAAAAAGGTTGCAAAAATCACAAATTCAAGATTTTTTTTAATATTTAAAGCTTAGTTTGGCAATGTCTGGTAAATTAATTACTCAGTACTTTAAATTTAATACAGTTGGCTCTCTGTTTAATGCCGCTCTATTTAACGACTTTCTCTACTTAACGACAGCTTTTCATGCTCCCAGATGGTTCATTACAGTGTTAAAAGCATTCTATATAAAGATGCTTTCAACTTAAGGATGATTTTTTGTGGTCCCTTGAAAGTCGTTAAACATAAAGCCAACAGTATTTATTTTTTTCTGAATATCAATTTATTTGATTTATTGAGTAAACTTAATTTTAGTAATTACTTAATTATTGCTAGTCACAGATTTTTTTTTTTTAGAAAACTGCTAGCTTTAAAAAAAAGAAAAGTTTTAGATTCATTATTTGTTTATGAAATATAATATTTATTGAAAAAAAAACCCCCAAAACTTCTATTATTTTGGAAAGTCATTTTGCAATTGAAACTTTTTTTCAGTAATTTTAGTGATTGAAAAATTATTGTGTATCATATCAAATTTTTCGGAGAAAAATTATAATTTTTTTTTGCATGTAAATTCTTACCTATATAAAAATTTTGTATGGTTTGTTAGAACCCAAAATATATTTTCAAAAATTTTAGATCTATAAATGCATGTCCTTAGTAGCAAAATTCTTAAGTTAAACTATAATTATTTCATGTGCATCCACTAGTCATACAGTAAAACCTGTAAAGTTGACCACCTTTGTAAGTTGACCACCTGTCTATGTTGACCGCTTTTGTTAGGAACGGAATTAGTCCTATCTTATATAATGAAGGAAAACCTCTCTATCTTGACCACCTCTCTATCTTGACCACCTGTCTATCTTGACCACTAATGAACACCAACTTTGGTTTGGAGTATTGTAAAATACCCTTTGTAAGTTGACCACTTGATTTATTTTTTAAAATTTTATTTAGCAAATTATTGTTTTATTATTATTTTTTTTATAGCTTTCCAAGAATATTTTTGATGCCAGACCAACATTTAACCAACTAAATGAAACAGCAGCATAACTAAACCTCCTTTTGAGTTTAACCACATGTAAAAACTACTAAGAACCCTTTTTTTCTCCAAACTTGTTTTTCTTTTGTTGCTTTATTTGAGACTGACTTTTGTACTCCATGTTCAATGAAAACATGTGTCAATAGAAAAACAAAGTATTTTTTTCTAGTTGCAATATTTTGGCAACAATGGAATTGTGCTAAAGAGTAAAGTTACTTCCATTGCAGTATTTTTGGTGCAAGGGATTAAGAGATAGGACATTTTCATTTTCAACTGCCTTTTTGAACTATGAGAGTCTAACTTGTTGCTCTTTGTGTTATAGTTTTACATAAAATGGCTTCAAAAAGAAAGTTAGTTGAACTTGAGATTGATAAAAAGTATGAAATATTAAAATTAATTGAAAAGAGAGAAATCCAGAGAAAATTAGCTGGGAGGCATATGGAATTTCCAAAACTGGTCTAATAAGTGCGCCAAACTTCAATAAGGAGTTATTTTGTTGAAAATTATATCATCATGGGGTTATAAATGTATATGAAAAAAAAAAATAAAGCGAAAAATTTGTAATTTTTGATTAGCTATGAATTTTTAGGAACTATTAATATCAAATGAGTAACTTTTCATAAACAATAAGATTTTTTTTTTTGATCAATTTACTGAAATTTTAAATTTGCGTGACACATTATACGTCATTCTGGGAAAATAATCTCTAAAAATATTTGAATAGCATTTTAAATTATTGTTTCAAAGTAATACTAAACAATGAAAGTGAGTTGAACAGAAATAGTAAGTGTCAATTAGTCAAAAAATGAATACATAGTGCAAAAAATGACAAAAAAAAAAAAAAAAAACATTACCCCCTTTATAAGTTGACCACCTGTCTAAGTCGACCACCAAATTACTGCACCGCAGGTGGTCAACTTACACAGGTTTCACTGTTCCATAAATTATTTTTTAGTTATAATAGAACCGGAGCTAATTACACTAAAGTTGATTTGAATTTTTAGAAATATATGTCCTTACCATAGATCAGATGGTTGCAATTTAATTTTCACAAGGCATTAATTTAGATATTCTTGTAAAAAATTAATGTTTTTTTCTGAAAAAATTGCATTCTGTGAGTCATGGAAAGTAACAAGCAGAAGTCAGGGAAAGTCATGGATTTCAAAATTCAAAATATAGCAGATACCCTGTATGGAATGACCTGAAAGAAGCTTTGCACCACAAGGAAACAATTTTAGGTTTTAACTTTCAAGAGTACATTTCCTTGAATAAATTATTTACATAATGGTATTCTGTAATTTTTGCATTGATTGTTGTTTCATTTTTAATTATGTTTTTCTTGTTAAGTCTTTCAAATTTCATACTAATGCTCTTCTTTAAACATTGTTAGATTATCCCCATTGTAAAGGATCAAATGAAAAAGTATTCTCTTCCTGAACCAGAAGTTGCTGTTTTGGTATGTGTAAAAATTTATGCATTCAATAATCAACTCATAAAATAGTTTGTTAATTTCATTGATTTGAATTTTGAATCGAGTTTGTTATACTTTCTCAATATGATTAAAATTTAAATCTCTTAGCAAAAGTAGTTTCTGCAATGAAAATTTTTCTAGTTGGAGTTTAGAAGTAGCATGTAGAAAATATTTGGACCTTTTGTCTAGTCTGACTGGTAAACACTAAATTCCTAGGAACCAGGAAAATGTTTTAGGTGCCAGATAAATTATTTCTTGCTGTTTATAGGCGAATTCAGAACATTATAGCTTCTGAAAGATGATTATTCTAATGTTTTTTTCTGTTTACAACTGAAAATAATTTTTCATGAAACAGGTATTTGAGTGAAGAAAACAGAAAAATCAATGTTTTCGAAAATTTCTCATCAATTTTGAATAGCCCAACAAAGTGGGCTGCCATCCAGTTCAGAATTTCAGTAGCAAGCTTTATGAAAGTTTGCACAAACTGCTCCTTTTTTTCCCAATCTGGTAACACTGTCTTGTGTCCAGCATTTGTCAGAACCTGTGCATAGTGATACCGTCAAGGTTCAAGATTTTAAGTCAAACTTGTTGCCCAAAGATTTAGTGTTTTTCTTGGAATGAGTTGGTCCTAGGCTCTAATTCTGTTCTTGCAGCTTCCTAAGAATCAGTGTGAAGTAGTTATGATTTATTGCCTAGCCCTCATTGAATTGCCTGATAGTTTTCCTTGTCTCCTCTTTGTTATTCGCACAAATAAATGTTGACTGCCTTTAGATCTTATCCGATAAAGAAACTTTTCCCCAAGGTGCTCTCTGCTATCTATCTATATATATATATATATATATATGAATACACTTCACTGGCGCACTGTAACCCACTGGGCTCTTTTACTACTTAAGTGACCTGTACTGCTCATTCCATGTCAAGTGATCCAAAGTCTTTACTCTCACCTTTTTGTATTTCTTTGAAATTTGGCTCATCAGTTGTACCCTTCAAGGTAATCAAAAATCCAAATTTTTAGATTTTCTCTCTTTCATTTTATAACCGACTTAAAGAGGAGGTTATGATTTCGTCTTGCGGCTTTTTATGTGTGTTTTCAAATTATTCCAACACTACTGGACCAATTTGAAATTTTTTTTTTGTTCGGAAGGGTATACTTCCCAGATGGTCGCATTGTAATTTGGTCTGGATCTAATAGGGGGTCCCGGAGAAATCCAAGAAACTTTCAATTTCATACGTCATAGGTCACATGGTGCTGCTGTGATCGGTGTATTTTCACACCTAAGCTTTTGGCTTTCTCTTGAACGATATTCAATTCACGTGGCACATGGATGATTAATTTTCTCAACGCTGCGCCGCATGGTAATTTTTTATTATAGGTGTTACTAATGTATTTATTACTGCGTAGCAAAGCAGTAAATTAAATATATTTTGCTACTTTAGTAGTTGAATCAATTACCTTAATATTTTATTTACTAATAAATAACTTTATTTAGTCACTAAAATATACAGTTCTTTATTTAATATTCCAATTTTTAAATATATTTAGTGTTCAATTGAGGGGGAATTGAATACAGAACACCCCTCCCCCACGGTTTAATTTATATTCTTTAATAATATACATTATAACTGTGTATGATTTCTGAAGTTTGACCAATATTCTGGATTTACTATTTCACGATACCGCCAGTTCAATTTGAAATTAGGGTTACATTAATTAGCAGGCTTCAAAAAAAGGAGGAGGTTCTGAACTCGTCGGATTTGTTTTTCCTTTGTACAATGTTCCATAAATACTCGAAGACACCTGTACCCAGGGGCGTGCACAGGGAGGGGGGAGGGAGACCTGTTGACCCGGGCCCGAGCCTGGAGGGGGCCAATATTTTTGTAAGTAACGGTGAAATATAGGGGTAAACAATATGGAGAGGTGCCCGGAAAAGTCATTTGTGATGGGCTCCAAAATTTCTGTGCACGCCCCTGCCTGTACCGACAAGGAAAAGTCTTTTTTTGTTTGAAACAGCATATTTCCTCGGCGGTCTAATGTTAATCAAGTTCAGGTTTGATGAAATTGAGGGAACTCTTCAAATATCATACTCACATTTAAATTGATTTGTACTTTATTAACTTTGTATATCGTCTCACTTAATAAACCGATTTTTATGCTTTTTTTGTTTAGTGGTAGTTTTGTTTAGGGGTGGTCTAACTTAGGTTCCATATCTTTGATTTACCCTCTTTGTTCTTTAGGGAAAAGTTAAGGGTAAAACAATAAATTTCATGCAATTTCCCTCACAAACTATTAAATATAAAACCCATTGATAAACAAAGGCCATAAAACAAAGATTACTGAGTAGGTTTAGTTTTAAAGACTAATTTTGCGTATAGTTAAATTAGTGTTTAATTCAGGATTCGGTGGGTTGTCAGTTACGTTATGTAGTTGTTTATAGGAGGCCCCGACTTCAAAAGGTTATTAAAAATTAAGAGATCGTAAATAATTAATTAGGTATTTAAAATAATTCATCGAATAGTAATTTAAATCAGTGTTTATTTTATGATTCGGTGTTTAGTTTAGTTGATTTTTGTACTGGAATTGTAAAATAAATTTCATTTCTATGTTTGGGTAGGAAATCGAATGTAAGTGTAATCAGTTATTTTTTACTTTTTAGTTCCTGGGTATTTTTTGAAGGTGTTTTTTTTTTTATTTAAAAGTAATAAGACTTTGATTTTTAGAGTAACCCTAATTTTTTCATGGATGCTTGAACATAAAATGGACGATAACTCAGCACCAAATATAGATAGAAAGATTGGTAAAAAGCATTTTAAAGTACATTAGTTGTTGTTTAACAAGAAATGCAACATGACTAATTTCATAAAAAATTTCATTTTTAAACAAATTTAAATTTTAAATTTTTCAAAAAACATATAATGAATGTTTAAAAAAAAATTGTGTGTATTTTATCTTTGTTTGTGCAAAATTTCAAGTTGGGATCTCAATAAGATCATACTTTTTGAATTTTTGAATAAAATTCGACTTCAAAATGATATTTTTCAGATTCTATTTAATTAAATATGGGATTCTCTTTCTAGTTATGATCTGGTAAGTAGTCATTAATCATGACTATGCTTGAAATGAGCTAACATGAGTTTGTAGATTGGTTCTCCCCCCCCCCCCCCGCCACAGCACCATTTTTATTTTCCAAACTCTATTCAAAAATTTAAAAAAAAAAAAGCTGGTACGTAAGAATAATGATCATAAAAAACTGAGATGCTGCCAATCATCAGTAGTGACTAAGGCTTATAAATAAGGGGGGGGGTGATCATAAAAAACAAATCAGAAAAACTAAAGCAGACAAATAGAACCACACTCATTTGCAGCTTTATTTTTGAAAAGTGGGATGGTAGGGTGAGGGGGGTGTAGAGAGAGTTATCTGGAATAAAACTTAACATGAAAGGTTATGCTCAAAAGAGCAAAATTTGTTTGATCAATAACTGCTTTTAAAAAAGATCTCGTTCATTAATTCTCTCCTTTACAAGAGAAATTAAAACGAAAACTAGCAATAATGAAAAGGAAAAAAACAAAAACAAAAAAAAAAAACAGCTGCACTCCAGATGTTGTAGAAATAATTTTGTAGATCGACATATGATCTGTTACTTTGGTTTATTTTTAGTTTTGTGTGAAAATAATGGAAAAACACTGAAACAACACGGGGAAAACGTTACTATTTTGCTATGATCTTGGGGTAAATTATTTCTTTCCTCACTCCAAAATTGAAGGTTGGTGCAAGGGTAGGGGATGATATGAATCATAACTTTGCTTATTAGATATTGAATTAATTAAGTACACTTTGTGAAGTTAGGATCGAAAAAGAAACACCTGGTCTGAAAAAACAAAAAACATGTCGGATAAAAATAATCCTCAATTCAATTCCGAGGTGAGGTGTGATACTAGTAAAGTATTAATCATATGATTGGGTGGGTGGGGGGGGGGGTTGCACTTTGTCTTGCTTTAAGGAAGAACATGTACCAAATTTTAACAAGTTTACTATTCACTTTGTTTTATTTTATTTATTTTTACATTTTAAAAACAGTTTTAAAAAGTTAGTAGTGGTGGTGCAGGGGAGGGGGGGTTCTCTTTACCAATCTACAAGTTCTTGCCAGCTCATTTCAAGCATAGCCATGTTTAATTACAACTTACTAGACCATCACTAGTAAGAGAACCCCATATTTAACTAACTAGAATCTGAAAAATATCATTATTAAGTCAAATTTTATTCAAAAATGCAAAAAAATATTATCCCAACTTGAAACTTCACACAAACAATGATAAAATACACACAAATGTTTGAGAATTAAAAAAAAAAAAAATCATTACACGTTTTCTGAGAAATTTAAATTTTAAATTCAAATTTTATTTTTTAAAAATTAAAATTTTATAAAATCAGTCATGTTGCATATTATATTAAACACAACTAATGTACTTCAAAATACTTTTTACCAAATCTTTCTATCTATAGTTGGTGCTGAGTTATCATCCATTTTATGTTCAAGCATCCATGAAAAAATTAGGGTTTTTCTAAAAATCAAAGTCTTATAAATAAAAAAATAAAAGATAAAAATCTAAAAATTTGGACTTTTGATTACCTTGAAGAGTAAAATTTATGAGCCAAATTTCAAAGAAATACAAAAAGGTGAGAGAAAAAATTTCTCAAATTTTGGAGCACTTGACATGGAATGAATCATACTCAATCTCCAGCATTGGGAAAATCTGCCACTGCTTCTAGATAGTACGGTTTTACCAATTTGTTATATGTGTGTGTAATTTCCAAAATAGTGGAATTTAAAATCATGTGACTAATGTATTTTTATCTTAAATATAAAGTCAATATTCAATTGCTTTGAAGTACACATGGGAGATTACACAGTCGATAGTTGCAGGGCAGTTCGTGTTCAACACACAACTGGTTCTGGGAAAAACAAAAAACTACTAGCCTTCCTTGCACACAGTTTTTATACAAACCAATGTTTTACATTCACATTTCATCATCAGCATCAGTGCACACATGCAGTATTCCATCTCCAACATTCTAGATTGAATGTTCCCATTTAAGATTGGTTATGTCACACAAACACGCCACGCCAGACCAAATTCAGCCAGCTATACAGTTGAAATTGGAGGCACATTGAAAGAAGTGACTTTGTGCCCTTTTCTATTAATTATATACAGTATGTATTTATTGTTTTTATATTTGCATTTTATTTATTTTGTGTTTTACTTGTCGTGTGCCTGTGCTGTTATCTACTGTTACTGGTTATTTGACCAGCTACGGTAGAAATTGGTATGTATTAAGTGTTAATATGCTTAGTGTTAAAACCAGTGATTGAAAGTAGCATGCTACAAGTAAGAAAACCACTCTGGTCAGTGGCGTACATAGCATGGATGACACCCTGAGCAATAATTTGTGATGTCACTCACCCCCTTCTAAAAACGCAAAATAATAATAATCTATGGAAGCATAAAAACATAAAATTCATAAATTTTTTAGAAACAACATTTGTGTTATGATGAAATTTTAAGTGGGCTAAGGTACAAAAACAAATGAAAATTATGAATGCTTTCTATGCGCTCTGGTGCTGGACACATATGTGCAGGTCGTCAAGAGCTCAAAAAAAGTAAGGGGGTTAAGTACGTATGAAATTGATGGCCCCTAAATTATTTCAAACATATCTAAAACACTGGGAAAGATAATGAGTTTCAGTTTTGTGGCATAAGAAAAAGTCTGTTTTAGGTCCAAGTTGAGTTAATTTGATGTGGAGTGGGAGGAGGGGGGTGTCCGGTGGTTTTCCTCTGGAAAATTTTCAAATTTGTAGTCTCAAGAAAATGCATCCCAGGTGAGTGACACCCGAGGCAAACCGCTCCCCGTAGTGACATCACTGCTGTAGTCACATCATTTTTTTTTTGTAGTTTGTAGTGTAGCCCGTTACTTTAAAAAGAAATAGTTTGTAAATACAACTACTTTTAACATTAGTATAGTAAACACACAAGGTTCAAACCAATCAGACTGGTGTGAATATTGCCCGAGAATGTCAGCAACCACAATGATAAATAATAAGGTTCCTAAAAAGACAAGCTGACTTGACCTTTCAAGTCATTTTGATGCCATTTGTTCAGTCTGTGTAATGCCATCTATTTTTGTGGCATCATTATTGATAGAGTCAAATTTTCCTTTTTTGCCAATATCTGCATTGCAAAGCATGTGGATTGAAAAGAAAAAAAATGTAATTCATTAATTATTTCCAGTAATGTAACACGCATTTTTTTTCTGGCATCAAAATTGCTTCATTAAGTACATTGATGTCGAAGAATGTCTCATGGATTCCTATTTTTGTTTCTAATTTCTTTTATGATTTTAATAAAAAAGGGAAGAGCTATGATTTGACATAGCATAACAACTGTAAAAATGAACTTTTATATTGCTCTTATTGTACTTTTTTGTTATTCATGAGTATCATGAGTCCATTTTTTTAGGTCTTAATATCTCAAATGTGAATACCCTCTTTATCTGAAATTGGAAATCAATATAATGTGTACATATTATTTCAAAGAGAGGAACATATTTCGGTATATCTTTGAATATTTATTACTCCTTAGAGGAAGTAGCTTTAAATACTTTACAAAGACACACCTATTTGATAACTTTCTAGCACTTTTTGATTATGACAAATTGGCTCGCAAACCATATGTAGCTAATTTCTGATAATTAAGTTTTCCTTTAAAACCTGGAAAGTGCTGGAATTTTTAAAAAAAAATTAATATGCTTAAGTCAATGCCCAACTATATCAACTACCAAAAAAAAAAAAAAAATCTCTTTTTTTTTAAAAGTAAATATTGTTACGAGTCCAGCCACTTCAAGAAATTCTTTAAATGATGACACAGTTCTTGAGAAAAGCACAGGAGATTTATTTACAGCTGTGTACAACTGTAAGAAATGTAGTTACAACTCTCTAAATCAATCATCAGCAATTAAGCAAATATCAATTAACACCGTAAAGTCAACGGTCACATACGTATTCACATCAAAATATGCAAAAACACAGCGCAAAAACTAATACACACTTCCAGCGGAGCGCTGAAAACAAGACTCCACAGTTAGAAAGCAAGCAAATTAACTGAATCCCCCATTCACAAGACGCCCGGTGTTTTATACCAAGCAAAGAAATATTTAGAAAATCCTACAAATTTCTTATATTTTCTTTTTATTCCATTCGCAAATCTTATTGTTCAGAAATGGGGGGGGGGGGGGACAGTATACTTCAGTCGAATGTTAGGGGGTTGTGTATTCATTACAAGAAACTATTTACAGGTTACGTTACTAAGACAATTTTCGATGAAAGATAATGGAATAAATGCCAATTTTGGCCAGATAACAACGAATTAATCATAAAAGTAATTACTATTTACAGAATTTGTAATAATATTAAAAGGTCTCTCAAAGTCAAAGTCATTTTATGTTTTATTTTGACATGTATCTTTAATTTTATATTAATTTAATTTAGAGATCATTCAGTTGGTCATCTATATTTATTCTGCTTCGGGCTTTTGTGTGTTTTATCTCAGAAGGTCTAATGTTGAGAAATCTCTTGTGAAAAAAATATATAAGTATTCGATCACCATAATTATTGCAGTATGGAACCCCAATTTCGGATTCTCAAAATCCGAAACTTTTCCCTTAAATATTTATAAAAAATTTTTTTTTCACCTCTTTTTTTTTACTTTTAAAAGCTCAAATTGGCAATAACTTGTTGCAAACACAGTACTTTCAGTTCAGCACTTTTTTAAACCTTTTTTTGATGCCACATGTTATGCATGAATAAGAGTTTTGCTTTAATTGTGCAGCAATCTTTTCACATCCACTTTTGGTTAATGAGAATTCTTTTTTTCTTCTCATAAGTATGCAGTACAAAGTCTATTGTGCAAAAGTACAAAATTATTTTTAGTAAAAATGTGATTTATTTATTGTATGGATCAGCACATTGTACTATATGCCGCTGCGATTTATTTTTGACTTAAGTTTTAGCGTAATGAAGTGTACTTTTATTCAGATTGATGCTTTGTGAGTCAGAATCCAAAATCTTGAAAATTCAAAATTCTGTAAGGTTTCAGTCCCAAGCATTCTGGATTTGTTATCCTATACTATATTTCAATTCTAATGAATTCTTACATCTCCTTATTTTTATTTATCAATGTTTTCTTTTCCTTTGATTCTAATCAAAGGGGGAGGGGAAATTAGTTTTCACTATCAGAATATTAACTAATTTAATATAATGATATTAATGTTCTTGTACAACTTTCAGTGTTTGGTCATTGTTTGTAATTCTGCTTATTCATACAGGGAATTTTTACCCACTGGCAATTTTTCTCCAGAACAATGAAAGATAAATCAAAGATATATTTCTTATTACTTGTTTTAATGCAATACAAAATATGGAAGTTAGTTGTTTACTATGTACCTCTGCTATATACCACTGTGTACTACGTAAAAGCATAAGTATATGCTAACAGTTTATTTGCTCCTTAAGTGCCTGCTAGAGGAAAAATATATGCATGTACTATTATTGGTATACTTGTTGGTTAAAATTTAAAAACTTGTATAAATTTGTACTTTGTATAGTAATTGTCAATATTTTGTTATAGTTGTGGACTTCCCTCATGACAATGATGGAATGGAATAAAAAAGAAGAATTAGTTCCAGAACAAGCAGTTAAACATTTGCGCCAATATACATCACTTTTATCCACATTTACCCGAAATGCAAAAGCAGAACTTGCTCTTTTGATTCGCGTGCAGGAGTACTGCTATGACAACATGAATTTTATGAAAGTATTTGAAAAAATTGTTGTACTTTTTTATAAAAGTAAGTAAATTTTATTAAATTACAATGGACAATGTTGTAAATATGTTTATTCATGATTCAATAAAGAACTTTTTGTGTGTGTGCGAGAGATTTAAAAAAAAAAATATTGCCAAAATTTCACTCTATTTCAGTCTAGAGTAAATTTAGTATTTGTATGTAATTTTCCTTTTCAGTTAAAAGAGAATTATATTATTTTCAACTTTGCCAACCAGGACTTCAGAAGATCCTTTCATTCTTTTGTATCTATCTGTCACAATTTAGTTTAGGTGTGTATTTGAACAAGATCTCAATCTCCCCCTTCATTTTTCTGTAGATATATGTAAATAGCTTGCTAATTGTTTATGTAAATTTTCCACTTCTTTGTACATAATATAAATTTGTCAGGTCATTGTGTTGAGAAAAAAATGCTATGTTTTAAGCTCTAGGATGGAGGATTCCATGTTCACTGTGCTTGGTAGCTTAAACACATGCGGGAATATGCCTGTCTTCATTAAAAAAAAAAAAAAACATAAGAACTTTCCTGTAGTTTTTTGTTTTACAATTTTAAAAACATAGGAGATGCTTGAAATAATCAACAATCTTTGTTCCTACCAAGAGAAAGAATATTTAGTGTAATGTCTCCCTCTTATTTGTTAAGAAAGGTCACATGATCTCAACTAATAAGATCTAATAGTAAAGGCTTGTGGAAAATTCACTTTTTGCATTGTACTTATTTAAAGCTACTCTATGTTCAATAAAGTAATACAAAAAAAAGCAGTTAAATCATATTTATGTTTAATTGATTTTTCGAAATTTAATATTAATTATTGCTTTCAGTATTTAAATTTTTTACTGTACTCAATTTTCTATGAGGAAAAGAGAAGTTATTTTTGGTCAATTTTTTAAGTGTTTTTCATTCTTTTGTAAAGATTGTTCACTATTTTATTACTTTATTAATGAAGAATTTTACTATTTTATTTACTGCTTAGTTTATATTCATTTGAATTTTCTTGATTTTTGTTAAATTAACTATAAAAAAGGAAAAGAAAATCATTGATCAATGTGGTCACCAAAAAGTAAGAAGTTTTTTAAATGCTTTTTTTTTTCTTAATCAAACAACAGCTGCCAAGTTGAAAAAAAAAACAAGAAATGCAGGGAGCTTTGCATTTAATTTTAACGCCATCATTGTAAAATTAAATTACCTTAGCTTAATGAAATTTGCAAAAAACACCATGCTGAAAATGCACTTGACTGAAAAGTACATTATTCAACTTGTGGAATGGTCATATGATTGTGGTTAGAAAAGTTCTCATATTGTCAGCCTTAAAGTTATCCTAATGATCACTTGAGTTTCTTTGGTCTGTGCTACCACAGTACTAAATATATAATTTTTGCTCTTTTTGCATTTAAGAGTAGATTTATCTAGGAATTGCATCCCACTTTCAGTGTCAGTGGTTCCTAAGATAGTGCTCATTGAGTGACAATAAGTATTGGGTGAATTTTGGTTTTTCACAAGTCATTCTGAGTACAATGTTTTCAAACTAATGAAATTTCAGAGTTGTATGTTGCACATTCCTTGAGCTATTATTGCGAGTCTTCTCAATGCATTTAAAAATGCAATTGAACTACTATATTATTAATATCTGCATCTCAGGCATATCTATGAAAATATGATTAAATATATTTTATACAAAATAGTGGAGTTGTTTCATTATATTTAAATAATGAAAGTAATCCAAAATTTCAATGGGACATTATTAAACTCAGAGTTTTGCAGCTTCCCTGCACTCTTCAAAGCTTCACATCTATTGATTCCTTTTTTGGTATATGGTGATATATATATGTGTTTATTTTATTTGTAAATTTTTGATTTTAGGTGATCTATGATGTTAAGAAAGTATTAATGTAAATTTTAATTTTAGCTGAAGTATTAAGTGAAGATGTTATATTAAAGTGGTATAAAGAAGCTCACTCTCCCAAGGGCAAGAGTATATTTTTGGACCAGACTAGGAAGTTTGTGGAATGGTTGCAGAGTGCAGAAGAAGGTGCGCTGATTTCTTTCAGTTAAGCAGTACATGAATTGCAATTTTAGCTTAATACTACTTGAATGTCTTTTGCATTTTTTAAAACATTCACCTTTTGTCCATTTCAGTAGTTCTCTCTGAAAATTGAATACAGCAGAAAACAGTCAAACCTCCATGGATCAAAGTAGCAAACTCTAAGAAAAAATTATGATACATCAAAATGACCTTAGTTTTTTTCCAAATTACTCTGAAAACATTAACATTAAAGCAAATTCCATGCCCGAAACTCAACTACTAATTTATATGTTCATCGTTATTTGATGAAAGTTAGACATAAAAGATGAATTAATATGAAATATTTTTTGAATATTATATATTCTTTCAAAAAACAATAATCCAAACAGTAGTTACAATGATCCCGTTTTTTAAAAAGAACTACGAATATCTTGCTGAACAGCAAGTTTCAAAGAAAGTTCACCAAAAAAATGTTTGCATTTCTTTAGTCCACTAACACTTCATCAGATTTATTTTCCACAAATTGAAGCCCACAACTTATTGTTTCAAATGCATATCACATTTCTTTTTTTTTTTTTTTTTTGATGGTTTGTTTATGTTTTCATATTCACTTACTTCTTCTATTTCTTTGATTTCCTTTCCAGTGTCAGTAATTGAGTTTAGTAAACTATCGTCGGTAGGATAATCAGCAACAACACATCATCGACGGTCAGGAATTGGTTAAGATGAATACTGTCTGTAATATGTCCTTGAGAGTACAGAGTTTCCCAAGATTGTTTGATGTGCTGAAACACATATTGCTCTTCAATTTCTGGCAAATTATCGAACCCAGCTTTTGTGAAATAGTTTCTTATTGTTGATTCCAAAATGTCATTTTCCAACACTTTGGCTAATTCTGCCACGCATATCCTCAAATCAATCACCTTATGTAAATTTGTTTTCTAATGTCCAGAGGACTTGTTGAAGAATGTTTTTTCGGTAATGAAGTTTCAGGTTTTTTATGACACCTTGGTATATTGGTTGTAATTTTGAAGTGGTGTTTGGGGGAAGAAAAAGCAAATTTACATTTGATAGTTTTGAAGACACATTAAGATGAGCAGGATAATTGTCTACAAGCTAAGCAATTTTTCTATTTTAATTGCTCATTTTTCTGTCCAATTTCGAAATCCACTCTTCGAAAATGTCACTAGTCATTCATGACTTCCTATTGCATTGGTATTCAACCTCTAAAGATGTTACATTTTTGATACTCTTAGATACTTACTCTTACCTATGACCAATAAGTGAAGCTTTTCCTTGCCACTCATGTTATTATCAAGCTGATAATTTTTCAGGATTTTTTGTCAATTCATTGTTTTTCCAGTCATCACAAACTGCCTCATCAACACCTCAGCTTTCTCCAGAAACAACCTTTTCTTTGATTGCATGCCTCTTGAATTTGTCTAGCCACCCAGAACTGGCTGGAATATCAAATTTAAGAGAAATGTCTTTTTTTCTCACACCACTATCTATGTCCTTTAATAAATCCACTTTATCTACAACACTAAGGGATTTTCTTTTTGACAATGCAATGGGGAAAACAAAATAAAATCAAATTGGCAAAGCACTAGTTAGAACAGTTTTTGCTGAAACTGAGCAATAAGCATGGAGAGAGGAATCACCAGTAGACAGAAGGAATAGCCTTAAACTGGTTTTTCTATAGGGCTGGCCACAACCAAAATTAAAAAATGATTAGGGGTGGGTGGGAGTCTGGGAATTTCAGAATGGAGAAGCTTTTTTGCTGTGATTAGAATCTGTAAACTTATGTTCTAACTAAAAACATAATCAATGCTTTCTCTTCTCTTTTTTTTTTCTTTCATCCATGTATCAGAACTTATGTGATACAAGGATCTGAAAATGGCTGCCATTAAATAAGTATCTGTTCTGTTAAATAAGTAATCTGTTCTGTAAATATTTCAGCATTTAAACTCCATTTATGGATATCACTGGTGTGCTATAGCTCATAAACAATGTTAGATGCTTAAAAAGGATCCAATTTTTCAAACATCACCCTTCCCATAATACTCACTATTTCACCTGCTTATATTACGCCCTTCCTCCCCCAATATTCTTAAGTTTAACCAATGTGGAATAGAAATTTTCTTCTGAAAGGAATGTAATCACAGATCTTGAAGATCAATTAGCTATTTCTTTTTTTTTTTTCTTTTAAATAACTTTGCGACTTAAAGAAATTTGAAATGTTTACTCCCTGTTGAAGTTAATTCGAGTTGTGCTCCTTCCCCAAGGGAGAACATGACCTGACTTCTTTCTTTTACTTTGAAAATTCCGCTATCTCCATTAGAGTGGGCCGAAAAAATCAATTCTTCAGAGCATTTAGCTGTAGTGCGGAAAATTTGCGACTCCCTAACACTAATTACTACGCAAAATTTTGTGGCTCTGAGTTAATGTCTTCTGCTCTAGCAAGAGACTCGAATTTTTAAGATTTTTAGAAAATATCAGATAAAGAAAAAATGTACAAAATATTTTAAGTTCCATCGAACTTGAGGCTTTAGTGTGGGAATTCTGTAACTTCTTCACTGAGTAAAATTTCAAGCCTGTGAGTTATTTATTTCCGTTTTGGCAAGAGGCCTGAATTTTGAGAATTTATAGAAAATTCCTTAAATACGAGCGACACATTACAAAGTAGTACATACCTGATACATTGTGATACTTCGAAACTTTAATCACATGACATCAGACCACCCCTTGCACCAAGGCTCATCGCTAAGTGGTGGGATGATGTGGAGAAAAGCTCCATCATGTTAGGGGGAAGGGGGTCAATGCTTTATGTTACTTTAAAAAACGGATGTTTTTTGTATAAGTGGATGTGTTTTTTTTTTCCATAAAATGTCATTGAGTTCAGTCTTTATCCTCCTCACCCTGGAAAAAGATTGAAATAACGGCCTGTCTTGAATTTTTATACTCCTCGCACAAATTATCATGCAGATTTTCGGATCTTTAGGTTAATTTCCTCAGCTCTGTCCAGAGATCTAAACTGGTGAAGTAGGTAGAGATTCATTATTTACACTTTAGTTTTATGTAATTGCATGTAAGAAGAAGTTCGATTAAAAGTTAAAGTTTGTTTAAGGTTACAAAAACTTTGTGTGAAACATGAAAAAAATTAAACTGCCTTCAGGATACAAATTTTTATTCATTTATGAAAAAGTTATAAGATGACTTATAAAGCTTGTTAACTATGCCTTATAAAACTGCAAAATGTACATTTCGAGCAAGTGACAGGATCAATTACATTGATTAATTTTTAGCACATATCTTGATGCATGACTACATTCCTACGTATGCTTAGCTCCGTCTTTAATAGAACAGTTGGTATTTATTCTAAACCAGAGAACCAGAATGGACTATACACATTAAAAAAAAAAACTTGAGAAAGATTTGAACTGTTTATCTGCTTTCATTTCATAGCAGTAGCTAATTTTTTGATAATAGGTGTAAGTAGTTAGTAGACGAGTTTTAATACAAATGCAAGATTCAAGTTAAATTTAAGGTTTACCACCCTCCACCCCCATCTACAACTACCAATCCCTAAACTTTCCAGGAAACTGTGGTACCACCATTTACTAAAACTATAATTTTCATACTTTTTAAAAGAAAAATTCTTAAATTTGGCAATTTTCATATTTATCAGCTTCGAGTCAGCAAAAGTTCTGATATTGATTCAATTGTTTGATTGGGATGAACGAAAAAATCTTGATAATCAAGCAATCTGAACTAATTAATCCATTCAGCTTACTTTTAGCATTAGGATATGTTGTCTAAATATTCAATATTTTTTAAAGATTTAAAAAATTAATTTGTTATAATGTTTAGATAAGTTGTGATTTTGTTTTGTAAACGATTTCCATCAGTGTACGTTTTTAGTGTAAAATAATATGTTGAACCATGACTTTACTCGATTTAAAGTTGAATCTCCATAACTCCAAGCTAATAACTCAAATATTCCTTTACCTCAAAGTTTTCATTGAGTCCCAAACTCTTGAGACTGTTGTGGAAACTTCTCATAACTCAACCTATCAATAACTCAAACGTTTCAGCCGGTCCCTTGGGACTTCAAGTTATCAAGGGTTAACTGTATATTAGTCATGGTGCATAAGAAAAACCAAATTTTTATTTTTCTCTGAACTAATTTTGGAGTAAAAGCAATACTGCTAAGTCTGAAAATCTGTAACACACAAAAAAAAAGGGATCTATATAGTTTTGCCATTTGAAGTTAAGATTGTATCATGCAGTATTATAATGAAATTTAGAGCAACTTATTCAAAACGTGCAAAATTAATTTATAAAACTAAAATCAACTGATTTTAATTAATGATTTTGTAAAAAAATCCTTTTATTCAAATTATTTGATTTAAATCAATGATTTTAAAAACAAATCATGATTTTAATCTTGATTTAAATCAACGAATTCTAAAAATTAGTAATTTCTGTCTTTGAATCATCAAATGATTTTTTAAAAAATCATTGGCTAAAATCAAATATTAAGTATAGAAAAGTAGAACTTCACAACATTTGTAAATACTAATGATAATGAAAATGCTTTGAAATCATGAAAATTAAAACTGTATATTTGAAATTGTTTTAAAAATAGTAAATTATTTTTCTTTAAGGATATTCTTTCTTTAAGATAGTTTTCTTTGAGACTTAAAAAGGTTTTGATTGGAAGATTTTTAAATAAAATTGTTAAAATGTTTCTGATGCTCAAAGTTACAAGAAAAAAAAAACAAAAAAACCCTTATCAATTCATAATATTGTGAGCATTAGGATTTAAGTATAGATCCCGAAACTCATAATGTTATCTATACCTGAAGAGTTTGTTTGTTTGAAAGCATTATTCTCATGAACTACTAGTTCGAATTGAAATTTGTTTTTGTGTTGAATAGTTCAATTTATTGAGGAAGGGCTATTTTTTTTAAAATCAGATTGACCGAAATATTTGTAATTGCAAATTCAATATTTAATTTGTTTAGTTCTATGAATTCCTAATAGATGGCGGGGTAAGTTACCTCATCAAGAGGGAGCTGGCCGACAGTGTGGATAATTTGCATTGAACCATGCTGTGTGGCTCAGACGCATGGTCGGCCACACTATTATGGGACTGTTGTGGTTAGTCAACTGATTTTTAATGTGTTTTTTTTTTTTTTATTCAGATACATTGATTTTGTAGGATTTTTCTGTTGGGTTTTGTTTTCCTTATTTGTTCAATGCTTGTTTTTGTTGTTATATTTCAAGATAGTTACTAAGTGAATAATTTGATTTGTCATATTATTTAATTATATTGTTCTTTATAACGTTTTATCATAGCAATTTTTATTTTGCGAGACATTTTAAATTGTAGAAAAAAACCTGCTTCACTCGCTAAAGGACAGGGTTACGGTAGCGTGGTTGCTTGGCGCATTAATGGATGAACTATACAGTTGAAGGTTTATGTTGAGTTCTAAAGCTAGTGTTGATCTTTTTATGTGTTTGACAAATAGTTTTAAATTTCAAAGAGACTTTAATAATTTTTTGAAAGGGTGTGTATGCATTTTAGTTGAAGAAAAACGATCATTTCACATCAGAAAGGGGGAGGAGGGGGCATGGATTTTTTTTATTTAACAGACTTCCTCTAATTTCTTATCACAGGCATCACCGTATGGTTACTGAAAGTGCATTGATAAAAGGCCTCCTTCCAACTCAAAAATTCTTCTGCAATTTTTTCTTCAATTTTTAAATATTAATTTTCCCCATTTATTCAGCTAGTTTCTCTCCGAAGTGCAAAATTTCTAATTAGCAGAAAATTCTCTCTTTGTGAGAATTTGTATATTCTTATTTTTCATTTGTATGAAGCTGTATTTAAAATTAATTCTCTTTATTTTCAGAGTCAGAAGGTGAAGATTAATTTTAATATGAGATGTTTATATGTGTGCAGTTGACATGGACTGTTGATGTTTATTCTCAAAGCCTCTTTGATCATGAATGCGTTTTATTCACATGATGCCAACTATTATGTTGCACCCTTTTATTGAAATCATCATGTTGGCATTTTTCATCCTTTTAAAAAAATACATGTTAAAAGAGAACATATTTTTGTATGATTAGCCGGTATATATGCTCTTAGCTTTTATGCAGTAAATCTCAAGAACCAATATCGTTGTACAGATTTTATTTAGTAAAATTTCTTATCAAATATATAAATTTTAAAGTAAAAATTACTTCATTATGCAACTACTTTTTCTTTTTGATGTGATTTATAGGACTCATTTCAATACAGCTATTTTTCTAGTGAACTTGATTATGTGATTAATAATTCAATGGTTAATTCAAATCTTTTTAATTTTAATTTTATTGTAAAAGGTTCCACTTGAAGTCAAAACTGCATTTTATACGTGGTATGAAACTTTGTGATACACCTTTGTTACTAGTAATTCTTTATATATGTAATTCCTTGCTAGTTGTGTGGTGCATGCCATTGGTCTTTCCCTAAAAAAATGCATTAAAACATAGAAGCACTTTTTATGTTATATCTTTGTATTAGAATCTCAAATATTTTACATGTATATAAAATTTACACTTTAGTTTTTATACTCAAAAATTTGTCCTGTTATGTCAATTTTTGTTTTTTTTTTTTGTGGCTTCAAAAGTCCAATTTTTGTGCAACTTTGGTTGAAATGTTTATTATTTTCCCTCATAATTTAAAATGATTGACACTTCTTCTATCTGTACTGTATAAACTCATAACTAGTAAACTTTCTTTTTGTATCTTAATTCAAACAATGTTTTACATGATTTTGCTTTCACCATTTTTGGACTGCAACTGCTATGTGTAATTAATTCATACAATGCTCACAATAGCTTTTGTATATCATATTGGCAAAAGCATCACAGCAGTATTTGAATAGAATCTTTAAAAATGTGATGTTTGCTGGTTACAAAAGTTTTCTTTTTGAGGTCCAAAAATGCTTAAACAAAATTTAGTAAATTTAAAATGATATTTTAAGGGGGAAAATAGCTTATTTTTGTCACAATAAAAGAAAATTTTATTTGTACAGGTATTTTAAAGCATGTAATCATTTCTATCAAATCAGTATTTTAGAAATAATGTTTTTATTCATCTAAGCTACTAAAGTAATGTCTGTGATATACTCTGTTATTAGAGTGGATTAAAACTCGGTGTCTCCTATCTCTTTTCGTTCTGTGAATTTTTATTTATTTTTTCTTTAGTTAAATGAGAGGCTTGTTTGCAATAAAAGTTTTCACTGAAAAATATTTCTCATTTCAGCACAAATGTTCCTCTGCGACATCTTAAAATTATAGCCATCATTAACACTTTTTTAAAGATTTTTTTTTTTTGCCTTCTTGATACATAATTATGTATTTTGAATCATTAGTTCTGGGTGTTCTGATACAAATGTTAAAAATACCATCCCTTATTTTTTAAGTATTCATTGAAATCATTTACGTTTGTCAAAACTTCATCCTTCATGAACGTAAACTGAAATTTATGAAACATTTAAAAGCTTTGTTTTAGTTTTGTATAAATGCTAGAAAACTTTTCCTTTTGAAATTGATGTGCAAATTCAGTTGCTCTTTGGTACATTAAAAATGAATAAATGTGATATAAATGTTTTGCTTAGTAAATAACCGAAATGATGTGGTTAGTTCATTTATTTATTGGTGGAAAGGCTTTGACAAGCTGTGGACAAAATTATTGTGTACCATGTTAAATTATTGATTCTCTTTCATGATTGCAATACTTTCAAAGATCCTAATTGTTAAGTTTTATACTGGTAAGTTTTGACATTTTTGCTAATGTTTGGATATAAAGAAAACAGGGTATATACTATTAGTGTAAGGTTTATTCTAACAATTGAAATTACTATGGAACACATATTTTAAGTCACCTGATAGATATGAATTCAATTATATTTTTACTCGGTTGTGCATGATAACAATTATGTTATTCTTCTTTGTATTTATTTCTTAACTGAAAATTTATGATTCTCTGTAATTTTTGATCAATAATAGATAACCAGGCAGCAGTCAAGAGTGGAATTTGATCAAACTTGCTTGTATTTTATACTAACACAGTGTAAATTTAATGATTTCTTTTATCTCTTCTTTCAAGATAAAAAAGAAATGTAACACATTGAGTTTCAGCATGCATATCAAATCCAAATTTCAGGGAGAAATGTATCTTTATGCATACGTTTTTTTTTTTGAAATATGTGACCAGTCGCCTTATTTTAAATTTTAGTAATGTCTGATGATGTTTTTTTCTGTTATAATTAATCATTTCAGAATGGCTTTTTGTGTTTATCCTGCCTCTTTGGTGAAACATTGCTCTTTCATGCATTTTGATTTTATGACATAAGCCTCAGGCATTTTGTCATCCTTTTCTAGTTATGTTTCTGATTTCCTTTCTTTTTTTAAAAAATTTTCTTCAAACATGCATTGTTATATTTATATATTTATAAACTTATTAATTTTAATGCATCAATAGTACAATTAATAAGTTTCATTGTTTAAAATGGATTTTGCAATACTTTTGTTCATAGCTGTATATTTAACAAACTGGTTTGATTTTTGTTAGGAAATTTTAAGATTTTAAATATTTAGTTTTATACATTACTTAATTTTTAAACCTGTTAGTTGTTATTGAGTGATAACACTTGATGTTAATATCAAATATTGACATTTGTAAATTGATTTTCGTTTATCAGACTTCTATTGGAAGTTGGATAACATTCTTAACAGTTTTTCATTATATTCTTATGCATTGCTGAATGATTTTTTTTTTAAATTTGCTATTTAAGCTTCAAATTCATTTTAAGATGTGGTGAAACTCCCATTTTAAATGAATATTGATTGAAGTAGAAAATTTTCCAAGATGCAGCATTATTTTGAAAATAAATAAATGAATAACTGTTTATTATTTAAAAAAACTAATAAAGAGGGAATTTTTTTGACCGATTTTGCCGTTTTTAAAAATAATTAAGTCACAAGAATATTTTTTCTTCTACCGTAAGTTTAGTTACTGTCCAAAATGTTTTACATTGAAAAGAAGCCCCTCAGTTAGCAGGATTTTTTTTTTTTTTCTGTGAAGCAGCAATGTTGCTCATTCTAACTTTCTTCGCATTTCAATATTGAGTTGTTTCTGTGCAGTTTAATTATAGAAATCTTTTGAATTTATTAACTAGTCGTTTCCTAAATTGCTAGCATTAAGTTTATGCGGACACTCAATCATAAAATTGCTCTTGCCCTTTCTTTCCTATTCTAAAAGCTTTTCAACCTTTTTTTTTTTTTCTGAAAACAAATCTTTGAAATTTAAAATTAGTTTTTAAAATATATTCTATACTCACTTGAAGAAATTGGTCATTAATTTATAGTCATTAATTGGTCTTAAGTTTTATCTTAAGTCTTAAGCCATAATTTTGCAATAAAAATATTATGCATTTGTTTAAGTTTTGTAAAATCTCTTTCTTCTGTGCAAGATAAGAGGTATGTTACAAAATTAACTAAAATGAATTCTCAAAATAAATGCTCAATTTCTTCAAATATTGCTTGAAAACCTGCTGAATAAAAAATATTCCAAAAGCTATTGCTGGTTGTGACAAAAAGTGACAAATATTAAAATTTTGATAGAATCCAACTATTTGCCAAATTTAGTAGCTAAATAATAGCTTATAATTCAAAGAACAAAATAGAGCTGTTCTCTGATACGTAGAAAGATAAAGTAATTGATATTCTATTGTTACTTTTTAACCTGAATTAATTAAATGGAAGCTTAGAAGCACAAAGTTGCTAGGCAACTACTGCAATTCCCTAACTTCCAGATTCTGGTTTTATGTCTTTCTTATTTTCCTTAAAGCAAGTAAAACTTCTGCTCTTTGAAGTATCAGGCATTACTATATTTTCTTTGATATTAACTATATCTGACTTTAATGGTAACTTCAACAACACTCCAAACTCAACTGAAAGAACATGAAAAATGTGTCAAGAAATGAGCTTAAAGAAAAAGTATTGTTGCAATTCCAATCACATATTTTATTTTTGTTACAATAAAATAATGCAGATATACTCACATCCTGTAGATCCTACATTTCTTGAAAATTGTTGAGGAAGCTGTGCTAAGGGCTTGTGTGGCCTCCATTTCCTTTTTTTTTTCTCTTAAACATAATATTCTTCTCAGTAGTTTTTCCCACTTTAGGTTTTAGGCTTTTATTGTCACTATTCATAATTTCTTCAGATATCATTTTTATCTGCAGGTTTTTCCATTCCATGTTTGCAAATATTTAAAAGGCATAGTTATAAGTACTGTAAGTGAAGTTTTATCATATTTCTCCATTTTCTTGCATTGAAGAAGGGGTTGTCCTTATTTCAAAACAAAGTGCTTGCAATTTTCTTTTTTTCCAAATTAGTTGTATCATATTGGTTTCCATGAGCTGCATAATGGGTATGGAGGCAATATCTTGAAATTTATGTTATGTGCTGTGTGGTAGAACAAATTGTGTATTTGATAAAAAGACAAACTGTTTTTGCAATCACTAGATTACTAAAAGCTGTTACTTAAAATTCATTATTTTCTTTGTTTTTAATTCTTTCAACGTTGGAGTTATGTATTTATAAGTGTTAAAAATTATCTATAATTTTGTTAACAGCTTGAATCTGTGATAGAGTTAAAATTGCTTACTAGTGTCACATATTTATTGAAAATAAATATATTTATGTAATATTTCTTAACTGCATATGATTATTTAATCTGGTAATAAAAACATACATTGCAGTATATAATATGACAGTGCATAACAGAACCTTTTCAAATTTACTTTTAGCGATTTTATGTTAAGCTAGCTCATTTGTGCTTGCTTAATGTTGTTTATTTTACTTTATTCAACAATTTATTTATTTATTTTTTGTAAGTTATGTTTGCCTTTTTCAGTTTTTCTCAAATTAAAACAAAATATTTGGATTCTGTTTTGTTATTTTCCATTCTTGCCTACCAATATACTATATTTTATGTGTTGTTATAGTACTAAAGCATACAGCCATTTGGTATATGAGAGTCAATCACTATTATTGAATTCAATTCCTCCCATTAATTCATATATTAACACTTTGAATTTGTTTTACATTTTTTTGGGTTGTGCACTATTCTTAAATCTGGCTTTTCCTGTCATTTTTAGTTTATGTTTTTACTTTTGCTCTAAGTTTCTTGCTTTCTGTTTGCATTTCATAACTTGGAATATAATGTTAAGTTTCAATATCTTATGGACAGATTCACTTTAATTTTACTGCTTAGTTTTTTTTCTTTTATTATTTAATAATGAGAGCTGAAATATAAATAAAACACATTGTTACAAAAATATGTTTATTGAATACAACATTTGAAATCATAAATTATTTTTTACATGCATGACACTATTTGTTGGAAGAATGTGTATTTAACATAGATCTGGTTCATATCTTTCAAATACAAATATACAATTTTTTACTATTTGCAATTTTGTGCCTATGTGTAATAGTTCCATGGTTTTAATGTATACATATTGGTGGTGTATTTTTAACGTTTGGGACCATACTTTTTGCAATAGGATAAAACACAAAATTTGAATCTCTGAATCAAATTTGTAATGAAAATAAATGTTTGAAATGATACTCTGAAATGTGCAGCTAAGTTTTCTATGTTGTTAATGGTCTTCATTTAAAAAAAAATGCATTTTTATGGTTTACACTAAATGAATGTTTCTGTATAATGCTTGTTCATGTTGTTTATGTGTTTCTTCTGCATTATATGTGTAGACATCTTTTACGGTCCCAAAACCTGAAGATCTGTAGATTGTCTATTTAAACTATTTTATTGTTGATAGTGAACAAAAGGTTTACAAGATGAAATATGTTTTATTTTTACTTAAATATTGATTCAATTAAAAACAATTTGTTCCACAAGGCATACAATGTGTTGATCTAAAAGGAAGAATTAATGTGTAAATTTTGTAACCATTAAAATGTATTTTTTAAAAATACTATGTGTATATAAAAAGAGGCTTCCATTTAACAAACTGATTTTTATGGAGAGAGAGAGAGAGGGGGGAAAATGTCAAATAAAATGAAATTTTGAAAATATAAATTGAGTTTTAGTTGAACTGTGATATGATTCTTGAGAGGGGGGGGGAAGCACTGTTTTGTTATCTTTGTTTGATTAGTATATTAACAGTATTTTTTGATTGACTTAGGTGTGTGCATTTAAAATTACTTTAAATATTTGGTAAATAATGTCTGCCTGGATAATTACATTGTAAAATTTATTGAAAGATAGAAATAAAGTGAAAAAAGGATATTTGCTTGCAAGGGCATAAAATGCAAAATTGCTTCTTTTTTAAATCAATATTTAAAAAAAATAATAGCTTATTTTTAATAACTTTGGTGAATATCCACAACTTTTATCCTTTATATTTAAAAAATAATAAAAGGTTAGAATTATTGTGATAAATTATATTTTTATAAGGTAATTTTATTTTATATCGTAAGGAAAAGTTATTACAAAGAACTATTATAAAAGTCATAATTTTTCTTTCAACTTGAAAGATGTTCATATTTTCTGGAAAATATTTTTATACATGAAGAAAATGGGGAGGGGAATGAACTAAAAAATAAAGTCTTTTCTATAAGGAACAGGAATTGGGATGATTTTTCAGACTTTTTTGTGGTGTAAGAGCAAGGCCATGCAGACTGTGTGGCCGCACAGGGCCCCTTGGCTAGGGAGCCCTGTGATAATTTGTACTTAAAAAAAAAAAAATCGGGGAAAAATGTTTCACTTCTTTTTAGATCCAAGTTCGACTTAGTTGAAAGCTGTGTTGAACGTGGGGCCCCATTATAAATGCAAATTACGGACGAACGGAGTCCTTCCAGAGCCGGCAGGCCCCCTTATCCATGCACTAACTTTATTCCAATGTGCACTCCCGCCCCCCCCCCCCCCAGGGTCAGGCCCTAAGTTTCTGGCTATAGGCTGACACAGCCTCTCGTTGACCCTGAAGATTAATTTCCAAGTGTTGTTATATGGGGAGGAGAGAGTATTTTTGTTTTTACCTTGAAATTTGAGTTAATATCTTCTAAAACAGGAATTCTGAACCTCTTCTCCAGGGGATAGGCAGCGGTCTGCAAAAAATGCGACAGCATCTGGGAGATTTTACATGTGTGGCCGCGTTAAAAACATTTCTTTATTAAGTTATACTTATGGTTAAAAAATCATAAAATATTACTATAATTTCGTGATTATGTTTTATAATTTTCGTTTTTTTTTTCTCAAAAGTTTATTTACTTACGTATTAATTATCACAATAATTAGAGGAGAGTCAGGAAGAGTTGTACTGTCAGAGAAATGGGACAGCTTCATTTATAAGCTAAAATAACTCATGAAAAAAATCTGTCTTGTCCAGTAGATGTTGCAGATGCAGAGTAGAGTCAAGCGAGAATCTAAAGCTGCCATAACTATCAAACTAGCTAGAAATTTAATTAGATTCATTCCTCAATAAATGAAAAGTTCGAGAAAAAAAACACCTTTTATTTTCAAGTGCTCGAAAACCTTGAACATTTGGAAAATGTAGTTTCAAACCTTTAATTTTTAAATTTCTAACGAATGTGAGGGGGAATATATTTATAAGGCTTTATACAACCTCAAAACACAAAAGTTCGTCTATTTTTCAAAAATTTTCCCGAAGAGAAATCCTTCAGACCCCTTTATTCTATATCGCATTTAAGGTGGTCCTTGAATCATTTTCCTGATACTCTCCCTCCTTCCAGGATCAATGATTAAATGTATACATCTGGGGATCATATCGAGAGAAAAAATGGTTAGTTAATTTTAAAATAGTTATAATTAGAATTAACTTATTAATATACATTCGTTTTATTTATAAATTAGCAGGGGTGCACACCAGGTGGAAGGCATAGGTGACACTAAGTCGCTGAAATCTTTAAGAGGCTGTTTCGAGGAATTTTTTCTCACTTTTTTCAGGGGTTACATTATTCTTGCGATGGACATCCCTATTATTAGTACAATCATTATTTTTTAATTGGGGACCCCGCAAAAAGTCTTTGCCCAGGGTCCTGCAAGAGCTAGGGCCGCTGCTGTGTTTAAGTGCCAATTTTATCACTTTCTAGTATTTTGAAAGTAATTGTATGACTGCTTTAAGTTTTTAATGGTTAGTGTAGAACTGGATTTCCAAAACTGTAGTCCCCAGACCCCTTGGGGGTCTGGCGACCCTTAGTAAGGGATGCGTGGCAAGATTGGAAGAAAAAAAGTGAAAAGCATTAAATAATAATTTAAAAAAGGGTTTTCATCTTCAAGGCAAGGATTTGTTCTTTGAGCACTATTTCCCGACATCTGGAGATAAATGCTACAAGATCATGCATAGGTCTGTTCTTATGTGAATATGATAGACGTAATTTCCGGCTGCATCTTCAAATCTACCATCCAGGCTACTATACCAGTTTTGACTTCGTTTTGAAAACTGAAAATATCAACAGCTCGTTGGGAACACAAAGTGTGATCTTTCATTTGTCACAATTCACTAATGTGATTCCGGATTTACAACCTGTGCAGTCACCAAAACTATAAATACTAAAGCTGTCTATATGCTAAACCTGATAACTGACCCCAGCTATCAAAAATGAAACTCAATAAATCAAACTTTTGCCTCCTAAAACAACTTCATGCTTCTGAACTTTTGATTCTAAAGTTTTTTTTATTCGCTGCTCAATTTTGAATTTTAACCGTTTTGTTACTTGTTCCGATCAGTCTGTTCATTTTGACTTTTGTATTCCACAATTTGTATGTTAAGCATTGTAAACTACCTAATACCTAGTACGTTTTAAACAACAACAGTTTACCCTGAAAAAGAAAGACTAGTTTCATCAATATGCATGTAACCTAATAATTAAGAATGCATGACACTGACATATAACTAGTCTAAATTCGAATGGGTACTAACTATTGGGATTTTAGTAGAAACGGAAATAGGGTGGCTAGGAAGAGAAAAGATTTTAACAGTTGGGATTCAAATAATCGCGCAGCATTAAATAAAGGTAAGATGGGCTTACTTAAGGTTTTTTATATAAATGCTCGTAGTATTAGGAACAAGATGGAAGAGTTGAAAAGCATAACAATAGACGAGAGGTTGGATATTACTGGAGTTACCAAGACATGGGCTACCAAAAGTGATGATGATTTATTATCTATTGCTGGGTATAATTTGTTTAGACAAGATAGAGTAGGTAAAAGAGGTGGTGGGGTTTTATTTTATGTCAGAGACACTTTAACTTGCAATGAATTGGTAATTAATGATAAACCTAATGAGATTGATATGATTTGGCTGGAGTTGATGAGCAATAAGGGCAATAAACTATGTTTAGGGAACATTTATAGGCCACCCAACTTAAGCCAGTGTCAAGATGAACAGATGTTTAGTATTATTAGTGACATTTCAAGCAAGGGGTCAGTCATTATAATGGGAGATTTTAATTTTCCAGGAATTGATTGGGATAATTTTTACCATAGTAATAGCAGAGAAGAGGAATTTTTGAAAGTAATTGGTGACTTTTTTAGATCAAATTGTAACTCAGGATAGTCGACAGGACGTGATTTTGGATCTAGTTTTCTGTGATATGGAAGGTTCAGGGGTTATGTGTAGGGGAACACATTGAAGACAGTGACCACAACAGTATTAGGTTTGGGATCAAATTTGATACGTGCAGAGTAGAGAATTTTAGGTTTGTGCCCAATTTCAGAAATACTGATTTTGTGGCACTTAGGCAGAGTTTGAAAGCAGTTTTTTCTTCTGGATTGGACAATAGCGATGTGAATCTTCAGTGAGCAAAGTTTAAGGAAAAGCTAGCAAAAACGGTTGGGGATCATGTTTCTTTTAGGAGGAAGGGTGTCAACACTAAAATTTGGCCAATGTGGTTCTCCAGGGAAACTAGGGTTTCATAGGTTTAGAGAAACTGGTCACAGTGCAGATAAGCTCCAATATTGTAAGGCAAGGCGTAAATTTAAGTATTTGGTACGGATTCAGAAAAGAGAGTTGGAGCAAAGACTGGTAGATAACATAAACAGGAATCCCAAGAGCTTTTTTGCATACGCTAATTCGGGGAAAGTTCGAAATAGTCATATTGGGCCACTGGTTGATGAGCACGGAACTTTAATTCAGGACGATAGTGATATTGTTAATGTTCTTAACTTTTTTCGAGTGTTTTTAACGATAACTGTATCTCAACAGTTGACACCAACAAGACACAAGCTATAGTACAGCTTGAGAACTTTGTATATTCCTGGGATGACGTTTTACTTCATTTGAAAAAAATTAAAGAGACTAAGGCTCCGGGACCTGATAATATTTATCCAAAAATTTTAGTTGAATGTGCGGAGGAATTAGCAGATGTAATCGTAAATATTTTCAATGCTTCTTATAACTCGGGGACAGTGCCAGAGGACTGGAAGCTGGCTAACATTACACCGCTCTTTAAGAAAGGGTCTAAAGTGAGTGCGGGAAATTATAGACCTGTGAGTCTAACTTCGGTGGTTTGCAAAATTTTTGAAACAATGATAAAAATAAGATAGTAAATTTTCTAGAGACTAATAATCTATTGACTAGTTTTCAGTACGGTTTCAGGAAAGGTAAATCTTGTGCAACTAATTTTTTACATTTCTATGACAAAGTTACCATGGCTTTGGACGATAAGAAGCCTGTAGATGTTGTTTACATTGATTTTCAAAAAGCTTTCGATAAGGTACCGCATGTTGCTCTACTTAGCAAATTAGCTGATATAGGAATAGGAGGGAAAACTTTCACTTGGGTAAAAAACTGGCTGACCGGAAGGAAACAAAGGGTAGTTAGTTGTAAGGGAAAATTATTCTAATTGGAGTGAGGTCTTAAGCGGGGTTCCTCAAGGGTCAGTGTTAGAGCCTGTTTTGTTCATTGTTTTTATGAACGATATTCACAAAAATATTTCTGGGAACATGAATTGTTTTGCTGATGATGTCAAAGTTATGAGGACTGTAGAAAATGAAGAACAAGCAAAACAGCTGCAAGAGGATCTAGATCATATTACGGAGTGGGCTGATAAATGGGGTATGGCTGTTAATGTTAGGAAATGTCAAGTGCTACATTTAGGGCATGGAAATAAGTGTACAAGTTATTATTTGCAAGGTTCAGTCATTAGTCAGGCAGACAAAGTTACTGATCTGGGGGTCTTAATAAATCAGGATTTAAAGTTTAGCCAACAGTGCAGCATTGCTAGTAACAAGACCAATAAGATGCTTGGGTTTATCAATAGATCTATTTCAAACAAATCTAAAGAAGTTCTTTTGCCCTTATATAGAAGTTTGGTAAGACCTCATTTGGAGTATGCTGTTCAGTTTTGGTCTCCTTATCTTAAGAAAGACATTAGTGTATTGGAAAGGGTTCAAAGGTGAGCTACAAGGCTAATAAATGGACTTTCTCACTTAGACTATGATTCCAGGCTTAGAAGGCTAAAAATGTACAGTCTTGAGCAAAGAAGAGACCGAGGGGACATGATTTAGTTGTTTAAATTTATTAAAATGAAAGATGTTACGGGGCTGAAGTTTAGCACTGAAAACAGGACAAGGGGTCATTGTTTTAAGCTATTTAAATCTCAGGCTAACATGGATGTTAGGAAAAATTATTACTTTTAGCAGGGTAGTGGAACCTTGGAACAGTTTACCGGAAGAGGTGGTAATGAGCAAGGGAGTAGATAGTTTTAAGAGGGCCATTGATCTTCACTGGGGATTGTAAATTGACTAGGACCAGTCTAGCTGGACCCAGAGCCTGTTACTGGTCGTCACTTTTGTATTTGTATTAGAGTATGAATAACACAGTATCTCAGTAAATGGCGAGGTAAAGCAGGAATCAGTCCTCTATAAAATAGTAATGATCCATTCTTATTAGTAATGGTTGATTTAATTAAATCAAATAACTTCAAACAACATGCATCTAATTCACTAATATTAGTTGTTGCCTACTAATATTTGATGCAGTATTTATTTAATATTATGCTTAATTTTATTTTAAATGTTTTATGTAATTAGTCAACAGCTTGCAGGAAGTGTATGGGGCAAAGTGAAATAGTTCATTTTGTTTAATTATTTGATCATTTACTATGTAAATCTATTACATATTCTTTTATTAAGTAGTTGATATAGATTCATTCATTTAATAAATTCACTTATTCATTCATTAATTTATTTTCTTATTCATTGGCTGTTTTATTCACTCATTTTTTTTCCCTCCTATGTGAATTAATTTTTTTGTACATTTATTCGTTTATTATTTCATTATGTATTAATTTCTTCCTTCAATCTTTAATTTACTCATATATTAATTCAAAAACATTTTAAATTATCAAATAAAAACCATTTAAAAGAAAAAACTTTGCATCATGAAAGAGGAGAATTTTTTTTTTTTTTTTGTTGAAGAAACAAAGTTAAGGTCAGTTGGGGTAAGTGCGGTCTTGGGGCAAGTGCGGCTTAGGTTAATATTCAGAAACAGGGAATATCTGCAAGGGCTACTGCCATCTGGGTAGCTTGGTAAACGTTATCACTTTGCACTGCGTGCGTTAGATCGCTCTACTTGAAAGGTAACTCTACTCCCTCCCTCGTTTCCTAACTTTTCTCATTCCCACTTAAAGTGCCATGTTGTTATGGTTCGAGAAATCATCGTTTCTTCTGTTGTTGTTCTCACTTTTTCGTGCTTCCAAAACGTAAGTACAACTATTTCATGTCTACTTTTCGTATTTTTAAAGCTGAGATTTATTATTTTTTACTTTAAAATCAATTTTAGGGCTGCACTTGCCCCAGAAAATAATACTACTGGGAAAGTGCGGCTTCGCATTTTTTGGGGCTGCACTTTCCCATTAATCTGGCAATGTTTTTTTATGACAGATATAATTTGCTTGCAACGATTTAACGAAGCAATGTAATTAGTTAGACAAAGATGCAGGGATTAAAAATTAACAATAAGTGTCACTAGTCTATATTGCTCCAATTGTTTTTTTTATACTTTTAGTAAAAATGGTGCGGAATTACAAAAGAATAACGTCAAAAGCTGGCTCCTACAGTCGGGAGGAACTTTCTGCTGCTTTAGAAGCGATACGTTCAGGTACCCTTACCTGTAAAGGTGCGAGCCGGCATTTCAAAATACCGCGGGCAACATTACAGGATCATCTGAAAGGTCGGCGTGGAGTGAAGTCCAAAACGATGGACCGGCCACCTGCAATATCTGTTGCAATAGAACACATGATTGTCGACTTAAGCCCCTGAATTTATCAGTTATTAAATCACTGAAAACTCGCTGGGACACATCGCTGACATCGTGGCAAAAGCATCACATTGGCCAAAAGTTACCAAAACAAGAATTTTCGAAAATGTTGGGGAAAATTTGCGAGGAAACTGACAGTAATATAATCAGAAATGGGTTCCATACGGCTGGTATTTTCCCATTCAACTCTTCAGTAATTTTTGAAGATAACTACGATCCTTTGGCCTTGAGAAGATGGAAAGAAGCCGGAACACAGAAGAACTCAGCGCCAGCACCAGATAATGAAAAATCCGATCAAATTAGAAATTTAAACATATCTTCGCAATCTGCAACTCTACAACCTCAGCAAAGTGTTTCTAATAATACTCCATCAACATCAAGCCGTATCACGTCATTTGAGGAACTGCTTCTTGACACAATTAAGTGTCATTCATCAGCAAGCCTAAACAAAAGGGGCAAAAAAATTGCAATGGGAACTGAAGTTATCACTAGTGATGAAATTGTGGAAAGAATGAAAACCATAGGTGAAGAAGGATGCAAAAAAAAATAAAAAAAAAATACGAACATCCGAAAGAAATTATTCGAGGAGGAAGAATGTAACGATATTGAAAATATGAGTTTATATATAAGGGAAGATTCACATGATGAAATGACAATCGAAGAAATGATTGCCACAGAGCAAAAACAGCAAGAAGATATCATTCAGTGGGGAAGGCATCCAACGGAGAGAAAGGTAGGCGACTGGGTTCTTGTGAGATTTTCTGCAAAAAAGATGACTAAACATTTTGTAGGACAAATTACTAATATAAATGATGATATTTACCCTGTCATATAACTGTTGTGTTAACTGTTCATGTAACTAAGTGCAACTGTATTGAGGAGACCACGTTGATTTTGATAACATGTGATGTTCGTTGTAGTTCGCTCTTAAGATCTGTGGATCTATGTATATATGTATAATCATGTAACCAAGTAATAAATGTTTGTAATGTGCAACTAGGCTTGAGTGTCTATTACTAGATAAGACATAAAAAAAATGAACTGAGTGTTCTAAAGAAAAATATGGAAACTTTCAGGCCTCCGGACATAATTAAGTTTACTTCAAGCAATTTGTCTGAAGAATGGAATAAATGGACTCAAAAATTTACCAACTACCTCATCGCTTCAGAGATAGACTCTAAATCGGACACAGTAAAGATAGCGATCCTCCTGAATCTTAGAGATGAAGGCGTGGAAATTTTCAATACCTTCCAACCCGAAGAAGGTAAAAGCAAGACAAAATTTGATGTCGTCATGGAGATGTTTGCTAACTATTGCATCCCGAGACGAAATGTTGTCTTTCAGAGGTTCAAGTCCTGTTCTCAGCAAGAAGGTCAGCAACTAGATACCTACCTCATCGAACTAAAGACTCTTGCATCTACTTGTGATTTTGGAGACCAAGAGGAGAGTCTAATCAGAGATCGGCTTGTCCTTGGCATCCGAGAAAAAGTTTTGGTGGAACGACTTCTACGAGAAACAGATCTGACGCTAAAGAAAGCAGCAGACTTTCTCCGAGCAGCGGAAAGCGAGTAAACTTCAAATTGAGACTGTAAGATCTGCATCGCAAATCCATGAAGTAAAGACCAAACAAGCAAAAGCTCCACCAAAATGGAATAAGAATAGTGCTACTGATAATAACATTAAATGTACCAGGTGTGGAAGGGAACATAAAAAAATGAACTGTCCTGCTTACGGAAAATTATGTGCCAAGTGTAAAGGGAAAAATTACTTCGCTGCTGTATGTAAATCAGCGAAAGATAATAATTTTCGAAAAGTGAATATAATTAATCAGGATCAACCTCCAGAACTCTACATTGATAGCGTGTCCAGAAAAGAATCGCTAAAGCCAGGTGTACTAAAAGTAAATCCGTTAGATAATGTATGGTTAAAAAAAATCAATGTATCAGGTAATGTTATTGAATTTAAATTAGATACTGGTGCAGAAACCAATATTTTGCCTTTATCTGTGTATAAAATGATGAAATTATCACCAGCTGAAACATTAGTTAAAACTGATGTGACTTTGGTCTCGTATGGTAATTTTCAATTAAAACCTGAAGGAGAAGTATCTTTAAAATGTAATGTAAATAATTATTTTAATGCATGTTTAAATTTTATGGTTGTAAATGTGTCTTCAAAGCCCACCAAAAGCTAGATTTAGTAAGGAAAATTGACAATGTCAATTCAAATTGTAAAGAAGACATCATAAATACCCCAACAAAGAAATTTTCACAGGGTTAGGTAAATTTCCAGGTCAGCCCTATCCTATCGAAGTTGATCCCACCGTAAAGCCAGTCACAGATTCTCCTAGGCGAGTACCTCTTTCATTGAATAGAAACTTAAAATCAACATTAACTAAATTAGAAGTTGAAATCATTATAAGACGAGTAAACAAGCCAACAGATTGGGTTAATAGTCTGGTGGTAGTAGAAAAACCTAATGGGGAGCTGAGAATTTGTTATATCCCAGAAATTTAAACAAAGCTATAAAGCGTGAACATATACCCACGAGTGAAGAATTAATTAGCCGGTTAGAGGGGAAACAAATATTTTCTGTTCTTGACCTAAAGGATGGGTTTTGGCAAGTGCCAATTGATGACCATAGTGCTGACTTGTGCACTTTTAATACGCTCTTTGGCAGATATCAGTTTATGAGGATGCCCTTTGGGATAGCTTCTGCCCCAGAAGTTTTTCAGAAAAGAAATTTAAATATTTTTGATGATATAGAAAATGTAGAAGTATATTTTGATGATGTCATTGTTGCAGGTTGCACAGACCTAGAACATGATGAAGCTCTTTCAAAAGTTTTTAACAGAGCTCGTGAATGTAACATTAAATTTAATCCTCAGAAATTTCAGTATAAAGTCCCAGAAGTCAAATATGTTGGGCAAACCATCTCAAAAGATGGGATTAAGGCTGACCCCTCACATATCAAAGCGATAACTGAAATGACTACCCCCGGTGATAAGGCAGTTGTTAGAAGACTCTTGGGAATGGTAAATTATGTTTCCAAATTCATACCAAATGTTTCAATTATAACTTCCCCCTTGAGGAGCCTCTTAAAAGATAATGTAGAATTTGGGTGGAATGAGGAACACCAGAAGGCATTTAGGGAAATAAAATGTCATTTAAGTTCTGAAACTGTCTTAAAGGTCTATAATACTTCAAAGCAAGCTGTGATACAGTGTGACAGCTCTAAAGATGGCATTGGAGCTTGTCTTATTCAAGAAGGTCACCCTGTATCATATGCTTCTAGAAGTCTGACTGCCACCGAGCAAAACTATGCTCAAATAGAAAAGGAAATGTTAGCAATCGTGTTTGCTCTACAAAAGTTCCATAACTTAGTGTACGGAAGTAAGATAATTATAGAAAGTGATCATAAACCTCTGACAAATATTGTCCATAAACCTATGGGTAATATATCTTCTCGGTTGCAAAGAATGTTATTGAAAGTAATAAAATATCAATTTGAAATTAAGTATGTAAAAGGGTGTGAAATGTACCTTGCGGATACACTTTCTAGAGCATATCTTAAGGATCCAGTATATGATGATCCTGACATGCTGAGTGTTGTGCATGCAGTACGCAAACTACCTATTAGTGACAGAAGGATAACTCAGTTTAAAGAGGCAATTCAATTGGACCCTGAATTAAAATTAGTGTATGAATACTGTGACAAGGGGTGGCCAGAGCAAGTTAAAAATGTTCCTAATAACATGAAACAGTATTTCAAAATTAAAAATGAATTATATATTGAATTTGGTTTAATTTTTAAAGATTCTAAAATTGTCGTACCATCTGCACTCAGAAATGAAATGTTATGTTTAATACATGAGGGGCATTTTGGGATGGAAAAATGCAAAAATAGGGCAAGAGAAATAATGTTTTGGCCAGGGACGGGTAAAAGCATAGAATCCATGGTATTAAAATGTGAAGTGTGTCAAAAATTTCAAAAATCAAATGTCAAAGAACCGTTAGAATCTCATCCAACACCATCTAGGCCTTTCGAAAGAATAGGTGTAGATATTATGGAGTTTGGGAACGTAAGGTATTTAGTAATTGTGTGTTATTATTCTAAATGGATAGAGATTGAGAGAATAAGTAACAAAACCATGGGGGAGATAAATAAAAAGTTAAAGATGTGCTTTTCAAGGTATGGAGTTCCTTCAATGGTCATTTCAGATAATGTACCATTTAACAGTCAAGAATATAGGACATTTGCAAAAGAATGGGATTTTGACTATAGCTTTTCTAGTCCTCGTTATCCGAAAAGTAATGAGATGGCAGAGAGAGCTGTAGGGATCGCTAAAGCTATACTCAGGAAAGCATTTGAAGAGGGAAAAGATTGGGTAGGTGGTATCATGGAGTATAGAAATACTCCCATCTCGGGATTGAATCTATCTCCAGCTCAGTTAATGTTTAGTCGTAGACTAAAAACTAAAATCCCAATTCATGGCAAATTATTGAACTCTGAAATATTTAAAAATCTTGAAGGCAGGATTTCAAAACGAAAAGAAAAACAAAAATACTACTATGACAGAGGGGCCAAAAATTTAAAACCTTTTGAGGCAGGTGATAGTGATAGGGTGTATGATTTTGATCATCACACATGGGAACCAGCCAAAATATTATCAAAACATAAAAAAGGTCATATTTAATTTAATGAGCAAGAGAATGCTCAAGACTAATAACCTCCAAATGCAATAACCTAATTAAATGTATGACTAGAAATGTATGATTAAGAAATAGTTGAAGACAACTTAAAAATAAAAACCAAATTTTTTTGGTAATTTAGTAAAGTTAGTTAAATAAAATTAAAAACATTTGAAACAACGCGAACTAGAGCTGAGCTATATCAATCTATTATCTATCTATTAAAGAAATAACCCCGCATCGTTGCTTAAAAGCAAACGGGCGCTCGAGTCAACTAGCCACAGAGAAAACACCGAAGAAGTCAATTTTCTACTCGAAACATTTCCTTTTATCCTAAGTGAACTCATTAGCATGCGGACGCCAAATCACCTTCTGATACACGCCAACATAGCACCTGGCCAATGAGCATCGGGCACGTGCCGATCTGTTACGATGCTTCGTCGATTACGTAAAGGTCGTGATGTCATAGATCGGCGACTGCACGTGCGAGATACGTCTTCAGGCATCCGCATTAGAAGGTAGAAAAACATCGTTGAAAATTTCTCCCATACTAGGATTAGGCAAGTGACTGATATTATGGTGAGATAAGTGGTGAGATGAATTAGTTAAGACTTGTTAATTATTATATAAGGGGCGCTAGGCCAACAATGCCCCCCCTCTCACCATCATATGAACATTATTTTCTTATACATTTAAAGATAATTCATTTCCTAACAAATCTCAATACCAGCTCTAGTTTTACAAAAAGATTTTGAATATAAACATGATTAGTAGATTAGTTAAATACAACAACAAGCAAATTCTTTTATAACAAAATATCACTCAATCCGATTCCAGTCCGTTCAAACTGTTCCATTTTCCAAGTCAGTAAAAAGTCCGAAAAAAATATGTCCAATGTCATATAAACACATTCAATCTGCAAAAATTGAAAAACCTTGGCGAGTATACAAATACTTGGTATAAACACATTTGAACAGTACAAATATAAACTGTAAAACGCAAAAAATATATATATAACTTTAACCCGTTCCCAATAGTTAAAATAGTTTACTTTTTCCACATTACTACATTTTCAAAAACTTAAATTACTAAAAATATCACAAAATTAAAATAATTTAAAAATAAATTTAAAATATGACAAAATTACAAAAACAATTTCATTGAACTTTATAAGTTCAGATCGAGACAAAGGCTTAGTAAATACATCAGACATGTTATTTTTACTTCTAACAAATTCAACATCAAATATATCTTTATAAATTAAATCGCGTATATAAAAAAGCTTTACATCAATATGTTTTGTCCTATAATTTTCGATCGGTGATCTCACAAAATCTATTGTAGCTTGATCATCAACTTTTAACACAGATTTAATTTTGTGCTCCTTATTAATTACCCCCTTATTAACATATTCATCAATGATTCTATCAAACCAAAGAAGTTCTTTGCCGGCCTCTGTCATTGCAATAAACTCTAATTCCATCGTTGATAAACTAATGCACTTTTGTTTAAATGTTCGCCATGAAATCGGCGATTTGTTAATGAAAACAATCTGACCTCCGAGTGAAGTTCTATCGTCTCTGTTAGATGCGAAATCTGCATCAGAATATGTTACAACTTGAATTTGATTGCATTGCAATTTAAGTTTGTAATTTCTAGTTTTAGAAACATAGCCTAATAATTTTAATAAACCATCCCAATGCTTTATACCGGGGTTATTTTGGAATTGGCTAAAAATGTTTGTAGCGTAACTAATGTCTGGTCTTGTTTTGTTTGCTAGAAACGAAAGACAACCTAATAAATTCCTGTACGGTATTTTTGACATATCTTGTACATCTTGATCGTTATTTGGACAATCTATTGTAGTTTAGTGTATATAATACATTTACTTATCGGCAATGAGGAGATAGGGATATTGAATTTCTCAAAACGTTCATAAATTTCTTCAATATAGCCAATTTGACTTAATGAAAAACAATTCAAATCCTCCTCAAATTCCACGCCTAGTAATTTTTTAGTTTTACCTAAAATTTTTAAATCAAAGTATTTTTGTAACAATTCTAAAACAGTTTGTATATCATTTTCACTCTTTCCAAATAAAACAATGTCATCTACATACAAAAGTAAAATTACAGAAGATTTATAAATATAGACACAGTTACACCATTCAAATTTACAAAAACCTATTGAGATCAACTTTTCTTCAATTTCGTAAAACCACAATCGTCCACTTTGGTGGAGTCCATAAATTGCTTTATTTAGTTTGCAATATAAATTTTCCATCCCCTTTTCTACAAAACCAGGTGGCTGTTTCATATATATAGGTTCTGAAATAGGTGCATAAAGGTAAGCATTTTTCACATCACATTGGATGTTTACCCAGTTTAATTTTACCACCAAAAGAGAAACGAAAAATCTTATAATGCTGAAATTTACAACTGGCGAGTACGTAAGAACATAACTCTCATATTTCAATTGAGAACTTCCTAAAGCTACTAGGCGACTTTTGTATCTCAAAATTTCCCCATTTTCATTTCTTTTGACTGTGAAAACCCAGCGAGAACCAATTGGAGTAGAATCATGCGGTAATTCGACAAGATTCCACACTTTGTGATCTTGCATCACTTTTAATTCTTCCCGCATTGAACTTATCCAATTGTCCTTTTCCCGCGATTTAAGGGCTTGTTTGTAAGTGTTAGGAATAATGATTTGATGTCCTAGTCATGCTTGAGAAAATTCATTAATTACGTTACTGTTTACAGAGTTATCAATCTCTCCTTCAGTAGTATTTTTACCTTTAAAGCAAAATATATCTGGCTGGTAAACAATATTAATTTTTTCTGCAATATTTCTTTACATCATAAATTGATCTCAATCGTTTGTTGCTTCCTTTTTCAAAATAATAGATATCGTTACGAGACCCATCGGGTCTTGGTACGACTTTTCTTTCCCATTTTGTTAATTTTAAACATTTATCACTTTCATCATCTGATGATTCAGTTTCCCCCCGATCTGATTCTTCTGTTTCTGAATGAACTGGTGGTAGTTCGGGAATTTTTAAGATTTCCTCATCAGGAATTTCATCTTCATCTGATTTTGGTACATTTAACCATTCTATGGTGCCCATCACGACTCCACTGCGTTTAGACTCAAATTCGTCTTTGAAAAATTTTCCCTCATTAAATCTGACATTTATGGTCTCTATAATTTTATCATTTTCTGGAAACCAGATTCGATACCCTTTTGTTCGAAAAGCATACCCAATTAAAATTCCTTTTTGGGCTTTAAGATCAAGCTTTTGCCGACGTTGCTTCGGCACACCAACGTAGGCTACGCATCCAAATGGTTTCAAATGTCTGATTGAGGGTGATTTTCCCCCATATAGCTCAAAAGGAGTTAGTTTTTGATTTCTATGACATACGCGGTTCCGGGTGTACGTGAAATACAACATGGCTTCAGGCCAAAAGTTTTTACCTATACCACACTCTTCTAAAATTACCCTAGTACCATCTGCCTTAGTTCTGTTAAATACTTCAGCCGCCCCGTTTTGCTCAGGGGTGTAACTATTAGTGAATTCATGTTTAATGCCTTCATTTTGACAATATTTACTTAAAATTGTATTTGAAAATTCCCCTCCATTGTCAGTTCTTATTGCTTTCAGCTTTGTTCCCAGAAATCTCTCTGCCCTTTTAATATGATTAATGAGAATTTCTGCTGCCTGATTTTTATTTTTAAATGAGTACAATGACGTTCTACGGGAATAATCGTCAACAACTGAAAGAAAGTGTCGTTCACCTCTTCTACCTTCAATACTCGATGGCCCCCAAATGTCACTATAAATTAATTCTAAAGGTTTCTTTGATCTAATTTCGTCCATTGGTTTGAAAGATACGCGTCTGAACTTTCCTAATTTACAATCTTCACAATTTACTTTATCATTTTTAAAAACTGGTAGACCCCTAGTACATTTATATTCAGCAGTTTTCTTTATATTATCGACATTTACATGAGCAAATCTTTTGTGCCATAATTCTAAGCTTTCAGTACTACTAGCTTCATAATTAACATTTTTATGTACATTTTCTGAAATTACCTTTGGGTTAACAAAATAAATGCCATTAGATAGTTTAGCTTTAAAAATTATTTCGCCATTATCTGATACAGTTACCAAACCTTTTCCCCCTTTAAAACATGCTCCCGCTTGGTCAAATCTGGGACCAGATAGTAAATTTCTTCGCAAATGCGGCGAATACATTATATTTACTAAATTAATGGTCTTAGGACCAAACTTTAACTTTATCTCTCCAACCCCCTCAATTGGAAAAACATGATTTTGGACTGCTACGGCCATCTTTCGATCATTTACAGGTTCATATTTATGGAAAAAGTTCTTATTATTTGCAAAGTGATGGCTGGCCGCCGAATCAAATGCCCATGATGAAGGATTACAGTCTATCTCGTTAAAGTTCGCTTCCGAAATAAAAAATGTTTTGGAAGGGTACTCACACTTTTTCGGCGATGAGGAGCTGCCTCTTCTGGTATACTGGTTCCTGTTTCTTCCTCTTGACCTCCTCTGGCCATAATTCGACTTCTTGGAGCTTGTGGATGGACTTCCTCCGCGGTTCCTCTCTGGAAAACTACAATCTTTGCGGATGTGGCCTGTACGTCCGCAATTATAACACGATCTTTTTTTTTTTTTTTGGAACAACGTAGTTGGCGCTAATATTATCCTCGTCCTTCAGCTTTAATCTGCTGTCTTCAGAAATTAAGTCCTGTACTATCGCATCAAAAGAAAAATCCTCGGGTTTCATTCTCAAAATTGATTGGCAAATGCTGTCATATTCCGATGGAAGATATCTCAGAACTTGAAAATTTAAGTATGACTCAGAAAAATTCTTGTCGATTCCCTTTATTCTGTCATAAATTCGACGAATTCTTGATGCGAACAGATTTATGGATTCGCCTTGCTCAATTCGACAGTTTGTTAACTCAGTGAAAGTTCTCATATGCACACACCTGTTATCAGGATAAAAGTGTGCTTTTAGACATTCCCACGATTTTTCTGGCGACTCACAATGCTCTATTATTCTTTTGAATTCGTTGTCTACAAACAAATATATCGAAGATAATGCCGCTCGTTCTCTGGCCAAAAACTCACGAACGTCTCTCTCAGTAAATCCTGAATCTTTAGAGACTACTGGCACTGTTTCCTTACCAGTTACAATATCCCAGGCGTTTTTCTCCATCAGGACAAATTTCATTTCTGTTGCCCATGACACACAATTTGTGCCATTTACAGGGGAATGCAAGTGAAACGCACTCCGCAGTTGCAATTTGCGGTTTACGAGTGGGTTACGAGCGAACTGCACTGACCTGTATTCTAGCTGGACCGCGCATCGCAGGTTCTGACGCGCGGAGAAGTAGAAGCGAATAGAAGCTCTTGGGATCCGCCATGCTCACCCCCAACTCGAAGTGAAACTAATGATTGGTGTATTGAGCTGCACGCTTTAAATTTAGTTATTTCACTAAATATAAGCGAAAAAACCGTTTCATGTTGAAAAACTAACATCATATAAAGTCTAGCATCGTTTCGTCTGTAACAGACGTTAAAAACATTCAGTTTTTAATTTTAATGAAATAGAAACCTGTCGAAAAATGGGTGTTAAAACCGTGATGAGATTCGTCAGTGCAATATTATACCCCCGATTCAGACCTCCCCCCCCCCCCGCCCCCACCATTTTAAAACCGAAACATCGTCTTATTTTGTTTTTAAAGTATTTTTATTTTTTAACTAAAGGCCGGATTAGAAAAGAATTGTTTAATTTAAGAAAAGGTTCCTATTTTTTAAAAATATAAGTAAGAGATACGCCCGCTTACCGAATATTTGATTTAAAAAAAATTTAACTGTACAATTTTTGCCTCTGTCCAATTTTAAATAAAGAATGTTTTATACACTAAAAATGTATTTCCATAAAACTCCTAAATTTGTCTATATTAAATATAATTAATAAAAAATAAAATATGTTTATCAGCAATTCTGAACAAATTGATATTGCTTGAAATATCGTTACAATTTATTCAAAAAAGTCAATTTGTTTTTAAACAATTTTTAATATTACATATGGTCAGGGGTGAACTCGAGTAAAATTTTTTGAAACTATGAGGAAGTTCTTCAAACATACACAAAAATCATTTTAAAAAAAACACATTTTAGAAGTTAATATTTTTTAAAAATAATTTTTCTGCATTAGAATGTGTTGTCAGCCTAAAGCAACTAGCAAATATAAATGTGTGGCAGAAATGAAACAACAAGCAACAAAAAACTTAATAAAATCAACATAAAATAACAATGGCAAAAGAAAATCTTGATTTAAAAGTGAATTTGAGAAAAAATGCAAAGCGATAACAGTAGCAGAACGCTCGATCAACACTGACTTGGGGGTGAGCAAGATGGCGTTCAAATCACTTCAGCTCGGAAACTGCGATGCTCAGTCCAGCTAGAATACAGGTCAGTGGCGAACTGCGGCCAGTTCCCGATGCAAGTGTAACGTTTCCGCAACTCACAAGTTTTCTATCTTCCTCGGCAACTGCAACCGATAAGAAACAACTTTCAGCCAATGGGGGCATCCTGTGACGTCAGACTCACAGAAGTTGTTATGTTTACATTATGCAAAGATGGTACGCTCTTTATAAAAACGCTGGAGAAATATGGGAAAAGCGAATTTAATCTAAACATTCTTGCATTTTAATTTTTTCAACTATTGCAACATGACACACAGAATGTTTGACCCTGTCAACCTTTTTTCCTTGCTTGTTTTAGCGGAAAAAACTGAATACATTTGAATACAAAATAAATTTGAGAATTTAAGGGTGAAATACAAGTAAATTTTTGATTTAGCTTGAAGCTGGATGAAAGCTTCATAATCATCACATTTTATGCATGATTTTTTTCCTTAATCTAATTCCAACGGTTGATATTTTTGTTAGTCGAAAATTCAAAATTTTGCTACTTCAGATTTGTATTTAAGATTCTGCTAAAATAATAGTAATTACAGTGTTGGTTTTATAATATAATTCGTTTTTATTTGCTTCAAGCTAAATGGAAATTTCATTTGTCGATTATTTCTTTTTGAATTCTATTCCTTTTACATCTCACAGAAACCTTTTTTGGTGGTGATTTTTGGAACAAAATTTTATCAAATAATACAAAATACTTCCAATTTCTAAGCTTCAACTGAAAAAATTCTTTCTTTTTAGCAACTGAATTTATACAGTGATGACAGGATAGTTCTAGCTGTATAGCAAAATACTCTTAAATTCAATTGCTAAATTAGATGAGCTAGATTATAAAGATTTCACGCATGAAAAAATTGAAATACGGTGAAAAGAGTTTAACACAAGACCGAAGGGACTGAAATATTTTTTCATGTTTGAAGAATTGAATTACCCCACTATAGGTACTACTACAGCGAATTCTGTGTAAATTGACCACTTTCGGTGCAGTACTTTAGTGTTCAACTTTATAGGTTTTACTGTATATCATTTCACGTTAACCCATATTTCATGTTAAGCTTGTTTACAATCAACTTTTTTCACTGTATATCCATAGGTGCGAGTTGGGATATGAGTCCTTGAGTGAAAATTTCTTGAATGTATTCCAGTATCGTATTGTTTTTACTTAGCAAAAAATGTTTATTAAAATCATCTATTGACAGTTAACCCCGCCACACTCATGGACAATTTTTTTTTCTTTTGTCTTTTCCAATCTAAAAATTAACAAGGGCCCCCGTTAAAATGTTGGGGGCAGCGCCGTGTCCAAGGGGAGGGTTTTAGGGGTTAAACCCCTCCCATTGGGGAAAATATAATAAAAAACCAAAAAAAAAAAAGTACATATTTGACTTAAAACAACTTTAATGTTGAAGTTTGTATACAGCATCAAAAAAAAAAATTATCTTTGAAGTTTACCGACATTTTTTCCTTTTCTAGCTCGTCTGAAAAGAAGAAAGTCTTCAGAATTCTACTCCTCCGATCCCCCACCACCTTCCCCTCCAAAAGCATTACTCAGCTTCAATTTTGTTTCCAGATCTTCAATTTCGCAAAATTTTCAGAAAAAGCCCCCGAATATCTAACAAAATCGCTTAAAATTCCATTCGAAAATCGCGACAAGTTGGATTTGGTTCAGTTTTGTTAGGGCCCTAATGTTACCAAATATGATCTTACAATCACGTCTTTAAGACTAATTTCAGAAAAAAATCGGGCAAAAGTCCTCGAACCGTCTTCCTTTAGCATAATCAAAAATTAGGTTTTTTAAACACTTCCGAAAAATTTAAGTGAAATAGCCTCTGAACCCTTCTTTCTAATATCTTAGAACATTGCTTAAATTTTTAGCACTTAAATTTAACACAGGGGACTGCACCAGAATCCCCTTCCCGTAAAAATCTTCAAAGTTTGTCTGCAATTGCGTTTTTCGAATTTCAATTCGGAAAATTTGAAAGGGATAGGAGAAATTGATTTCTATCTTTTTTCAAGGGGAAAAAAACGATCTGGGGAAGTTTCTGAGCTTACCCCTACGTCAATAAATATGGCCTATAATCGCGTTTTAAGGCATAAATTTCTACAAATTTCCGCGGGGCCAAGTACCATCTAAAATTCCGCTTTTAAAACTAAACATTTCAAAAAATTTTCGTGGGAGGACTCCGGCCTCCCGTTATCAGATTAGAATTTTTTTTTTTCAATGTGCACCCCTTAAAACTATTTTCTAGTTGCGCCGCTGTTTTGCACTCATAATTTTAAATTGTTATATAAGTACATATTTTTAACTACAAATTTGATCCGGATAAACAGGGGCTGAACAAAAACTATGCTCTACTGCAAAAAACACAATAATAGAATTGATAATATTACTTAAAACGGCGTCTGAAAATTTGGAACCCCCCACCCCCTCCCCAACACAAACCGCTGTACCCCTCATTGTAACCATTTAACAGAAATGAAATGCAAGTAAGAACGAAGAAACATTGAAACAAAACCCCTCCCTTTATGAATTTCTGGATACGGGCCTGGTTGGGGGGATCCTAAGTGAAACACTTTTTGTGTCCCCCCCCTCTTGTAGTCAAACCAAACAATTTTAGCCACTGGGGCGCCTAAAAAGCAGGAGGTCCTTCCTAGGCCATGCCTTATTCACTAATTAGGCCGTGCAATTACTGTTAGATGAACCTACAAGCTTTGACATATATAATTCTCAAGTTAATCAACCGACCATGTGTTTTACTTACCTTGGGAAGAGGAAATGAGCATAACCAGTTTTCATAATCAAATCACTCGATTTTCGCAGATCATTCGAGCACTCGATTATGAATTCCTAAGCAATGAACTTCTCAAGTACCACATCTCATGTTCTCGTTTATCACTTCCCCGAGTTTTCCGCAATGGACTTCGCAATTCTCTATACGTCAACCGATCAAGGATGTTGTTTCTTGATCAATTTCAGAACTGAATGGACCTCTCAAATGGTTGACTTTTTAAGAAATTCAAGCAGGGGTGCCCACAGGTGGTCATGATGCAGACTGCGCTATTGAAATTTATTAGTGGTGTTAGTTCTTATAACAAGAATCTTATTGGGGACACTGATCAATAGTTTTTTAAGGGGTGCTCAGTAATTCTTAAAAGAATGGACACCATGTGATCTGAATGGTCTTATAATCAAATGATTGCTTATTCAATTTTTAGTTGTATAGTTTTGTAGTAGAATATATGCTGTTAAGTGCTTGGTTATCAAGCAATTCTTTTGGATGATTTGGTAGTCAAATGATATCAGTGATGTTCTCGTCAATTTTTCGTAATCCACTAAGTATAATATGTGTATGTGATCATATACATAGTATGTTATAATATGAAAATTTATTACGCTTGAGGGTATACGCTGTATGTCTAAAAAATATTTGAGAGTATATGGCTTATATGGAGAACACCACTGAATGGTATATTTTTGCGTGAAAGGTGTTCAAAAATTATCATATCACATACCTAGTACAACACTGCCACATCTTCAAAATCTACTTTTTGAGAAAAATCAATTTAAATGTAATACGCCTTAGCTTAAATTCTTATAGTAACACACTGACATAATCTCAAAAATAGGGTTTTTTTTTTTTTCATTTGTAGTTGATCTTGCATTTTAATAGAACTAATAAAAATCCGGGACGTCTGTATTACTCAAAATCAACAATTTTCGACTTGCCGCGGTGTTGTATTATAGGTGTGCAAATGGGTGGGTTTACGAGAGACAGTGGTTAAGGGTCCTAGTGCTATAATTCTTAGTAGCAAAGTTACAAGTTGGGGGGGCTCTTTGTCTATCACAAAACTATGTAAAGCATTTATCATGTACATTGTTCCGTGGGGACTCCTAACAATTGCGACGTGGCTAATCCGCCATTAGTAGTTCTTGAAGTAAAAATAGGAGGATGCTAACAGGTGACCACAATATCAATCTTGTGCAAAAAATTTTCCCTATTTTCTCCTATGCATTTTTGGTTAATCTTGCTTAATCAGTTTCAGTTACATCTGTACCATTTGCTCGGTAACTCATTTGCAATAATGAGCGACATACATTTTTTACATACACTGTTATCGTTTCAGCCATAATATAAATTATACAAGCGCTATTGATATTCTTAAGCTACTGCATGCATTAGCATCGTTTTAACCTTTTTTTGCAGATTATCCACGAATTCGCATATCCGCAGTTACCTTGCCACCCTATTCCGCGGATAATCAAGAGGTTACTATAATAATTTTTAGGGGAGCTTGACTCTTTTTAATACAATTGATCTCTGGGAAAGTGTCGCAGAGGGGTGCACTATTGCTCACGAGGAGGCTAAGCACCAGTCACCAAATATGATATATAATCGAATAATTGTTTTCAAGTGTTTTATTTGAATAGGGTTATAAGTAGTGTCTATCTCCCCCCCCCCCCCCAAAGGCAATGACACACATCCCTCAAATGTTACAGAAGACCCCTAAAATCTGACCAAAAGCCTTCTCGAATTCAATTGTTTGTTTTCAAATCTTTGGTTATTGACTGATTGTCTTGGTGAATTTGAAAATTGAATAATCAGCTTTCAAGAAAAACTTGTTAATGAATAATCATATTAACAGGTTTATGGGGGCATAGTTTCTGTCCCAGCAAGGGCCCCTATATGCAAAATTGTAAGGGTGGGCTCAGATATTTTTCCCATGAGTTAGGAGGGTATTTTCTGCATGCAACCCGATTTCAGGACAGATTGGAGTAATTAAAATATTTCAATTTTAATAACTTATTCATTAATGGCTGGAGAATAAATGTTTTTACATTTTTGCAAAGAAAAAAGTACCAAAAGCAAGGAAGTTCTAATTTCAAAGGGGGGGGGGGGCTCGAGCCTCACCCTTCCCCCCTATATGGGCGCCCTTGTGTCCTAGTGACATTTCCTTGGAAGGAAAGAAGTCTCGTATTTGGGTTAAGATCAGAAAATAAATCAATTAAAAATGTTTGGGGAATCTTCATTTAAAATAATAAAAGTAAGAGTTTTGATGCATGATCCGCATGGGGTGTCCCTACATTCATTATTAGATGACTTGAAATGAAAAAGAAATACAGTACAGTCTCAAAAATCCGAGTTAATTAGGGCTCATGTCACCTCCGATTACTGATAACTCGGATCATCCAGAAAATTCTTCAAGATTGAAAATTGACACTATTCGAACGACATAGAAGGGACACATTTTACTTCCTTGTATAAAGAAAAAGTATATTTTCACGAAAAATTTATTGCTCAAATTTCAACATAATTTTTCGCTTTAATTGCGTCTAAACAAATTATGACTTTATTTTTTCACGATATCACTGCATATTTATGTGCGCAGTTTTAAACAACCAAAACTCGTATTTTGACTGCACTGGATACCATTTCGACAAGTTTTCTCTATCTATCAGAGTGTATACCTACGAGATGTATCTTGCATAACACAAAAACGGTTAGTTGTGAAAGGTTTAAATTTCGTTTTTTAAACTCATGTGGCGTCGAGTTGTGCACTTACTTTTTACTGCAATCAGATTCTCCAAAAGGGATGTTAACACGTTCTTTGTCGAAAATTTCAATGTCAATTTTGCGTATCAAGTTATTATCTCCATACATATCTTGGAGTCGTGATACAAATCTTTTAGTTAATAAATATTCCGTGCCTCCTTGGGAGTTGTTGAAACAACCTTCTCAATGTCTTTTCCTTATTTCCTGTTGGAAGTTAATTAGTTTTACAGAAGCAAAATTTCTACTTTCAGATTTTAATGAAAATATGTTTTAAGTAGAGACGTGGCGAGTACTCGGTAACTACTCGGTACTCGGCGAAATTTTGATCAGATACTCGGCCAATACCGAGTAGTTGAAAAAAATAGAATATTGTCCACGACAGATATTAAAATTTATAAAAAGTGCAAGCATATATAATATTCTGCAATCATTTACAAGTCAAATTTAAATTTTGAGAATAATGAAGTTTATGTCCCCAAAGTTAATAAAACTTATTTATTAAAAATTGTGTAAAAAAGGTAAGTATAGAAAATATGGAGTTTTTATATTAGAAATTAATTTTTGCAACAAACAAAAATTAGTTATAAGAAATAGAAAAATAGCTTTGCCTTAAGAGTAAAAGGAAATAAAACAACGTGTTTTGGCATTACAAGGAGTTTCTTTTTCAATGCACAAAATGTGAGCTCGTAGATTTAAAGGCATCCGACAAAAGTCGGATTTTTTTGTCGAATGTCTTTACATTCTTTAGCTCACATTTTATGCACTGATAAAGACGTTCCTTGTAACGCAGAAATAGGTGTCTGCAGTGTTCCTGCACATTGTTTTATTTGCTTTTAAAAATTATTCATGTTTGGCGGTCTAGAACTATAATAAGATTGGTATAATTTGTTTTAATTCCAACTTGATTAATCATACCTTTTATTTATTTATTTTTAATTTTAAAAATATTTTTTTTGTAAAATATTTGACATAAAACAAAATATTTTAAATAATGCATAATTAAATTTCAGCAAGAATTTAGTTTTAAAAACTATTATGTGGACAAGGAGGCCAACACTACTATTCTAATAAGTTCAAAATTCATCACATGTTTGTCGGTGGTTCTTCTTAAAACATAATTGGTACTTGGTAACTCAGCCGAATAGTGAAAGGACCTAGTACTCGGTACTGTGCCAAAGTGCTACTCGGTATGTCTCTAGTTTTGAGCGACTAAAAAACTAAATTTAAAATGTAAATGAAGTACCTCGGATTAAACAGAACCTCGAACTTTCAAGTCAACTGTAATCTTATTTATTACTGATCTCTAAATTTTAAAAACTTCCTCCCCTGTCAGGGCTTCAGTTCAAACAAGGTGCCTGCTTGGTAAGGCATTTGACTCATTAACTGTAGAGCTGCAAAGGCAGTTAAAGAACGGTAGTTTGCGCAAACGTTGACTGATACACGTTTACTGGGTTCTGTACCAGCGGAAAAAGGAGGAAGCGCTTTTTCAGACTTGCTCGTTCCAAATATCGTGCTTGGAGCTGGTAATTTTTATTGTTAAGCCTTATTTCATTTTAAAATTCAAATAAAACCATTGCAGCAATGAAATTGACGGAAATTAGGAATCATCAATATTCTCCGACTACATTACCATAATTTTCATGATATTAAAATCAAATTGAGAACTTTAAATGGCTGTATTTCAATTAAACTAATGACTTCTATATACCTTAAGTTTTAAGAAGCTAATCAGTTTGCATACAAGCATTCAAATTATCGATAAAACATCAGACATTCAAAACAAGAGAAAGAAGTTGTTAGCATATACGTATTTACATTTTGATAGGATTACTTTCGAATTAAGTAGAATTTAAAAAACCAGAGTTATAGAGTGTTATAAACAATTACTCAAGTAAAGTACAAGGAAAAAAAAATGTATGGTTGCTTATGGTAAACAATTAAATCTATCGCCTTGAATGAGCAAAAAATGTATCTTCAAACAAAGTAATTTAACTTCTTAATGAAGTTTTTTGCCAAAATAACAAATACCAATATTCTGATTATTACAATATATGCTAGCTAGATGTACTCATGTTTAAAATAGCAGAGCATTAAAATAACATAAATACCTTGGACAAGGGCAGTCTTTTCTATAAGGAACAGGAATTGGGATGATTTTTCAGACTTTTTTGTGGTGTAAGAGCAAGGCCATGCAGTCTGTGTGTGCCGCACAGGGCCCCTTGGCTAGGGAGCCCTGCGATAATTTGTACTTAAAAAAAAAAAAAAAAAAAAAAAATCGGGGAAAAATGTTTCACTTCTTTTTAGATCCAAGTTCGACTTAGTTGAAAGCTGTGTTGAACGTGCGGCCCCATTATAAATGCAAATTAAGGACGAACGGAGTCCTTCCAGAGCCGGCAGGCCCCCTTATCCATGCACTAACTTTATTCCAATGTGCACTCCCGCCCCCCCAAGGGTCAGGCCCTAAGTTTCTGGCTATAGGCTGACACAGCCTCTCGTTGACCCTGAAGATTAATTTCCAAGTGTTGTTATATGGGGAGGAGAGAGTATTTTTGTTTTTACCTTGAAATTTGAGTTAATATCTTCTAAAACAGGAATTCTGAACCTCTTCTCCACGGGATAGGCAGCGGTCTGCAAAAAATGCGACAGCATCTGGGAGATTTTACATGTGTGGCCGCGTTAAAAACATTTCTTTATTAAGTTATACTTATGGTTAAAAAATCATAAAATATTACTATAACTTCGTGATTATGTTTTATAATTTTCGTTTTTTTTTCTCAAAAGTTCATTTACTTACGTATTAATTATCACAATAATTAGAGGAGAGTCAGGAAGAATTGTACTGTCAGAGAAACGGGACAGCTTCATTTATAAGCTAAAATAACTCATGAAAAAAATCTGTCTTGTCCAGTAGATGTTGCAGATGCAGAGTAGAGTCAAGCGAGAATCTAAAGCTGCCATAACTATCAAACTAGCTAGAAATTTAATTAGATTCATTCCTCAATAAATGAAAAGTTCGAGAAAAAAAACACCTTTTATTTTCAAGTGCTCGAAAACCTTGAACATTTGGAAAATGTAGTTTCAAACCTTTAATTTTTAAATTTCTAACGAATGTGAGGTTGAATATATTTATAAGGCTTTATACAACCTCAAAACACAAAAGTTCGTCTATTTTTCAAAAATTTTCCCGAAGAGAAATCCTTCAGACCCCTTTATTCTATATCGCATTTAAGGTGGTCCTTGAATCTCTTTCCTGATACTCTCCCTCCTTCCAGGATCAATGATTAAATGTATACATCTGGGGATCATATCGAGAGAAAAAATGGTTAGTTAATTTTAAAATAGTTATAATTAGAATTAACTTATTAATATACATTCGTTTTATTTATAAATTAGCAGGGGTGCACACCAGGTGGAAGGCATAGGTGACACTAAGTCGCTGAAATCTTTAAGAGGCTGTTTCGAGGAATTTTTTCTCACTTTTTTCAGGGGTTACATTATTCTTGCGATGGACATCCCTATTATTAGTACAATCATTATTTTTTAATTGGGGACCCCGCAAAAAGTCTTTGCCCAGGGTCCTGCAAGAGCTAGGGCCGCTGCTGTGTTTAAGTGCCAATTTTATCACTTTCTAGTATTTTGAAAGTAATTGTATGACTGCTTTAAGTTTTTAATGGTTAGTGTAGAACTGGATTTCCAAAACTGTAGTCCCCAGACCCCTTGGGGGTCTGGCGACCCTTAGTAAGGGATGCGTGGCAAGATTGGAAGAAAAAAAGTGAAAAGCATTAAATAATAATTTAAAAAAGGGTTTTCATCTTCAAGGCAAGGATTTGTTCTTTGAGCACTATTTCCCGACATCTGGAGATAAATGCTACAAGATCATGCATAGGTCTGTTCTTATGTGAATATGATAGACGTAATTTCCGGCTGCCATCTTCAAATCTACCATCCAGGCTACTATACCAGTTTTGACTTCGTTTTGAAAACCGAAAATATCAACAGCTCGTTGGGAACACAAAGTGTGATCTTTCATTTGTCACAATTCACTAATGTGATTCCGGATTTACAACCTGTGCAGTCACCAAAACTATAAATACTAAAGCTGTCTTTATGCTAAACCTGATAACTGACCCCAGCTATCAAAAATTAAACTCAATAAATCAAACTTTTGCCTCCTAAAACAACTTCATGTTTCTGAACTTTTGATTCTAAAGTTTTTTTTATTCGCTGCTCAATTTTGAATTTTAACCGTTTTGTTACCTGTTCCGATCAGTCTGTTCATTTTGACTTTTGTATTCCACAATTTGTATGTTAAGTTAAGCATTGTAAACTACCTAATACCTAGTACGTTTTAAACAACAACAGTTTACCCTGAAAAAGAAAGACTAGTTTCATCAATATGCATGTAACCTAATAATTAAGAATGCATGACAGTGACATATAACTAGTCTAAATTCGAATGGGTACTAACTATTGGGATTTTAGTAGAAACGGAAATAGGGTGGCTAGGAAGAGAAAAGATTTTAACAGTTGGGATTCAAATAATCGCGCAGCATTAAATAAAGGTAAGATGGGCTTACTTAAGGTTTTTTATATAAATGCTCGTAGTATTAGGAACAAGATGGAAGAGTTGAAAAGCATAACAATAGACGAGAGGTTGGATATTACTGGAGTTACCAAGACATGGGCTACCAAAAGTGATGATGATTTATTATCTATTGCTGGGTATAATTTGTTTAGACAAGATAGAGTAGGTAAAAGAGGTGGTGGGGTTTTATTTTATGTCAGAGACACTTTAACTTGCAATGAATTGGTAATTAATGATAAACCTAATGAGATTGATATGATTTGGCTGGAGTTGATGAGCAATAAGGGCAATAAACTATGTTTAGGGAACATTTATAGGCCACCCAACTTAAGCCAGTGTCAAGATGAACAGATGTTTAGTATTATTAGTGACATTTCAAGCAAGGGGTCAGTCATTATAATGGGAGATTTTAATTTTCCAGGAATTGATTGGGATAATTTTTACCATAGTAATAGCAGAGAAGAGGAATTTTTGAAAGTAATTGGTGACTTTTTTAGATCAAATTGTAACTCAGGATAGTCGACAGGACGTGATTTTGGATCTAGTTTTCTGTGATATGGAAGGTTCAGGGGTTATGTGTAGGGGAACACATTGAAGACAGTGACCACAACAGTATTAGGTTTGGGATCAAATTTGATACGTGCAGAGTAGAGAATTTTAGGTTTGTGCCCAATTTCAGAAATACTGATTTTGTGGCACTTAGGCAGAGTTTGAAAGCAGTTTTTTCTTCTGGATTGGACAATAGCGATGTGAATCTTCAGTGAGCAAAGTTTAAGGAAAAGCTAGCAAAAACGGTTGGGGATCATGTTTCTTTTAGGAGGAAGGGTGTCAACACTAAAATTTGGCCAATGTGGTTCTCCAGGGAAACTAGGGTTTCATAGGTTTAGAGAAACTGGTCACAGTGCAGATAAGCTCCAATATTGTAAGGCAAGGCGTAAATTTAAGTATTTGGTACGGAATCAGAAAAGAGAGTTGGAGCAAAGACTGGTAGATAACATAAACAGGAATCCCAAGAGCTTTTTTGCATACGCTAATTCGGGGAAAGTTCGAAATAGTCATATTGGGCCACTGGTTGATGAGCACGGAACTTTAATACAGGACGATAGTGATATTGTTAATGTTCTTAACTTTTTTCGAGTGTTTTTAACGATAACTGTATCTCAACAGTTGACACCAACAAGACACAAGCTATAGTACAGCTTGAGGACTTTGTATATTCCAGGGATGACGTTTTACTTCATTTGAAAAAAATTAAAGGGACTAAGGCTCCGGGACCTGATAATATTTATCCAAAAATTTTAGTTGAATGTGCGGAGGAATTAGCAGATGTAATCGTAAATATTTTCAATGCTTCTTATAACTCGGGGACAGTGCCAGAGGACTGGAAGCTGGCTAACATTACACCGCTCTTTAAGAAAGGGTCTAAAGGGAGTGCGGGAAATTATAGACCTGTGAGTCTAACTTCGGTGGTTTGCAAAATTTTTGAAACAATGATAAAAAATAAGATAGTAAATTTTCTAGAGACTAATAATCTATTGACTAGTTTTCAGTACGGTTTCAGGAAAGGTAAATCTTGTGCAACTAATTTATTACATTTCTATGACAAAGTTACCATGGCTTTGGACGATAAGAAGCCTGTAGATGTTGTTTACATTGATTTTCAAAAAGCTTTCGATAAGGTACCGCATGTTGCTCTACTTAGCAAATTAGCTGATATAGGAATAGGAGGGAAAACTTTCACTTGGGTAAAAAACTGGCTGACCGGAAGGAAACAAAGGGTAGTTAGTTGTAAGGGAAAATTATTCTAATTGGAGTGAGGTCTTAAGCGGGGTTCCTCAAGGGTCAGTGTTAGAGCCTGTTTTGTTCATTGTTTTTATGAACGATATTCACAAAAATATTTCTGGGAACATGAATTGTTTTGCTGATGATGTCAAAGTTATGAGGACTGTAGAAAATGAAGAACAAGCAAAACAGCTGCAAGAGGATCTAGATCATATTACGGAGTGGGCTGATAAATGGGGTATGGCTGTTAATGTTAGGAAATGTCAAGTGCTACATTTAGGGCATGGAAATAAGTGTACAAGTTATTATTTGCAAGGTTCAGTCATTAGTCAGGCAGACAAAGTTACTGATCTGGGGGTCTTAATAAGTCAGGATTTAAAGTTTAGCCAACAGTGCAGCATTGCTAGTAACAAGACCAATAAGATGCTTGGGTTTATCAATAGATCTATTTCAAACAAATCTAAAGAAGTTCTTTTGCCCTTATATAGAAGTTTGGTAAGACCTCATTTGGAGTATGCTGTTCAGTTTTGGTCTCCTTATCTTAAGAAAGACATTAGTGTATTGGAAAGGGTTCAAAGGCGAGCTACAAGGCTAATAAATGGACTTTCTCACTTAGACTATGATTCCAGGCTTAGAAGGCTAAAAATGTACAGTCTTGAGCAAAGAAGAGACCGAGGGGACATGATTTAGTTGTTTAAATTTATTAAAATGAAAGATGTTACGGGGCTGAAGTTTAGCACTGAAAACAGGACAAGGGGTCATTGTTTTAAGCTATTTAAATCTCAGGCTAACATGGATGTTAGGAAAAATTATTACTTTAGCAGGGTAGTGGAACCTTGGAACAGTTTACCGGAAGAGGTGGTAATGAGCAAGGGAGTAGATAGTTTTAAGAGGGCCATTGATCTTCACTGGGGATTGTAAATTGACTAGGACCAGTCTAGCTGGACCCAGAGCCTGTTACTGGTCGTCACTTTTGTATTTGTATTAGAGTATGAATAACACAGTATCTCAGTAAATGGCGAGGTAAAGCAGGAATCAGTCCTCTATAAAATAGTAATGATCCATTCTTATTAGTAATGGTTGATTTAATTAAATCAAATAACTTCAAACAACATGCATCTAATTCACTAATATTAGTTGAGGCCTACTAATATTTGATGCAGTATTTATTTAATATTATGCTTAATTTTATTTTAAATGTTTTATGTAATTAGTCAACAGCTTGCAGGAAGTGTATGGGGCAAAGTGAAATAGTTCATTTTGTTTAATTATTTGATCATTTACTATGTAAATCTATTACATATTCTTTTATTAAGTAGTTGATATAGATTCATTCATTTAATAAATTCACTTATTCATTCATTAATTTATTTTCTTATTCATTGGCTGTTTTATTCACTCATTTTTTTCCCTCCTATGTGAATTAATTTTTTTGTACATTTATTCGTTTATTATTTCATTATGTATTAATTTCTTCCTTCAATCTTTAATTTACTCATATATTAATTCAAAAATATTTTAAATTATCAAATAAAAACCATTTAAAAGAAAAAACTTTGCATCATGAAAGAGGAGAATTTTTTTTTTTTTTTTTTTTGTTGAAGAAACAAAGTTAAGGTCAGTTGGGGTAAGTGCGGTCTTGGGGCAAGTGCGGCTTAGGTTAATATTCAGAAACAGGGAATATCTGCAAGGGCTACTGCCATCTGGGTAGCTTGGTAAACGTTATCACTTTGCACTGCGTGCGTTAGATCGCTGTACTTGAAAGGTAACTCTACTCCCTCCCTCGTTTCCTAACTTTTCTCATTCCCACTTAAAGTGCCATGTTGTTATGGTTCGAGAAATCATCGTTTCTTCTGTTGTTGTTCTCACTTTTTCGTGCTTCCAAAACGTAAGTACAACTATTTCATGTCTACTTTTCGTATTTTTAAAGCTGAGATTTATTATTTTTTACTTTAAAATCAATTTTAGGGCTGCACTTGCCCCAGAAAATAATACTACTGGGAAAGTGCGGCTTCGCATTTTTTGGGGCTGCACTTTCCCATTAATCTGGCAATGTTTTTTTATGACAGATATAATTTGCTTGCAACGATTTAACGAAGCAATGTAATTAGTTAGACAAAGATGCAGGGATTAAAAATTAACAATAAGTGTCACTAGTCTATATTGCTCCAATTGTTTTTTTTATACTTTTAGTAAAAATGGTGCGGAATTACAAAAGAATAACGTCAAAAGCTGGCTCCTACAGTCGGGAGGAACTTTCTGCTGCTTTAGAAGCGATACGTTCAGGTACCCTTACCTGTAAAGGTGCGAGCCGGCATTTCAAAATACCGCGGGCAACATTACAGGATCATCTGAAAGGTCGGCGTGGAGTGAAGTCCAAAACGATGGACCGGCCACCTGCAATATCTGTTGCAATAGAACACATGATTGTCGACTTAAGCCCCTGGATTTATCAGTTATTAAATCACTGAAAACTCGCTGGGACACATCGCTGACATCGTGGCAAAAGCATCACATTGGCCAAAAGTTACCAAAACAAGAATTTTCGAAAATGTTGGGGAAAATTTGCGAGGAAACTGACAGTAATATAATCAGAAATAGGTTCCATACGGCTGGTATTTTCCCATTCAACTCTTCAGTAATTTTTGAAGATAACTACGATCCTTTGGCCTTGAGAAGATGGAAAGAAGCCGGAACACAGAAGAACTCAGCGCCAGCACCAGATAATGAAAAATCCGATCAAATTAGAAATTTAAACATATCTTCGCAATCTGCAACTCTACAACCTCAGCAAAGTGTTTCTAATAATACTCCATCAACATCAAGCCGTATCACGTCATTTGAGGAACTGCTTCTTGACACAATTAAGTGTCATTCATCAGCAAGCCTAAACAAAAGGGGCAAAAAAATTGCAATGGGAACTGAAGTTATCACTAGTGATGAAATTGTGGAAAGAATGAAAACCATAGGTGAAGAAGGATGCAAAAAAAAAATTTCAAAAAAATACGAACATCCGAAAGAAATTATTCGAGGAGGAAGAATGTAACGATATTGAAAATATGAGTTTATATATAAGGGAAGATTCACGTGATGAAATGACAATCGAAGAAATGATTGCCACAGAGCAAAAACAGCAAGAAGATATCATTCAGTGGGGAAGGCATCCAACGGAGAGAAAGGTAGGCGACTGGGTTCTTGTGAGATTTTCTGCAAAAAAGATGACTAAACATTTTGTAGGACAAATTACTAATATAAATGATGATATTTACCCTGTCATATAACTGTTGTGTTAACTGTTCATGTAACTAACTGCAACTGTATTGAGGAGACCACGTTGATTTTGATAACATGTGATGTTCGTTGTAGTTCGCTCTTAAGATCTGTGGATCTATGTATATATGTATAATCATGTAACCAAGTAATAAATGTTTGTAATGTGCAACTAGGCTTGAGTGTCTATTACTAGATAAGACATAAAAAAAAATGAACTGAGTGTTCTACAAAGAAAAATATGGAAACTTTCAGGCCTCCGGACATAATTAAGTTTACTTCAAGCAATTTGTCTGAAGAATGGAATAAATGGACTCAAAAATTTACCAACTACCTCATCGCTTCAGAGAAAGACTCTAAATCGGACACAGTAAAGATAGCGATCCTCCTGAATCTTCTTAGAGATGAAGGCGTGGAAATTTTCAATACCTTCCAACCCGAAGAAGGTAAAAGCAAGACAAAATTTGATGTCGTCATGGAGATGTTTGCTAACTATTGCATCCCGAGACGAAATGTTGTCTTTGAGAGGTTCAAGTCCTGTTCTCAGCAAGAAGGTCAGCAACTAGATACCTACCTCATCGAACTAAAGACTCTTGCATCTACTTGTGATTTTGGAGACCAAGAGGAGAGTCTAATCAGAGATCGGCTTGTCCTTGGCATCCGAGAAAAAGTTTTGGTGGAACGACTTCTACGAGAAACAGATCTGACGCTAAAGAAAGCAGCAGACTTTCTCCGAGCAGCGGAAAGCGAGTAAACTTCAAATTGAGACTGTAAGATCTGCATCGCAAATCCATGAAGTAAAGAAGACCAAACAAGCAAAAGCTCCACCAAAATGGAATAAGAATAGTGCTACTGATAATAACATTAAATGTACCAGGTGTGGAAGGGAACATAAAAAAATGAACTGTCCTGCTTACGGAAAATTATGTGCCAAGTGTAAAGGGAAAAATTACTTCGCTGCTGTATGTAAATCAGCGAAAGATAATAATTTTCGAAAAGTGAATATAATTAATCAGGATCAACCTCCAGAACTCTACATTGATAGCGTGTCCAGAAAAGAATCGCTAAAGCCAGGTGTACTAAAAGTAAATGCGTTAGATAATGTATGGTTAAAAAAAATCAATGTATCAGGTAATGTTATTGAATTTAAATTAGATACTGGTGCAGAAACCAATATTTTGCCTTTATCTGTGTATAAAATGATGAAATTATCACCAGCTGAAACATTAGTTAAAACTGATGTGACTTTGGTCTCGTATGGTAATTTTCAATTAAAACCTGAAGGAGAAGTATCTTTAAAATGTAATGTAAATAATTATTTTAATGCATGTTTAAATTTTATGGTTGTAAATGTGTCTTCAAAGCCCACCAAAAGCTAGATTTAGTAAGGAAAATTGACAATATCAATTCAAATTGTAAAGAAGACATCATAAATACCCCAACAAAGAAATTTTCACAGCGTTAGGTAAATTTCCAGGTCAGCCCTATCCTATCGAAGTTGATCCCACAGTAAAGCCAGTCACAGATTCTCCTAGGCGAGTACCTCTTTCATTGAATAGAAACTTAAAATCAACATTAACTAAATTAGAAGTTGAAATCATTATAAGACGAGTAAACAAGCCAACAGATTGGGTTAATAGTCTGGTGGTAGTAGAAAAACCTAATGGGGAGCTGAGAATTTGTTTAGATCCCAGAAATTTAAACAAAGCTATAAAGCGTGAACATATCATACCCACGAGTGAAGAATTAATTAGCCGGTTAGAGGGGAAACAAATATTTTCTGTTCTTGACCTAAAGGATGGGTTTTGGCAAGTGCCAATAGATGACCATAGTGCTGACTTGTGCACTTTTAATACGCTCTTTGGCAGATATCAGTTTATGAGGATGCCCTTTGGGATAGCTTCTGCCCCAGAAGTTTTTCAGAAAAGAAATTTAAATATTTTTGATGATATAGAAAATGTAGAAGTATATTTTGATGATGTCATTGTTGCAGGTTGCACAGACCTAGAACATGATGAAGCTCTTTCAAAAGTTTTTAACAGAGCTCGTGAATGTAACATTAAATTTAATCCTCAGAAATTTCAGTATAAAGTCCCAGAAGTCAAATATGTTGGGCAAACCATCTCAAAAGATGGGATTAAGGCTGACCCCTCACATATCAAAGCGATAACTGAAATGACTACCCCCGGTGATAAGGCAGTTGTTAGAAGACTCTTGGGAATGGTAAATTATGTTTCCAAATTCATACCAAATGTTTCAATTATAACTTCCCCCTTGAGGAGCCTCTTAAAAGATAATGTAGAATTTGGGTGGAATGAGGAACACCAGAAGGCATTTAGGGAAATAAAATGTCATTTAAGTTCTGAAACTGTCTTAAAGGTTTATAATACTTCAAAGCAAGCTGTGATACAGTGTGACAGCTCTAAAGATGGCATTGGAGCTTGTCTTATTCAAGAAGGTCACCCTGTATCATATGCTTCTAGAAGTCTGACTGCCACCGAGCAAAACTATGCTCAAATAGAAAAGGAAATGTTAGCAATCGTGTTTGCTCTACAAAAGTTCCATAACTTAGTGTACGGAAGTAAGATAATTATAGAAAGTGATCATAAACCTCTGACAAATATTGTCCATAAACCTATGGGTAATATATCTTCTCGGTTGCAAAGAATGTTATTGAAAGTAATAAAATATCAATTTGAAATTAAGTATGTAAAAGGGTGTGAAATGTACCTTGCGGATACACTTTCTAGAGCATATCTTAAGGATCCAGTATATGATGATCCTGACATGCTGAGTGTTGTGCATGCAGTACGCAAACTACCTATTAGTGACAGAAGGATAACTCAGTTTAAAGAGGCAATTCAATTGGACCCTGAATTAAAATTAGTGTATGAACACTGTGACAAGGGGTAGCCAGAGCAAGTTAAAAATGTTCCTAATAACATGAAACAGTATTTCAAAATTAAAAATGAATTATATATTGAATTTGGTTTAATTTTTAAAGATTCTAAAATTGTCGTACCATCTGCACTCAGAAATGAAATGTTATGTTTAATACATGAGGGACATTTTGGGATGGAAAAATGCAAAAATAGGGCAAGAGAAATAATGTTTTGGCCAGGGACGGGTAAAAGCATAGAATCCATGGTATTAAAATGTGAAGTGTGTCAAAAATTTAAAAAATCAAATGTCAAAGAACCGTTAGAATCTCATCCAACACCATCTAGGCCTTTCGAAAGAATAGGTGTAGATATTATGGAGTTTGGGAACGTAAGGTATTTAGTAATTGTGTGTTATTATTCTAAATGGATAGAGATTGAGAGAATAAGTAACAAAACCATGGGAGAGATAAATAAAAAGTTAAAGATGTGCTTTTCAAGGTATGGAGTTCCTTCAATGGTCATTTCAGATAATGTACCATTTAACAGTCAAGAATATAGGACATTTGCAAAAGAATGGGATTTTGACTATAGCTTTTCTAGTCCTCGTTATCCGAAAAGTAATGAGATGGCAGAGAGAGCTGTAGGGATCGCTAAAGCTATACTCAGGAAAGCATTTGAAGAGGGAAAAGATTGGGTAGGTGGTATCATGGAGTATAGAAATACTCCCATCTCGGGATTGAATCTATCTCCAGCTCAGTTAATGTTTAGTCGTAGACTAAAAACTAAAATCCCAATTCATGGCAAATTATTGAACTCTGAAATATTTAAAAATGTTGAAGGCAGGATTTCAAAACGAAAAGAAAAACAAAAATACTACTAAGACAGAGGGGCCAAAAATTTAAAACCTTTTGAGGCAGGTGATAGTGATAGGGTGTATGATTTTGATCATCACACATGGGAACCAGCCAAAATATTATCAAAACATAAAAAAGGTCATATTTAATTTAATGAGCAAGAGAATGCTCAAGACTAATAAACTCCAAATGCAATAACCTAATTAAATGTATGACTAGAAATGTATGATTAAGAAATAGTTGAAGACAACTTAAAAATAAAAACCAAATTTATTTGGTAATTTAGTAAAGTTAGTTAAATAAAATTAAAAACATTTGAAACAACGCGAACTAGAGCTGAGCTATATCAATCTATTATCTATCTATTAAAGAAATAACCCCGCATCGTTGCTTAAAAGCAAACGGGCGCTCGAGTCAACTAGCCACAGAGAAAACACCGAAGAAGTCAATTTTCTACTCGAAACATTTCCTTTTATCCTAAGTGAACTCATTAGCATGCGGACGCCAAATCACCTTCTGATACACGCCAACATAGCACCTGGCCAATGAGCATCGGGCACGTGCCGATCTGTTACGATGCTTCGTCGATTACGTAAAGGTCGTGATGTCATAGATCGGCGACTGCACGTGCGAGATACGTCTTCAGGCATCCGCATTAGAAGGTAGAAAAACATCGTTGAAAATTTCTCCCATACTAGGATTAGGCAAGTGACTGATATTATGGTGAGATAAGTGGTGAGATGAATTAGTTAAGACTTGTTAATTATTATATAAAGGGCGCTAGGCCAACAATGCCCCCCCTCTCACCATCTTATGAACATTATTTTCTTATACATTTAAAGATAATTCATTTCCTAACAAATCTCAATACCAGCTCTAGTTTTACAAAAAGATTTTGAATATAAACATGATTAGTAGATTAGTTAAATACAACAACAAGCAAATTCTTTTATAACAAAATATCACTCAATCCGGTTCCAGTCCGTTCAAACTGTTCCATTTTCCAAGTCAGTAAAAAGTCCGAAAAAAATATGTCCAATGTCATATAAACACATTCAATCTGCAAAAATTGAAAAACCTTGGCGAGTATACAAATACTTGGTATAAACACATTTGAACAGTACAAATATAAACTGTAAAACGCAAAATATATATATATAACTTTAACCCATTCCATGACCAGCCCGAAAACCCTTAACGCGCATGCCGCAGATAACGAAACGGAGTTGCTTTTTGCTACGTTGTAATAACACTTTTCTCCCCATTTTGCTATCGGTATTTTAATGTTGTTTTTGCTGTTCAGCTTGCATTCGAAAATCGCTTCGCTTTATTTGTTTTTAAGCACTGAATTATATAGTGCAATAAAATACAAGGTTGCTAATATGTGCTGAAATATTCATACATTTACGCAGTACATAACAGGAAAATAAGAAACAATAGAGGATTGGACGAAAAGAAATTATTTTCATGACACTAATTATTTTATCCATTTATTTTTCTTTTTGCTTTTATCTCAGTATATCTTTTTTTTTTTCTTTTACTGTTAAACGTAAGATGATCTATCTTTCAAAAGGCCTCAACAAAACATTCTTCAAACAATTGACTGATCGATCCAACGTGTGAGCAAGCGAAGTGAATGGACAAAAACGCTTTAAGTGTGGGAATGATATTCTAAGAGGATAAAAAGTATTCTTCGGTGCCTTTTGATATATCGTGACACTTCAAAACGACCAATAAACACAGAGACATCCCTTTGATGGCAGGACTATGGTCGACTTTTATCGTAATTCAGGTGACTTTTAAATCCCTTCTGAATGCCCAGATATCAGTTGCTCAAGCGTCGGAAGTATTTTAAAGATAAATGATTACAAAAGATCAAAACTTGCGGCTAATCCCCTATTTCCCTAAAGGATACTTTTGTGCATGCAACTAAAAGCCCCCAGCTGAGAGAGGAATAACTAGACCGACTGGGAGGTCTTTATTCTCCAAGGACCCTCTTTGCAAACATCCGAGCAAGTTAGTTCCATTCAAAGAATGGTCAGAAGGTTTTAGTGTTTTGTGGTCAACCCTTCCACATTATTTTCTTACAACAAAACAGTTTAGCTCAGAAAGGAATTTCAAAGCAAGCTTTTATGCTTATATGACGAAACATGTCTTCAGAAGGAAAAAAAAAAAGAGATCTTGCTTGAAATCGAGTCGGATTTTAAATCTTTTTTTTAAACATACTTGGATAAATTTTAGTTAGTTTCATATGATTATTTACTAATTATGGCAATTTGATTATTGAAAAGAAACCAAATATTTAATTTATATTTTTAAAATCTCATAAAAGAAGTTACAATTAAAACATTGGAGCTATTTTAAGATAATAAGTAAAATCTGAAAAAGAATGGGAGATAAGGAATGTTTCGTTTCTTATGAGTAAAGCGTACAACAAAAGAACTCAAGATATTTTCATTTTATTCGTACTGTCGTATCTATTTTATGTTTTACATAGTCAACTTTTACGTATAGTCAATGCGGTCGTCATTTTTGTTTTCGTGAAATAAAAAATATTCAAAACCGTATCACTAAAAATCCATCAAATGGTGCCGCGTATATAAAAAGATATAATTTGCGTTTCAAAATATCATGATTTAAAAATAAATAAGTAATAAATAATAATAATAGTATACAAAAAAATAAAAAGCGTAGTAAACACATTATAATAAAAAAAACATACTCGTACAAAATTAAGATATATAAGATAATTTTAAAAAATAATATTGCGTAAAATAAATTATAAAATATTAGGATTATGAACAATTTAGGGAAGGATACTTGCGTAAGAAGGTGGATTTTTGATAACAGGAAAAACATATTTCTGTTTATTTGCTTTATTCAGGTATAGAAATATTGATAAATATGTAAGGGAATATTTTCACACTTGTTCATCAGGAGTTCAAATGCCAGAACGCTAAGAAACAAAGCTTCCACGAAAAGATAAAAATATAATGCCTGATTATTTGAAGCATTATACGTGTCCCATCAAAGAGTACTTGAAAAGTTAATATCTTAGTAAAATAAAATAAATTACAACAAGTTCCGTGAAATACTATAAATTACATCCCTTTTGTCTCAGAACACAGCTTGATTACCGCTCCCCTAAAAGCTCCAGAACCCAACAGAGAAGCGCAATTACAGGGTTCTGCCCCTGGAAGGATCGCCGACACATATTCGGCCGAAGCAAAAACTGCTAGAAACGCCGTGACGACACAGGATCGTCGAGGGCAGTTAGGAACCATTTTCTTGCGACGAGCCTGAATCGGCCGGGGCAGTATTAACACAAACTGCGCGGCCGATCCTGTATCGGCCGGGGCAAAGAATGGGTTAACCCGTTCCCAATAGTTAAAATAGTTTACTTTTTTCACATTACTACATTTTCAAAAACTTAAATTACTAAAAATATCACAAAATTAAAATAATTTAAAAATAAATTTAAAATATGACAAAATTACAAAAACAATTTCATTGAACTTTATAAGTTCAGATCGAGACAAAGGCTTAGTAAATACATCAGACATGTTATTTTTACTTCTAACAAATTCAACATCAAATATATCTTTATAAATTAAATCGCGTATATAAAAAAGCTTTACATCAATATGTTTTGTCCTATAATTTTCGATCGGTGATCTCACAAAATCTATTGTAGCTTGATCATCAACTTTTAACACAGATTTAATTTTGTGCTCCTTATTAATTACCCCCTTATTAACATATTCATCAATGATTCTATCAAACCAAAGAAGTTCTTTGCCGGCCTCTGTCATTGCAATAAACTCTAATTCCATCGTTGATAAACTAATGCACTTTTGTTTAAATGTTCGCCATGAAATCGGCGATTTGTTAATGAAAACAATCTGACCTCCGAGTGAAGTTCTATCGTCTCTGTTAGATGCGAAATCTGCATCAGAATATGTTACAACTTGAATTTGATTGCATTGCAATTTAAGTTTGTAATTTCTAGTTTTAGAAACATAGCCTAATAATTTTAATAAACCATCCCAATGCTTTATACCGGGGTTATTTTGGAATTGGCTAAAAATGTTTGTAGCGTAACTAATGTCTGGTCTTGTTTTGTTTGCTAGAAACGAAAGACAACCTAATAAATTCCTGTACGGTATTTTTGACATATCTTGTACATCTTGATCGTTATTTGGACAATCTATTGTAGTTTAGTGTATATAATACATTTACTTATCGGCAATGAGGACATAGGGATATTGAATTTCTCAAAACGTTCATAAATTTCTTCAATATAGCCAATTTGACTTAATGAAAAACAATTCAAATCCTCCTCAAATTCCACGCCTAGTAATTTTTTAGTTTTACCTAAAATTTTTAAATCAAAGTATTTTTGTAACAATTCTAAAACAGTTTGTATATCATTTTCACTCTTTCCAAATAAAACAATGTCATCTACATACAAAAGTAAAATTACAGAAGATTTATAAATATAGACACAGTTACACCATTCAAATTTACAAAAACCTATTGAGATCAACTTTTCTTCAATTTCGTAAAACCACAATCGTCCACTTTGGTGGAGTCCATAAATTGCTTTATTTAGTTTACAATATAAATTTTCCATCCCCTTTTCTACAAAACCAGGTGGCTGTTTCATATATATAGGTTCTGAAATAGGTGCATAAAGGTAAGCATTTTTCACATCACATTGGATGTTTACCCAGTTTAATTTTACCACCAAAAGAGAAACGAAAAATCTTATAATGCTGAAATTTACAACTGGCGAGTACGTAAGAACATAACTCTCATATTTCAATTGAGAACTTCCTAAAGCTACTAGGCGACTTTTGTATCTCAAAATTTCCCCATTTTCATTTCCTTTGACTGTGAAAACCCAGCGAGAACCAATTGGAGTAGAATCATGCGGTAATCCGACAAGAATCCACACTTTGTGATCTTGCATCACTTTTAATTCTTCCCGCATTGAACTTATCCAATTGTCCTTTTCCCGCGATTTAAGGGCTTGTTTGTAAGTGTTAGGAATAATGATTTGATGTCCTAGTCATGCTTGAGAAAATTCATTAATTACGTTACTGTTTACAGAGTTATCAATCTCTCCTTCAGTAGTATTTTTACCTTTAAAGCAAAATATATCTGGCTGGTAAACAATATTAATTTTTTCTGCAATATTTCTTTACATCATAAATTGATCTCAATCGTTTGTTGCTTCCTTTTTCAAAATAATAGATATCGTTACGAGACCCATCGGGTCTTGGTACGACTTTTCTTTCCCATTTTGTTAATTTTAAACATTTATCACTTTCATCATCTGATGATTCAGTTTCCCCCCGATCTGATTCTTCTGTTTCTGAATGAACTGGTGGTAGTTCGGGAATTTTTAAGATTTCCTCATCAGGAATTTCATCTTCATCTGATTTTGGTACATTTAACCATTCTATGGTGCCCATCACGACTCCACTGCGTTTAGACTCAAATTCGTCTTTGAAAAATTTTCCCTCATTAAATCTGACATTTATGGTCTCTATAATTTTATCATTTTCTGGAAACCAGATTCGATACCCTTTTGTTCGAAAAGCATACCCAATTAAAATTCCTTTTTGGGCTTTAAGATCAAGCTTTTGCCGACGTTGCTTCGGCACACCAACGTAGGCTACGCATCCAAATGGTTTCAAATGTCTGATTGAGGGTGATTTTCCCCCATATAGCTCAAAAGGAGTTAGTTTTTGATTTCTATGACATACGCGGTTCCGGGTGTACGTGAAATACAACATGGCTTCAGGCCAAAAGTTTTTACCTATACCACACTCTTCTAAAATTACCCTAGTACCATCTGCCTTAGTTCTGTTAAATACTTCAGCCGCCCCGTTTTGCTCAGGGGTGTAACTATTAGTGAATTCATGTTTAATGCCTTCATTTTGACAATATTTACTTAAAATTGTATTTGAAAATTCCCCTCCATTGTCAGTTCTTATTGCTTTCAGCTTTGTTCCCAGAAATCTCTCTGCCCTTTTAATATGATTAATGAGAATTTCTGCTGCCTGATTTTTATTTTTAAATGAGTACAATGACGTTCTACGGGAATAATCGTCAACAACTGAAAGAAAGTGTCGTTCACCTCTTCTACCTTCAATACTCGATGGCCCCCAAATGTCACTATAAATTAATTCTAAAGGTTTCTTTGATCTAATTTCGTCCATTGGTTTGAAAGATACGCGTCTGAACTTTCCTAATTTACAATCTTCACAATTTACTTTATCATCTTTAAAAACTGGTAGACCCCTAGTACATTTATATTCAGCAGTTTTCTTTATATTATCGACATTTACATGAGCAAATCTTTTGTGCCATAATTCTAAGCTTTCAGTACTACTAGCTTCATAATTAACATTTTTATGTACATTTTCTGAAATTACCTTTGGGTTAACAAAATAAATGCCATTAGATAGTTTAGCTTTAAAAATTATTTCGCCATTATCTGATACAGTTACCAAACCTTTTCCCCCTTTAAAACATGCTCCCGCTTGGTCAAATCTGGGACCAGATACTAAATTTCTTCGCAAATGCGGCGAATACATTATATTTACTAAATTAATGGTCTTAGGACCAAACTTTAACTTTATCTCTCCAACCCCCTCAATTGGAAAAACATGATTTTGGACTGCTACGGCCATCTTTCGATCATTTACAGGTTCATATTTATGGAAAAAGTTCTTATTATTTGCAAAGTGATGGCTGGCCGCCGAATCAAATGCCCATGATGAAGGATTACAGTCTATCTCGTTAAAGTTCGCTTCCGAAATAAAAAATGTTTTGGAAGGGTACTCACACTTTTTCGGCGATGAGGAGCTGCCTCTTCTGGTATACTGGTTCCTGTTTCTTCCTCTTGACCTCCTCTGGCCATAATTCGACTTCTTGGAGCTTGTGGATGGACTTCCTCCGCGGTTCCTCTCTGGAAAACTACAATCTTTGCGGATGTGGCCTGTACGTCCGCAATTATAACACGATCTTTTTTTTTTTGGAACAACGTAGTTGGCGCTAATATTATCCTCGTCCTTCAGCTTTAATCTGCTGTCTTCAGAAATTAAGTCCTGTACTATCGCATCAAAAGAAAAATCCTCGGGTTTCATTCTCAAAATTGATTGGCAAATGCTGTCATATTCCGATGGAAGATATCTCAGAACTTGAAAATTTAAGTATGACTCAGAAAAATTCTTGTCGATTCCCTTTATTCTGTCATAAATTCGACGAATTCTTGATGCGAACAGATTTATGGATTCGCCTTGCTCAATTCGACAGTTTGTTAACTCAGTGAAAGTTCTCATATGCACACACCTGTTATCAGGATAAAAGTGTGCTTTTAGACATTCCCACGATTTTTCTGGCGACTCACAATGCTCTATTATTCTTTTGAATTCGTTGTCTACAAACAAATATATCGAAGATAATGCCGCTCGTTCTCTGGCCAAAAACTCACGAACGTCTCTCTCAGTAAATCCTGAATCTTTAGAGACTACTGGCACTGTTTCCTTACCAGTTACAATATCCCAGGCGTTTTTCTCCATCAGGACAAATTTCATTTCTGTTGCCCATGACACACAATTTGTGCCATTTACAGGGGAATGCAAGTGAAACGCACTCCGCAGTTGCAATTTGAGGTTTACGAGTGGGTTACGAGCGAACTGCACTGACCTGTATTCTAGCTGGACCGCGCATCGCAGGTTCTGACGCGCGGAGAAGTAGAAGCGAATAGAAGCTCTTGGGATCCGCCATGCTCACCCCCAACTCGAAGTGAAACTAATGATTGGTGTATTGAGCTGCGCGCTTTAAATTTAGTTATTTCACTAAATATAAGCGAAAAAACCGTTTCATGTTGAAAAACTAACATCATATAAAGTCTAGCATCGTTTCGTCTGTAACAGACGTTAAAAACATTCAGTTTTTAATTTTAATGAAATAGAAACCTGTCGAAAAATGGGTGTTAAAACCGTGATGAGATTCGTCAGTGCAATATTATACCCGATTCAGACCTCCCCCCCCCCGCCCCCACCATTTTAAAACCGAAACATCGTCATATTTTGTTTTTAAAGTATTTTTATTTTTTAACTAAAGGCCGGATTAGAAAAGAATTGTTTAATTTAAGAAAAGGTTCCTATTTTTTAAAAATATAAGTAAGAGATACGCCCGCTTACCGAATATTTGATTTAAAAAAAATTTAACAGTACAATTTTTGCCTCTGTCCAATTTTAAATAAAGAATGTTTTATACACTAAAAATGTATTTCCATAAAACTCCTAAATTTGTCTATATTAAATATAATTAATAAAAAATAAAATATGTTTATCAGCAATTCTGAACAAATTGATATTGCTTGAAATATCGTTACAATTTATTCAAAAAAGTCAATTTGTTTTTAAACAATTTTTAATATTACATATGGTCAGGGGTGAACTCGAGTAAAATTTTTTGAAACTATGAGGAAGTTCTTCAAACATACACAAAAATCATTTAAAAAAAAACACATTTTAGAAGTTAATATTTTTTAAAAATAATTTTTCTGCATTAGAATGTGTTGTCAGCCTAAAGCAACAAGCAAATATAAATCTGTGGCAGAAATGAAACAACAAGCAACAAAAAACTTAATAAAATCAACATAAAATAACAATGGCAAAAGAAAATCTTGATTTAAAAGTGAATTTGAGAAAAAATGCAAAGCGATAACAGTAGCAGAACGCTCGATCAACACTGACTTGGGGGTGAGCAAGATGGCGTTCAAATCACTTCAGCTCGGAAACTGCGATGCTCAGTCCAGCTAGAATACAGGTCAGTGGCGAACTGCGGCCAGTTCCCGATGCAAGTGTAACGTTTCCGCAACTCACAAGTTTTCTATCTTCCTCGGCAACTGCAACCGATAAGAAACAACTTTCAGCCAATGGGGGCATCCTGTGACGTCAGACTCACAGAAGTTGTTATGTTTACATTATGCAAAGATGGTACGCTCTTTATAAAAACGCTGGAGAAATATGGGAAAAGCGAATTTAATCTAAACATTCTTGCATTTTAATTTTTTTAACTATTGCAACATGACACACAGAATGTTTGACCCTGTCAACTTTTTTTCCTTGCTTGTTTTAGCGGAAAAAACTGAATACATTTGAATACAAAATAAATTTGAACACTGCAATGACACAGATAAAAAGGTAGAATTTAAGGGTGAAATACAAGTAAATTTTTGATTTAGCTTGAAGCTGGATGAAAGCTTCATAATCATCACATTTTATGCATGATTTTTTTCCTTAATCTAATTCCAACGGTTGATATTTTTGTTAGTCGAAAATTCAAAATTTTGCTACTTCAGATTTGTATTTAAGATTCTGCTAAAATAATAGTAATTACAGTGTTGGTTTTATAATATAATTCGTTTTTATTTGCTTCAAGCTAAATGGAAATTTCATTTGTCGATTATTTCTTTTTGAATTCTATTCCTTTTACATCTCACAGAAACCTTTTTTGGTGGTGATTTTTGGAACAAAATTTTATCAAATAATACAAAATACTTCCAATTTCTAAGCTTCAACTGAAAAAATTCTTTCTTTTTAGCAACTGAATTTATACAGTGATGACAGGATAGTTCTAGCTGTATAGCAAAATACTCTTAAATTCAATTGCTAAATTAGATGAGCTAGATTATAAAGATTTCACGCATGAAAAAATGGAAATACGGTGAAAAGAGTTTAACACAAGACCGAAGGGACTGAAATATTTTTTCATGTTTGAAGAATTGAATTACCCCACTATAGGTACTACTACAGCGAATTCTGTGTAAATTGACCACTTTCGGTGCAGTACTTTAGTGTTCAACTTTATAGGTTTTACTGTATATCATTTCACGTTAACCCATATTTCATGTTAAGCTTGTTTACAATCAACTTTTTTCACTGTATATCCATAGGTGCGAGTTGGGATATGAGTCCTTGATTGAAAATTTCTTGAAGTATTCCAGTATCGTATTGTTTTTACTTAGCAAAAAATGTTTATTAAAATCATCTATTGACAGTTAACCCCGCCACACTCATGGACAATTTTTTTTTCTTTTGTCTTTTCCATTCTAAAAATTAACCAGGGCCCCCGTTAAAATGTTGGGGGCAGCGCCGTGTCCAAGGGGAGGGTTTTAGGGGTTAAACCCCTCCCATTGGGGAAAATATAATAAAAAACCAAAAAAAAAAGAGTACATATTTGACTTAAAACAACTTTAATGTTGAAGTTTGTATACAGCATCAAAAAAAAAATTATCTTTGAAGTTTACCGACATTTTTTCTTTTTCTAGCTCGTCTGAAAAGAAGAAAGTCTTCAGAATTCTACTCCTCCGATCCCCCACCACCCTCCCCTCCAAAAGCATTACTCAGCTTCAATTTTGTTTCCAGATCTTCAATTTCGCAAAATTTTCAGAAAAAGCCCCCGAATATCTAACAAAATCGCTTAAAATTCCATTCGAAAATCGCGTCAAGTTGGATTTGGTTCAGTTTTGTTAGGGCCCTAATGTTACCAAATATGATCTTACAATCACGTCTTTAAGACTAATTTCAGAAAAAAATCGGGCAAAAGTCCTCGAACCGTCTTCCTTTAGCATAATCAAAAATTAGGTTTTTTAAACACTTCCGAAAAATTTAAGTGAAATAGCCTCTGAACCCTTCTTTCTAATATCTTAGAACATTGCTTAAATTTTTAGCACTTAAATTTAACACAGGGGACTGCACCAGAATCCCCTTCCCGTAAAAATCTTCAAAGTTTGTCTGCAATTGCGTTTTTCGAATTTCAATTCGGAAAATTTGAAAGGGATAAAACTAAACATTTCAAAAAATTTTCGTGGGAGGACTCCGGCCTCCCGTTATCAGATTAGAATTTTTTTTTTTCAATGTGCACCCCTTAAAACTATTTTCTAGTTGCGCCGCTGTTTTGCACTCATAATTTTAAATTGTTATATAAGTACATATTTTTAACTACAAATTTGATCCGGATAAACAGGGGCTGAACAAAAACTATGCTCTACTGCAAAAAACACAATAATAGAATTGATAATATTACTTAAAACGGCGTCTGAAAATTTGGAACCCCCCACCCCCTCCCCAACACAAACCGCTGTACCCCTCATTGTAACCATTTAACAGAAATGAAATGCAAGTAAGAACGAAGAAACATTGAAACAAAACCCCTCCCTTTATGAATTTCTGGATACGGGCCTGGTTGGGGGGATCCTAAGTGAAACACTTTTTGTGTCCCCCCCCTCTTGTAGTCAAACCAAACAATTTTAGCCACTGGGGCGCCTAAAAAGCAGGAGGTCCTTCCTAGGCCATGCCTTATTCACTAATTAGGCCGTGCAATTACTGTTAGATGAACCTACAAGCTTTGACATATATAATTCTCAAGTTAATCAACCGACCATGTGTTTTACTTACCTTGGGAAGAGGAAATGAGCATAACCAGTTTTCATAATCAAATCACTCGATTTTCGCAGATCATTCGAGCACTCGATTATGAATTCCTAAGCAATGAACTTCTCAAGTACCACATCTCATGTTCTCGTTTATCACTTCCCCGAGTTTTCCGCAATGGACTTCGCAATTCTCTATACGTCAACCGATCAAGGATGTTGTTTCTTGATCAATTTCAGAACTGAATGGACCTCTCAAATGGTTGACTTTTTAAGAAATTCAAGCAGGGGTGCCCACAGGTGGTCATGATGCAGACTGCGCTATTGAAATTTATTAGTGGTGTTAGTTCTTATAACAAGAATCTTATTGGGGACACTGATCAATAGTTTTTTAAGGGGTGCTCAGTCATTCTTAAAAGAATGGACACCATGTGATCTGAATGGTCTTATAATCAAATGATTGCTTATTCAATTTTTAGTTGTATAGTTTTGTAGTAGAATATATGCTGTTAAGTGCTTGGTTATCAAGCAATTCTTTTGGATGATTTGGTAGTCAAATGATATCAGTGATGTTCTCGTCAATTTTTCGTAATCCACTAAGTATAATATGTGATCATATACATAGTATGTTATAATATGAAAATTTATTACGCTTGAGGGTATACGCTGTATGTCTAAAAAATATTTGAGAGTATATGGCTTATATGGAGAACACCACTGAATGGTATATTTTTGCGTGAAAGGTGTTCAAAAATTATCATATCACATACCTAGTACAACACTGCCACATCTTCAAAATCTACTTTTTGAGAAAAATCAATTTAAATGTAATACGCCTTAGCTTAAATTCTTATAGTAACACACTGACATAATCTCAAAAATAGGGTTTTTTTTTTTTTCATTTGTAGTTGATCTTGCATTTTAATAGAACTAATAAAAATCCGGGACGTCTGTATTACTCAAAATCAACAATTTTCGACTTGCCGCGGTGTTGTATTATAGGTGTGCAAATGGGTGGGTTTACGAGAGACAGTGGTTAAGGGTCCTAGTGCTATAATTCTTAGTAGCAAAGTTACAAGTTGGGGGGGCTCTTTGTCTATCACAAAACTATGTAAAGCATTTATCATGTACATTGTTCCGTGGGGACTCCTAACAATTGCGACGTGGCTAATCCGCCATTAGTAGTTCTTGAAGTAAAAATAGGAGGATGCTAACAGGTGACCACAATATCAATCTTGTGCAAAAAATTTTCCCTATTTTCTCCTATGCATTTTTGGTTAATCTTGCTTAATCAGTTTCAGTTACATCTGTACCATTTGCTCGGTAACTCATTTGCAATAATGAGCGACATACATTTTTTACATACACTGTTATCGTTTCAGCCATAATATAAATTATACAAGCGCTATTGATATTCTTAAGCTACTGCATGCATTAGCATCGTTTTAACCTTTTTTTGCAGATTATCCACGAATTCGCATATCCGCAGTTACCTTGCCACCCTATTCCGCGGATAATCAAGAGGTTACTATAATAATTTTTAGGGGAGCTTGACTCTTTTTAATACAATTGATCTCTGGGAAAGTGTCGCAGAGGGGTGCACTATTGCTCACGAGGAGGCTAAGCACCAGTCACCAAATATGATATATAATCGAATAATTGTTTTCAAGTGTTTTATTTGAATAGGGTTATAAGTAGTGTCTATCTCCCCCCCCCCCCCAAAGGCAATGACACACATCCCTCAAATGTTACAGAAGACCCCTAAAATCTGACCAAAAGCCTTCTCGAATTCAATTGTTTGTTTTCAAATCTTTGGTTATTGACTGATTGTCTTGGTGAATTTGAAAATTGAATAATCAGCTTTCAAGAAAAACTTGTTAATGAATAATCATATTAACAGGTTTATGGGGGCATAGTTTCTGTCCCAGCAAGGGCCCCTATATGCAAAATTGTAAGGGTGGGCTCAGATATTTTTCCCATGAGTTAGGAGGGTATTTTCTGCATGCAACCCGATTTCAGGACAGATTGGGGTAATTAAAATATTTCAATTTTAATAACTTATTCATTAATGGCTGGAGAATAAATGTTTTTACATTTTTGCAAAGAAAAAAGTACCAAAAGCAAGGAAGTTCTAATTTCAAAGGGGGGGGGGGGCTCGAGCCTCACCCTTCCCCCCTATATGGGCGCCCTTGTGTCCTAGTGACATTTCCTTGGAAGGAAAGAAGTCTCGTATTTGGGTTAAGATCAGAAAATAAATCAATTAAAAATGTTTGGGGAATCTTCATTTAAAATAATAAAAGTAAGAGTTTTGATGCATGATCCGCATGGGGTGTCCCTACATTCATTATTAGATGACTTGAAATGAAAAAGAAATACAGTACAGTCTCAAAAATCCGAGTTAATTAGGGCTCATGTCACCTCCGATTACTGATAACTCGGATCATCCAGAAAATTCTTCAAGATTGAAAATTGACACTATTCGAACGACATAGAAGGGACACATTTTACTTCCTTGTATAAAGAAAAAGTATATTTTCACGAAAAATTTATTGCTCAAATTTCAACATAATTTTTCGCTTTAATTGCGTCTAAACAAATTATGACTTTATTTTTTCACGATATCACTGCATATTTATGTGCGCAGTTTTAAACAACCAAAACTCGTATTTTGACTGCACTGGATACCATTTCGACAAGTTTTCTCTATCTATCAGAGTGTATACCTACGAGATGTATCTTGCATAACACAAAAACGGTTAGTTGTGGAAGGTTTAAATTTCGTTTTTTAATCTCATGTGGCGTCGAGTTGTGCACTTACTTTTTACTGCAATCAGATTCTCCAAAAGGGATGTTAACACGTTCTTTGTCGAAAATTTCAATGTCAATTTTGCGTATCAAGTTATTATCTCCATACATATCTTGGAGTCGTGATACAAATCTTTTAGTTAATAAATATTCCGTGCCTCCTTGGGAGTTGTTGAAACAACCTTCTCAATGTCTTTTCCTTATTTCCTGTTGGAAGTTAATTAGTTTTACAGAAGCAAAATTTCTACTTTCAGATTTTAATGAAAATATGTTTTAAGTAGAGACGTGCCGAGTACTCGGTAACTACTCGGTACTCGGCGAAATTTTGATCAGATACTCGGCCAATACCGAGTAGTTGAAAAAAATAGAATATTGTCCAAGACAGATATTAAAATTTATAAAAAGTGCAAGCATATATAATATTCTGCAATCATTTACAAGTCAAATTTAAATTTTGAGAATAATGAAGTTTATGTCCCCAAAGTTAATAAAACTTATTTATTAAAAATTGTGTAAAAAAGGTAAGTATAGAAAATATGGAGTTTTTATATTAGAAATGAATTTTTGCAACAAACAAAAATTAGTTATAAGAAATAGAAAAATAGCTTTGCCTTAAGAGTAAAAGGAAATAAAACAACGTAAGATAAATAAATACCTTTGTGCTGAATAGTAAAGTCAGACCAAACAACGTAAGTAGAAGCACAAATTTGTAAATTACAGCAGACCCGTGTTTCGGCGTTACAGGGAACGCCTTTTTCAATGCAAAAATAATGAGCGATGGATGAAAAGACATCCGACAAAAGCCAAGAGCAGATAAGCAAGCAGCTTACATTTTTATCTATCTTCCTTTGTTTATTTTTGCCTTTTTGTCTTGATTGACACCCCCCCCCCCCCAATTTTCTTCTATTTATCTTTATTTTTCCTTTTTTCGAATATTTTTTGTTTCTGTTTATCTTATTTCATGGTTTTCCATTCTGCTTTTCCTTTCTTGCGGTTCACGGTTACTGACAATTTCTTTTCTTTTTGTTTAAGCTTTGGCTTAATCCTTGTCCAATTGAATTCTTTCTTTCTGGGTTCGTACCTAAGCGAAAGCTCCTGACCTTTGCTTGCATTCCTATTGGTTCCTGATCGGTTTATAACTTTGTCATTGGTGTTTGGCTAATCCGCTGTTTTTATCTTTTAAGCTGCTTGCTTATCTGCTCTTGGCTTTTGTCGGATGTCTTTTCATCCATAAGCTCATTATTTTTGCATTGAAAAAGGCGTTCCCTGTAACGCCGAAACACGTGTCTGCTGTAATTTACAAATTTGTGCTTCTACTTACGTTGTTTGGTCTGACTTTAAAACAACGTGTTTTGGCATTACAAGGAGTTTCTTTTTCAATGCACAAAATGTGAGCTCGTGGATTTAAAGACATCCGACAAAAGTCGGATTTTTTTGTCGAATGTCTTTACATTCTTTAGCTCACATTTTATGCACTGATAAAGACGTTCCTTGTAACGCAGAAATAGGTGTCTGCAGTGTTTCTGCACATTGTTTTATTTGCTTTTAAAAATTATTCATGTTTGGCGGTCTAGAACTATAATAAGATTGGTATAATTTGTTTTAATTCCAACTTGATTAATCATACCTTTTATTTATTTATTTTTAATTTTAAAAATATTTTTTTTGTAAAATATTTGACATAAAACAAAATTTTTTAAATAATGCATAATTAAATTTCAGCAAGAATTTAGTTTTAAAAACTATTATGTGGACAAGGAGGCCAACACTACTATTCTAATAAGTTCAAAATTCATCACATGTTTGTCGGTGGTTCTTCTTAAAACATAATTGGTACTTGGTAACTCAGCCGAATAGTGAAAGGACCTAGTACTCGGTACTCGGCCAAAGTGCTACTCGGTATGTCTCTAGTTTTGAGCGACTAAAAAACTAAATTTAAAATGTAAATGAAGTACCTCGGATTAAACAGAACCTCGAACTTTCAAGTCAACTGTAATCTTATTTATTACTGATCTCTAAATTTTAAAAACTTCCTCCCCTGTCAGGGCTTCAGTTCAAACAAGGTGCCTGCTTGGTAAGGCATTTGACTCATTAACTGTAGAGCTGCAAAGGCAGTTAAAGAACGGTAGTTTGCGCAAACGTTGACTGATACACGTTTACTGGTTCTGTACCAGCGGAAAAAGGAGGAAGCGCTTTTTCAGACTTGCTCGTTCCAAATATCGTGCTTGGAGCTGGTAATTTTTATTGTTAAGCCTTATTTCATTTTAAAATTCAAATAAAACCATTGCAGCAATGAAATTGACGGAAATTAGGAATCATCAATATTCTCCGACTACATTACCATAATTTTCATGATATTAAAATCAAATTGAGAACTTTAAATGGCTGTATTTCAATTAAACTAATGACTTCTATATACCTTAAGTTTTAAGAAGCTAATCAGTTTGCATACAAGCATTCAAATTATCGATAAAACATCAGACATTCAAAACAAGAGAAAGAAGTTGTTAGCATATACGTATTTACATTTTGATAGGATTACTTTCGAATTAAGTAGAATTTAAAAAACCAGAGTTATCGAGTGTTATAAACAATTACTCAAGTAAAGTACAAGGAAAAAAAAAATGTATGGTTGCTTATGGTAAACAATTAAATCTATCGCCTTGAATGAGCAAAAAATGTATCTTCAAACAAAGTAATTTAACTTCTTAATGAAGTTTTTTGCCAAAATAACAAATACCAATATTCTGATTATTACAATATATGCTAGCTAGATGTACTCATGTTTAAAATAGCAGAGCATTAAAATAACATAAATACCTTGGACAAGGGCAGTCTTTTCTATAAGGAACAGGAATTGGGATGATTTTTCAGACTTTTTTGTGGTGTAAGAGCAAGGCCATGCAGTCTGTGTGTGCCGCACAGGGCCCCTTGGCTAGGGAGCCCTGCGATAATTTGTACTTAAAAAAAAAAAAAAAAAAAAAAAAATCGGGGAAAAATGTTTTACTTCTTTTTAGATCCAAGTTCGACTTAGTTGAAAGCTGTGTTGAACGTGGGGCCCCATTATAAATGCAAATTAAGGACGAACGGAGTCCTTCCAGAGCCGGCAGGCCCCCTTATCCATGCACTAACTTTATTCCAATGTGCACTCCCGCCCCCCCCCCCCAAGGGTCAGGCCCTAAGTTTCTGGCTATAGGCTGACACAGCCTCTCGTTGACCCTGAAGATTAATTTCCAAGTGTTGTTATATGGGGAGGAGAGAGTCTTTTTGTTTTTACCTTGAAATTTGAGTTAATATCTTCTAAAACAGGAATTCTGAACCTCTTCTCCACGGGATAGGCAGCGGTCTGCAAAAAATGCGACAGCATCTGGGAGATTTTACATGTGTGGCCGCGTTAAAAACATTTCTTTATTAAGTTATACTTATGGTTAAAAAATCATAAAATATTACTATAATTTCGTGATTATGTTTTATAATTTTCGTTTTTTTTTCTCAAAAGTTTATTTACTTACGTATTAATTATCACAATAATTAGAGGAGAGTCAGGAAGAATTGTACTGTCAGAGAAACGGGACAGCTTCATTTATAAGCTAAAATAACTCATGAAAAAAATCTGTCTTGTCCAGTAGATGTTGCAGATGCAGAGTAGAGTCAAGCGAGAATCTAAAGCTGCCATAACTATCAAACTAGCTAGAAATTTAATTAGATTTATTCCTCAATAAATGAAAAGTTCGAGAAAAAAAACACCTTTTATTTTCAAGTGCTCGAAAACCTTGAACATTTGGAAAATGTAGTTTCAAACCTTTAATTTTTAAATTTCTAACGAATGTGAGGTTGAATATATTTATAAGGCTTTATACAACCTCAAAACACAAAAGTTCGTCTATTTTTCAAAAATTTTCCCGAAGAGAAATCCTTCAGACCCCTTTATTCTATATCGCATTTAAGGTGGTCCTTGAATCTCTTTCCTGATACTCTCCCTCCTTCCAGGATCAATGATTAAATGTATACATCTGGGGATCATATCGAGAGAAAAAATGGTTAGTTAATTTTAAAATAGTTATAATTAGAATTAACTTATTAATATACATTCGTTTTATTTATAAATTAGCAGGGGTGCACACCAGGTGGAAGGCATAGGTGACACTAAGTCGCTGAAATCTTTAAGAGGCTGTTTCGAGGAATTTTTTCTCACTTTTTTCAGGGGTTACATTATTCTTGCGATGGACATCCCTATTATTAGTACAATCATTATTTTTTAATTGGGGACCCCGCAAAAAGTCTTTGCCCAGGGTCCTGCAAGAGCTAGGGCCGCTGCTGTGTTTAAGTGCCAATTTTATCACTTTCTAGTATTTTGAAAGTAATTGTATGACTGCTTTAAGTTTTTAATGGTTAGTGTAGAACTGGATTTCCAAAACTGTAGTCCCCAGACCCCTTGGGGGTCTGGCGACCCTTAGTAAGGGATGCGTGGCAAGATTGGAAGAAAAAAAGTGAAAAGCATTAAATAATAATTTAAAAAAGGGTTTTCATCTTCAAGGCAAGGATTTGTTCTTTGAGCACTATTTCCCGACATCTGGAGATAAATGCTACAAGATCATGCATAGGTCTGTTCTTATGTGAATATGATAGACGTAATTTCCGGCTGCCATCTTCAAATCTACCATCCAGGCTACTATACCAGTTTTGACTTCGTTTTGAAAACCGAAAATATCAACAGCTCGTTGGGAACACAAAGTGTGATCTTTCATTTGTCACAATTCACTAATGTGATTCCGGATTTACAACCTGTGCAGTCACCAAAACTATAAATACTAAAGCTGTCTTTATGCTAAACCTGATAACTGACCCCAGCTATCAAAAATTAAACTCAATAAATCAAACTTTTGCCTCCTAAAACAACTTCATGTTTCTGAACTTTTGATTCTAAAGTTTTTTTTATTCGCTGCTCAATTTTGAATTTTAACCGTTTTGTTACCTGTTCCGATCAGTCTGTTCATTTTGACTTTTGTATTCCACAATTTGTATGTTAAGTTAAGCATTGTAAACTACCTAATACCTAGTACGTTTTAAACAACAACAGTTTACCCTGAAAAAGAAAGACTAGTTTCATCAATATGCATGTAACCTAATAATTAAGAATGCATGACAGTGACATATAACTAGTCTAAATTCGAATGGGTACTAACTATTGGGATTTTAGTAGAAACGGAAATAGGGTGGCTAGGAAGAGAAAAGATTTTAACAGTTGGGATTCAAATAATCGCGCAGCATTAAATAAAGGTAAGATGGGCTTACTTAAGGTTTTTTATATAAATGCTCGTAGTATTAGGAACAAGATGGAAGAGTTGAAAAGCATAACAATAGACGAGAGGTTGGATATTACTGGAGTTACCAAGACATGGGCTACCAAAAGTGATGATGATTTATTATCTATTGCTGGGTATAATTTGTTTAGACAAGATAGAGTAGGTAAAAGAGGTGGTGGGGTTTTATTTTATGTCAGAGACACTTTAACTTGCAATGAATTGGTAATTAATGATAAACCTAATGAGATTGATATGATTTGGCTGGAGTTGATGAGCAATAAGGGCAATAAACTATGTTTAGGGAACATTTATAGGCCACCCAACTTAAGCCAGTGTCAAGATGAACAGATGTTTAGTATTATTAGTGACATTTCAAGCAAGGGGTCAGTCATTATAATGGGAGATTTTAATTTTCCAGGAATTGATTGGGATAATTTTTACCATAGTAATAGCAGAGAAGAGGAATTTTTGAAAGTAATTGGTGACTTTTTTAGATCAAATTGTAACTCAGGATAGTCGACAGGACGTGATTTTGGATCTAGTTTTCTGTGATATGGAAGGTTCAGGGGTTATGTGTAGGGGAACACATTGAAGACAGTGACCACAACAGTATTAGGTTTGGGATCAAATTTGATACGTGCAGAGTAGAGAATTTTAGGTTTGTGCCCAATTTCAGAAATACTGATTTTGTGGCACTTAGGCAGAGTTTGAAAGCAGTTTTTTCTTCTGGATTGGACAATAGCGATGTGAATCTTCAGTGAGCAAAGTTTAAGGAGCTAGCTTGGTAAGGCATTTGAATTAACTGTTGCAAAGGCAGTTAAAGAACGGTAGTTTGCGCAAACGTTGACTTACACGTTTACTGGTTCTGTACCAGCGGAAAAAGGAGGAAGGCTTTTTCAGGCTTGCTCGTTCCAAATATCGTGCTTGGAGCTGGTAACTTTTATTGTTAAGCCTTATTTCATTTTAAAATTCAAATAAAACCATTGCAGCAATGAAATTGACGGAAATTAGGAATCATCAATATTCTCCGACTACATTACCATAATTTTCATGATATTAAAATCAAATTGAGAACTTTAAATGGCTGTATTTCAATTAAACTAATGACTTCTATATACCTTAAGTTTTAAGAAGCTAATCAGTTTGCATACAAGCATTCAAATTATCGATAAAACATCAACATTCAAAACAAGAGAAAGAAGTTGTTAGCATATACGTATTTACATTTTGACAGGATTACTTTCGAATTAAGTAGAATTTAAAAAACCAGAGTTATCGAGTGTTATAAACAATTACTCAAGTAAAGTACAAGGAAAAAAAATGTATGGTTGCTTATGGTAAACAATTAAATCTATCGCCTTGAATGAGCAAAAAATGTATCTTAGTAATTTAACTTCTTAATGAAGTTTTTTGCCAAAATAACAAATACCAATATTCTGATTATTACAATATATGCTAGCTAGATGTACTCATGTTTAAAATAGCAGAGCATTAAAATAACATAAATACCTTGGACAAGGGCAACTATTACGAACTTATTTTCCATTGAAATATTCGAAATTATGCTGAATTGAACAAAAAAGGTCAGCAATAGAGTATGTAGACTTTAAAAGTATACTAGCATACTCTTATGCAGCCCATTGTGTTTGGACGTACCAGACATTTGGAATTAGCAACTCGACGAGAACTGTTTCCTTTAGAAATTGTCAACTGATAGCAGCATTTCTCATTTGAATTGAATCGTTTTTATCTTTCAATTTCAAACTCCGACACCTTAAAATTACGAGCAACTACACAACATCCGCTAACCGCCATTAATGTCACTCTCAAGTTTGTTTGTGGCGGGAGCCCTCTCACAAAGTTTAGTTGTAATTTGCCGCGTCGCTCGCAGATTTTTTACAACTTGCATTGCACAAATCGCAGATGACGTAAAATACGAGCTAGCGACCTGCGATCGTTTCACTTGCATGAGTTATCTGGGGATTCGCCATTATTTCGACAGAAAGTCGGAAGACAATATCAATGAGCAGTAGCTCTTGGCGAAAAAATCTTCTATACGGCCCCCCCATCGAAAATTATCACAGACGTCAAAAACATTTTTTCTTCTGGATTGGACAATAGCGATGTGAATCTTCAGTGAGCAAAGTTTAAGGAAAAGCTAGCTTGGTAAGGCATTTGACTCATTAACTGTAGAGCTGCAAAGGCAGTTAAAGAACGGTAGTTTGCGCAAACGTTGACTGATACACGTTTACTGGCGCTAGGCCAACATAATTCAAAATAGCTCAGGAAAAACTTTGATTAGAAATACAGTGCATCTAAGGCCATCAGCAATACCATTTAAAGTTAATACAGATGAAGATCAACATATTCCAGACTCTTTAACATCTGTATCTACCAACTCTAACAATGATGATGATGATGATCACTGTGTTTCTAATTCTGGTGCAACTAATAAAACAAAATCAGGTCGACTAATTCAGAAACCAAAATATTTAAATAATTATATATGTAGTTAAAAATTTTCAAAGGGGGATGTCATATAACTGTTGTGTTGACTGTTCATGTAACTAACTGTAACTGTACTGAGGAGACCACGTTGATTTTGATAACATGTGATGTTCGTTGTAGTTCACTCTTAAGATCTATGTATATATGTATAATCGTGTAACCAAGTAATAAATGTTTGCAATGTGCAACTAGACTTGAGTGTCTATTACTAGATAAGGCATACCCTGAAATTAAATTTTTAAAGTTAAAAACGGCAGGAAATTATAACACTGTGTTTAGTTATCCTTCAAGAAGCGACGTTATCGAGATCCAAGACGACGATGTATCAATCCTTCCAAATCCCTCTTCAGATCATTGAGAAAATTTAATATTCCAAGTAACGTTTTCAGAATATAATATAAATAAAATTGTTAATTACTATACTGAGTGTACTTATACAAAAAATATGTTCAAGTTCGCCAAAGACATGTTACCTTTTGTCAGTTGAATAGTTAACTTTTGTCTTATTAAGTTGATATTTTATAAGTTCGTTGATATTCAAGTTTTAAAGATTATTCCTTGATATGCAAGTTTTGTTTTTGTTTTTTTAAGCTTATTAGCATAATAAAAGTTATCTTTCATGTTCCTTATTTAATTTAAAATAAAAACTTCATAATTTTGTTTAATAATCCATTGCTCCTTGAACGTTCTTCATTTTACATTGACAGGTTTCGTTAGGAAAAGTGTAATAACTTCCCAATGAATATATGAAAATAAAAATTAAAAAATAGTTTTTAATCAGGAAAAAATACTCTATTGATTGCACTTGCCACTTATTTTCTCAAACGGTTTTTAAAAAAAATTCAGATAGGTGATGCTCTTGCCCCACTTTTTATTGAGAAAGTGCGGCCCTAGAGCACAATAGTTTAAAAAAAAATTTCAACTTTTTTACCTGCAATGATTTTAACAGGCTCATGTCTTGGTAAACACACTAAAACAGGTAACATACGAAATAAAAATTAAAAAATTTGTATCAAGTCTTGTAATGTCTAGGCCTTAATAAAGTCGAACTATACAATTAAAGGGCTGCACTTCCCCCAACTCACCTTAGTGCTAAAAATAAAAATAATGTTTCAATGCAAGGTTTATTCCAAAATAGGGGAGATTTGAATGTAATCAGGACCTGGCAGTTTTTGCTGGATTAGTACTGTAATGTGTCGGAAAATGCATGAAAATAGTTGCGACAACTGCCATGTTATTCAGAGTTAAAAGATAGCTTACTTGTTTGTTGACGCGAATGTTGGAAAAAATGATTTTACTCTCTCTGTAGCTTCTAATTGGCTGAAGATTTGTGTTAGTTGAGTTCAACATATGATAACACCATTGTCAAATAATGTAAACAGATTCCAAGGGGGGAAACATTGGACTAAAAGATATAAACAAATATAAATTTTTTTCCTACTTTTCAAAAGAACAGAAACAACAATTTTTATTTCTTAACTAGTATATTATCGATTACACTGCCTTGTGCAGGTAAACGTCAGTATCTGCAGAAATGAGTTTTAAGATATTTGAAGAAATGTGTGGTGGATTCAATATACCAACAATAGGAAAATGTTGGAATTAGACGTTTTCTTCGCGCCTTTTTTCAGCGGAAACCAAATAAGCGAGCTTGTATAGTAAATATAACGTACAATAGATGAAAAAAATGCAGAAAAATGAAAAATTTGCAGTTAGTGCCCTTTACCTGCACACGGCAGTACATTCGTTAACTTTTTTTTTTTTTTGTTAGTGATTACTTAAATTTATGTTTCGATGAACAACTAACATAACTTTGGTCAAAATAACACGATAAAATTATCTTAAGCATATAACATGCTCTGAGAATATTCAATTTTTGGTTGGTACATACTTTAATTAAGCAAATACGCAAGAAAGAATTTATAGAATGACAAAATCACATTAGCCAAAAATCAATTCATTGTAGCATATCCACTTGATTTTAAAAACGCCTTATTTGATTCAAAAAATATCTTACAATAAAAACATTCAAAAATTAAAAAAAAATGCTCTTTTACACACATAATTAAGTAAACATCTACTATTAATACAGTAAAATTAGCCCAAAAATGGCCAAACCCAAACATCCAAAAAAAAAAAAAAAGTTGAAACCTGTTGCAAATTACTTCTTACCCTTCCAGCAAGAAGGGGTAAAAAGTCCCAACACTTTGCGCGTCGGGTTTTGGGGGAAAGAGGGGGAGGGCGAAAAAATCCTCTTCTTAAATAAAAATAATTTTTATTACTTAATTAAAGGGTATTTCTTTTTTGCGGTCTTTTATTCTGGAAGGGTGAGGGTGCGCCATTACTTGGGGGGGGGGGGGGACTCTGAATTTGCATTCTAAAATGAACGATTGCAGTGAAGTTCACGAAAAAATTTCACCGATTTTAAACTTTTCCGAAGTACAAAATGCCACACAATGATATAGTAATGTCAGAAGGATAATTCTAAAAGATCTAAGCGAGCTCAGTAACCAATTTAGTTGTGACTGGAGCTATTAAACTGTTTAGAGCGCTGGAGTGATATCTGAAACAAAATCCCTGTGCAGCATTGAAAAAAAAGTCCAAATTGACTGAAGTGTCCCTCCTTCTTAATTAACCTTTTAATCGCCAATGTTCCCAAATGGGAACATCAACTTTAAAAAATCGTAAAAAATCAAATTTTGCTTGTGAGGTTTTTTTTATTGATTGCCAAAAAAGACCTGAATTTTTGGAAGAAAAACTAGTTCTATTTTACAATTACTGTTTTCTACAAAAATTTTCAAAAATGCTTTTTAACCGATTTTCACGGAGACTGATAAAAAAAAATTATATTTAAAAAAAAATGTTTAACTGCTTTGATATTCCAGATTAACAATACAGTACTGGCCAGAATGGATGACTCACCACAAAAAACTGTGATATTTATGAATGCATAGGAATAATAGCATTTTAATAAGTATTTATTTTATGGGAATCATTAATTTTAGTTATATAAGCACAGTATACATATATAATTGAGAAAAGGTTCAATATTTGGTGTGGAAACCTTTTTATCCAATACAGCTTGGATACGATCAAGCATGGAAATACATAATTTTTCGCAATAGTCTGGTGTAATTTCTGTTATCCACACTTGTTTTATAGTTTCTCTTAAGTTCAAAAGTGAAGTGGGGTTATGCTCAGTAACTTTGCGCTTTAAAATTACCCAACAGTTCTCGATTGGGTTTAGATCCGGGGAATTTCCTGGCCATGGCCCCAGGATCTGAAACCCCTCCTTTGCAATCCACGTCTTAACAGATTTAGTCTGGTGGCAAGGTGCTCTATCATGTTGGAAATGTGTGCATTGGTTGATATTCATAAAGGTTGGTAACTTCTCTTTTAGCACATCGAAATAAAGAGTTCCTTTAATTGATGTGCCTTCAGGCATGAACCACAATCCACATCTTCCCTTGGCACAAATAGCTCCCCATATCACGAGTTTTGCAGCATTCTTCACGGTGGGAATAATGTAGCGTTGACAGTCTCTTTTATTGGGAGGTCGTCGTATGTTTCTACAAAATGCATAAAACTGCGATACTTGAGTCTCGTCTAAAAACATCACATGTTTCCATTGCTCCGCAGTCCACCCCTGATACTTTTTACAAAATGTCAGTTGGTCAGCAATGTCTTTGGGAGACAATTTAGGCTTCTTAGCAGGCTTGTAGGACTTTAAATTGGCATTGAATAGCCTCCTGCGGATTGTCCTTTGGCTTGGGACATTATTATCTTTTGGTAAACCAGCTTGAATTGCTTTTGCTGATTTTCTGGGTGACTTCTTCACGGCCAAAATTATGGAATCATCCATGCGCTTGCTTGTGCTCTTATGATGACCATTTGACTTTGAATATCCATAACTTCCGGTTTTTTTGAAATTACTTATAGCTCTGGAAACTGTCTTTTGTGTCAATTTTAATCTGGCAGCAATTTCCCGAGAACTGTAACCGTCTTCGCTCAGAATCTTTATTTGTGCATGCATTTTGCGTGAAATTCTTTTACCGGGCATTTTGATATTATTTCACCCTTGTGCGAAAATTTGTGCTTGAACACACTGTGAACACAACAAATAAACTAATCAAATGCCAAGCAAGAAAGCTATCACTTTGGCAGTCAGCCAAAAGAAACATCTGGCGACAATATGTCACTATGAAAGGGAAAAGACAAGTGAGTCATCCATTCTGGCCAGTACTGTAAATAGGGATCATTTTAAAGACCAAGCATGACAGATAACAATTTTCTATATAAATGTATGTCCTATAAGCGAGCAAACGTCGTTGTTCCCAATTGGGAACATTGGCTTCCTTCACTATACAAAACTCGGCTATTTACGCCGCTTCGTAAGTTCTGTTCTGTGATTAGTGAAAGCCTCGAAATTGTAAACAACCTATGTTGACGCATGTAAAAGCAGGTGGGTGACCTTTCGGCCTTTCACCCTTCTCCTTTATGCCCTCCCCCCTTCCAACCGGCTCCAGTTTTAGGGTGGGAGTGATGTCGAAAAATCGCTTTGTACGTAGAAATGATGATGTTTACAGCTCTTCTCTCGCACCCCGCCTAGGCTACAATCTGTTGGCAAAAAATTTCCCTTTCTTGTCACATGAGACTTTCCAGAGATTCGGCCCCCAATCAATGATTTTACTTGTTCTCTTTTTTTTCTCTCCTTGTGAAAGTTTCGCTCTCTGTTTTGCTAGAATAGCGACAGTGTAGCTAAAAGTCTTTGAAAGTATGGGTTCCAGAGAAAAGTTTTTAACCCTACAAGAAGCTATTGAATACTTTCAGACCTTATCTGACACAGATGAATCAGCAGATTCTGTTATAGACATTTGTCAATTACCTCCAGATGAAAGTGGAGCAATAACAGATGAGGAAATTGTTATTGAAAATGATTTTGAAAAAGTTACTCCTGCTGATGTTTGCGGACAAATAGAAGTGTTTACGCACAAATCACCAGATAATTCAGATGACGAAACGATTGTTTACGCTTTGTCTGCATCAGAAGACCTTCCAAAAGCTAAGAGAAGTAGAAAATCACCAAATGTTTCAAAAGACGAGACGAATGCTTTTGCTCCATCTGCATCAGGAGGTCTTCCAAAAGCTAAGAGAAGGAGAAAATCATCTAAGAAAGAAATTTTGATACCAAATTGGAGAAAAAATACATCTTTCAAGAAATTTTTAGATACTATAACCAATAAGAAACTGTGTGAGACATTCCCAGAGTTAGCAAATTTATCTCCAGCTGAAATTTTCCAAATTTTTACCAATTGGATATTTGGATCATTTATCAAAAATGACAGAAATTTATGCAATGCAGAAAGGAGAAAAATTGGACATGGATAAGAAGGATATTGGATAATTTTTCGGGCTACTACTCTTTAGTGGTTATCACACTGTTCCAGCCGAGGACTTGTATTGGAGCACCTGTGAAGATTTGTGCGTTCCAATTGTCGCTTCAGTTATGCCGAGAAGTCGATTCTGAGAGTTGAAAAAATATTTTCACATCGTTGATTCAACTAAATTAAAACCAGGGGACAAATTAGGAAAAATTTCTCCTTTTAATGAAGAGCTTCAAAAAAATTGTCAACAGTTTGGATTTTTCCATACAAAGCTAAGCATTGATGAATCCATGGTCCCACATTATGGCCATCATTCCGCAAAAATGTTCATAAAGGGTAAGCCCATACGCTTTGGCTTCAAAATCTGGATGCTTTGTTCTGCAAATGGGTTTCCATACGCAATGGATATTTACTGCGGAAAGAGTTCTGAAAAAAAAAAATCTTCCTCTAGGTTCTAGAGTAGTGTTGAATCTTTTATCGCATGTGGAGAACCCAAAAGAACATGAAATTTATTTCGACAACTTTTTTACGTCGTATCAGCTAATAGCTGATTTGTCGGAATTTTTTTTCAAAGCAACAGGCACCATTAGGTTTAAAAGAACAGGACATTGCCCCTAAAACCGTCGAAGGAAATGTCCAAATGTGAGAGGGGCGAATTTGATTTCCAATGTGATGGGAAAGTATATATATGCCGATGGAATGATAACGATGTAGTTACAATGGCATCAAATCAGCTGCAAGAGGATCTAGATCATATTACGGAGTGGACTGATAAATGGGGTATGGCTGTTAATGTTGGGAAATGTCAAGTGCTACATTTAGGGCATAGAAATAAGTGTACAAGTTACTATTTGCAAGGTTCAGTCATTAGTCAGGCAGAAAAAGTTACTGATCTGAGCGTCTTAATAAGTCAGGATTTAAAGTTCAGCCAACAGTGTAGCACAGCTAGCAACAAAGCCAATAAGATGCTTGAGTTTATCAATCGATCTATTTCAAACAAATCTAAAGAAGTTCTTTTGCCCTTATATAGAGGTTTGGTAAGACCTCATTTGGAGTATGCTGTTCAGTTTTGGTCTCCTTATCTTAAGAAAGATATTAATGTATTGGAAAGGGTTCAAAGCGGACTACAAGGCTAATAAATGGACTTTCTCATTTAGACTATGATTCCAGGCTCAGAAGGCTAAAATGTAGTCTTGAGCAAAGAAGAGACCGAGGGGACATGATTCAGTTGTTTAAATTTATTAAAATGAAAGATGTTACGGGGCTGAAGTTCAGCACTGAAAACAGGACAAGGGGTCATTGTTTTAAGCTATTTAAATCTCAGGCTAACATGGATATTAGGAAAAATTATTATAGCAGGGTAGTGGAACCTTGGAACAGCTTACCGGAAGAGGTGGTAATGAGCACTGGAGTAGATAGTTTTAAGTAGTGATGTTCCGGATACCCGTATCCGCGGATATCCGAGGGAAAATAAAGATCTGTATCCGTTACTTTTTTGACGGATCTTAAACAGATCATTTCTATTCTAAAATTTTTCAAATATTTGAATAAAAGATTCTTAAATTCCGTTTAAATTAGGTTTTATTACCTATTAAAATTGTAAGGTATCATTTCAGAACGCAATTTGTACCCCCCCCCCCCCCCCGTTGCAAAAAGAAAGGAGAAATAAGTTTTAAAAGTGTGTATCAGTGTGTCTTTTTGTTGCACCGTAGCTCCTAAACAGATGAACCGATTTTGATAGTTCATTTTTCGTTCAAAAGATGACTTGATCGGAAGTGTTCTCAGCATGGCTTCGTTTTTGTAGAACTTTAATTACCGGAGATATTAATTAAAAACCGATTTAACGTTTTTCACAATTATGGTAGTAAAAATTTACCCGTACGTTAAAAATGTTGGCCCTAATTGAAAGAACGAAGTTTTCTGCGTTTGATATTTATTTGAAACTTCAAACCTATATACAGAAGGAGCTATAATCTTGTTAAGTAAATTTTAAATGCAGTTCTAAGCTTTTATACGCGTGATTGGTAGCGATTTCATAGTCGGAAGATAAGGAGAAAAAACTCAATGATTTAAAATTTTTACCTGCTGTCAGTTCATATTAATTAACAAATGTGTGTTCGGACCCGCGAAATTCATCTTAATATGAGGTCGGCTCTCTGGGACATGTTTTGTTTTTTTAATTTTTAATGTAATATTAGTTTTTGTTATTGATTTGGGGTTTCTGTTATTCTTCATTTTTGTTTTCTCGGCATTCTTTAAAAAAAAGTGAGACTAAATTCTCGATTTACTGTTTGTAAAGGTGTTCCCGGCTCTGTATTTAGTCGGTTGGAGAAGTTCGGTAGAATTTGTTAGCGCTGCATTTATGCTGAAATAAAATGGAAAAAATTATTTCTAGCCTGTCCAGTAGCAGTTTTACACTCTTGCTCCTGTATCCTACATCTACTGAGTAAGCTAGAAATAATTTTTCACATTCCACCTAAGCATTAATGCAGCGCTGGCCCATTCCTTCCAACTCTCCCTCAATTTTAACGGAGATTTCTTTAAAGAGTAAATCATAGTCTTGATTATATTTTTGCCGCAGTTGACATTTTTTAAAGAAACTGCCATTATTTTGACGGGAATACCTTCCGTAATAAATTTTACACTTGGATAGTTGAATTGAGTTAAAAAAAAAATGAGATCCGTATCCGCGGATCTTGACACTAATGATCCGTATCCGTATCCGCGGATCTACTTTTTTAACGATCCGGCACATCACTAGTTTTAAGAGGGGCATTGATCTTCACTGGGGATTGTAAATTGACTAGGACCAGTCTAGCTGGGCCCAGAGCCTGTTGCTGGTCGTCACTTTTGTATTTGTATAAATCACAGTACACATGAACCTGTGGGCAAAGCAAAAAGATTTTGCCGTCAAAAAAGAATGAAAGTTGATGTTACTCAGCCAAATCTTATAAAATGTTATAACGAAGGAATGGGCGGAGTGAATGTGTTAGATTGCCTTCTCTCAAGCTACCGACCTATGTTGCGTAGCAAAAGTGGTACTGGAATTTATTTAGTAATGCACTAAATATGGCTGTGGCAGCAGATTGGATTTTACAGAGAATTACACCGAAACACTAATTTGGAATTATCGCACCTGAACTTTCGGAGAGAAGTGACTTTGAGTTAGCTTCGAATGAAGCCGAAAATTCATGTCACCCAGGCCCAGAGTTGGGCAAATTTTAATTGCATTGACAATTAAAGATTAACAATTTATTAATTGGTAAACATAACCACAACAACTAACAAATGATCAATTGTAATTGCGGAAAATTACAATTAACAATTAATTAATTGTTAATAGTAGTTTTCTACAGTTAACACTTAATTAATTGTTAGTTGTAGGTTACCACAGTTAACAAATAATTAATTGTTAATTGCAGTTATACAATTAACAATTGTTAATTGTAGTTAACTAGAATTAACAATTGTCGATTATACTGTGAATTTTAATTAAAACTAACGCATAAAAAAATTACTGGTTTTGTACAATATATTCTACAGACGACAGGTCTACTTGGGACGCGGACGCTAAACGGGTACCGTATTACTATCTAACTATTTAAATACACATGTTAGCAACAAATAAAATATCAATAAAATATCAGTAACTTTCAGTAAATTACCGCCCAATAGCCAAGGCTAAAACAGAAATACATGAAATACTCGAGTTGAACCGAACGATTGCTTCGGTCACTCGTCTGGTCTGCGCTAATTCTATATTAAGGCCATGTCACACGTAGCGAAATTCGTTCAACCTGACGATCAACTTCGGTTCGACTCAACCGCGAGAGCGAATTCCGACCGGAAAATCCCCGTGTGCTATGCTTTCCGAGGTTGAACGTATTCCATTCAACTTTTTATCTTCTCGGCAAAAAAGTTGGATCAACCTCAACTTTCAGCCAATCAGGAGGAAGCAATCCTTTGACCTGTTACGTCAAATACAACATGGCCGCCTGTAACAACATCAACAGCGTGTGCAAGGAATGGAATAAACTGCTAGACTAACTTCAGGTGAGTTATTATTACTGGCTACATCCAAATTCTTCCCCGTGCTGATAAGGATGACAGGTGACCTGTCAGAGTAACTATTGTCTGGAACTTCCTTTGTGCAAGGAAAGAAACTTAAGAAGCAAGTTCAATACAAATCCGTATGTCCGCCATTACTGGTCACGAAAACAATTGTAAATCCCCGCGGAAAGCATTCGCCAAGGGAATGATAACACGCCAAATTGTTGCACTCCTTTCGAAAGAGCGTCCGGTTCTCCGGAAAATTCTTGGAAGGTGCCTTCTAAGTGTGCAGCTAGCCGTAAATAATAGGGTGCTTTCATGTGATCGTTTTTCCCAAATTTCAAGTCTTTCTCGCTAAAATTATTTTCCGATACAGAACTTTAAGACGGTTTCTTAGTGTACTTTCTACGTCATAATGCTCGCATACTAATTCCGGTTGGCAAAAACAATGAAAAATAATTATTACTATAGACATGGTACGAAGTTTCGGCTATTTCACCACAGCATCGTCCTGGCCGAATCATGAGAAGTGATTCTGCCGCTTCAGCAGATATTTTATGTTGAAATAAATAAAGATTTATGTTGTGAGTTTCATTTTACAATTGTAATTATATAAAATAGTGTCCTTTTAGTTTACGCAACTATGCCATACAATGAAATAAAGTAGATAAGTACATTTAGTTAAATTGATTGTAAGTATTGAACACTTGGAACCAGAAATTGTCCCGAAATTAATTGCATATTCTTTTAACTTGAACGTTTTTGGAGAAAAAAAAGTTTAACCTCTATATTCGAAGTAAATAAGTACGTAGCATTTGCTTATTTTAAAATAGATTATTTGGCTGTAAGGATAAGGGGAGGTAAGGATAAACTTTTAAAACATTTTAAAAAAGAGTCTCAAGAGAACTTTTTTCTTTTAAGTAAAAAAAAAGGGGGGGGGGGGGACTTTTTTCGGCTTCTTCCATAAAATATTTTCCCGTAGAGATTGTTCAAGATTATTAAAAATAGTCCTGGATTATAAAACATCCTACGAATTAAGCAAAAAAATAGTTAATTGAAAATGAATTTTATTATTTATATTTTATAAAGCAAAATATGAAGAAATAGACTATTCTTTGCACATCCACGTTTTATCACTTTAAAGAAAATAGTTATTATTATTATTTTTTTTTTTAATTTCGAAATAAATACGTCAGCTCCGCTTAATCGGGTAACGGATATGCAAATACCCCGCGTTTACGAACAAAATCTTGAATATTTCCACGTAGACGCAATGTTAAATATCCTCGCTTAATGCAACAATTTCCCCGGACAATCGAATAATATTAATCAGCTTTAGCAAATAATTTTGTTGGGAACAATTTTGAATAAATTAGAAAGAAATTAAGCAAGAACAAGGATTGTCGTTGAAAGCGTGAAAAACAACATCCATAGTCCATGAAAACGTTTTCAATGTTTTTAAAAGAACAGTGAAAGAAATTTAAAAATTTATTTTGTCTTTGTCATTACAAAAAAAAAGCAGTCGATAATGAAATTAAATAACGCAAATGAATATACGCACTTTAGGCGATGATGAGGAATTAATAAATATTAAATGTAAGATACGGTAGACGAGAAGGGAAAAAAGGAAGTCAGAAAAGTGTTCCCAAAAAGATCTTGAGTACAAGCAATTTATGGAATTTTTCAAAAAATAACGTACTGAAAAAAGGTGCCAAAACAAAGATTTCATAACTCAAGCTGTAGGTTACTTTTAATAATTTCTATGCGTACTTGTAATGTATTGTACTAATTGTTGAACTATTTTGCTGTTAAATTTAGCTTATTTCAAAAACATTTTAGCAATAACATTTCTTTATGCAGCGATCTATTTATTATTAGTATAATGTTTTAAGACAAATGTTGTCAAATTAGAAAGCTAAATAAAATTTTCCCGCATATTAAAATAACCCGCTTTATCGAATAATATTTCTTGGAACCGACGATATTCAATTAAACGGGGCTAGATCCAAAATAAATGCGTTAACTCTCTTACTTAAAGAATTTTTTCTGAAAGATAAGTAAAGTAAGAAAAAATACATGTACATAACTAGAACAATTTTAATTTGACTTCAAAAATTTTAAATTAAGTATAATGTTAAGATTTAGTGAAATTAGTTTAAAAATAAGACAGTAAGCAGGAAATGTTTTGTGACACTATACATATTAAAATATCTGTAGTACAGTATCATATTGCATGCATTTATTATGAATTCAAGTATTCATGGCTAAAAATTCAAGAAAAGAAGCAGCCGAAGCTTCGGTCACCATTTGGCCGACGCTTCGATGTTTGGCGCTTCGGTTAAACTGCACTTCCGCTTTTTAATTATTAGCAGTAACAATAAAATAAAACAGTAATTAAAAGGCAGGGGCGGATACAGACAGTTTTTGGGAGAGGCCCCGAAAAGTAAAAAGTGCCCCTTTCATAAGAACTTTTTTTTATTAAAAAAAGTTCTAGACCGGGATACCTCGCCCCTTTTCGTTATTCATTACTAACAAGTAGAGACGTACCGAGTACTCGGTAACTACTCGGTACTCGGCCTACTCGGCCAATTTGCCGAGTACTCGGTACTCGGCCAAATTCTGATCAGATACTCGGCCAATACCGAGTAGTTGCAAAAAATTGAATATTCTCCAAGGCAGATTAAAATTTATAAAAAAAAAGAGCAAGCATTGTATTCTGCAATCATTTACAATTAAAATTTATAAGTCAAATTTAAATTTTGAGAATAATGAAGTTTGTAATGCTTTAATGGAATAACTCTTTATTTTAATGTCCCCAAAGTTAATAAAACTTATTTTTTAAAAATTATGCAAAAAAGGTAAGTATAGAAAATATGGAATTTTTATATTAAAAATGAATTTTTGCTACAAACAAAAATTAGTCATAAAAAATATAAAAATATCTTTGCTTAAAAAATAAAAGGAAATAAAACAACGTTAAAAGTACAGTGCAGGAACACTGCAGACACGTGTTTTGGCATTACAAGGAATTCCTTCTACAATGCACAAAATGGGAGCTCGTGGATTTAAAGGCATCCGACAAAAGTCGGATTTTTTTTGTAGAATGTCTTTACATTCTTTAGCTCACATGTTATGCACTGAAAAAGACGTTCCTTGTAACGGGGAGGGGGGGGGGGGGGGGCAGAAACACGTGTCTGAAGTGTTCCTGCACATTTGTTGTATTAAAAAAATTATTTATGTTTGGCGGACTAAAGCTATAATTGATTGGTATACAGTGAAACCCCTCCTAACGGACACCCCTCTTATGCTGACAATTTTTAATTCCCCAGTTCCAATGCAAATAACATTATTAAACCCCTATCCTGCGAACACCTCTCTGTTGCGGACAAAAAAAATTGTCCTGTTAGTGTCCGCATTAGAGGGATTTTACTGTAATTTGTTTTAATTCCAACTTGATTAATCATACCTTTTATTTATTAATTTTTAATTTTAAAAATAATTTTTTTGTAAAATTTTTGACACAAACAAAATTGTTTATATAATGCGTAATTGAATTTCAGCAGGAATTTAGTTTTAAAAACTATTATATGGACAAGGAGGTCTATACTACTATTAAAATGAGTTCAAAATTCATCACATGTGTGTCGGTGGTTCTTCTTAAAACGTAATTGGTACTTGGTAACTCGGCCGAGTAGTGAAAGGCCGAGTACTCGGTAACTCGGTACTCGGCCGAGTAGTGAAAGGCCGAGTACTCGGTACTCGGCTACTCGGCGAAAGTGCTACTCGGTACGTCTCTACTAACAAGCTAATTTTCCGTTAGTAGCTTCATTTTGTCGTGACGCCCAACATTAGCCAGTACAAAAATTTTGTAAGTGGTAGCTAACAGGGGTATTAAGGACATAGTTTGTTCATTTGGCGGTTATCAAATATTTATAACTAACTGTGTGTTTTTTTATAATTATCATATTAATTATCTATATTAGCCGAAAAAAAATTGTCCTACAAAATGCACGATTTGATCAAAGATGTCCCACTTTTGCAACATGTACTATTTACGAAGACATGAAATATAATTACTAACCAGCTGAATTTTTTTTTTTTTTTTGGTCAGTTAGTTAATGTTTATATAATTTAAAACACACATTGTCCTACAAATTGCGTGGTATGCTTTTCTGGTCCGACACTCCAAAGTTGTCAATACTACAGGACCATTTTTTTTATTAACCGTAGGACACAAATATCACGTGATAGAATAATGTGTTTCGTGCCCAAATAAAACAATGTCCTACGAGAAAACAGGTATATATCCCTAGTCCTACAATAATTGTTATTTTCGTTTTCCTATGTGAATCCATCCAAAATAAAAGCCCTCAATAAAGAAAGAAATACCCCTTGAAAAAACTGCCTTAAAATTTCCAATGACGCAATTTGCGCCATGGACCCCCCCCCCCCCCCGTCTGTCTGTGAACTCCAGTTAATTAGAATGTTTTTCTGTGAGAGTTTATTACTTTACTATTATAGAGTGTGGTTTCTGCGAGTTTTAAGTTTTTTTTTTAAGTAATAGAAATTATTTTTATTTAAAAAGAGGATTTTCGCCCCCTCTTTCCCCCAAAACCCGACGCGCTAAGTGCTGGGACTTTTTACCCCCTTTTTGCTGGAAGGGTAAAAAGTAATTTGTAACAGGTTTCAACCTTTTTTTTTTTTTTGGATGTTTGGGTTTGGCCATTTTTTAGCCTAATTTTACTGTACTATATGCATTACACTCTAAATTTTTTAGAAAAATATGTAAAGCGTTATGTACTTACTAAAATGATTGTTTAAAAAAATAGCAATAATTTTATCATGAAAATACTCCAGTTTTTTTTTTTTTTTTTTTTTTTTACATAATTGCGTGAAAATTTCTACTTAATAAATTATTTTTCATATATTTTAAAAATAAAATGAAAAAATAGTCAATCGATTTATCTTTTATAATATAAATATTTTGATTTCACTCGAAATTCTTTATAGCAAGAAAAATGATACCCGATTATGCCGTCATTCCAATTTTCCGGTAGTACGACATTACAATATTTGTGATTATGATTCTCGAGCTGATGGAAAATTTCGACAAGAAAGCAAAATATCTTGAGAAAATTTCTTGATTTCTTCGCGTTTCTCTCAAAAGCGAGGGTTGTCGCAAAATATATTGCATAAAAAAACACTCCATTATTTTGTAGCAATTCACAAAGTAATTGAAATTATTTCAGAGCGATAAACACGTGGTCAACATAAAATAACTTAGCACGGTTATAGTCGGCTCCAACGTGAAATACCTAATACACAGTAAACAATTATGTGCGCATGCGTACTAATATAACTGAACTCCAATAGCAAAATGTAGTGAATGAATCTATTTTCAGTTGTATGAATTTCAAATTACATTGGAGGATCGGCAAAACGTACCACGCAATTTGTAGGACAATGTGGGTGTTAAATCACATAAATATTAACTAACTGATCAAATAAAATTTAGCTGGTTAGTAATTATATTTCATGACCTCGTTAATGATACATGTTAGAAAGGGGGGACCTCAGAGATAAAATCTTGAATTTTGTAGGACAAATATTTTTTTGGCTAATATGAATAATTATTTTGAGAATTTAAAAAATAAAACCCAGTTAGTAATAATTTTTTTATTATCATCAAATCAACATATTATATACCTGCCACACTCGAGCATTTTTGCAAAGGAAACTGTTGGGCGTCTCATTGAAACGAAACTACTCACGAAGATTCAACTTGATAGTAATTATTTTTATATTTGGGATTTGTACTACAACTTTGGAGTGTCGGACCAGGAAAGCATACCACGCAATTTGTAGGACAATGTGTGTCTTAAATTATATAAATATTAACTAACTGACCAAAAAAAAAATCAGCTCAACCGTTTCAGCTACTTTCTCAAGTTCCGCATTGGGTATATGTTTGGTGAGTGGAGGGGTCTGTAAGGATACAGTTTTGCCAATTTATCAATTCTGTATAGTCTTTTGCTTGAAAATTTAGAGGTGGAATGACAAAATCACGAACAGTTTCATTAGTAAGAGTTCGGGCCTTCAGGATTGTCCTGTAGCCTAATTTCCTTACTGAGGATCGCGTGCCGTTGATCATGGCTATCAGCAGGTTTTCTGGATGACCAAAAATACCATTTCTTTATATAACAGGGTCAACTACTGATTTCAGATCATCGCTAAGATATCTTGAGTAGTGAATAACTTCCCAAAGATGCTGTGCACCGGCTGTGCATGAAGGCTCAGTTTTAATCAAAAACCAAACTTTTTCATACACTTTTATAATGTATTCTACAATAGTCCCTATTTCCAGCGATGACTCTTTTGTACCAACATGCAAACGAAGTACTCTGTTTGCTGTTGTAAGCCACCTAGCATGAGATAGCTTTCCTAGTGATTTGGTGGACAGCGATGTTGAACAATTTCCTGAACATATTGCTTGACATATTTGATACAAGTATTTTTGGTCAGTACCAAGTCCGTCTGTATCAACTGTTGGCAAATCAAAAGCGATTTTTTTAAAGTTCACAATTGGAAGCTGCTCACATGTGCCAAGAAGCTTCCCTCTAGGACCAATATATGTAAAGTTACCTGTAGTGCTTCCATCAAGATGCCGTAACAGATAGCGTAAAGGTAGCTCATTGGTGTGCAACTGACATATGAGCCACTGCAACGGCCTTTTTAAATGCAGCTCAGTCTTATTACACCACCTTTCACACCAGTATTGACTGCTGTTACATCTGATCCTACTGCAATTAAATCCACAGTAGATACTTGGGTTGTTTTTAAGTAGTCTAATATGCTTGATAACACTTCATTCACTGTACCAATTCTTCTGCTCTGAGTTTTTCGTTACGATTTCTATTTGGTTCATATATGCTTGACTAAGTGCCAAGAACAGGCCGATTTGTCATACTGGCGGTGGGTGATTTAAATAGATTCATTATATCACAGAGAGGAAGAAAAATAAACATTCGGAGGAATCACACCATCTGCCTCGTTGACAGTTAAAACTAAGCAGAAGGAGCAAAGAAAAAAGGCAAAACGCGCAATTTCAGATTCCCGCCAATGGTGATATATGCAATATGATAAGATAATTATTTTGTTCACAAACAAAGGGTCTTACTATTTACACCACAGGTGTTTAAAAAAAATACATAAGAAATGAAAAAAAAAAGTTTAAAAAAAAGTCAATTTTTACATATTTAGCGAAACTTCAGGGACCTTGTAGAAGATATAAATATATACCAAAAATTTTTTGTAATGAACATTGGATGTCAATACACAACTTTTCCCACCACAGGCGATTAAAAATATTATACATAAGATTTTTTTTTAAATTAAAAAATGTCAATTTTTACATATTTGGCCAAACTTTAAGGGGCTGGCGGGGGATCTAAATATATTTTGATTTACAAAAAAATTTTTATGCGAGCATTTGATGACAATACACAACTTTTCCCACCACAGGCGTTTTCGATTTCAAAAAAAAGTCAAAATCGACCCACCCTAGTGGACATACGAGGGTCGGAAAGCTCGGAAATCCGGGAGTGGACCCCGAAATGTGACGTCAGCTCGCGATGAGAGACACTTGGTGCGCATGGTGCTGATAAACCGCACAGCTTCTTCTAGACAATTGGCAGCACAGTGGTCAACAGCTACAGGTGATTCATTGTGTGCTTCATCAATTCGGAGACGTCTGCTGTAGGGTGGGCTGTGCGCAAGGATTCCTTTATACAGGATTCCTCTCACGCAAAACCATCGCCGCCTGCGACTACAATGAGCCAATGTGCATAGGAGCTGGCGTGCTGATTGGCAGCAGGTCGTCTTTTCTGACGAATCCCGCTTCAATATGTGGCACCATGATGGTCGAATTCGTGTCAGTCGTTATGCCGGTGAATGGTACATTCCAGAGTGCATTATCGAACGCGACAGTGGACGAACTTCCGGAGTTATGGTCTGGGGTGCCATAGCATATAATGGACGATCACAATTGCTACAAATTGTGGGCAATTTGAACAGTACCCGATACATAAACGATGTTTTACAGTCCCAAGCTATTCCTTTCCTGCAAGAATTTCCAGGGGCTGTATTCCAGCAGGATAATGCCCGTCCACATGTCGCCAGGACGGTCAAATCTTACCTTGTTTCGCAGCAGGTACAGCTTCTTCCTTGGCCTGCATATTCCCCGGATATGTCACCGATTGAACATATATGGGATTTCGTTGGGCGACGTCTCGCTCGTGATCCTCGTAGTGTTGCTTCGACAGACGAACTTTGGTTGCGCATACAAACAATATGGAATACTATTCCGCAGGCAAATATTCAAACTTTGTTTCATTCCATGCCGAGTTGTGTAGCAGCTCTTATTGCGGCGCGTGGTGGCCACACAAAATACTACTTTCTATCTCTTTTTATTGTTTTTTTTTTGAAAATGTAATCATTTATTTGTACCATTACCACTCATTTGTGTATTAAATTTCATTCAACTATGATGCTTCCTTCATGGTGTTGCAATTTTCACAAACAGGAGTATATAAGGGGGGGGGGAGGAGTACTACTTCGTTTTATGGGGATGTGGGGGACTCTGTAGCATTGGTCGGTTGTGTCATCCCTCGGAAAGGAGGGGGGTTAAAACCTTTAATTTAATGCTTTTAAGTTCAGTATGACACAGAAATTACCACTTGATATTTACTCTAAACATTCCGAAAAAATACCCAAAACAGCAATTTTGAGGCCCCCCTCCATTCCGAAACCCGACGCGCAATGGGGTGGGACTTTTTACCTGTTCTTATTGGGAGGGTAGTAAACAATTTGCAATAGGTTTGAACTTTTTTTTTTTTAGATGTTTGGGTCCGACCCCTATTTTTACTGTACTATATGTATGCTCAACAATATAGGAGTTGATAAGACAAAATTTGTATGTTCAAATTATCAAAATTAAAACGACATAAACATAAATAACAAAATGATTTTTTACTATCTTCTAGACTCATATTTTAAACATGAAAAACTACGTTAAATACTTTCGTTAAAGCTTCTTACCCCTAGTGTAGAAGCGTTTCGCACGCAATGACTGTCATAAAAAAGGATTTAAAAAAAAATCGGAATTGAATATGCATTGTGTTTTGCATGAAAATGAATATTTGCAGGGGGTATATTAATAATACATCCCTATCTACAATTTGAAGTACTCTAATGAATTATCATTGCAAAAAATGCAATAATTTAAAAATTTTAAAGGTTGGAAATTTTGTTTGTTTACTTTTAAAATTTGGCGACAGCCCTTACTCAAGCTTATTGGCTTAGTTCTGAAAAATGTTGGTGAATTAAATAGCTACATTCCATTATAATTAATGAAATGACCTCGGATATTAAAATATTACAATTCCTTTTATGCAAAAATATAAAAACTATCTGAAAAGTAGAAATTCTTTAAATATTTCTTTCATTGTAAAATTGCAATTTGCGAGAAAAAACGAATCATTGATGGAAAACATTAATCCTGCCTGTTCTTGCGTTGTAATAAAGTTATTTTATATTTTATACATTTTAGATTATTCAAGTTCAGAGATTCTTTTTTTTTTCTTCTTTACTACAATACTTGATTACTAAAATACCTTATAATTGTATGATTTGGTTCCCCCCCCCCCCAAAAAAAAAGAAAGTACTAGATCGAACTCTGCTGCAAATTGACAATATTGGAAAAAAAAAAAAGTTGAAGAATTTGAACTTAGTCTGAGATTGACGCTTGCGTTGGCGACTCTTGAGAGCGCTAAATAGCCAAGTAAGGATTTTGAGTTAGCCTTCTGCTGTTCTGTCATGAGGACTTTTATGGCTTTCTCTATTTAAAGGTTCTGGTAGTACTCGATTTCGGACAACTTTTTTTTTTTTTACACCATGAAATGAACAAAATTTGTTTGATTTTTAAGCACTTAAAGAGCAAAAATAATCTTACGAGTGACCAAAAATACATCTTTATTACTTTTTACAATGGACTTCGTATAAGGGGTAACTGTATCGTATATTAGTTACTATCCTACTTCGTACAAATATATGAAGTAACTGATTGCAAGAGTGTTTCCTTGTTTGGAGTTCTTATCTGTGTTTGTGAAGAGGGGGGGGGCGGTATTTTATTTCTCTGAAATTTAGTATTTTTTAATTTGCAGTATAGTTTTGATAAATTTGGGTGAAAGCTTGAAAGTAAAATTATTCCATGTTTTTAAGCTACTGGTATTAGATAATAAAATTCTCGATCACTCATATTTTCGTAGGCGCTGCATTACATACCACATACGAGTTCCACTCTGACCTGCTTTTATGCAAGGTTTAGGATAAGTCCAGCAAATTTAACGAAATTTACCTTTAAACAGGATTTTTTTTTTACATAAAACTTCAATTGCAGATAATCAACCTTTGGGATGTTTTTACTTTTCCCTTTTATATGTTTGTATTGATGTATAATCTTTTACTCCTGGTAATATTCAGCTTATTTCATCCAATTCATAAAAGGTCTTCAATTCATAAAAGCTTCCTGCAATTTTAATTGGAAGATTTTCCCCCAAGTTTTTGAGATAGGATACTTTTATCTTGCAGAAGTTGCCCCCCCCCTCAATTTCCTCATCACATAAAAGGAGTTGTGAAATATCACATAATTTTTCATACTTTGTGACTCAGACCTCAATTTTTTTTAACATCAGGAGTAAAATTAGAAAATTAAATTTTTAGAATCTTAAAAAGTGTTTCTCTATTTGTTTCAGTCTCGCTTTCCGAAGGTATTTTGAGCCTGTAAAAGGTTTATATTTCAATGCAAAACTAATCTCTTTTGATATTATTTGATCTGAACTTTCTGATTTGCTTTTATCAATTGGGGATTCTCCCAATTTTTGTTTTGTAGCTTTTAATATTTTAACAGCTTCAGCGTTCTTAGGAGTAAAGATCCAAGTCTTTAGAACCTTTAATATCTTCAGCTTGCTGGCGTATTTCATTATCTTTTTTGAAAAGAAACATTTTTTTTTAGAAAATTGATAAATTTTGGTATTTTATTGAATTTTACAGCCTTTCTCTGTCACCCAGTCGGAAACATGTCTTATTTTCTTTTTATCTCGTACCGTGTTATTTTCATTTTAAAGTAGATTAAAACACTGCACAGTAAATTATATTCAATTACCCAATTTTTAAATTTAACATAATTTTTACATAATGCCCAATTTTGCTAAACACTTGATATATCTAGGCAATTTTTAATATTATAAAATACATTAATTTTCGGCACATACAATACATTAAAATTTAAAACTAAAATTCCAATTTCCTTTCCCTCATTATTATATAACTGAAACTCAGCATATTCACTATTTCCTCAGTTAGTTTCAATGAAATAAACATACGTGATTCAGAGCTAGTCAGATTGAATACTGAGCTTGGAACAAAGAGGTTCTATTCTTTACAAAACATATCTAGACATGCTCATTTTTTTTATCAAGGTTTTTCGCGGATGCGTACAATTTTAATTTTGGTCACTCTGGCTTACTTAGTAATGCCTAATAAAAATTTAGCAATATATGGTAACAAAATTTTAAATCTGATTGAACTTTTCATCATTCTTTTTCAATCTTGTGTACATATGTCTTAGTGATTGTTAAGCAGTTAACTTAAAGAATATTACAAAGTCATAAAATTTATCAAATAAAAAAAAATTGCAAAGGAAACGCATTTTACAGAATAAGATATTTGTTCCACTACTTTTATTACGTTATTTATTTTAAAAATCTATTAAAAATATATTTAAAATATTAAGTGATTCTACTTTTAAATTTTTATCTACATTTATCAGTACTACTCAGTAGGTTTAAAATAAATTTTGCAAACAAATAAATAATTTTTACAAATAATAATAATAATAGTAAAATTTAAAAAAAAAAGAACTCCTCCCAACCCCTTCCACAAACACCTAAACACCTAGAATAACTCAAAACAAGGAAACATTCTTGCAATCAGTTACTTGACACTATTCAACTCAAATAGAATTATTTTCATGCCTTGAATAAATGTATTCCTCTACTTAAAACATGCTGTATTATGTGATGATAGTGTTTTAGATCCAACCATGTTATAGTCAATGAAATATTTCAACATGAACCCATTGTGATCCCATCTTGAAACTTCTACAGCCATTTCAGTAATGTATAAATATTTTTCAAAAAAATATTTTTGAAGAAAATTGATCCGGCGCATTTTGAGAAATTTTAAATTGAAATTTTAATTTAAAAAATTTAATTGAAATAAATTATTTTTAAATCTAATCATGTTGCATATCATTGGAAAGTTCATTAAAAGGGCTGTCAACTGGCACTTGTTTCAGCTCTGTATCTTAATTAAAAAATATTCTAAGTCATTTTGAAAATTGGGTTATTCACGTGTTTTGACATATGTTAGGTACTTTTACAGCGCTGTATCTTCAAAACCGTTTCGTTTTTTTTAAAATTACATTTTTCTATGTCTATATAAATACTACCTCTGTACCAAATTTCATCAAAATCTGAGAGAGAGAGAGAGAGGTAAAATTTTGCCGAAAATTGTGTTGATTTGACGTGGAATGACCCTGAAACGTTAGCTCTCTGTCCATAAATAATTAAATAAATAAAAATAAAATAACATAAAATAAAACAAAGCAAAAATAAAATAAAATAAAAATAAATTTGTTAAAAAAAACAACTAAAAAGTTTAATAAACTGCAAATATTTTGAACTGTTTAATAAGTTGTTTTTTTAGCATGTTGAAAACAGCCAAATTTATGGTTATTTTCCCCCTCCTGACCCTATCGTTATTATGGGCTTCCAATGTTGAAATTTAATGTTTCAGTACTTTTCGGTTTAAAAGATCTCTGCATTTGGTGCTTTTGTTCCATATGAAAGCTTTGTGATACAGTATGAAAATATTGTTTTCGAAATAGTGTTTAAAAATCTCTTTTTTCATTGATTTTTACAAAACAAGTTAAGATATTAGCGAGAAAAATGACTTAAAAATCCTTCGACTGCATTTTTGTTCATCCTTTAAACTCCAACTTAAGTCATGCAGATGGAAAATATATCACGCCAGGTACTCATGGCAGTAGAAACATTAAATGCTTCACATAAAAGAAACGTCAAAAGTACTCATTTAAATCACCAACAGGTGAACTAACACAAGACTTTTCTCGATTCATATGTCGAGCTGCGACGTTCAGAGAGAAAACCTAGTTTACTCTATTTTCAAATTAGAGAATGCCATCTTAGTTCTTCAACATTTCTTGAATTATACGGTAAGTAGCGTTAATAATTTCTTTTGTGTTATGAAGTTAGTCATTGCACATGGATTATGTTACTGTTCGACTTTTTCTGAAATGCTATTTCAAACCCATTCATTTTATTTTGCTTGTCTAGGAGAGGAAAAACAAGTAGTAAAATTAAAAATGAAAACAAATTGACTTTTAATGATAAATTTCGATATCAATGAAGGCAGCAATGTTTTTTTAATGTTGTTTTTTATTCTTTTGTAGCGTTCTTTTTTTTTCTTTCCAAATTTCTATTCTCTATAGTTGATTATTCCATGTTTTTAAAGCTTATATTTTTTTCCTGAATTTTCGTTTATCTTTTAAGTTTTTTAGCCATTCTAAATATTATATGAAAATACTGTCATAAATCGTAATATTTTAAAATCTATTCCATGCTACATAAATTAATCCTCCAAAAAAAAGAAAAAAAAAAGAAAAAAAAAACCCATATTGATTTTAAATTAGACTAAAGGAAAATGAAACACATATTCCAAACGAATTCATTTAAATTTATTTAGCTTAAGAAATTCCTAAGATATATAAGATCATAGGCCAAAACCACTGCAATGTGAGAACAAAACAGCCATGGGAAAAATTATAATTGCACATTAAAAATGAGTACTACATTTTAAAAGGATCAACAACTGAAACGTAATTACTTATTGTAATTAGAAAATATCAGAAGGTTATAAAAAATAAATTACAGAAAAATTGTCAAACTACATGTAAAGAAAACTGTATCACGTGAGTCATGGAAAAAATCAAAAGTAGGGGAATGTAGGGCAAAGTGATATAGTTCAAATAACTTATACCTTTTTAAAAAAGGAAAAAATTAGAAATTGTTTTGAAAGTTACAGTACGTAAAGAAAGAACGATGTATTAAAATTGAAACCTGCGTTGAAATATTTTTATTTTTTGCAGTAAATTTGTACCTTCAAATTTAAAAAAAAAATAAATGAATAAAAAATAGTGGATCACGTTCACTTTATTTTTGTATGGGGCAAATTGAAAAGTAAAATATTTTTCTAATGAAATATTTCTTATTTTTTTATTCAAAATATTTTCCTTCTAACGAATAAATAAATGAACAAACAAATAAACAAAAGAATAAATAATGAAACAAGAAATAAACTAATATATCTTTCGCAGGAGCTCCGTCTCCTGCTCTCTTCACTCGCCAATCTGCGGCAGTGGAGAATTAGTAATTTTAATGGATTTTGTAAATTCATATCTTCGGCTCGGGAAGGTTAAGAGGGGTGAAAGGGTGGAATTGCTTCCCTTGGATGTCCTGTACCCAAGGGTACCAGTACTGACCGGTAGACATTGATAGAGCAGATAGCGTTCAGACACGCACACACAGTAGCGTACCAAGGGGTGGGCAGAAGTGGCTCTCGCCACGGGCGAGGGGGGGGGGGGGACATTTAAACTGATAAAAAAAGGGTATTTGTGTGTTTTTTTTAAATTGATCATGTAAGTAGAAAAATGTTTTCAAAAATGAAAAAAAAATAAAAAAATAGTTAAAAAAAAATTGCAAGAAGAAGAGCTGGAGGAGAAAATGAATCAAACCTTGATTCTCAAAAATAGAAAAAAAAAAAAAAAGGAAGGGGGGGGGGATTTTATCTTTGATGTGAAATTTTATTCCGATTCATTGAGTTAGCTTAAGACTTAGACACACGATTTGTATACCAGAGAGCGGTGGTAGACGGCTTTCAATGCCAGATGCTTCCATTTTTTTTTCCAGGAGGAGGCGACCTTTTGTCGTGTATAGTTTAACGTGGATAGTTTTCCTTAAGCTAAATATTTATTCTTATTATAATAAATAATAATGTAAGCATAAAAAGTCTTATTTGAACAAAATATTGGGACGCCTTAATTAGCGAATATGTATTACTAATATTTTACCTGTATGTAAATGGTCGTGTTTTTTAGTTTATTTCTGATGAGCAATGCTTTTTGTATTTGCTTTGCTTTCCTGATTATAATAGAATTTTTTAAATGCTTTGATTTTTATCCCGTCAAGCTATGACGGGTCAAAATTGCTTCTACATTTGAACGAAGCAATTGCCTGTTTGGTGCTATTTTGATAGTTGAAATGTTAACACTCACTCCTGTGGATTAACTCTAAACTACAGTGGATAGCGTTAATTTTTGACCACGCGTTTTCGATTCTTCATTCCCCTAAAATTACTGTCTTACCAGTAAAACAGTTAAATTACCGGATCCAGTTCAACCTTGTCAAAATAAAGCATTTCCCCGCATGTCAAATGTTATCAAAAAATGTTATCGAATTATCATGCCGTAGCGTGAGTTTCATTGTTGGTGACGTCAGGAGAGTTACTCGATCATTCGTTCTTATATGTATAAGGATGTGTTAATTATGTTTATTGTACATTCTCCTAGTGGTTTGAAACAAATAACATTAAAAGTTAAAGCTGTTTTGAAAAAAAAAGACTAAATACATTGCTATAAACGGAGCTGAAAAATGTTAATTCTCATTTGGTTCAAGAACGTAGGGGACCCGGGGCACGTTTACGCGGATTTTTTTCAATGAATTTTCTAAATTTTATACTATAACTGAGGAAATTTTAAAAATTGCGGTTTTATGAAGCAGTTAATGTAGTCAAAATTAATATATTCAGTTGTTGCGCAGTTTATGTTTTTAACCGTTAAAAAAATTTTTTTTGAGTCCAAGACGGTTACGTCAACTTGCCCCGGACACGGAGCACGTTTACGTATATTTATTTTGACGCCTAACGTAGTTCTGTTAGTGTTTTGAGCATAACGTCTAACTATCGTTAAAAGAAAGCAAATTTATCACAGACTGAATGGTGTATCAAGTAAAAGCTGAACGGGCATGAAGACAGCACTACATGATTGTAAGCTATAAGATACGAATTTGTAACTCAATTAAAAATTGAATGGTGATTTTCAAAACTAAATAGCATGAAAATACTAAAAAGTTTTAATACAGTTCTAAGCAAGATAAGAGGCAAGGTTCGTTAAGAAGTAAGGCACAGTAAGAACGTGCGTAAAGGTGCTCAGACGTCAACGCGTAAACTTACCCCGTCGCCAATTTTGGCTTTATTTTTAACGTGCCAAAAAAAAAAAAAAAAATAATAATAATAATAATAACATTTTAGTTCATTCAAACACAATTCTCAAAAAAAGATAAAATTCTGCTAACTTTTATATATTTGTTCTTTTTTACCTAAGTATTATTTATTCACCATAAGTTTCAAAACGTTCAACTCAAAATTTACTCGACTTGGTAGAAAACAGATTATTTTTTCTGCATGCCAGACCGAAGCTCGACTGATGATCAAAAACTTGTGAGAATACTTGCTGGAGAGCAGCATCAATCTGTTATGACAGTTGGCTCTCCAGTTATAATTCGTTCTGAAAAAAGTGCACTGTGTAAACGAGGTTTGTTACGGTTCGACGCGACCGTTTCGGCGCGACTGTTTCGGCTCGGCCGTTTCGGCGCTGGTCATTTCGGCGCCAGATTTTTGCATTCTGAATTTTCTGAATTTCAGAAACATTAGTTCAAAGAAGAAAAACGATTTCTGTAATTATGAGAATTTGGCGCTTCAGAAGCTAGTTAAAATATATTTAAAAAATTACACTGGGGGGGAAAGAGAGGGCATTTGTGATTCACGTATGTTTTACTGCGATAACATAAAGGAAAATATTTTGAAAAATTAGTAAATAATGGCAGTACCAGTCCTACCTCTTTGTCATTTTTTTTATTAATGCTGAGCCGTTTTGTTTCTGTGGTGATTACTTCTTTGTTGAAGCAGCTATTGGAATTAATTTCATGAGTCTTCTTCACGTGAAATTTTTTTTCAAACCAAAAAGCTCGACTTAACTATTGCAAACCCATTTATGGACATCAAGGTAAATTTAGGGCAATGTTTGATTCTTTTTATTGACTAAAAAAAATATTTATTTTGGAAAGTTAGTTCTAAACACTATTTTTCTTTCTGTAATCAATTTTTAAATTTATTGCAAATTACCTTTTTTTTTAAAGTTTCATTATTATTATTTTTATTATTATTATCATTGTAGTCTTTTTTTATGTTACTAAATAGTTAGTCGACAAGATAAGATAAATAAATACCTTTGCGCTGAACAGTAAAGTAAACATAAACAACGTCAAAAAAGCACAAATTTGATTAGAAACGAAAAAAAAAATTAAATTTAATGAGTTTTAAATTTAAATTTCGTAGAAAAATTACAGTATTGTCTCCTAACTTATCTACTTCGAAAAATTATGAAGATGTTTTAAAACTTTTATTTTATCATCTAATAATAAAAAAGAAAACAAAATACATCTTTAAAATTATTACTTCATAAAACTTTTACAAAACTTTAAAAAAAAAAAGATATCTAGAATTTTTAAGCAATATTTGACATATTTGTATGCAGACGATTTTGATTTTTGAACAAGTCGTTTTGAAATGGGTCGCGCCGAAACGGCGGCGCCGAAATGGGTTTCGCGCCGAAACAGCCGCGCCGAATAGTCCCATTCCGGTGTAAACGTGCCCCGGTCTACCCTATATGAGACATAAAGTAAAAAAATTATCTACAGGGGCGTCGTTATACTAAGAAATTGAAGCCGGAAGTTGCACCGCTCGCTGTATCCCAAGATCCTTAGCTTCTTGCTAAATAATCTGCGACCACATTATCATAACATGGTTAATGTTACACTATCATAGCATAGCATATCCATTGTCCGTCATCGAACCGATGTATCCCATAATTCCGGCTCCAATTTCATCTCCTTTTTACCATAGACGGGGCATCTCTATGTAAATCACTTCACTCTTTCATATGAGACCAGGTGCGTGCACTGAAATATTGCGGCTTGTCCCAAATTACTCTTACGGGTACAAAACTTTTACTTGTTAAGTATACTGACAAGTGCTGTACATAAGTTCAGTATGTGATTGCAATAAAATGTCCTTGCGTTCTGAAATACCTCGATCAAAGTAAACTGTTCGACTAGTTTTGCGGAGGGAATAACACATAGACATAATTGTTATTTTACAAAGTCCAATAAAATTTTGTCCTTTTTTTCCAGAAATTCTGAAAATGATTCGGACAGTAGGAGTTTGGATAACTGAAGTCCCATTGAAAGAGATAGTCTAAAATCTGAAAAATTAATATGTGTTTCAAAAAACACACAGTAGAACTCAGAGTTTACGTATTGCATCAGATTAGGGTTGGAAAATACATCATGTGGGAAAATACAAAATCAGCTGCGGGGGTTTAAAAATCTGACTACCAAACGGCACGACCTTGAGAGTCATAGATCTGGATGAAATTCTGGATTTAGGTAAGTTTGCACTAGATATGAACCCAGGTAAAGCGGTTTGACTGCATAGGCCCTAGTTCGGCTGCAACGTGGTTCCAGAGTTGCTGTTTGATTCCAGAAAAGCAATGGTTTTTATTTTAAAATTGAACTTTCTTTACCTTTTTCTTGATTTGCATTGCCGTATGTGTCAATTAAATGCATTCACAATATCCGCCCCCCCCCTTATTTGTACTGACAAGAGACGACGAATGTCTTCGGAGGGTAGATATTGTCCCAAAATTTCGAATCCCAATAAAGACGCCATTGTAATTCTGGAGTCCTGCATATCAATGTAGTGCATACGGCAAAAACTTGAGGGTCATGAATTTGGATAAACTTCTGGATTTAGGTCAATTCGTACTAGATATGAGCCCAGGTAAAATAGTTTGAGTATATAGGCTTTAGTTCGCCTGTAAGGAGGGTTTAACTTTGCTGGTTTGATCCCGGAACTGCAATAGCACGTAGTTCAACGTGAGTTCGGTGGAATTTACTCTATACTGTGAATGCATTCATTTGGGTGATACTGCCACGCAATATCAAGAAAAGAGTAGAAAAAGGTTAATTTCAAAGGAAAAACTATTGCATTCTGAAGCCAAACTAAAAACTTTGGACCCCCATTAAGGCCGAACTAGGACCTATGCAATCAAACCGATTGACCTAGGTTCATATCTAGTAACAATAAATCCAGAGTTTCGTCCAGATCCGTGACCTTCATGGTCGTGCTGTTTGGTAGTAACCATATTTTAAAAAAATCTGACTCTTTACCAATGGGCTATTGGAAAAAATCTGTAACATTTGCTTGTTTTTTTGTTTTTATAAAATTTCATTTATAGTACGTTCTGTATGTACTAGCAACTTTTTACAAATTTGCTCTTTGGCTTGCATTTGCAAATAAAAATTATTTTAGAGTTTTTATGCATTGACCAGCGTTCAGAACCATTGGTGGTCCGTTGTTCCGAGACCAGTAAAAATTGTTTGGAACCAAAGTAGAATTCATTATACCGTGGGACCAGTGGTTGATCACAGTCAATTAAGAAATTTCCTGTTACAGTCAAACTTAACCAATCAATTATTAAGTGATTATTAACATCTTGGGCCAAACAAGTATTTCATATGAAGGGATAATTTTAAAATTTAAAAGTGTTTTTGAAAGATTTGGTTTTTTTTTTGGGGGGGGGGGTATTTCTTTAAGGGGGCCATACCTTAAAACAATTAACTAGACTATATTAAGATCTGCAATGGGGAACAGCGATCGGCCATGTGGATAAAGACAATTCCAACAATCTTTTTTTTTGCAAGAACAAAAGCAGTGGTTCCTACGAGGGGGGGGGCATGGCATAAATTAAAATTTTTTAAGGTATGTTATTAAAAGATTTTAGTTTTTATTTAGTTTTATTTTTCGTTATGGAGGGGTGCTCCGTACCTTATAACCTGAGGAGGGGGGTGAATTTCTATTTAAGGGGGAGCATCCCCTTCCGCAAGTAACTCTGCAATAGGGAACAGGCACCGGCCTATTGGATTAAAAATAAATCAAGCAATTTATTCCAATAAGACCAAAAGCAGTGAGGTATACGGGGGTGGGGGTGGGGATTAGTGGAGCGAGTGGCGCAGACTTCAAATGTTTAATTTTTGTCTTTGAAAATATTAGTTTTTATGATGGGTGCCACCCACCCCCCGCATAACATGAGTGGGGTAAATTTCTATTTAAGGGTCCTCTTACGCAAGTAACTCTAAAATAGAGAACAGGCAAAGGTTATATAGATTAAAAAAAACAAAATCAAGCATTTTATTCCAATAAGGCCGAAAACAGTGTGGCGTACGAAAAGAGGGGGGGAAGAGCGGGTGGCGCAGACTTCCGTTCTTAAAGTGTATCCGCTATCTTTAAGCTGTGTTGTTGAAAAATTTTAGTTTTAACAATTTTTTTTGGGAGGGGGGAAGAGCTTCTCACCCCCTCATAACTTGAGATGGGTAATTTTTGTATTTAAGGGGGGGGGGGTACCCTTACGCATGCAACTCTGGAATAGGAAACGGGCACCGGCCATTTGGACGAAAAAAAATTCGAAAATTTTATTCCAATAAGGCCAAAAGCAGTGTGGCCTACGAAGGAGGGCGGTGGTGGGGGTGGGGGTTGCTGATCCGATGGCGCAAACTTCATGTTTTTAAGATTTTTTTTTTGAAAAATTTTATTTTAAATAATGGTTTTTTGGGGGGGGGAGCCTCCACCCTCTATAACCTGAGGGGGGTGAATTCTTTCTTAAAGAGGAACATCCCCTTTTGCAAGTAACTGCCAATAGGAAACAGCCATCAGCCATCTGAATAAAAAAAAAGTTCAGGCTGTTTTTTCAATAACGCCAAAAGCGGTAGTGTCTTCCAAATGGGGGATGGGGGGGTGGTGGTCATGGCGCATACTGCGTCAGTCAAGGGTTGTTTTTAAAAAATATCGATTTTTTAAGGTATTGTATTGGGGCAGTCCCCAACCACCATCCTTTCCCACAACCTCCATCCCCTAACACATGAAGGGCTTCTTATTTTGATTTGGAGGGGGGGGGGGAGCACCCTAGCCGCAAGAACTGTTATTAAACTCTGCAATAGGGAAAAGTGAGAGTGCCATTTTTCACTCCTAGGGTGCCACCTTTTTCACCCGTGGTGCACGCTGGGATTAAGGGTGCCGCTGGTGCTACAAGCTTTTCACCCCTGAAAGGTGCCAAACGCAACCTGTAGTTTTAATTATGTACATATTCTTCAATTTTTCAGTACTACTTGATAGAGGTGGCACTAAAAGCAGAGTAAATATTTCACCATTTCACTCTGCCACTTATTCCTCTTCTTAGAAGTTACTTAATCTATTTTGCAGTTTATGAAAAACTAAATCAAAATACTGAGGTTTTTTACTCTAATAGATGACACTAATTAGTACAATACTTTCTTTTCAAAGATTTCCCCAGGAATCTTTGAGGAGCAGTTACGAAAACCTTAAACGAAAGACCGTAAACTAACTATGGATTACCTTCTTCATACGGGGTGTTTTCATACCACTAAAAAATCTCGGGCGGGAAAACCGGCGTGTTTTTCCACTCGTATGTCATTACCCTTATTTGAATTGTTGTTTAGAAAATGGAATTGCCGAGTTGTTGGTGAAAGCGATGATGCACAATGAGAGAGGGGTACCCCCCATTTACTTTAGCATGATGAAAAACTTCCTTTTTTCAATTTTTTGCGAGAGATTTCTTATTCGATTCTGAAACAGGTTACGCAAGAGACCGGAGGTGCTCCAGAAGCTCCGGTTAGATGTATTGTGTGCTTGTTAGGCAGTTGGGATCGCGTATCGAGATTCGTTTCTTGTGTTTTGGCGCCATTAGTGGCTTCTTGAATTAGTTTTCTACGACGCTTGTCTGCCTATTTGTGCTTTACTTGGATTTTAAATGTAAGTACTGTTATTCTTTTCTGGCATCGCTCGGCACCGATGTTTTCTCGTATTCCTTCTACTGACAAAAACAAAATTTTTTACACTCTTGAAACGTGAAACTGCCAAAGTAGGTATCTCCAATTCCAATGTTTTCGCTAATGAGTTTTTTTTAAATTTATATTTTGTTTTATTTATTTATTTTTTATTGTTACTTCTTCTTATTTTTTTCATGGTAGTACTTAGATAGACCAACATCCTGAGACAAAGAAGCAAAATGGTCTCCTAAGTTGTTTTAAAAACAGGAAAAGTTATTGTAACTCATTTCTTTTTGTACCGCCATATATGTGAATTTTTCCAAATGTTTTTTGGGATATAACCTATTTTTGTTGCCGTACGTTTCCCTTAGTCGTGCGAATATACTTTTTTCGGGGATACGAAAAAAATAAGAGTTTTTGTTTGTTTTTTTAACTCCTCTTTTCAAAAAAAAATTTTTTTTTTTAATGTTGTGAATTTTGAATTGTGTTGAATATTTAGATTGTTATAAATTTTTGAAATGTTTGAATTTTCGAGTACGGTGCTGTGCTTAACGAAAGGTTTACGGTGAAGCCCGGTGTGCGCTAGTAACAATATCAGCTTATAAAGAGCTAAATCGGGGATTAATTTTCCATTCCTTTTTGATTTTCTTTGGTATTAGAGTGGTTTTCGCGTTTCTCTGTTCGCGCTTTGCAATCTAAGGAAGGAGGACTGGAAAACGTCCCTATTTGTTGCGTTTTGTTTGCAGCGATTTAACTTCTTCAATTATTCAGATAAGAGTTGCTCGGGAATTTGGGTTCCCATTTAGCTGGTAGGATGGATCATTATCGTTATTATTTATTTATTTATTGCCATACAGTTAGGAAAAAAATTGTATTTGCGAGTAAGTTATTTATCCTGTATGTTTTAAGCTATTAAATATTTAAATTACATCACAAACCCGCTCTAAATTAAATCATATGAATAGAAATCATAAATAAAACAAAAAAATTAATTTGAGTTTTGACATTTTGAATTCAAATTATGTTTTTCGCAATCACGAGTGTGTGTATGTAGGCGTGTGTTTGTGTGTGGGGGTTATGTGTATGTGTGTGTAGGCATGTGTGTTTGCGTCTGTGTGCTGGCATAAGTGTGTGGGTAGTTGTGTGTATGAATGTGTATGTGGTGGGGTATGTGTATGTGTGTGTAGGTATATGTGTTTGTGTCTGTGTGCAGGCATGAATGTGTGGGTACTTGTGTGTATGTGTGTGTGTATGTTTTTGTGTGTGTATGTGTGGGTGTCTGTATGTATGCGTGTGTGTATGTGTTTGTGTATGTGTATGCGTGTGTATTTGTTTGTGTGTAGGTGTATGTGTGTGTATGTGTATGCGTGTGTATGTGTTTGTGTGTGTGTGCGTGTGTGTGTGCGTGTGTGTGTGTAGTTTTGTATGTATGCGCGTAGGACATGTCCTACAATGGATGCAACCTGGAGACGGCTTTCGCTATAGGAGCAGCATCGTGAGGAGCCCGTCGACGGTGATGGTGCGGATGGTGGCGGTGGGAAAAATCAAAAGACGCCAAAAACAGTCAAATGCAATCGTGATTGCTCAATAAAAATATTAGAAATCATTCCTTTGTTAAATTCAAGTGCCGATTGATAATATGTAAAATAATTTTTATCAGAAATTATAATACATGCGTTTTTAGATTTTACTGCATAATTACGGAAACTTGCGCTTCTACGAAATCAGCTTTTTAAACATAAATATATAATGTACCGTTTCCTCTTTATATTTCACATTTTAATGATTTCATTAATAATTTTGTTAACAAACTAATTATTCGTTCTTTACTGCAGAATATTGAAAAATAAACTATAAAAAGAAATGTTAATCTGAAACAGTAAGTGATTTATTTTAGAAACTTTGGCATTATTTATATTTTTCAAATTTTACACCTTTCGGGATTTTGTTCAAAGTATGCAATCAATATTTTAATGAATTGTATAATCTCGTAAAAATTTAGACGGAAATAAATTTTTGCACTTTTCACTCAAACTTTTATTTAAGTTTGGGAGTTTAAAGTATCTGTTTTGATTTATTTTAAGCATGTTTGTCAAATGTCTTTGAAAATAAAGTTGTTTAATTAAGGCATAATTTGTAGCAAAAGAAGTTTGGGAGCTTTACACTACCTTTAACAGGTAAATGGCAGTATCTGCAGAAATAAGTTTTCGAGATATTTCAAGAAATACGTTTTGAATTCTATACTAACAATAGGGAAATGTTACAATTTGACGGGATTTTTTTTTTTTTTTCGCGCTTTTTGTTTTCAGTGGAAACCGAACCAACAGGCTTGTACAATAAAGCTGACGTACAATAGAAGACAAAAATGAAAAATAAGCAGTTATACTGCCGTTTACCTGTATAGGCTTTAGAACTTATTTTAATGTGTAAATAGGCCAGAATTTTGTCTAAAAAAAGAAAACTATTATGAGATTTAAAAGAAGTGAGAGAGCTCATCTTCCCCGAGCTCCCATGCAAATTAAACCCTGTATTTCATGTAATTATACTGCCAAAAAAAAAAAAAAAAAAAAAGGATATTTAAAGAAACGGGGGCTTAATTATAATAAAATACGACCATTATTTCTGCATTTTATGTCAACTTCTTGGCAAGTTTTATCAGAAAAATATTCCTGTCGGTTAAGCTTGGAATTATTTTTAACTACTGTTGATATTTAAGCATCGTAAACTATGTTTTGATTACAATGTTTGATATTCAATGATTGTTCAATGATGTTTAATGATTGTTTGATGTTCAATGATGTTCATTGATTGTTCAGTGTAATTGGTATATACGCATATGTTTCATATCAAAGAGTGTTTCGTTGAAATATGATCCTCGGTCTACTTTTCAATCGTAAATGACCCATTGTAAAAATAATAATAATAAAAAAAAAAAAAGAAAGAAAAACTCATTAGAATACTCGAATGAAATCAAATGAGATTGATTTATACTTTTCAAGAGTAATGAGTTTGGTAAAACCCTCTCCGAAACAAAAGTTTGGTTATGGTCCTGCGTGATTGCTAAAAAAAAAAAAAAAAAAAAAAAAAAAAACGATAAGAAAGCACCATAATAATAATCCTATACAGCTTTTACGTAAATTTTGAGATTAATTTTCGTAGTTTTCTATTTTAACAATGTTTCTAATTTTTATTAGCAATGTTAATTAAGTATGTATAATTATATCAGAATAGTAAAATCTCACTATTAACATTTAAACATTTGTTGTGGCGTGAGGGAGGGTTTGGTTATAACAGTCCATACGCTAAACAAGGCATAGCTTAAGGCAGTGTTTCTCAACCTTTTTTGACCAGCGGACGGGCTAGGACGTTGGAAAAAAAAAGAAAAAAAAAAAAAAAAACCGTGGACCGGTGACTTTTTTTCCTTCTCCTTCTGTCTTTCTTTCTTTTTTTTTCTTTTTTTTTTGCAAAGAAATCAAACCTGGGATTGTTAAAGTTTTATGAAAATGTTTTGTAAACAGCAGGAGATCCCCCCCCCCTTTTTTTACAAAATAATAATAATAATAATAAATAAATAATTATTTTAATAAAACTTACTGTTGAAGAACTGTTACAACAAATGTTTAAATAATAAGAGTAAGATTTTACTGTTTTGATATAATCATACATAATTAATAAACATTGCTGATAGAAAATAGAAACATCGTTAAAATAGAAAACTACGATAGTTTATCACAAAATTATATATAGCATTATTATTATGCTGTTTTCTTTTAATTATTTATTTATTTTTTTGAGCAATCACGCAGGGCCGTAAAAAAACTTTTGTTTTAGAGTGGGTTTTCCAAACTCATTACTCTTGAAAACCATAAATCAATCAAATTTGATTTCATTCATATATTCTAATGTTTTCTTTTTTTTAATTTGTTAATTTTTACAATGGGTCATTTACGATTGAAAAGTGTAGGCTGAGCATCATATTTCAACGCAAAACTCTTTGATATGAAACATATGCGTACTTACCAATTACATTGAAAAGTTTGCAGTCCATACTTTTTCCAGAGGTGCCCACCACTCCAAGGTCAAAGGTGCACCCCCTCAATATCACAGATACCCCCCCAAAGCAAGAGTTCCCCCAAAATGAGAAAAATACCCCTCCCCCTAAAAATTTCAACGACGCAGTATGCGCCATGACCCCCTCTTCCTAGGTGGACACTCCTGCTTTGTCAGCTCATATTGTATAGTAAGTGTCAGTAAGGAAATACTTTTCCGAACTATATAACTCTGATATCTGTTACATTTTCAGGTAGCATGTTATGATCACTGGATCGACAAGAAAAAACAATGTAAAATTTGTTCTTGCTACATAGTGCGTTTAAGTTTCCTAAAGAATATGATGGTTGAATTTAAAATTATTTTAAACTTTATTTTTTAGTTAAACTAAAACATTTTGTCTTTTTTTTTCTTGTAATCATTATACAACAGTAAATTTTTGGCCAAATATTTAGTAAGAAAAGAATTTGAAAAAACAAAAAAGAGTAAAATAACGAAATAATATTTAATAATAAAGTAATAAAAATTAACAATACATTTACAAACTGATTGTTGTAAAATAATTTTAAATCTTTACGCCTTTTTTTAACACTTTTTATAATCTTACATTAATATTAATATTACCGAGAGGATATTTAAAATTTTAACATGTGCCCCTACATGTTGTGTTCACAAGTGCCCTGTCATCTACCTTAGAATTAATTTTCAAAAACAAAGAATTCTTAATTAAATAAAATAATTAAACCTTGTCATAAATTTCCTTGAATGTTCATATAATGGTTTTCAATAAATTAGCTTAGCTTATTAGTTTGTTTAAACATGTTTTCACGTGAAGAAGACATAACTAAAATTACACAGAGCACCTGGGAAAACAAAAACTTTGTCACCACAGAAAGAGAAACTGGCGCATTGCTCTAAAAGTCTGGTCAAGAAGTGAATCGATTATTTCTGAAAGGGCGTAAGTTCTACGGGAATTCGTTGGAATGGTTGGTTGTTATTAAATAACCATTATTTCGGATTTTGTAAAGATTTTTTGCTTGACGTGATCCTAGTAAAGCATACCATGTTCCCACGTGCTCTCCTTTCCCATATATATATATATATATATATATATTATATATATATATATATATATATATATATATTATATATATATATATATATATATATATATATATTATATATATATATATATATATATATATATATATATATATATATATATATATATATATATATATATATATATATATATATATATATATATATATATATATAAATAAATTCTTTAAATAATCAAAGAATGCATATTTTGATTGAACGGTATGATATTAATGATACTCTATCATGTTTTAATAAAAATTAAATAAAGTTCTCTCAAACTATACGTAGAATTCAACATTTAAAAAATAAACATTAATATAATTGAACATTTTTGCTTTATTGAATCAAATCTTTTTAAACAAACGTGAATAAAATAAGCGACGGCCACTGTAATAACTAAACAAATTTTCCGTGTTTTTCACTAGAACTGAGTCTATATTCAAAGAATACATGAAACCTGAAGTAAAGACGGATTCATAACAATATTCACTATTTTGACTAAAATTGAAATCACTCCCCCCCCCCCCCCGAAAGGTTTTTGCAAAATATTCTGCTTCATATACTACGATGTTTTGAACAAGAATTCGCCGAGATCTTACCAGCGCAAAGTCAGGCGTTGGAGGGTATTAGTGACACCTTTTTGCGAATAAATGGAATCAAGCCAATTTTTTTACTATATCATCTTTATTTACGTCATTCAATTATAAAATCAAAATCACCACTTAGTATGCTCCCCCCCCCCCTTTTGTCCAATATCATTTTTTATTCTACTGGGCATAGAGTTAACTACAGTTTTGCACTTCTCTTTGAATTCCTGATCTGTAAATCATATTTTAGCAAAGCACAAATAATTTTTTTCTTTTGTTGTCAAATCAGATTTTCACTCTGTCACAATGGCCTGTCTCTTCTTCAGTGAAACATCCATGGCTAACAAAAAGATAAAAAGTGACCGGATTGAGAAAAAACGGCAAAAATATGTAAAAATTTATAACACTTAAACAAAACACAATATTTATGACAACAAAACGTAAGGTTATAACGCCTAATCTACTGGTAGGCTAAACAGCTGTTATAAACAACCTAAAAAAAAACAGAACATTTAAAAATTCCCAACTTTATTCCATTAATTCGCACAAGGGTGAAGTTCAAATCATAAAAGCAATTTTAGTAGAATTGTTATGCTTTTCTTTTTTTAGACGTGCTGTTGGCAATATAGAACGCAAGAAGAGATGATTATAAAGCAATATATCAGGGGCGGCTCGTCGCTATGGGCAGGGTGGGCCCGGCCCACCCAAAAAATTGTAATTGATAAAATACATTATTAACAAAAATATCGTTTTGTGTTTCAGTTTAAAAAAAGTAAAAAGTAAGGCGCACAACAGATTTCAAACATCTAGCCCCCCCCCCCTCTCTCTGCATATCTCTAAACAAAACCAGAAAGTTTTTAAATCCTATTAATTTTAGCGCTGTGCACAGTTTTGGGAGCTGCGGGCACGCGTGAAGCTGCCCCCGAAACTAAGAGTCACGCCTCTGCCCTTAGCCAATCGCAATGACTGGATCAGAAAGCGAAAGCCTTTTATCATACCGTTCCGATTCTGTTTTTTTTTCTTTTTGTCTTAATTTTTTCCTCTTCAACAGCTATTACTATATATATATATATATATATATATATATATATATATATATATATATATATATATATATATATATATATATATATATATATATATATGGTGAGTTCGATCGAATCTGCCATACGAAATGGGGTGATAGAAGAGCCCAAGTGGGATATAGAACCACCCATTATCGTGTTCAATCCTTAACCGTAACCGAGTTATGGTAGATATAAGGAAAATGAGTAAAAAAACAAAATTCTGAGAAAACGACCAATTTCTGAAATTCTTTTAGTACTTACAAGGGAAATAAGTACATAATTGGAAAGAGCAGATTAAATCCTGCAAAATTACACCTTTCCCGTCAAGATAGTAGCATTTTACAGCGAACTACAAGCTTTGAAACGTTTGACACACTCAGAATTGAAATGGCGCCAAAGTTTTCAAGCGACATTTTCAAAAACAACCGTATGAGCTACAATCGGTCAAATCTACCAAAAACTGGCCCATTTTACAAGCTTTCCGATCATACAACAACAAATCATATTGGGCTTTAAGTTCAGCAGAAATTTAGGCTTTTGTTTGAAACTGTAAAAATCTACATTCGTTGAAAAAGGAAAACCAGCAAAGAGTCCCCTTTTTCTGTTTTAAACTTTCAGTTTCACGTTAGCATGTTGGTTTCTTTGTTCAAGAAAATGATATTTTTGTATCGAAATGATAATTTTTACATTTTATTAAGTGAAAAAACATAAGAGATAACAATAAGTAGAAATAAAAAAGCATCACTTTCCCATGCTTTCAACATAGGAGAAATCATTAATAAAAAAGTTACACTAACATCAATGAGTACGTTTGATCAATCTTCAAAATTTACAATAGATGCTGAAATTGCTCGCCGCCACACCTGATGCATGCTTTCGCCTTTTTGAGAACTGAAACAACCGTTGCTCCTAATGAAATTTCATCTCTTAGTTTTACTACGGCTCCATCAAACCGGTTGCGCAGTTCCTGCAAACTGGTTACTTCTGTTTTGTATACTTCTTATTAGAGCTCCTAAAGGAGTCCACTGGTGTCAGTTTTGGCGATATAGGTGGCTAAGGAATGGGACCCGTAAGACCAATACATTGGAGATACTATTCAGTTTTAAACTTCCGAACGGCATTTGGAAATGAGCAGAGTTACCACCGTGTTGAAAAATGATTTCCACTCTCTCCGAATCAGGAATAGCATCCAGTAAGCCAGGCAAATGATGTTCCATGAACTCTAAATATGTGCTTCCTGCATTAAAACACCTTGAAACCAGTAATGTTCCCATCATTTTTTCTGAGGGTATACTCCCACTAATCCATTTCGCACAATAAGTGTATGTGATCATATAGTATGTCATAATATGAAAATTTAAGAAGCTTGAGGGTATACGCTATGTGTCTAAAAAAGTTTGAGAGTATACGGCGTATATGAAGTATACCCTATGGGAATACCACTGCTTAAAACATATGCAGACCCATCAAATAATCGCTGGTTACGACCAGTCAAACATTTAAACTAAATCGAGTTTGGAACTTGGGGTAAAAAATGGATTTTGTTCAGCAGACTGATGCCAGTTATGCAAAATTATCATGCCCATATTAGAGTTCATTGAACATCATTTACCTGGCCTACGTGATACTATTCCTGTTCCAGAGAGAGAGAGAAAGTCATTTTCCAACACGATTGAGACCCAGCACATTCCTCAAATGCCGTTCGGGAATTTCAAACTGAAGAGTATCCCAAATGGATTGGTCGTACGGGTTCCATTTCTTGGCCACCTAGATCCCCAGACCTGACGCCAGTGGACTTCTTTGTTTGGGGATTCTTAAAACAAGAAGTTTACAAAGCAGAAGTAGCCAGTTTGCAAGAATTGAGCGACCAGCTTGATGAAGCAGTAGTGAAACTAAGAAATGAAATTTCACAAAGAGCAACGGTTGTTTCTGTTCGCAGAAAGGCAAGAGCGTGTATCAGGTGTGGCGACGACCAATTTCAGCAGCTTTTCTAGATTTTGGAGATTGATTAAATGTGCTCATTGATGTTAGGGTAACTTTTTTAATATTGTTTTTTCCATTGTGAAAAGCAAGGGAGAGTAATTTCTACTTATTGTTATCTCTTGTTGTGTTTTTTCACTTAATAAAAATGCTAAAATTATTATTTTCATATAAAACTATTATTTTGTTAAACAAAGAAAGCAGCAAGCTTCGTGAAACAAAAAATTTAAAACACAACAGGAGCGACTCTTCGCTGGTTTTCTTTTTTCAATGAATGCAAATTTTTACACTGCTTTAAAAAAAAGCCCGAATTTCTGCTGAACTTGAAGATCAAAATGATTTTTTGTTGTATCATCTGAAAGCTAGTAAAATGGGCCAGTTTTTGGTAGATTTGACCGATTGTAGCTCATACGGTTGTTTTTGAAAATGTCGCTTGAAAACTTTGGCGCCATTTCAATTCTGAGTGTGTCAAACGTTTCAAAGCTTGTAGTTCGCTGTAAAATGCTACTATCTTGACGGGAAAGGTGTAATTTTGCAGGATTTAACCTGTTCTTTCGAAATGTGTACTTATTTTTCTTGTAAGTCTTACAGGAATCTCAGAAATCGGTCGTTTTCTCAGAATTTTGTTTTTTTACTCATTTTCCTTATATCCACCATAACTCGGTTACGGTTAAGGATTGGACACGATAATGGGTGGTTCTATATCCCACTTGGGCTTTTCTATCACCCCCTTTCGTATGGCAGATTCGATCGAACTCACCCTGTATAAGGCATGGAGATTGCCGGTTTCATGAGATTTCGTACATTTGTTTTACAACGCGTGCATAATTTTTTTAGTTATTTGTTTGTTTTTGGAGTTAAGAGATGCTTATTCTCAAAATTTCTGTGTAAGGACTTTCTTTTCGAATAGTAGAGCAGCCCGGTGGTCTGACGCACCGGCAAAAAAAAAAAAAAAAAAAAGACTGATCCTCAGATTTTTTTGGTCGTCCACGCAAAAAATAAAAAAAAGGAAAAGAAAGGAAACTCCATAATACCTAATGATAATATTATCCAACACTTGATCTTTTACGTCAGTTTTAAGATTAATTTTCATAATTTTCTATGATTTCTCAGTAGCTTTTTTAAAAATTGTGTCCATTTTTTTTGACCATAGTTACTTCTTGTCTTAACATTTAAATACTTGTGTATCAGTTATTTAATAGAGTTTTTTTTATATATTTACTTATTCATTTATTATTATTATTACTTTCTAAAAAAGGAAGGGGGAAAAAACTTCAGCCGTTCGTAATTTTTTTTTTCATTAGTTTTTAACGGTTCGCGAACATTTTTTTTTACAAGTTAACAAGAAAACAGCACAAGTCCGCGTGAATTTTTTTGAAAAGCTTTTGCAGGCCCGCATGTCAAAAAAGGTCGAGAGACACTGTAGAAATTACATTACTGTTTTTCATCAGATCGCAGTTCTATTGGTACGTATCTTAGCTTTTTTTTCTATCATATAGGATAGGTATAGTTTTGACATTAATTAAAATATTTAAGATCCTTTCAAGCTAATGTGCCTATAACTAGTCGATTAAATATTTTGTTAAGGGTATATGTGTGACCGTAATTAATTTTTCAACCACACTTACTCAAAATTATTGTTTAATAATGATGATAATACATAAGTTAAATTTAAAAGTCGATTAGTAAAAAATGCAGCAATAGAAATATTATGTTTATTTTTTTTTTATTTCATTTACTTATTTTTGTTGTTGTTCAGACGGACCTTTTAGACGCTATTTGTCAGTTATCCATGTTTTAATTTTAAGGTTGCTTGAATTGTTATGTCAAGATGCGTATACTGTAATTAAAGTATTTTTTTAAAAAATATTGTTGAATACCTTTTTATGCCTGTCCTGAAAATAATTTAATTCACCAAGCAAAACCATTTTTCACGGGGGGTGTTTTTAGTGGTAAGGGGTCTTTCTCTTTTTGAGAGTCTGGTTCCTTAATATTTGACGGTGTGCCACCCCTCTTGGAGGGAGGGGAATGGCACAGTTGATGAGATTAATATTTTTATTACAACATATTATTATTATTACTGCTGTTAATATTATTATCAATTCGATCGCTTGAGGGAAGCCGAGTGTTTCATTTAAAATATGCAGGGTGTTCCGTTTTAACCAATAAGACCTTCATTTTCGCAATTGTTTGTTCAAGGTGCATACTTCCAATTGCAGAAATGTTCAAAATCAGATGCAGAGTTAAGATACTAAAAGTTTAAAGCGAAAAAAAAAAGAGTCAAAAACTAAAAATAACTTTTTATACTGACCCTAGGTCTCTTAACTTATATTTAGGGAAATAATCTCAATTGAAATATATTACTAACAGAAACAATTTGACATTTATGCGACCAAAACTCAAGGAGATATTCGAGTTTAAAGTTTTAAGGGACCAGATAGAAATGAGATAGGAACTTATCGTCCTTTCAGAAGAATGATAGGTTGTCAAAAGTTAAAAAACAAAGTATTTATGTTTTTTAATGCTATTCAAAAACAAATGCAAATTTTATTCTGTGATGCGCGAAAACACTATAAAACATTAATCAATTTGAAAAACCAGTTTTGCACACAAAAATTTTAAGCCTTTTTAAACTGCTATATTTTCCCTCAAAAGGTGTTATTGACAGTGAGTGTAAAGTGGTGTAAGTCACGAAACGCTGCGTTTCATATCTGGGTGAACATTGGTCGTACTAATGTCAAACTTTTTGTGTTGGAATTACATTTTAATGGTGATGACTTCCCTGAATATAAGTTGGAGAACCTAGGGCCCGTATAAAAAATTGAATTTTGTATCATTTGACTCATTCTTATTTTTGCTTCAAACTTTCAATTCCTTAACCTTGCACCTGATTTTGAACATTTTTGCAATTAGAAGTATGCATCTTGGACAAACGGTTGCAAAAAAGAAGGTCTTGTTGGTTAAAACGAAACACCCTGTATAATCTATGTACACACAAACCTGTTTTTGTGCGGTCTTTCTTTTTGTACAATTATTTTGTGTGATTTTTTTTTTCCCCGCGATATATGAAAATTTCAATCAGATTGGGACTCAATTGACGAAATTATTTATGAAACAGACAAAATGTTTTTTAAAATGAACGAAGTTATCTTTAAAACGAACAATTTGTTTTTATGAGGTTCTTATCCACCGCACAAAAACAGGTTTGGGAGTATTAAATCAAGTGGTATAATTTTGTAGGGCTATCTGAAGTTTGTATTAACTGATTTAAGTATCATTTTATGTTCCTCAGCATTAGTTTACTAACCATTGTTTTCATCATTTTATCTGTGTAAACATATAAGGGTCATTCTCCAGAAAACGTAACTTTTGAACGCAAATATTTTTCAATTTCGAAACCTTTTGTTTTCTTTTTTTTTCATTCTTACAAGAAAGTGTTACCTTCTAGAAATAACCATAAACAATGGCCCAGCTAAGTTCCAATTATTTTACTCATAAATAAAAAAAATAAAAATCATAAATTTTCATATTATGACATACTATGTACCTATATGTTCACGTTACACAAATTGTGCTTAATAGATTACTGTGAGTATACCCTCAGGAAAATTGATGGGAACATCACTGCTTTTAATTAAACAAGTTATTAAGCAACAAAAAGTCACACAAGGTGTATGACACGCCACGAAGGTGAGAATTCACATGTTGTGAACCAAAAATTTTCAAAAAAATAAATAAATAAATAAATAAATAAAAAAATTGTTGTCAGGTTTAAATAGATATGTTTTTGATGACATTAAAAATCAACGTTAAATGAATTGTTCCCTAAAGTTTTTACTGTAAAAGCCGTGTGACTGAAAAGTTACACTTTTTGAAGAATGACCCATAAACATAACTGCGGGACCACCCACTAAATTAAGGCACGAGCCGCCACTGCAATATATAATCTTAAAAATAACTTAAGGTGAACTTTGAAACAAAAAAATAGTAAATTTATAATGCACTGCCACTGCATGTGTTGATATTTCTCTAAATAACAGTATTATAAATACGTAAAGACTAATTTAAATGAGTAGGGGAATGTGGGGCCAAGTGAAATAGAAAAGATGACTGACCTTTTTCAAAATGAATGTTTAGAAATTTGTTTTGAAAACTACAGTACATAAAGAAAAAATATTGTATTTTATAATAAAACCTACATTGAAACATTATTTTTTATTTTTGGCAGTAAAATCGCGCCTTCAAAAAAAAAAAAAGTGGAAAATTTTCGCTTTTTTTTTCATTCGACAAAGTGAAAAATTAAATATTTTCTATTCTACTACAACAAATATTTCCGATCAAATGAATCAGTAAAGAAAAGGTAGAGTGAATAAATGAAAAGATAATGGAACAATAAACACATAATTAAATAAATCAATTAATTAATACATGAAGAAAAATAAATTAACGAAAAATGAGTGAACTAATTAGAAAATATATAAGTGACGATTTTAAAGAATTAACGATTTTAAACAATAAATTAGGGAATCACTAAATTAAGGTATATTAATAAAGTAATCAATAAAGAATACGTAAGATTTAATGAATAACTGAAGAATTAAGTGAAATGAACTGTTTCACTATGCCCCATTAGGATGGTCACAAGGCATATGGGGAAAACTTTTTTCCAACTAATCTTTTGCGGCACCCCCTTAAAATGTGCCAATAGACTAGAAAATGTGATTTGCAAAGTTTCAAGTCATTTCGATGATATTAACACTTGCCGCAAAGAGGCTAAAGTTAAGAAAAATGGCAATTTTTAGCAAAAAATCGTAGTTTTTCATCTGTAAAACCAAAACTATTCATTCTAGAAACTTCGTTCTGGTCTCATTTTATAGGAAATTTTATTCTCTTTAAGTCTAATTTCATCTAAATTCTTGTAAAAATTTATTGAACATTATTCAGGATTTTCCAAGTCAGGTCGTATCTAATATCCTCAAAATCGTGTAAAAAGAACGAATCATCTATATATATATAAATGAATGTTTGTCTGTATGTCATCCATGAACTCAAAAACTACCCGGCAGATTTGGCTGAAACTTTCACCGTTTGTTATTTTTGGTACTGGGAATGTTTATAGACCAGTTCGAAAAGAATCCGATCGATAGTTCCTTTTTTATTCCAATTTAAGTCACAATCCATTGGATAAATACGAATAAAATTATCGGTTGCAGAAATTAATTCTCGTGAAAGATCTCATTGATAAGAAGTTAGCTGTTGCCACTTTTTTTGAGTTTGAACAAATAAATTCTTTCTTTATTGTTTTATGGCTTTTCATGCAACGGGGGGATTTAAAACTTTTTCTATTTGATATTTTTAGCGATTGATTGATCTTGCAAACTGCGTGAGTACAAAATTTGAGTATAGTCACGGCTTCACTTGATACTTGGACCGATTATTATGAAAATTGCTATATATATGTATTTTTCCACGGAGAAGGTGCATAATATGCTCATTGAAGTCACTCGCCACCAGGTGGCACTGCAGAGTAGCAACTTCTGCCCCGTTCAACCGATTGTCATGAAAATCAGTATAATGATGTATTTTTTTGTTGGCGTAGCAACGCGCGTCGGGTACAGCTAGTTATAATATAAATTGTATTGCTTCTTTTAGTTAATGTTTGTAACCCCCTTACAATGTTAAGCTATCAGAGCAAAAATAGCAATATTATCAGAAATATATGCAGTGAAATCCCGTTACAACGAATACCGATACAACGAAATATCTGTTTCAACGAAAGAAATTTTCAGCTCCGATTCGATTTCCATTACGTTGCTTGAATTTCATTACTACTAGAACCTGGTTACAACGAAGAAAATTTCTGGTAATTTGAAGTTCGTTGTAACAGGATTTCACTGTACTATAGTTATGTCTCTAAAACTCAAAGCTAAAACAAACTGCATGTAAAACTTATGAAATTAGCTATAGAGGCCATAAATACGGAACGTTGCTTTCCTCCTCGATGGTCAGGGCTAAACACTAGCTTAAAAATCCCGGTCTTGTAAGGGTTTCCGACCCCCCAGAGAAAGGAAAAACTACGATTCCCAGAATAGTGGCCTGTGTTCTTAGACGAGGACTTGTTAGGGCTTTCGTTAAAATGACAGTCATTTTGTGGCTCCTTTCTGCAGTATAAACCTGCGTTTTGTGAGCACAGTTTGTTGCCCAGAAAAAGTTTTTGTATTTAGCTTGTTGCTACCACATCTTAGAAGTTGGTTTGAAAGCAGTTTTGATTTGCAAAATAGGTATGTCCACTATTCCTCAACCAGAAAATTTTCAAGAATTTCAGGATGAATGATATAGATAAGAAGCAATTCGAAGCAAGTATAGAAGATTAAAAACAAAATAAGCAATCATGGTGAAATTTCAAGCTTTCTTTTTAAGAAATAAAAACAGTAGCAGCTTAGGGATGCCTATAAGAAGTTCATTCCATTTTGTTTAACTTATTTAGGGAGTCTTTTTCCAAACAATGTTTACCTGTTTCCGAGTAACCGAAATAAGTACCGAATGTTACTTATCGAGTACCTAGCGCTATTCATCACACAAGATGGATGGCAAAGGCCATATGACGTAGTAAAAAGCAAAGGGATGTAAGTGGACTTTTTAAAGTTCCTTATAAAATGCGTTTAAAGTGCAGATCCTAGGTAGACTTTCATTGAACTGTTTTTTCAAATCATGCTATATAACAGCTCTAACCAGAGCTACTATTACCATCTCTTGCCCCTAAGCAGAGGAGACGTTCCCCAATTATTTGTAATAATTATCTCAAAAATTTTAATTTTGGCAGTTACATTCCTTTGCTTCTCACTGCCTCATATACCCTTTAAAAATATATCTTCTCAGGGATGAGCTTTCCTTAATCGATTTAAAGATAAAAGGTATTGATGATATTTGGTTGGTTATCAACAATATTTATGGAAGAGTACGGTTTATTGTCTGCGATCCAGCTTTGGTCCCCAACCAAGATGTACAGTTAGTAAAATTTTTGGTTCAATACAAGAGTATTTATGAAGATGATGTAGGCACAGAACTACCTAAAATAATTAACCATTTGTAGTCCCTGTAATCAGACAAGGTTGCATTTCCCTTTTTTGATGATACTTTAGGGAGAAAAAAAAAGATCAAAACAAAGAAGGCTGCAAAATCAAAATCCGAAGTAGGAGATAATGAAGATGATTGTGATGATAGGGATACAATAGCACAGCTCAATCTGAAAGAAGGTTAGTTTATTGGACAAAGAAGTAGATTTTTTCATTTCTCCTCATACTTTTTAAGATATATAATTTTGTAAAGAGATTTGAAATCGATACAAAGTTTTTAAATACTGATCTTGATGAATAGTGTGGAAACCAATATTATATTAAAGCTAAAAAGATAGTAAACAGTTTAAGGGTTGTTAATGGCACAGCTGAAACAGGTGTAAAACTAATTTCTAACTAAACGAGTTTCTATTACAAGTTATGTCCGAATGCAGGCACATTTTTCCATTCATCAAAACCTATCATATTGAAGCCATTACCACTTTAACTTCTAAATGAAAAGAAATAACATAATGATGTATAATTTAACAGTGTAAGCAATAAAATGCATTAGATTTTTTTCTTTTCTTTTTTATAATTTTTAACACTGCTTTCTCTTCTGAATTACTGAGTTCCTTCATTTTAAATCAAAAATTTGTTGCATTTAATTTTTAAAGTACCTCCAAATGAAGCATTTTTAATGGATAAATGAAAATCAACAAAGAGCAAATAAATGTAATTGAATATTATAATGCTTTTAGGTATTTGCATGAAAATTCCTTATTGATGATACCTTTCACGACCTGACCTGAAAAATGCCAAGTACATTTCTATAAATTTTGTTTAAAAAATGGATAAGATAACTCATCACGAGAATAAAATTTCCTATAAAATGAGACCAGAATGAAGTTTCTAGGATGAAAAATTTTGGTTTTAAAGAAGAAAAACTACGATTTTTTTGCTAAAAATCACTGTTTTTTGTAACTTTAGCCTCTTTGCGGCACGTGTTAATGTTATCGGATTGAGTTGAAACTTTGCAAATCATGTTTTCTAGTACATTGGCACATTTTAGGGGGGGGGGGGGGTGCCGCAAAAGAAATTCGAAAATCGATTTTTTTGTGACCACCCTAATGCCCCATATGTAATGTGACTAATTGTACAAAATATTGAAAATAAAAATTAGCGTAATGTTAACTAAAATAATATTGCATCGAATATTAGAATTGAGAGGTCTCAATTAATATTTAAAATATTGATAACAAGAACTTTATTATTTTATAATAACAGAAATAATTTTTGATATATTAGAATATGGGTATCAATTTCTGAAAATAGCCTATATTGTTGCATGCCTTAACTTTCGATGGCCTTCTTTTTGACTGGAATAGACAACAAGTGTTACTACATATTTAAAATATTGCCAGATAGGCTGGAATATAAGAGTAAATATTTCACGATTTCACTTTGCTCCTACTTGAAGTGTTTTTTTTTTTTCAAAGAATACTTCAAAATTGTCTTCATTAAGTGTTTTCCATTTCAGTTGCACGAAAGGAACTCCTAAACCCCCACTTTTCCCCTGCCAGTTTCACAAACAAACATGAAAATTATTATCTTACTCTTGAGTCAATGACTTATACAGCAATTAAAAAATTTCAGATGCCAAAAAGAAAAAAAAAAAAAAAACATTCGTATTTGAATCCAGTCCCAGATCAACAATGCCTTCATTAAATGAAACTCATTTTTTACGCACATACTTGTTCTTAAGTTTGCATTGCCCTATAATTTCCGGCCGTTGCAAAATAAATGAGTTCAGTGTTATTAAATTTTGTTTTTAGGGTCATTAGAATTCAAGGTTAAATACATTATTTTAAGCTGCACAGTTACATCACTCTTACTTTAAAAAAGGAAGCAAAACAATAGAATTAGATTCAAAATCATCTGTTTTTAAGGTTGTCTCTTCTACATTATTTTTACTTTAGTTGTCTTTCAATTAAATTTTCAACTTCGCTACTTTTAATTTTACCTCGCAAGCAATACGTTCTTTTTTTAATTTTCAAATCAATATTTTTTATAATGAAATATTAATTTAGTAATACATTCTTATAGTATTTTTAAAAAGCCGAAATTCAAAGCAGTGTAGGGGGGAAATGGCGCATAAATAAATCTACAATTGAGTGTCTTTGGTATCATTGCGTAAGGGTAAAATCATGCTTAATTTATTTCGATAAACAAGAGTAATCATTGGCCAGAGTCTCACCGTCTTGCAGTGCAGTGCAGATACGCTAATGCCTCCAAATGCACTAAATTACAAGAGGCTGCATTATAAGTTTAACTCGTATATGCTCTTGGACGATATGTTTTTCGTTTTGCAAAGGAAAATACATTATTTCTTTATAATCATTTTGTGTATTTGTAGGTTTGTGCACTGTGCAGTTCTTTCAAACTGAATATTCTATGCATTTTTCTTCATTTACGCTTATATTTTTCTGGAATATTATTTAGCGCTAAATCCTTATTTACTTTAATTTCAAATGGTTCTTCGGATTGTTCTTTTCACAATATCTAACGATTGTTTTGCATATAAGAATAGTTCTTTATTCAAGAAAAATTTTATGTAAGAAGTACATTTGACTCAACGTGCTTACTTTCTCATTGTGTTTACTGAATAGGGAATTCTTTCTACGATTCTTTTTAAGGATTATGAACACAATTTTAAAGTGTTGCGATTTGTTAGTACTCTTTTCGTATTCTATTTAGTGTGTTGCTTTTATTTAAATTATAAAAGAAACGCAAGTTCGCTGAATTAAAAAAGATAAATAAATAAATAAATAAAAAGAAAGAAAACATAAACAAATATCCTAAAATACTAAATACTATTATAGCGTTTAGACGTATAGCATAATCAACCACTGCAGTGTTTCTCAACCTTTTTTGACCTGCGGAACGGCAAAAGCGTTAAAAAAAAATAAAAAAAAAAAAAAAAAAAAAAAAAAAAAAGGAAAGAAAAAACGCGAATCTGTGATATTTTACTCCCTTCTTTCTTTTTTTTTCTTTTTGGAAAAAAAATGACGTAGGGAACGGCAAAGACTTGATAAAATTTTTTGTGAACAGTTGAGGGTTTTTAACTTTAAAAAAAAAAAAAAAATAGAGGAAAGGGTGTAAATATGAGCGCCCTCTCTTTTGTTTTTGATTTAACGTTACTTAAAGTTCGAAATATTCTACATTTTTGTCTTAGCAATTATAACAAATTATTAGCAATTATAACAAATATCCTAAACGCGAGAAGGGGAAACAATTATTAATCTTTTTGATTTCATTTTAAAAATGGCGATTTAATAATATTAAAGCGGCCAAAAATAGTTTAAAAACACGATAAAACTATACAAAACGGCAGAGAATTTATTTATTACAGGGAAAAAAATATTTATAGAAATCGCAAACACAACTGTGTCTTTCAGACCGGCCACAATCTCAGTGTACTCATATTTGGCACATAACACATTTCAACAACATCTATCCCCGAGGTTCATAGAATTTTCCATCACGAAAGATGCAAGTTGCATCGCTTGAGAAATAATTTTTGTTGATTGAAAAAAAAAAGAGATGGAATAATATAGGCACTTTGAACATGGGGGCCTATATTTGCACCAACTACACCTAAGAAAGATGAACACTTTCACTTGTAACGTGTGAAAGCGTGCGTGATAAAAGGTGTGCTTCAAAAAATAGCTTAATATTCCGCTTTCCGGATATTAATACGAAGTTGTTTTTAACTAAACGTAAGAACATGAAAAGAAAGCAATTTCACATACCTCTCAAAAGTTTTCAGTGTAGAAAAACAAAGAACACCTCTTCGTACTATAACTCACGCTGCATCTACATTTCTTGAAAAAATGTTTGCAACGGATCTCTACTACCTTATATTAGTATAAACGGTACCATCCTTAGAGCAGGAATTAGTAAATGGAGGGAGCACGTCCGATCATTGGCTTAGCAAAAGCTGACTCAAATATCCCAAGCCACGTGACTCCACAACAACGAATGGTTGGCACGTTTTGCGTGAAACAAGCAAAGGAAACCTGATTTCTTCCAATGCTTTGCTTCAAAATCTATCACGTGACTTGGGGTCTTTTCTTCACGATTAACTGTCTTCACACTGCCTCCATTACATCTCTTCTCAATGATACCATCTGCATTACTGATCGGCAGTCTTCAGTACCTCCCATAGCCACTAAAGAGGGGTGCCCGTGTTTACACCTGTGACCGTTTTTTCACCCTTTTCTCTATTAATGTGGTCCATATTTTAGGTGTCCACCGTTGCTTTGAATTTTTGAAAGAACAATAAAAATCTATAAAATGACTCATAGAGCCAGTAAGTACATACAACATACCAGACAGCCCGGTTACCACAGTCAGAGACTGCAGAGTTTCGTTCTTATTAGAACTCATCAGTCTGGATTAGGGGAGGGTGGGGCACAGTGAGACGTGGTGCACAGTGAGACAAACCTATTTTTTGGATTTTAATATGGGATTCTGGAATATAAAGTTGTTGCTTGTGTTTGCAGTCAAATGATGTTTTTTTTTTCTTATTTCAGGCCGGCAGTTTTTTTTTTTTTTTTTTTTTGACTCCCGCATGCACCGATTTATAATATTTTTTTATGAATGAAAATTAGTCATTTGATCACTTTCATTGTTTTACTTATGTAGCTAATTATCATAGAAAACATTTAAGATAGGCTTTAAACGAACTTCTTTAAATGTTGAATAAAACGAAAAAGGTAGAGTGGGGTACAGTGAGACAGTCGTAGTTGGGGCAGGGTGAGACAGTCTCACTGTGCCCCATTCTGAATTCTGACGCGAAGGGGATGGATTTTAAAATTTATTTTATGATCCAGGAGTGTTCAAATTGCTGTTTATTTACTTCAGAGGTACTTTCACTTCATCAAAAAGGCAAATTAAAATACGTAAGAGGAAAATATGGACATTTTCATACTATTCCATGATAAATTTATTTGTGACTAACCTTCTGATTCCAAGTGGCATTTCAGACAAAGTCGATCATAATAACCTGTAAATTATAGATAAAACTGATAAAAGAGTCCTCTTGATCTAATGTAGCAGTACGTGTTTTCTGAGGTTCTTAAAGTTACAGAGAATATCCAAAAACCGAAGACAGAAAAGGTCGAGCATTGAAGAAAGACATAAAAAGGGTAAAAGTATCATTGCAAGTGATACTCCTGGAAAACAAGTTTTAGAAAAAAAAAAAAAAAAAAACACGAAAACTAGAGAAATGAGAAAAAAAAAGGAGCCAAAAACATAGAAAATGTAGATTTACACGACACTACTGTTGAGGAAAAAAAAATTAAATGAAAGATCTGATATTTAATCAACTATGTTGACATGTGTGAAAATCTACCTTCTAGGTTTGAAGGGTTGGATCGTGAGACACTTAAAGTAGATTTTGTTCTGATAGAATTTGACATTAACTAAAAATACTTTTATGTTGGAAATGCTTTAATATAAGTTGAAAACGATGTAGACTTGTGCATTAGTTTTTTGCGCAAACGTAGAACCATTTTGACTGTTTTTATTAGACCATCTGTACCAGATGTTGCATCCGTTTCGAATAAAACTATTTAACAGTTGATAGCAGCTCTTACGAAAAGAAATGATACAAAGCAAAGTTAATATTTTTTGTGGTTTGAAAATTAAATTTTTCTTTAGATGTATGATCGAAATTTGAATATTTTTTCCTTATGATTTAATTTTGATTTTAAACATTGAACATAAAATGTTTCACTCAACCCTGCTGTCTCTCTGCGCTTTGTATGCTGTGTCACTGTGCCCGGTACGCTGTCTCACTGTACCCCATGCGTGGGGCACAGTGAGACAAAATTTTACGTTTTTTTATATTCTCAAAAACTTTAAATAGTAATGAAGTTTTTTGTGTCTCAGAAGTTTGTACACTTTAGCCGCTTTCCAAATCCGCCATAAAATTTTTCTTCTAGAATCAAAGTTTCCAAATTTCTTAAATTTAATATTTTTCGTCTCAGTGCGCCCTCCCCTCCCCTAGTGAATAATTGAGCTAGAGGCAGATGTTACCTCATTGAAGCTGAGAGCCTCAAGAAACTGGTAGATAAAGTAAATTTATCTCACCTCATCAATAGAGTTACATTACTTATACAGCGAACAATGAAGATCATTTGGTCATTATGAGTATTATATGGAGACTAGCTGACCCGTGCGAAGCTTTCAAGCTTCATTACGGTAATTTAAAAATTCGATTTTTTAATGGCAAACAGTCACGAATTGTTTGTTTATTTTTCACCGATGACGGTGAAAGAAGAAATAAAACCTATGTTTGTATTTCTTTAGAGATGTAAGCCCCCCCCCCCACCGAAAAAAAGAAACACACTTAAGATTTGCTATTCTGATGCTGCGATTTTAATGTGCGGTTCAGAATCCTGCAATAATTTTAAAATATATATTCATGGAAATTTATACCAAAACTATACTCCGGATTAAATGTCATGCAAAAGCAACAAAGCCCATATAGGGATCGAATTCACAACCTTTGCGTTTCCAATACGACCAACTGAGCTATACGGTATTATACAGTAAAGAAACGCTTATTTAAAAAAAAAAACGAATTTTTTGAAAAATCGCCACATTGTGAGTTTTTTGTTTATTTTTCGCCAAAACGGTCAAACGAAAATCTTTAAAATGATTTCTTACTTAAGAAATTTGATGATTATTCATAAAGTTATGGCGTTGTCCCCCCTCCCAAAAAAAAACCCTTTGGAATCAATGATGAAGAAATAAAAATTAAAATAATATATTTTTGCCCGGGTGTGACATCACACACAAAATCGAACTCAAGCCCTTATTATTATTAACATGACAGCATATGAAGCTCTATCCAACCGACCCAAAGTGTCTTTATTTGCTGATGCTATTCACTGAAGTATGTATAGTAAAAAACAGAAAAAAAAACTTTTTTTAAAAAATATGTTGAAGTATTAAATAAGTTATGAGCGTAGTAAAGCAACAAAATACAGTCGACTCCCGCTACAACGCGATTCAACTTACGCAAAATGGCTATAACGCGGATTTTTCACGAGTGACGAATTTTAGAGCTAACGCGAATTTTTCGTCTACAACACGAATATTTTTTGGAAGGAAGTATCGGCTTTGTTATTGGCTACTAAATATTGATTTCGTGAATGTTATTACATCCCTTTAAGAATCACTGACAATGAAAGTTCCCACACCAAACTAGTCTACACATTGCGTTGTTAGTGCATCAAATAGTCACTCATCATCTTTCATTTTTTTATTTTTAATATTTAAATGGATTTAATATAATGGGCACCTTAGTGGCACCTTCATCTAAAATTTGTGAAGATGGGAAGAAAAAGAAAGTTTCTGACTAAAAAAAAAAGCTAATATTCTCGATATGCTTGAACAACTACAAAACGTCGACGGTTGCGCGACAATAAGTATGAGTGAATATTTCCATACATACAATTAAAAGTCAAAACAAAAAGATATACATTAAAGTTCAGAACTTAGTTTCAATATTGAAGCTTGCAGAGCAGTCTAGTAAAGTAAATATTAGTCAGGAAGAGGGACTGTTGCCACAAATTGAAACGTTATAAAAGAAAAGGCGAAACAACCGTATTTAAAAATGTATTAGATAACGATCTGATCATGGAGCATAAATCATCATTATCTTCCTTTTTTAATTCCTAAATATTGTAACTGTATGTACTGTACAGTGCAATATTTATGAGCATTCATATTATAGTCAGGTTCAAATTATATAGCTTCAATATTATAGTGCAGCATTTTATTATTACTGCATACTGTGCTTACCGTGTTGTTTTATTTTACGTCTTTCCCTCTTATTGATCACTCTTTTTTGCATCTTAAAGTATTCATGTTGAGTAATACAATTTATTTTTTTTAATAAATACAGTAAAAGTTCAGTTCTTTATGTAAGAAACTGTAGTGGGTCATTATGCAAAAAACGTAGGTTTTTGAAGTTGGAATTCAAGAAAAAAAATCTTCAATTTTTTGGGAAACTAATTTATATTTTTCCTTTTAGGCACCTTTTTACTCTCACATAGTTAGTCACATTATTTATTATTTATTTTGTAACTTTCTTTTGTAGTTAACTGCGTAATAATAAGTAATTTTGGATGCGAACGGAGGGTAACGGATAGTAAATAGTATATATTTTAAATGTTATTTTTAAACTTTTCATTTAAATAAACATTGCATCTTGTATGAGGAACACGATTTGAACTGATTAAAATGTGCACATCTTTCTTAAAATGGATTTTTAAAAAACGTTGTACGCTCCATTTCTGATTGTATATCCTCCATTACATCTATACTGCCGTGTGCAGGTAAACTGCAGTATCTTAAGAAATGAGTTTTCGAGATATGTGACGAAACGCGTTTTGGATTCAATACTAACAATATCGAAATTTTGGAATTAGACGTCTTTTTCGCGCCTTTTTTCCAGCGGAAATCAAATAAGCGAGCTTGTACCATAAAGATAGCGTACAATAGATGACAAAAATGCAAAAAAATGAAAAATGAAAAATTTGCAGTTACTGCCCTTTACCTGCACACGGCAGTATACTGTAATGGAGGACATAGAAATGGAGGATATAAATACTTATGTTTTGCTATGCACATTGTGTTGATTTACGTTAAAGCAACATGTTAGTTAGAATTTAATTATAAAAAAGTGATTCACTTTTAACTATAGAAAAAATTTTTGTACACAAACAATTCTTTCCTTTTTTAATCAAGAATGGAGTATACACAAAGTTAAGGACCTATTTGACTTCAAAGATAATAATGCTGAAATTCTTTCACACTAAGTTCTTTAGCTTCACTATGAAGACCCAGAGTTGAAAAGGGCTAACTTGTGATTCTAAACCTCTGTAATGAACTGCCAGTACTGCCGTCAAAAGGAAATTCTGTTACTTAATTAAATCCTGAACGGAAGATACAAGAAATACTGTTACAGTGATTCAAATCATTATGAATTCCATATGTTTTTTTTATTTTATAACATAATTATTTCAACCAATTTAAAAAACATCAAATGATTCAAATTTCACTATTAAATCTGTTATATTTTTTTGTGTTGAGTAAATAAATGAAAAAGCACATGGGAAGAAATGTGTTGGGACATGTAACGGAGGCATACAAGTATCTCTCCGTTCAGTGAAAAAAACAATAAAATTTTTTTATAACATTATTAATTTGTATTGATCATTTTCAAAATTTGTTATACTTTTCGATATCTCATAAAAAAGTGTTTAAAGATAAATATTTTTGAAACTAGCCACCCTGAACCCAAAAAAGCGCGTTTTTTTGTAGAATGACCCTAGTGTATAGTTGAGGAATGTTTGAAAGTAGTTTGAGGTTTTTTTATAAGTGTCTAAAAGAATTTTGTATGCTTCTAAAAAGATTGTATTCATATATTTTTTCCACAACGCGAAATTTCGTTTTACGCAAGGAGCTTTGGAACGCATCCCTCGCGTAAGTCAGGATTCGACTGTAAGTCGAAACTTACGTTTCCTCACGCTTCTAACGGCATAAGAATTACAGGCTGCATCAAGGTTTCGAAACAGCGGGGAGCGTTTTTGTATCATTTAATTCTATGCATTGCCTTACAAATGTTATTTATTGTATGTTAAGTGTACATGTAAAGCGTGATAGTGGTCTAATTTTTCCATTCCGGCAGGGCGCCCAGAAAGGGTACAAACTCTGGTCCAGCTGGACCTCCGATTGAGCCATCCAGCTGTTGTGGATACAACGCAAGGTAAACTTATTAATTTAACCGAAACACTCAATCCGGTGTTTTTAAACAGCTTTTTTTTTTTCAGGAAAAATATTTTTTAGCTCGTGGGTCTATTTTTCATCATTAACCAGCACGATAAGCTTAAAAATGAGATGTAAATCATAGAATTTGATCAAGAAATAAGGAAATATCTCTCGTAGTGACAGAAAAAGAGACTACAGAAATAATATGTAAGGTTTGCATAGCGTTATTCAATAATTTTTATGTTGCTGGGACATCTTTAGCAAAGTATGCGTTCTATCTGTCTATTAGTTTTAATAAGTTATCTGAAACAAGTGTATGATATTCCAAGGATATATCATAATAATGAGATGAGTCTGAGATGTTAAGGTTATCCTTAACATCCAGCCTTTATCCTTAATGAAGCCAACTTTGTCCTTTGGGTCTAGGCTGTTAAAATTATCCTTAACATCCAGCCTCATTCTAAACCAAGTCTTTAACCAGCCTTTATACTTATAATTAACATCCAGCCTTATTCTAAACCAAGCCTTTAACCAGTCTTTATAGTTATCCTTAACTAAGTCATGAGGGTTTAGCTTTACTTTAAATATCACTTGAATGTGACTTATTAAAGATATTCAAAACTTTGAGACGAGTGTTAATTCTAAATATTTATAAATATATAGATTTATATTAGTCCTTAATGGCAGTTTAGAAAACTACTGCCAAACAATGAAAGTATGCCCTTTCTGAAAACCACTGTGACTTTAAATATTGCGTGCTATAAATGAACGCGGGGTATCGTATGATATGGTGTATCTAGATTTTGTGAAGTCTGGACAAAGTGAAATTTTTTCGCTGTCTTAAAGAGTTCGCAAAATCATTTGATATTCCTAACATTAATTTTTTTACTGAACCCTCGTTTATATGCATACTGATATGATGCAAACACTACCTCAAAAAAGCAAATAATTTGGTAATCTTTTACGTAGGAAAGCAAAGCAAAAGTTAAAGTGCTACGTAGGTATGAGTTACTTCAAGTCTTCTTGTACGAAGAAAGTTTCAATATCAATTCCTGGAATTTTACGTTGAATAATAATTTCAATGAGTTGATGCAGTGTATGTTTCACCGTTGTATGTCAAACATTAATAATGCTAAAGAGAAAATTTCTCACAACTGAGCGCATGATGTAAAACAGCATTTCTCAACATTTTTCCGGCTCAGAGCTGGTAATAGTTGCAGGGAAAACCGCGGACCAGTGGGCTTTTCTTTCTGATAAACATTCGCACTGGTTACTGCAGTATTAAGCCTGTATAATTTTGCTTATGTGACCCATAATGTTAATAAAATGTTTGCTGCTGCTAATTTGTCAAGCTGAGTCGAAGTGGTGAAACACAAAGAACATGTCATAATCAGTAAGAACAATTACAGACAAAAGGGGGGGGGGGTGTCGAATATGCCCTGAGCTATCCCAGAGAATTTGGCGCCTTGAATAAAATTATTGTTGCACCTCAACCTCATCAAATTTTGTTACATATATTTAACCCTCAATAAACTTTCTACTTAAAAACATAGCACAACAATATTTCCATGCGTTTATTACACAGAAAATCCATGAAATATGGAGGGAAAAAAAAACTGTTTGAACGTATAGGCGGGCTCTACCGAAGCAACACACAATCGCATTGAATACAGTAGAAATAAACAACACAGGGACTTTTTGTAAAGAATGAATATATAAGTGTCTTAGCTTCTTAATTTATTCAAGCACTGGATAAGATTCCAGTTCTTATCTAAAACAGCGGCGTACATTTTAATATGCGAAATGAATTAATTTTTATTTCTTTATATACATTGTTTTTCTGCAAAATAATTTTTTTTTTCAACGTGGACAGGTAAAAATCTCAAATTTCCAGTCAGATTTTTATGCGGACCGATCCGGTCCGCCGGACCAGTGGTTATGAGAATCGCTGATAAGACAGTATGTAGGTTTTGCATAAATAAACTCCAGATATTTTATACCAACATATATTTTCTAAAACATTTTCCATTTTTGGTGGCCTTTGATAACGTTTCAAAAACAGGTGTAATTTCAAAACAGATCAGATTAGCTTATTAAGATTAACGCTTAGAAAAGTTCTTTAAAAAGTGTGTGATTGTTTCGACTGCGAGCATATTTACTGCAGATTTGAAAAAATACCCTCTAGGAACAAGACTATCAACTATGCACTACGCTCCCCTTTACAGATTTAAGAAAATAGCGTGTTATAAGATCAATACATTTTGTTTCAAATATCTTAGCAAACATTTAGACAGAGCATTGACGTCATTTTCTTTTATCTTAACATCTTGTTTGCAACCATATTACTTAATTTAAGCTGTAGAATTCCTCAGCGGTTTCTTGATAATTCTTGGAATAATGAATTTGGTTACTGGTGCTTAGGTTAGAAAAATAAGATTTGAGGTGCTGATGAAGATCACGTAGCACAAAATAACGGATTTGGATTAGTTTGAGCCTGATATTGCTGGATACTTAATTAGAGGATAATTTTCTAGCTTTTGCGAGAATCTTGTCTTAAAATGAGGTATTTAACTTTTTGTCTGATTCAAATTTGAAAAAAAATCCAATATTTTAAAAATGTGTGTCATTTATTTATCGAAAACATTATGCGATTCAAAGTGAAGCATAACTAATTTTTTACTTATATGTATATAGTTTTTAATTGTTGAAAATTTTACTTTGTATAAATTCTAGTTTTTAGTTCTAGTAAAGTATTGGAAAGGCTATTTATGAATCATTATTTACACTTATCAGTTTTAGTCTAATGGAGTTTCCTTATGAGAGTATAAAATCAAAGTCAAATAAAAACAATATCTCGACTAAAAAATATGTTTTGTAATTACAAGAGCTTCTTAGGCTTCTAATTTGCATTGTAAATTTCGACTGTTTAGATGTTTAGTTTTTCTATTAGCTTTATGTTCATGTTTAAAAGGTATTTTCTCATGAAGGGAAAGTGAGGCCACACCTTTAAGGTTTGAAGTGAAACTGAAAGATATTTATAGTAACTTCTATTATTAAAATAAGTTAGCATACTTTATTATACATTTGAAAGGTAACATTCTGAGTGTAGAAGTGTTGATGTTCATAAATATTTTACATTAAATTTTTTTGTCAACCCTTTGCAAAATGATGGTGCCCCCGTGTTTGAAAAAACCGGACACCACAAAACAACAATAAAAAAGGCTGTTTAAAAACGTCTGTTCAAAAGTTGGGGGGGGGGATGAAAAAAGACACAAGCTAGACCAAAAAGTTCTATAATAGGGTAGAGACGATATCTGGCAACAGTTCCATGTTCCAGCAAGGGGAAAAATTAGAGTGGCAAAATACAAGAAATTGTATTGATTCCGAGTCAACTGAAATATTACCACTCTAATCTTTATTATAAATACCACTCTAATCTCTCTCGAACTAGTCTCCGTGCTTGGTCATGGCGGCCAATGGAAGCAGTATACGAGTCGTTCCTCTACCCTATTATAGAGCTTTTTGAGCTAGACAACACAAAATAATGATGTTTATACAACTACACTATAAAGAATGATTACCAGCAAAATAAAAAATGAAGTACTGTATTTTCCCACACAATCCAAACAGGCATCATAAGATCATCTAGGCCTGTCATTTTGGTGATGGGGGGGGGGGAAGGGTCAATTGATTTTTGAAACATAATATAATTATTCATTTTTGAATATAATTCGTTTTTTTTTCATGTAAAACGTATCAAATTTATACTCTTTGCCCCATGCCCCCTAGAAAATCTTGAAACGACTATCTTGTGCTCTCAAAACTAGGTAGGGGAGAGGGGGCACAATTGAAAGTTTAAAAAATGTTTTATTTTTCATATAGATTGCTTCACAATAGTTTTGCCTAACTGCAACAAAATATGAAAAAATTTACCATTTTACTTGTACTGTATTGAGTGGGCAAGGGTTTCACTTTTTCATTTTTGTATCCTTGAAAGAATAAAGTTATAAGTTTTTTGTAGATAATCTTTTGTACCTACAATTCTAAATGAATTTTCAATATTTAAAGGAAGATTTTAGATTTAGCTTGTAAGTGACTTGATTCGTACGAAATCTTAACCTTTTTTCAAAAACTTGAATACAAATGTTGCAGTTCTCGAGGTAAACCCAATTCTAAAGGTAACTTGAGAAAACCAACGTAATTATACATGAAATACACCGCAAGCTCAGTCAATTCCAACCGAGGACTGCAGTTTCGTGCTTATTAGCACTCATCACCCCGGCATAGTAGTGACTGAGCTGAAGGTGGAAAATCCTTAATAGTACGAGATCCGGCTGCAGAATTCTGCACTAATCGAGTATAAAGTCAAAATAAAATTTTTATATTACATTATGAAAGGGGCAATGTGTTTTGGCTAGGTTGCCTAGCAAGAAGTGCCCGCAAGTATTTTTTATCAAATTAATATTGTTTGACAATTTGGGGTAAAAATGACGCATTTGTTATTAAAATAAACTATACTCTACTTCAAAGACATACACCGCAAGAACTTGAAAAGTTATAGTTGACGTTGCGCAACTGGCCGCTACCTATTCGCAGCCACATGTAAACGGGTACTATAAGTGCACATTTATGCACTCATAAAGTATAGTCATCATTTATATATCAAATTGAAGCTAATTTTTTTCTGAGCGTGATAAACTAAGGTTGCCTATGCAAAAATGGCCGCAAGTGGTGGTTGCCAGCTGTTAAAGATTGCTTAGAATGAAAGAGTTAGCCCTGTGCAATATTCGTTCGACAGGGATAGCTATAGCCAGCTCTACGCATGGGCGTATCCAGAGAGGGGCAAGGTTGGGCAGCTCCCTCCCCAACTTCGAAAATAAAAAATATTTAGATTAAAAAAAAATAATTGACGGTTGTTTCAATTTCTAAATTTATCAAAGAGCTCAGATGTAGTAACTTGTTCCTGAGTTTGAAAGTGTATACATCTTCTTTGGGAGCTCACTGAAAGGGAAGGCAATTAGTGCTTAGTTGGTTTAATACCGCACTCATTTTATAATTTCATTGCTTCCAAAATCTTGGAATAAAAAGGGGGGGGGGGAGGGTGCTAAAAACCAGTCTCCTAACTGCCCAAATGATGGGCCTTTTCAGGTACGCCCCGGACTCCCCTGCTGCTACCTCCCCTCTCCTTTCATGGTTGAACTGGATACGCCCTTGGTTGTACGAGTTTTTAAAGTCATCGCGCATGCGTCAATTGTTAGTGTTCTCAACCAACGGAGCAAACAGTAGTAGAAACAAATTTCAAATGCTCCAAAAAAATAAAATTAATAAATTTTTGTGTGGTTACATTTAAAATCCCATATAACATGCATTCCTCAATAAAAGGTAAAATTAATTTGTATTGTAAAAATATTTAAATAACTTTCTTGTTTTTCTGAAAAATTTTCTGTATAATATAATTATCTTTTCATTAATAACTAAGGTTATATTCTTTCACAAATATTAATCTTTTATTTTTATTTTATAGATGAAAGACATTTTACCTTTTATTGAGGAATACATGTTATATGTAATTATTATTTAAAATGTTTATTATTTTAAATGTAACCAACAAAAATTTACTAATTTTATTTCTTCTGGAGCATTTGAAATTTGTTTCTACTACTGTTTGCACCGTTAGTTGAGAACACTAACAATCGACGTATGCGCGATGACTTTAAGAACTCTTACAACCAAGGGCGTATCTAGCTCAACCAGGAAAGGAGAGGGGGGAGGCAGCTCTAGGGAAGCCCTAATGGGCGAATTCGGCAAATTGTGTTTCATGATATGGCAAAAATATCCCCATTCGGAAAGTTTTGTTTGACGATATGAAAAAAATATCATTTGGCAAAATTTGGAGTTTCATTGGGCGAATTATGATTATTCGGGGAAATTTGGAATTTCATTCGGCCCATTGAGGGTTTCCATCCAGGTAAAATTTAAAGTTTGGGGCGCACCTGAAAAGGCCCATCATTTGGGCAGTTAGGAGACTGGTTTTTTTAACACCTCCCCCCCTTTTATTACAAGATTTTAGAAGCATTGACATTCTAAAATGAGTGCAGTATTAACCCAACTAAACACTAATTGCTTCCCCTTTTCAATGAGCTCCCTAAGAAGATGTATACGTTCAGAAAAAAATAGCTTTAATTCGATATATAAATGATGACTATACTTTATGAGTGCATAAATGTGTACCAATAGTACCCGTTTACATGTGTTCGCGAATAGGTAGCGACCAGTTGCGCGCAGCGGCAACCATAACTTTTCAAGTTCTTTAGGTATATTTCTTTGAAGTAGAGTATAGTTTATTTTAATAACAAATGCGTCATTTTTACCCCAAAATATCAAACAATATTAATTTGATAAAAAATACTTGCGGGCACTTCTTGCTAGGCAACCTAGCCAGAACACATTGCCCGTTTCATAATGTAATATAAAAATTTGGCTTTACTTTAAACTCGATGAGTGCAAAATTCTGCGGCCGGATCTTAGACTATAAGGAAGCCAAGAGTGCCAAACAAACTGGTAGCTAATACAGAATTAGCACTGACTAGACGAGTGACCGAAGCAATGGTTCGGTTCAACTCGAATATTGAATATATGCCGGGCTGATGAGTGCTAATAAGCACGAAACTGCAGTTTTCGGCTGGAATTGACTGAGCTGGCGGTGTATTTCATATATTTCTGCCTCAGCCCTGGCTACAAGGCGGTAACTTACTGAATACAACGTAATTATAGCACATATATTCAGATTACTGCATACATATGTCTCAGGGTTTCAAGGAACCCCTTTTTCAATGCAAAAGATGTGAGCTTTTGGATATAAAGACATCTGCCACGTAAACCCTCACAAAGTAAACGTTCTGTAATTGTGTTGGTTTTCTCCAATTGTTTTTCAGCACATAGGTATTTCTTTCTTTTTTAATTCTAACGGTGTTAGAACTTAGAAAATGTACTTTTAGAGCAAAGATATTTTCATTAATTTTCAACTATGATTTATGCATGCATATGGAATAAGTTGGAATGCACTGATTTGACCAGTTGTTTTCTCACTCACTGTTGTATGGTCAGACTAAAAACTCGCTGAATTCAAGTATTTTCAGGAAATGCACAAAAAAGTTATTCAACAATATTAAAACACTTATTTTCCTTATAAGGTTGGTTAAAACTGAAATACGGATAAAGCTTTCAAACTTTTTTGCACTAATCATGTTAAAATTCATCACAGTGACTTGGTTTTGCACATATTTCTGTTTTGTGGAAGTTTTTCCAAATCATAGTACTATAGTTTAAGCGAGCATACAACAACAAGAATTTTTGTATGAAATATTATCAATAAGAGTTTAAGAGGAGGGGTCCCATTAAACCCGCAAATGTTTGCTATAAGGGGTAAGTGGATCCCCCTATAATAATGGAGGTTTCAAAATCCAAAGAAACTCTGATTAAATATTTGTATTAGTGAAATACAAGCCAACTATGATGACTTAGTGGGAATTGATAGCTTAGCCTAAAAAACTGCTAAAGCTGGTGATTATGTATTTGTGAACCATACATGAGAGAAAACCATTAAGATTTAAGTAGGTCTAATATTGGAAGTTGATGATACAACTTAAAAAATACGGTTGCATTTGCAAGAACGAATAGAAATAGTGGCACTTTTTATTAGCATGGTGCAGATGATGTTGGAATAATTACTGTGGATGAAGCGATAATCCTTAGCCAACTATACATAGACGCAGTCATTTAGTGCTTTCGATCTCTTTTTCCACTTATAGTTTTGGCTAAATTACTCAAATTGATCTTAATCGACTGTATTACGTTCATTAAACACTCTTTTATATGTAAAAGTAAAATATATACCTACAGGCTTTCAATACATTTCAAAAATGAAATTGTTTTGTTTTGTTTTTCGTTTTAAAATTAAATAATGATTTGAAAGACAGTAAATATCTCATACACGGAAACATTTACAAAAAAATTCACACTAAAAATTTAAATACTTTATCATGTAAGATCCCCTTACCCTTTTTTTTTAGATATGCTTCATTTAAATTTGAATAAAAGGGGGTGACTCACTTACCCCTTACTACGGATTAAGTGGGACACCAATAACCAATCCCATGTTTTAAAAATATAATCGCTAAGATTATTAAAGCATTATTAAAAAAAATGATGAACTTCTATTTATTAATAATGTCCAAGATAAAATAAGACAATATTTTTTTTGTTTAAAAAAATTTGTGTAAGGTTTCAAAAACGAACTATTCTCAAAACGGGTTCTACTTACCCCTACCAACCCAATAGTATAATCAGATTTGAAATATACCAACTTAACAATTCAAGCAATATTGAAATTAAAAGAAGGATAAAAAGAATACTTTTGAAAGGTTCGTCTGAATAATAGCAAAAGTAAATGAATAAAAAAAAAAAAAAAGCACTATTCTGCTGTTGCATTTTTTATTTATCGCTTGCCAAACTTAACTTGTGTTTTATTATCAATCCTAAAAAATAGTTTTGAGTAATAATGGTAAAAAAAATAAATTGGTTATGATCAAATGTATCCAAATCTAAAATATTTGCTTTTCATCAACTAATTATAGGCACTTTAGCTTGAAAGGATCTTATATATCTTAATTAATGGCAAAAATGTCCCATATGGTAGAAGAAAACGCTAAGGACGTGCGTTGCGATAAAACTGCTAGTTGATATTTAAAAAAAAAAACGTAGCGATGTCAGGTTCTTAAAAACTAAACTCTTCAAAAACTTAAATGAAAAAAAAAATCACTATTTGTAATATTAAAGCATTAAGAGCCATTATTTTGAAATTCAGACAAAAAACGGAAATTTTGGCAGTGACCATTTTTGATTTTCCTAATTTTTTTATATGTCAAAGTAGGTCATAAGAAGGGAACATTCTGAAATTTTTAGCCTTCCAAAAATTTTCTTTCGCTCGTTAAAAATTCCCAAAGTTTGAGGTTTTGCAGCGCTTTTTTAGAAAAATTCTAAAAGTCGCATTTCAGTGCGCTTTAGCTCTTTACAGAAACACCACCCCACGGTTATATTTATATTTATTGATTGTACTATATCTAGTGATGATGACTTCATAGTTATTTTGGTTGGGGGTTGTTGCTTTCTTCAGATAAGGGGTCGCAAAGTATGGATTTTATCCGTTTTCGCGCAAGTTTAACCTGCGTTATTCCCCCCAAAAAGCCGCCCCCCCCGGAAAAAAATGTGACATATATTGAAAGTTTATACTATAAAGAGAGTAAATAGCACAAAATTTGTTTGAAGTTTAATTTTTTTTAGGAGAAAAATGCCCTGATATTTTTCAAATTTTCAAAAATTGTGCTTTTTTGATCGCAATCAACTCAAAACAGCATCACTAGGAAAAAAAAACCTTTTATATATTATGGTACCTGGCTATGTGTAAAACATCATGAAAAAGAAAACAGCATGGGATCTCTTCTTGTTTTTTAGAAAATAATTTTTTTTGTATCTCATTTTATGCGTTTTCTCGTGCGTAAAACGTGTGTCCAGTATGCAGATTAGATCTGCTAAAACTTAAAAATGTAGAAAGAATGTATATATGTATGTATGTATAAAGAAAGAGAAAAAGACTAGCATTACTTTATTTTTCTGATTTTTACAAATTGATGGTATTTTAATTGCAGGTAAATCAGAAGACGATAAATCGATATTATATGTATATATATATATATATATATATATATATATATATATATATATTGATTTATCCTTTAATCCCAAAATAATTCTTTCTTATTTATGTCCATAGCAATGGAAGAAATTTCATGAACAATATCTGCTTCACTTTAATCTAAATGTCTATTTTTTATGTTATCTTCAAATACCTCTAAAAGGCTGTCGGTTCTTGATTAATCAGTATTATTTTCTTTTTTTTTGCTTTGTATATCGGATAAAAGCAGCTTGAATTTGACTTTTTGTCAGATATTGTTCGGTTGGAATATTTTAATGTCTTCAATCATCTCTATTCTCATTGCATGTTCTACTTGGTCGGGCGTCTGATTTCTCCCGGTTTTCTCACCATAAAGGAACTTTTCTTAAAAAAACTCTGTTTCATTGAAAATCGTGTACTTTTACGAGTTGGGAGAGCCCACCCCTCACATGAGATTGACCAAATGTTTTCTTCTTTGTTTTCTCCTTGTTGACTGATAGATGCCTGACCAAGACCATAAGAAACATAACTCTGCACAGGTATTTGAAGATGACATAGAAAATAGACATTTAGAGGAAAGTGAAGCAGTTCTTATTCATGAAATTTCTTCTACTGCTATGGACATAAATAAAAAAGAATAATTTTTGATTGATACGATAAATCAATATATATATATATATATATATATATATATATATATATATATATACACACACACAAATATGATGTCGATTTATCGTTTTCTGATGTACCTGCAATTAAAATACCATCAGTTTGTAAAAATCAGAAAAATGAAGTATTGCTAGTCTTTTGCTTTTTGTCTTTTCACACATATATACATTCCTACTACATACTGTCCAACCACGGATTGCATAGAATTTTCAAATGTCCAAATAAGACGAATCTATGTGAAAAAGAGGGAAAAGTAAAAATTTTATGCGCGTATTCCGCTCATTTGAATGAGACTCTGCTTCTGCAAAAGCTGACATCGGTAAAAATATAATAGATTCGTCCATTTCCGGCTGTAAAACGGATGTTTGTCTTCCATGCAATCCGTGGTCAGACTATAGTTTAAGTTTTAGCAGATCTAATCTGCATACTAGACACACGTTTTACGCGCGAGAAAACGCATAAAATGAGCTACAAAAAAATTATTTTCTAGAAAACAAGAAGATCTCCCATGCTGTTTTCTTTTTCATGATGTTTTACACATAGCCAGGTACCGTAATATATAAAAGGTTTTTTTTTCCTAGTGATGCTGTTTTGAGTTAATTGCGATCAAAAAAGCACAATTTTTTAAAATTTCAAAAATATCAGGGCATTTTTCCCCTAAAAAAAATTAAACCTCAAACAAATTTTGTGCTATTTACTCTCTTCATAGTATAAACTTTCAGTATTTGTTAAATTATTTTGGGGGGATGGCTTTTGGGGGGAAATAACGCAGGTTAAACTTGCGCGAAAACGGATAAAATCCATACTTTGCGACCCCTTTATCTGAAGAAAGCAACAACCCCCAACCAAAATAACTATGAAGTCATCATCACTAAATACAGCACAACCAATAAATATAAACATAACCGTGGGGTGGTGTTTCTGTAAAGAGCTAAAGCGCACTGAAATGAGACTTTTAGAATTTTTCTAAAAAAGCGCTGCGAAACCTCAAACTTTGGGAATTTTTAACGAGCGAAAGAAATTTTTTGGAAGGCTAAAAATTTCAGAATGTTCACTTCTCATGACCTACTTTGACATATAAAAAAATTAGAAAAATCAAAAATGGTCACTGCCACACCTTGTCTGAACTTCAAAATAATGGCTCTTAACATCATAAATCGCACTGTAGATAAAAACTTAGATTTGGAAAAAATGTGGTGAAGGGTTTTTTGAAAGATGCTATTTTGAGAATCCACTGGTTATGTTCCTGGAATATCGATTACGAATTTGAAAAACTTATACTATTTGACAATACAAGGCAAACCTTCCCATTACTGTTTGGCTGCCCAAAACTAGTCATTTTCTCCACTAAGAGTAGTTTTAAGTAACTAAAAATTATTTGGCTGATAAATCGATGAAAATTGTCAGATTACCGATTAATCAGATTATCCCAAAAATTATCGGTGTTCTTCTGCTAAAGCGTTATGTTCCCAACTTATTTTCAGCATTATCCCTCAAAATTTTGAACTCGAATATCTCCTCGAATGTTGACCGTAAATGTTTTTGTTTTGTGTGTTTGTATTATTTTTGTATGTTTGTGATTTCCCTAAACATGGATGCGATGACCTGAGGAACAAATAAAAAGTGTAATTTCGTTTTTTTTTTCATTATTTTTTTCTTTTCAAACTTTTAAAATCTTAACTCTGCATCTTATTTTAACCATTTTCGCAATTGGAAGTATGCATCTAAGATTGATCTAACGCTAAAATGGAGGTCATGCAGGTCAAGCACAGACACCCTTTATATTAGTTTAAGCGTATCAAGCAAAATATTTTCAGTTGCATCATAAAAATATTTTCAAAACTTTTATGCCGATCAGAAACGAGTTCATCATTAAAAATATTTCTTTGAAGAAATTTAAAGATTCTGTATCACTTTGATTTTGAATGCTTTCGTAAATTTTACAATACTTCATCATTATCTTTTATTCGTCCATAAAATGTCAACAATTTATTGATAGATTAATATTTATTTTTATCATGAGCAATACTATCACCCGTCAATGAGTAATCATTGCTATTTTATCAGCACGGTTTTATTTCATTTTTAGTCGATTGATCACAACTTCAGCTGTTCAGTGTATCGTCGGTTGCATCTTTTTATCAATAAACCAATATAAAACTCACTTTGTTTATAAAAATATAAAAATCTTTATTATTCAATAGCTCAATAATAAATTTTAAGGTGTGGGAACGTGTAGTTTACTTTTGTTAACTACTGGAAGTATGAAACTACTGAAAATAATCTTTTTTCATAATTTTAGGTAGCGTCTAATACACTACCATTGCTATCTTAGTTATAATTTTACGCTTTCGATAAAATTAAGTTTTGAATTATACTTTCAAAAATAATAATTAAAATGTAAAGTAAATGAATGAAGAAGTAAAAAAAAAACCTTTATATGGAAAATATTTGATCACATTTTTGAAGTATTAGTCATTGAACAGCTCAACAGCTCTCTTTCTCTTTTTTTCAATTGTCTGAGTGTGAAAGGGGAACATTTTTGGGAATAATTGATAAAACTTCAACTGTTTTTGAAAAATTTACTGATAGTAACTTTGCAAGAACTCGATCAGAATAAATAGGATTTTTAAAAATTATTTCAAAACCGAGCAAAAGCATTTAATGGACAATTTCAATGTAATACAGAGCTGACTGTTCACAGTTGTGAACAAATGTGAATAGTAAAAAAAAAAAAAAAAAGAGATTAAGACGTTTTTTTTTTATTCTTTCTTTTTTTAACTTCTTCATTGAAACATATTTTCCCTCTTTTTCTAAACATGTAAATGGACCAAAATACTGATTAAAATGCTACATATAACTAAAATTTTGCTACTTTAAGTTTGATATTAAAAGAGGCTATAGCCATATACGTGGCTGTTAGCCAACCTCTCTGCTCTACATTTCTTAATGCCATACCTACAAAAATTATTCGCCGCATAACAATAAAATCACAGAAACTGCAATAGAAAGTTCTAGAGAACGGCACAAACTTTGCAGCTGTTCCACCATCAAACAAAATTCTCGACTTTTAAGGAGAAATTAATAGATCTGTGTGACTTTCACCTGTCAGTCATTACGTATATTTTTACATTTTTCTTTGTTTTAGGCCCATTAAGAAATTCATTAGCTGTTCTCTTGGAGCACGCTTTCAATTCGGCTGCTACGCGCAGTTACTTCTTTCTGCACAAAATCAACGCATAAGTAACTCATTTGTCCTGTTTCGATGTAACATTTGCATTTTTATCACTTTAATTGCAACTAAACTTAATTTTTCTAGTTTGTTTGAAGCAAGTACATTTTTAATTGATATTTATGTGTGTGTTAAAAACTTATGTCTTGTGGTTATAGTTTCAAAAATTAACTATTGGTTTTAATTTGTCAGTGTCGATTATTTTAAGCTGTTCTCTTGGAGCACAATTTCAATTCGTTGCTACGCGCAGCAACTTCTTTCTACACATAATCAACGCATAAGTGACTGACACTCATTTTTCCTGTTTCGATGAAACATTTGCATTTTTTATCATCACTTTAGCTGTAAGTAAAGTTAATTTTTCTAGTTTGTTTGAAGCTAGTACATTTTTAATGTATATATACGTGTGTTAAAAACTTATGTTGAGCTATCTTTGATGAAACTTATGTTGATGTTTGGTTATAGTTTCAAAAATGAACTATAATTTTTAATTTGTTAGTGTCGGATGCAGTTATCAAGAAACAATGGTGCGGTGCCCAGACGCTGCAAATGATGCGCCTACTAACTTGAGCATCATCGGATTTGAATCCGGTAAGAAATTTTTTCCTTTGTGAAATCGTAGTTTTTTTTTTTTTTTTTTTTTTTAACATCGTAGAAAATTTTCTTTCTTACTTCTTCACTTATATATGAAGTTTTGAATGCGTAAATAATATGCCAATGAAGCATCATGCTTTTATTTTTGTCTTGACATTACAGTCTTTAAATTCCGTGTAAAGCTTTAAAGTAGTTTCATACGGTGCTTTAATCTTGCGTTTTAGACTATTGTAAATTCAAATTGATATCTTTTCGTGCAAAGGCAAATCTGAGGTTATTTTAAGTAAGACATTTTAAAATAAATAAGAAATGCAGTTTCAACATTTTGCTATGCTTCTAACTGAAATTCATTCTCATGCAGCATTGTTTTTGTCGGGAAAATGGTGACTTGTTCAATCCACCCAATCAATCTTTCAACCCCCTCCATTACTGTCATTTATTAGGGTATTATAATTGGAGTATTGATCCGAAACCTGTAACTAAAATAACAACAGTAATCGAGGTTGTGAACATTAAAAATTTCAGCTATCTTTTTGTATTTTCAATTTTTTTATTTAAATGAATCCTCAAATTTTCACTCACTTGAAATATAACTATCTCAGTCAGCAACTCCTAAAATTTAAAAGTAATAAATCATCAAAATGTGCTTCACATTGAATTTCAAAATTGATAGATTTAAGATTAAGATTGAATTATTGATGTTTCCCTGCTGTCATCATCTATTAATAGTCTTTGTTTAAGTAAAACACTAAGTTTTGTCTAACTCTAACATAGCAAGATGAGTTTGCGAACGTTTAAAAGACTGTTATAAATTTACAAAAAGTAAGAAATGGTCCACTACTATTGATATAAAAGTTGGCATCGGTGATATTTTTACTAGAAATAAGTTTTATTTTCATTGGATATCGAAAAATATTATAATACAGTCGACTCTCGATAACTGAAAGTCTTATAACTCGAATCTTCTTTTATCTCGAAGTTTTCATTCGGTCCCAAAATAAATGAGCGTTTTCAATGTTAAGTTGTCTTTATATCTTGAATGTACTTTCTTTAAGTCGAAGTTTTTACAAGTTTCGTTTTTATTTTAAGTATATAAACGAAGTCGAAATCAGATTTTTTTTTTTTTTTTGCATTAACACATTGTTTTGCTTATCAGCTTATATGAGGGTTTTTTTTCTTTTATTTGCAATAGTGCTCCTTATTTCAATGCGTGCTGTATGGTTTCGAAGAAAAACAGGCGACTAGGCCCCTTTTTGCCGTGGCTGACGACCTAAAATTTTATTGCTAGCCAGTCTTTAAGAGACTTAAAATTTTGATAAAAGTTAAAACAAGTAACCTTTACTTTCTGGATAACTCAAAGCTTTTACAACAAAAAGACGCTTAAAGCAATATGAACTGAAATCAAGAGAAACGAAATTGGGCCTATGACATACAAATTTAATGACGTTTAATGATGCGATAAAAAATGTAAGCAGTCAAAAATAACTTCGTTTTTCGAAGTACACCAATACCTGTTTTTATGCGGTGGATAGGGACCGCATAAAAAAATTTCAATAAAAGAAAAATGTTCGAAACTTCACGAGTAGCTTTAAAAAGTTGTTTTTGAAACGCAGTTATTATTATTATCTTTTTTTGTGTGCGGTGGATAGGGACCGCATAAAAAAAGTCTCCTGTAGAAAATAACCCAAAATGTTAGACCTATACGAAATCGAAGTAAACCAAGTGATGATAATTTTGCCGACTCCCAAAAAATTTCCCGAATAAGTAAATTTTTGGGAGGTCACAGTGATTTCCCATCGGGATACCCCTGTCGTCACTTGAAGATACTACCTCGAACTCGTTTTGGAAATCATTTCCGCACGTTTTATAAATAATTTTCATATAGCGCACAAAAAAAAAATAAATAAAATAAATAAATAAATAAAAATAAAATATAAAAAAATAAAAAAATAAAATAAATAAAAATAAATCGCACCAAAAAAGACCGCACAAAAACGGTTTTAGGTGTATCTTAATATAATTTATTTTTAAGTAACATATTTACGTAGTACTCTAATAATTAATTTTTTTCAAACTATAATTGTTATAGTCTATCCATTATTTACTATTTTTTAAAAGGAAATAAAAATTGTTTAAAAAACTGGGACAGTAACTTACGATAACTCAAACTTCCGATTACTCGAAGGTTTTAGCCGGTCTTTTGGGAGCCGGCCCCAAGTTATTAAGAGTTGACTGTATACTGTTATCGATTAAAAAGGTGAATAATAGAAAAAGTATCTAAAATTACTATAGAAAAATTAGTTCGTTTTCAAAATATTTATGAGTTTCAAAACATTCCGTTTCAAAGATTTTTTATTTCAGAAAATATCTTTTATACATAAAGCTGAACACGCAACCGGAATTATTTATTATTATTATTTTAAAGATTGCGATTACTTTAAAAGTAGTAAAGCTTTAAATAGTTACAATTTTTATTAACATTGATATTTCAATCTAAATCTCAATTACATCTTTTTTCATTGACCGTATATTAAAGTTATAGCTATCCCCATGAATTTTACTCAATTATTTTTTGTGTATGGACGCCTATTTAGGGCTTCTAGTGAAAGAAATATCAAAACATCAAATAAGTTAATTGTAGAAAAATAAACAAATGAGGTATCAAACAGCATTTTACTAAATATATACAATTTTATATCTTAATGAATATTGAGCCCATACAAAAAAGTAGTTGTTTATTTAGCTTTTTAAACAACTAAATAACTATCAACTCAACCGAAGAAAAATATATAGTTTTGAATCAGTACTTTACTCATTTGATACTTACATATCGATAATTTCCTTTCAGAACTCTCCCGATTACGATAACACAAAGCCCGATAATCGATCAATAACCTGAAGCACATTTGATATCAATTGGGTGTTAGGTGGTCAGAAACATGAGAATAGCATTCCCATAAATATATCATTTGCTATTAGTAATTGCAATATTGGTACACGGAATACGAATATTTTATTTACCAGCTATTTTATAGTTTTGAAATGCGGTAATTGCTGAGGCAAAATACCGGTACTTTTGGTATTCGCTGAAAACACTAAATCAATTAAAGATTTAGAATTTTTAATTTAACTTATTAAATACTTACTGTTATTTTAAATGTGTGGAAAAGCCAGTAGAAATGCATTTATATGCCGAAACAAAACGTGAAAAATTTTTCTAGCTTATACAGTAGATGTTGCGGCAAGAGTCTAAAGCTGCTACATCTAATGGATAAACTGGACGGCCTAAGCTGCAGCTGTCACATTCCTTCCGGTTCTCCCCTAATTAGCAAATCTTTGTTTGTCAACGTTAACTTTTTTTTTTTTTGCGTCTTCACAGCGACTAAAGTTTTCTTTCTAAACTATACATATGACTAACAGTACCCGCACGGCGATGCCCGTGCTAAGAATTTAAAGAAAGTCTGTTGAATAAAAAAAATCCACGATCCTTTCCATCCTTTCTGATGTGAAATCGTTTTTCTTCAACTAAAATGCGTACACACATTTCCAAAAACCTATTCGAGTCTCTTTGGAGTTTAAAACTATTCGCCAAAACACATAAAAATATTAGCATTAGTTCTAAAACTCAAAATAATCCTTCAACTGTATAGTTCATCGCTTAACGCGCCAAGCAGTAGCGTACCTAGGAGGTCTGGCGCCCCTGGCAATCTTCAGAAATTGCGCCCCCCCCCTTCCACACACAGCGTCGTGCTGATGAGAAGTCAAGTCACCGGAGGTCACTGTGACCTCCCCAAAAATTTTTTGGGGGGAAATTTGACTAATTGATTTAACATATTGTTCCCTTAATATTCTAATTTTCTATTTTTAAATTGTTTTCAATGTTGCCCAATTTTCCTTCGTAGTAGATGTTATGTATGTATATATGTGTGCATACCTAAATTTTACCCTTTAGTAAAATTGGAAGTTATTCGGTATATCAAAATTCTCTCTTTCCGAAAAATTTTAGTTCTCCCAACACCATTTCACAAAAATTCAATGAAACCAATAATATTTGCAATTCGTTACTAAAAATAAATAATGTACGTTCTTAAACCAAATGAGAATAAACATTTTTCAGTTCCGTTTGTAGTAATGTATTTTCTCCTCTAGCTTTTTTCTAGCGAGTCTTTTTTTATTTTATTTTTATTTTAAAAGCATTTTTCAACTCATACGATCATTTTTTGAAAATTTTTATTTATTTATTTTTTTATATCAGTTGAAATGCCTCCTTCTAGCTACTGCGCCCCTGGCGAGAGCCACTCCTGCCAACCCCTTGTTACGCTATTAGCGCCAAGCAACCACGCTACAGTACCCTGCCCTTTAACGAGTGAAGTGGTTTTTTTTCCTGCAAATAATAATTTAAAATAGTTCGCCAAATAAACAATACTATGATAAAAACGTTATAAAGAACAATTACAATTGAATAATACGGTAAATGAAATTATTTACTTAGATAAGTAACTATCTTCAACTATAAGAACAAAAACAACCGTGGTAGAAATAAGGAAAACAAAACTCAATTGAAAAATCCTACAAAATAAAAATTATGTACCTGAATATCGACAAAAAAAAAAAAAAAAAACTCATTCAAAAATCAGTTCACTGACCACAACAGTCCCACAATAGCGTAGCTATCGACACTGTCGGCCAGCGCCCTCTCGATTTAACTTACCCCGCAATCTATTAAGAATTCATAGAACTAAACAATTAGTTAAACATTTAATTTGCAATTACAAATATTTCGGGAACTCTGTCGAACGGGATAAAAAGTATCCTATGTCTCCGTCTCCTGGTTTTCAGCTACCTCCCCACCAATTTTCAGCCAAAGCAGTTCAGCCGTTCTTGAGTTATAAATAGTGTGACTAACACGACTTTCTTTTTATATATATATATATATATATATATATATATATATATATATATATATATATATATATATATATATATATATATATATATAGGTCGGCTAGTCGGGGATCCCCGACTGGGCCAACCGCCGAGTGGGCCACTTCAAGCAATTTTTTTTAATTGAACTTAATACATTTAAATTCGCACCTAACATTTTTTATAGTGTCATAAAAAAATACATGTAATTCGTTTGGGGTGTTGATACATGAGCACGAGCAGGGGCATGCACAGGGGGAGAGGAGGCCCGGTTCTGAACCCGAAGGAGGTCCTAGATTTTTTAAATGAGAGATGAAATATATGTAGGGACGTAGGAGTAAGCAAGATAGAGGGGGGGGGGAGGGGCGTAAAAGTCAAAAGTCATTTGTGACGAGCCCCTAAATTTCTGTACACGCCCCTGGTATTCACTGGTTGTGACAGATTCAACTAAATGCTGTCCAGTAGGCAAGATATTTCATTAGTGTATTGTAAATTATCGCTATACGAGTATTTTCATCTCCGAATTGCATACGAGAAAGCAAGTCAGGACTATGATAAACTGAATCTGAAACAGGACAAAATTTCGACTTAGAAGGGAGAGCTCCTGAACACAGGCGGATTTAGGACTGAGTTCCGGGGGTCTGGGGAGGGCAAGGTTTCCTTTTCTTTCTTTTTTTTGAACTACATTAGTTGTAATCAGGGCCTGATTTATACTTAACGAGGTACCTAAGGTATTTCAAATTTGAGGTCCTTTGGAATCCTAAAGTCACCAACGATACTAGTCTTAAGTCTACAACTGAGTACTTTGATACTTTGATGCAAGAACCAGTTCAGTCCAAACTTTTTTTTTTAAATTCATTTTTGCGTGTAGCCGATAGTATAGAAGTTCCGATTGGTGCAACAACAGGACACAAAAGTAAGATCAGATCTCTTCTTTCTAATAAATAATGTAGAAAAGATATTAGCCTTTCTACCGGACACTGATGTTATTTGTTGGTCTTACCAAAAATGAGTGAGTCTGAATTTACCTGGTTCATATTTTTTGCATCAAGGCCCTCAATTGTGTTTTTCAGATTTAAATATCGAAAAATTTCCAGACAGTCTTCGAACCTTCGCCATTCCCTTAAAGTCACTAAATATAGCTTAAAATTTCACTTATAGAAATTTGATTGGGAGAGTCCGTAACCCTTCTTTCTGCACTATAGCCTAAAATATTTCAGTTACAGAAAAAAAATGGCCAGAGAGATCTAATGTTTCCTTCAGACCAAAAAACGGGCAGTGCACTTTCAAACAAAAACGTGCTTTTTAAGTGAAGTTTTTTCAAATAAAAAAGATGCTTTTACAGTAAGTTATCGCCCTACAGCCAGGGCCTAAGGCAGAAATACATAAAATACACCGCCAGCTCAGTCATTCCAGCCGAGGACTGCAGTTTCGTGCTTATTAGCACTCATGAGCCCGGCATAGGAAGTGACTGAGCTGGAGGTGGAAAACCTCTTAAGGAAACCAAGAGTGCCAAACAAACTGGTAGCTGATATAGAATTAGCACAGACCAGAAGAGTGACTGAAGAAATGGTTCGGTTCAACTCTAAGATTAAAGGCAAGGGTATTTAAAATACCATGCTTTGTCTTCAATCTTAGAGTTGAACCCAACCATTGCTTAAGTCACTCTTCTGGTCTGTGCTACTTCTATGTTAGCTACCAGTTTGTTTGGCACTTCTGGCTTCCTTAAGAGGTTTTCCACCTCCAATGCCGGGCTGATAAGTGCTAATATGCACGAAACTGCAGTTCTCCGCTGGAATGACTGACTGAGCTGGCGGTGTATTTCATGTAAAAAAGGTGCTTCTTTTACTTTTTGGTATACTAGGTACATACCAAGTTCAAGTGTTTTCGATAGTATTTATTTTTTGAATATTAAAAAGCTTTTCGATGCTTTAAGTTAATGCAAAAAACATTCAGATATATTCTAATAAGATTCTTGTGGATAAGTGATTGAAACGAGGGATTGATGTTTCAAGGACAGGCTTGGGTGACTCTTTACCGTTTGGAAAAAAAAAATTGCTTTTGTGAAGTTTTGTTTAAACTTTTAAGTGGCAAAGAGGGTTGATTAAGTTTAAGATCAAAGGTTAGCTTAAAAGCGGAAGGGGACGGCGCCTACCTAAAACATCTTGGGGGAAATACTCGGGAAAACTGTTTCCTTTCCTTTTAATAATTCCAAGCATATAATAAGCGAACATATGATCTAAACGGTTTTTAAAATTTCAATGTCGAGAAATTCCGCAAGAGAGTTGCCGTATTCCCCGTAGTAACTAAATGTAGTTTAAAATTTGGTCGAGTATACTTTAGTTTTTAAAATGCTTCCAAATAAGATCACTGAGCCTCCTACTGTCTCAAATGTGACTAAAGATAGTTTTGCGTTTTTTAATAGTTCAAAGTCGAAACGTTTTCATAGAGATCTCTCGATGCTTCCCTGTTCCATTAATTTTACCAAGTGTAGCCTAAAATTGCATTTCTAAAACTTCCCATTTCGGAGAATTTCCGGGAGGAGCCTTGACATTCTTCATATTATAAACAATAATCATTCATTTATATTATAAACAAAAATAGACTAAAATAGAAGAAAATAAAATCTTGGGGGAACCCATCTTTTTCATCTCCTCTCGTTAACCAAAAATTCTAATATTGCGGTTTTTGACATCAACTTTGAAAATATCGCTTGGAAGGGAACTGGAACCCCTTCTCGCGATTCTTTTCTCCTTAGGCCTATATAAATCAACCAAATTCGAAAACTTTCCGGGGGGGGGGGGGGGATTTACCTGACTCTTTCCTTTCCTCGTGTCCTTCCTTTGTTGTCAGTAAGCCTAAAGATGTGCCTTTTCAAACTTATAACCGCTAGTATCCTTCTTTCAAGGTACATAAAAAATGTGTCAGTGTTAGCTTTATTTTACGTTTCACAATTTTCTTTTTTTAGAACCTAAAACTTCATTCAGAAACTTAAAGGAAAATAGGAACTAACGGTAGTTTATGTCTTTGCTTGACTCAGAAGAATCGAGATCCGGTACTGTTTAATTTAACTTTTTCAATTTACAGAGGTGGGCCAAAATCTTCTTTTGCCGACTGGGCCAAAGTCAGCCAGTCCGCCCCTATATATATATATATATATATATATATATATATATATATATATATATATATATATATATATATATATATATATATATATATATATATAAGGGTGTCCCAAGATATAGTGGCGAAAAAAAAAATTGTGAAATCGAATACGCATACCCTCCATATTTTTTCCATTTCACCTCAGAAACATGAGAAAAAATTTTACTGCAATAAAATAACGGGAACCCGTGCCGACTTGAGGTAAAAGTTGGACCTGAAATCTTGTACGGTGAATATCAGTGGAAAGATTGCTAACTGTATAATTCCTTACTACGCGCGACATCAATTTATTTAAAGCAGATATTTAAATCAATATTACACTACAAGAAACATTACTGCACGTATTTTCGTTTCAATGTTTGCTTTTTGTAGCCAGGATAAATCTTCCGGTACTCTTGAACGTAACGTAAGACAAATCGTTTTTGTTCCTCATCAGCTGTTAGCAAATCATGAAAGTCCTGCATCATGCACGATATAAAGGAATAATTAATTAAACAACTAAATGAAATCAATGTGCAAAACTTACCATACAATTAGCCATTCCATCCTTCGATAGAATATATCTTTTCTCATGAGTCGAGAACTCTTCTCTACGTAAATTTGTCACCATTTTTGATTTTTTTTCTTCTTTTACCTCATCATCGAAAAGAGCTAAGACTGCTATTTTGTCAGACAAATACCATAAATGCTGGATGAATTTTTGTAGAGCAGCTTTTGAGATAATTGAATCCACATTTTCGTACGCTTTCAAAGATTTCAAAACGCACAAAACTTTGTGCTTTGACTGCCAAAATGAATTGAAGCCATGGTTTCGCGTATACATTGTCACTACAAACAAGCAGACATCTAACAATGCTTCATTTGAACTCGTATCTAATTTTAATTGTGAACTAAATATTAGTATTTTTAGGGGGTAAATCGCTTGAGCCATTCATCGAGCTTGGTGCATGGTAGTCTTATTTAAAATTTATTTTCTGTATCTCCACCTAAAAATATGATAGTTCTAACAACTCTCGATAGTCATCCCTGACCGTAATATTAGTAAGTTCGGCACGGTAAAAGCCAAGTAAATTTTCAAGTTCGGATACAGTTCGGAACAACTAGAAGCCTCTATATAGCACTGTATTTTAGCGGGATCGATGTTTTTTCCACATTCTCTGAGATTTTTGAAGAGTGGAATATCAGGGCTTGTTGTGACTTGCTTAATTTTCACTTCGAATACTGTCTTTAATACCAGTTCATATATATGATTGCGGCAAGCAAGGAAAGAATTTCTCTATCAAATTTTTGCTCGAGAACAGCGCAAGCAACATTAAAACGACCTGTAATGGAAGCTGTAGTATCAAAACAGAGAATTTGAACTTAGTCTTCGAGATTCCAATCTAAAACTGCCATCCAAACAACCTGCACCTGTTCTTTTCCAGTAGAATTATCCAGTTTAGGCACAGCAATGAGTTGTTCCTTACATCCATATGATATAACTATTGGTAAGCGATCTTTTTTTGATTTTTAAGCACCCAAACCAGGCAACAGTTTCCCATATCAATGTAAAGTCACTGGTACCTCGTACTGAAAATCAAATTTTATTCTTTCCGCGGACTCCTTCCGCTTTTCGAATTGAATTGAAATTTTACTTATCGGAAATTTATTAATGTTACACTCAAGTGCGTCACTAGAAGCTTCAAGAATAAACACAGAATCTCAATGCGGCAACTAACTTTGGAGTAATAAAATCGCTCCTCATTACATATTTCCTTGTTCCAGGTTCTGATTTACTTCTTCGAGGTTCTGATATACTTGTTCCAGGTTCTGGTATACTTGTTCCAGGTTCTGATATACTTGTTTCAGGTTCTGATATACTTGTTCCAGGTTCTGGTATACTTGTTCCAGGTTCTGATATACTTGTTTCAGGTTCTGATATACTTGTTCCAGGTACTGAGTTATGCGTTTCGGGGTAATCTTCTGAATATATGTTTTCACTAGAACTTGAAGAGGAATCTTCATGTACTGGTTCATACAATTCCGAGGATGTTGAAGCGGAATCGTATTTCATGTGCCTATTTTCTTCTTTGACAGCTCGAAGTCGAGCCTTTCCTCTTTGTCGGCCAGTTTTTCATTCACTCCACCTAAGTGAAAACAAAAAAAGATAAAATGACACCTGGAGGCAAAATTTATTATATAATTTCATCAGGAAAAAACCGTTAAGTAATACATTTTCCAAGAAAACCCATAAACAATGCAAAAAGTCCAAAAATGAAACCACTCTGAATAAATTAGCAATAAATTTACCAGCGGGAAAAACTATGTATGGAAGCAATGTATCAAATGGAGAAATGCAAGAAAAAACACAGTAAAGGATAAACGTATTGGAATTAGTTAATCACAAAACGAAATAAGAAAGCAAAAAATGAAAAAAAAATGAAAGTAAGAAATGTACGACGTTTACATAAAAATAATAGAAAAACTAAACCAATTTTAACAAAGGAGTCCACACAGAAGAAAAATAGGGAATTGCAGTAAGATCGTTAACTAAATTAGAACGGTTCCTCAGGATGTGGAAAGATTCCCAAAAATCAAGATCCAACGAATTGGGGCATTTTTGGATAATTTGGTAAGAGTTAAAATCAAAAGAGTGATTCGATTCCCAACAGTGTTGGGCAATACTAGATTTATTCAGCTGTTGTTTTCTCACATAGCTTTGATGTTCTTTTAACCGAAATTTCAAAGAACGGCGGGTCTGTCCGATGTATCCGAGTCCGCAATTGCAAACAATTTTATAGATCATACAACAATTAAGAGGATGAATAGAATCTTTAAGGGGAGAGAAAGAAAGTTTATTAATAGGAGAAAATACCACTAGGAATTGCTTCAGAATCTTAGCAACCTGAAACCTAATACCAGGGAAGAAAGGCAGAACAACTAAATTCTTAGTGCTAAAAGTTCTATTAAGAACTATATTTTGAGATTTTTTGCAAAGTTTTTTTTATAAATGGAATCAACTATGGTGGGCGGATAGTCTCTATCAACAGCCACAGCTCTTAAGTAGTTAAGTTCCGCATTAAGAAGCTCAGGTGAAGAACAAATATTCATTGCACGATAAACAAATGTGTTGAAAGCTGAATATTTTTGATTAGGAGGGTGAGACGATAATCTATGTGGGGGTAATGAAACAGCAAATGATTTGCGATAAACCGTAGTTTCAAAACCGGACTCAGTTCGAGAAACGAGAACATCCAGAAATGGAAGGCAATTATTCTGTTCTTTTTCACAAGGGAGGATCAATGGAATTTAAAATAGATAAAGCATCATCAATACTTAGTTGATCGTGATTCATAAGAACAAAACCGTCATCAACATAGCGAACATAGAATTGAAACTGTAGTTTCTGAAACAACTTGACCTCAAAGTAATGCATGTAAATATCACTAAGGATGGGGCTAAGTGGGTTTCCCATTGCCAAACCATCCGACATTGTATAAAATTTACCATTAAAAACAAAGGAACATTGCTTTAGACAAGTATGAGTAAGGAATACCAAATCCTCAATTTCCTTAGAGGTAAAATGAAATTCAGACAGTCTACTCTGAAGGCATAACAATGAACCCTCTACCGGAACGTTCGTAAATAATGAGTTCACATCAAAAGAAGCCATAAAAGAATTATTTGGAATGCAATTCTGTATTTTTTTGACAAAATCGATTATTCGTTATTCGTTATTTGCAATTTGATGTTTTACGACTCCTATTTAAAATATGTCTTTTTTCGAACTACGGAATTCCACTGCCATGTTTCGTTCACTATGGAAGAACTATAATACTGTGCTCGCTGACCGGAGTGTATTCGTACTGACACCTTTGACGGTTTGCACACTGCCCCAAATAAGCTCCCAACATCTGTTTTTCTGTTTTGATTTATTTTCTGTGCACCATTTACAGCTGTTTTGAGCTTCGCAAAGTATCGCGTCGCCAGCGTTCGCTTGCTCAGGAATACACGTGCTATTTACACGTTTAAGCGCAAGTCGTCACGGGTTACCGAGCTCAAATTGCATAAAACTTTTTCTGAAACGGTTTTGATATAAAAGAAAAAAAAAAGTTATGCGTTTAAAAAAAAACGACTTTCATTTTTTTTGGGACACCCTAATATATATATATGAAAATGATGCCAAGTTATCCACATGGCGCACACCGGACTTTTTCAAAGGAGATGGGAAGGGGGGGGGGGGGTCCAGAATTGAAGGTCCACCATTCTCTCCAACACGCAACCAAACATGTTCTTTTGGTTTTTTAGATTGTCGGGGAACAAAAAAAGAAAAAATACATAAATAAATAAATAAAAACATATTGAATAATTACTTAGCATTAGTTAATGAAATAAATTGATGAATAACAAACCTATACTAATATTATAAAGAGAGAGAGCGGATTTTTGTGTGTTTATGTGTTCGAGGTAATCTCCGGAACCACTGCATCTATTTGAAAAATTCTTTCACTATGTGAAAGGTGTATTCTTACTGAGTGACATAGGCTATAAATTATGCATATATGTCTTTATACTATTTTTTAAAACTAATAAGTTCTCTTCGCTACCACTTTATGTTTTGTACTGTTTTGTTCTTTTATACGTAAAATCAAAACCCGATTGCACTGTATCCTCAATGACAAAATGGGTGTTGCAAGAGAAAGATAAACATATCACGATGCCTGTTGGAGAATCGCCAGAACTTTCTCCTGTATGTGATGCTGCAGAAGATCGGGTTTGTCGCATTCTATTAGCCTAGGACATTGAAAACCGTTTAGAGTCGCATAATGTTTATACGCTTCAAAATTTAATTAAATGATATATTACTGGGATTTGCTTCGGGAAAATTAGTTTTTGAATTCAAGTAGTGTAGATAGATGATAATGATCCGTGCTTCTGAAAGTTGTAATTTTGAATGCATTCAATTAAGTACATTTAGTTTGGAGGATTATTAACTGAAAGAGTAATTGCACTCAATTATCATACTTTCAAAGTTAAGAGTTAACAACAACGAACAAAAAACAGTGGATAGGAAAGAATTTGACAAAGAAAGAAAAAAATAAATAAAAATTACTTGCGGAACTATTCTTCATGATGACAGTATTTCAGCATTTAAAAACGATACAATAATATAATATAGCTCACAAGTATCCCATCAGAAGGAAATTGCAAAAAAAAAGAAAGAAAAAAAAAGTTGGGGGCATATATATATATACATATAAAAAAAAAGCAAGTGTTCCGATGGAAACGAGTACAGCATTTTGAAAGACATCCCGAGCTTTAAAAAGATTCACCTCTTAGTAGAATATACAATATTCATTCTAATAGCTAATCTAAATTCGGTCACATAAGAATTCATTTGAAATATTTTCGTGGTCCTACACATTTACAAAGTCGATTAACAGTTAAAGATCCTGCCAACCTATCAAGCAACATATAAAGAACTCAGTCTTATAGATGACGACATATCTTGGAAAATAACCTTAGTTTATGCATGTAACTTTCTGACCCCGTTTCTAAACTCAGATAATTGTTTACAATTATTTTAACCTTTGTCAACTTTTAAACCCTATTGCTTATGGCAAACATCTAAAAAAGATATTGTTACAAATTCTGTAGATAGTAATTATTTTTGTGATCAATTTGTCTAAATTTGGCGTTTACTAAATTATCTGTCTTCTAAAATTATTGTAGTAACGTAACCTGTAAATAGTTTCCTGTAATGAATATACAGCCCCTATACAATCGATTGAAGTATACGGTCCCCCTATTTTTTTCATTGATAAGATTTGTGAATGAAAAGAAATAAAGTGTGGAACGGTGTAGCATTTTCTGGAATGGATGAGAGATCTCTTTCGGTGTGTATAAAAGCCGTTACGCATGATAAAAAGTTCAGTTTCGAGTTAGTTTCTGCTTGTGAATCGTTGCAGCGGAACGCTGGAGAGCATTTATTGCTCTGTTTTGTGAAGCCTTTTGAGCTGTATTTTTGCGTATTTGGAAGTAAATACGTGTGTAACCGTTGAGTTTACGGTGTTGAGAGATATTTGCTTAATTGGTGATGATTAATTTAGCAGTTGTTGACGATCTTTCCTGTACATAGTGTAAATAAATTTTCTGTATTTTTCTCACGAACTGTGTCGTCCTTTCAAGAAAGTGGAAGTCGCACCGGATCCGTTACAATATCTTTGACGACATATTGCAAGGAGAGCGTCAGCAGAAATTCTTTGATTGTCGTTCAATGTCAAGCGATATAAAAATTAAATGTAAAATTTGAATGAATCGGACACTCAACAGGGGACTTGTGTTTGCAACCGCCGCAGAGAATCAACGAAAAAAATCCATTGAAACATGATTGGTGCATGAAAACGAGAAACGAAAATTACGTTTTCTCGGCATACCCGGTGAAACTGGCATACTCAATAAATTTAGATCAGTTGGCTCAAATTCCTGTCATCCCCATGGTCCCCGTATGTTTTCTTTTCCAATTTAAGCGATTACAATATCCAATGAAAAGTTCTTATACCACTACCATCATCAAATGTACAACTAAACGATACGTATTGCGACGTTACATACGGGAAGATTGTATTGTTCATTGGGAATTATATGTTGGTCTCTCTTGATCTGGAAATGAGGTAAATCAATTTGTTTTAAAACTCATAAAAGTGAAAGAAAAAATATTGCTTGTGATAAATTTTCAAACTAAATAGTACCTTTATAATATTTATTTAAGGTAGATAGTTTTTTTTTAAAACCAGAACTAGGTCGGGACGGGCCTCTAGTACTTTACTAAAACACCAAAAAGCGCAAGAATGAATGTATTTACTTTTCTCACAATTAAAATAAAAACAACGAAGCAAAATAATCTTTATAGAAAAATTTATGTTCACATATAGTTCGATTTTGCAGGGAAAGAAAGAGAGAAAATGAATTTTATTTTTTCATTTATTAATTCCATAATTTTTGTTACCTTTGCTTTTAATTATTTTACATACTATATGAATAGGATTACGGTCGATCATAGAAATTCAAGGGTGATTGGAGGGGTCCGGACTCCCTGGACCTTCCCCTTGTGTGCGCCACTGCGAAGTTCTTTCTGTAACATTTTAGCCCTCGTGTTTCATTCATTATAAGTATAAAAACTCTTCGATAAGAAAAAATTATTGTTCAAGCATTCTTTCGTCATTGGTAAACAAAGCGTGAGAAAATAAAATGTAAAATAGCAAAGGAACACATGAAATAGAACACTAATCGAATTATGGATAGCAGCAGAAGCAAAAGAATACAAGAAGACTTGTCCAGTAGCTTTTCAAACGAGCTTCACTTCACGTATAACAATATCAAATAAATGCTATTAGTTGTCAGAAATCTTTTTTCGCTATTATTTCTTGTGCTTCTTTTAGTGTTCGAAGTAATTATTTTAAAAGAAAACAGAGCTTTAACACAAAATAGAAGGATATTAGTTATGGCGAAAACAATATCGAATTGCCGCCCTCAGTAAGTAAAGAGAAATATTTCGGTAGATTCTAACTCTTAAGAGTAATAAGGTTAAATCCCATTTTTTTCTTTGCACAGCTTTTTCAACCCAAGAAATATGAACAGCAATTAAAATTTTGAAATTTATTTCGTTTGGCAAAATGTATCTCATTTATTAAAGGCTGAGGAATAAGTTGATTTTTTTAAAAAAAATCATAGCATAACAAAAATAACCTGACTTAAAGAGAGTATTGAAAATGAGTCTTATTTCTGAGTAACTTTGTATATCAAAAATAATTTTCGCGACAGTTTGTTTTTGGGAGCAAGATGAGATATTTTTTTGGTTTATACGGTTAATGACTAGTTATGGGAATGGTTAAGAGTTTTTTTAGATTTGGATTGTTGTTAAACTGTGACATTGCAGTTCTAGTTAATGGAAAAAAAAAAAAAAAACAGTTCTCTTGGTAACAATGTTGTGGTTCTCTTGGTATTAGAACTTGAATATTGCAGTGTTACAGCTGTGAAATTTTCCTTCATTTTCAACTATGATTTATATATACAGTAGACCCTCGTTTTACGCGGGGGATACGTTCCACGGAAATACCGCGTAAATCGAAACTGCGTAAATTGAGGCCTATTAGTAGTGTTAAAATAGGGGTTAGGTTCCGTAGATAAAAAAAAAAAATTCGTTCTAGTGATGACTAACTGTATAATAAGTTTAATGTGTATTTATATCGATTTTTATGCACAACATGTATAAAGAAAACAAACTAATTTCGTGTTTTTTTTTATAAAGAAGAGCTGGCTATGATAGTATTTTGGCAGTCATTAAGAATTTCTCTCTAATTCTTTGCAGAGCATTAACACATCCATGATCACTTGCGTCATTTCCATGATAGAACCTTCCTTCACTAACAAATCAGAAAGATCATTTATATTGTCTAGGAATGACTCAAAATTTTCAATGTGAACGTTTTTGGTTGCGCGTCACCGAAGTTGGTATCCTCGCTGGTTTTGGCCTCATTTGTCACTCCTGAAAGCTCTTATTCCAGTGAGTTCTGAACTGTGTGAATTTAATAATTTTACTTCTGGAAAGAGCTCTGGAACCAATCGCATAAAATGTCTCCAGGGGTCCAAGTTCGGTTATTAGCACGCCAAAATGCTGTTTATTACGTGTAATCTCCAAACTTTAGGAGTTTGAATTTTGAAAAAGGGGAAAATGTTATCTGTTTGCTTTGCCGCATTCTCGTAAAACTGAAACTCATCTGCGTAAAGTAAAATAAATGTGTCTAATCTTAAACCGCGTAAAATAAACCCGCGTAAAACGTGGGCTTACTGTATATTGACAAATTGGAAGACACTGGTAATAGTCATGCTAGCTGACTTCAAATATTTTCCCAAAATATACAAAATCTTATTCAACAATATTGAAACACATAGATTTTTTTTCTTACAATAGATTCAAATAGATTCAAATTTTAACTTACCAATTCGCGAGCAGCATTAAAAGTACAATAATAATAATAATACGGAAAACTGACAAGTCGCTTTCTGAACAAAAATAAAAAAATAAAATAAATAAATAAACAAATAAATAAATAAAATAAATAGAACTATTCTACTTCTGCATTTCTTATTTATCGCTTGCCGAATATAGCTCATGTTTTATCATCAATTCTAAATAATAACTTTGAGTAAGAATGGCCAAATATCAGTTATATATATATATATATATATATATATATATATATATATATATATATATATATATATATATATATATATATATATATATATATATATATGGGCTACCGTGTGCATATCTGAAATACATTAACTTGAAATGATCTAAAGTACCTAAATTAAATTGCAAAAATAAACAGAGAAAAAGCTAAGGAATGAGTACGTACTAATAAAGCTGCGGTCTGATAAGAAACAGCAATGTCAGATCTATAAGAAAGAAACCCTTAAAAAACTTGAATGCAACGAAAATTCGTTATTGGTAACTGACACGCATAAAAATAATATATTACAATGTTGATAAAAAACTTATGTTTGGAAAAAATGTAGTGGGGGTGTTCTTGAAAGAAGCTATTTAGAGAAACCACCCGTCTATCAGTCTAAACCTAAATCCGTCAATTAATCTAATCTTTCAAAAATCCCTGCACGAATTAAAAATATAAACTCTGGATTTCTACTACTTTTCAGAACTTTTGGTGTAAAACTGTTATTTCTTACGTAGCTCCTTCTCCTGAGTTTTACGTTTAGGTAGTAATGTGAGATATTTTTTAATTATTTACAGACTTAAAAAGATAGAACTAGCAACTCCATATATTCGGTCAAAAACTGAAAAAAATTAGTTTTTCTCTAAGGCAGTGGGATAAGTTTCTTTAAACAGTTGAGAAAACATTTCACGAATACGGAATTAAAACCTATATGAACAATATTCTAAATTACTTCCAATCTAAATGGGACATTTTCGCATAATATTGAAGAAAAAGATTGCTTAAACATTAACCTGAAGCGATTTTAGTAATGGTAAGTTGATACGTTTTGCGTTGCATAAAATTTTTTACTAAATCTTTTAGTCCAAAATTGGGAAAAAAAAAATTCTCCACTCTTTTGAAAAAATTTTTTTTCTCAAAGGCAGTAGGATAAGTTTTTTTGAGCAGTTGAGAAAACATGTCGCAAATCCGGAAACCTATCTCAACAATAGTCTAAATTAATTCCAATTTAAATGAGACATTTTCGCATAATATTAAAGTAACAGAGTGCTTAAACATTAACCTGAAGCGATTTTAGCAACGGTAAGTCGATACGTTTTGCGGTGCATAAAATTTTCTGCAGTAATTTTCTCTTCGTTTCTAAGTTAAGAGAAATGTGATCAACCATTTCTTTTATTTACTTCGATGACACACAAATACGCAAAAAACGAATATAAAAATAAACATAGCTACTAAAATTTAGAGCGGCGCTTTTTTTTTTTTTTTTGTTGCCCGAAAACGATCGAAGTTTCGGGATCAGAATCATTTTCATAGTTATCTCGCTCTTTTATTTTTATCAAAATGATACATTATCAATACAGCAATAAAAAATCCGTTTAACTACTTTTTACACAAGATTAAACAATATTATCAACGCTAATATCTATTAAGGAGCAGATAATAAAAGGTTGATTCCGGTCGGCTGTACGACTGACCTTCACAATGTATCTTTCTGAATTCTCCTGTTCGACGAAAGGAATTACGAATCAAGTTTAAATGTTGTGGCTGTTTCCCTACTTAAAGGAAAGTTAGGTCATAAGCATGCAGAAATGAGTCGCACCTTCGAACAGGAGGTTGTCCTGCAAGCTTTGGAGTGACCTTGGTAAAAAGAAACGTTGTTTTCTTAAGAAATTCGCATGGGTTTAGATGAAATATTCGGTGTTTCTTTAAAATTTGAGGAGAGTTTGAAAAGTTTTTCCAGTGGCAGTGGAGGTAAGACATAGTTTAACCCTTTACCTTAAATTTTTGTAGCACATACGATACTTGTTGTTTCTTAATTCGAGATTACGTCGTTTCAAGTCGTTTCTTAACTTGAGTTTTTTAAGTGAAAGTAGAGGTAGGACATAGTTCGACCCTTTACCTTAAATTTTTGTAGTAACTATACGATACTTGTTGTTTTTTCTTAACTCGAGAGAACGTCGTTTCTTAACTGAAGAAATTCACATGCATTTAAATGACATATGCAGTGATTCCATACAATTTCGGGAGAGTTTGAAAAGTTTTTTTAGTGGAAGTGGAGGAAAGATATACTTTGACCCTTTATCTTAGGTTTTTGTAGCGTCTATACAATACTTGTTTTTTTCATAACTTGCTGCTTTCTTAAGAAATTCGCAGGGATTTAGATGAAATATTCGGTGCTCCCTTAAAATTTGAGGAGAGTTTGAAAAGTTTCTCGAGTGTAAGTGGAGAAGACAAAGTTTGACCCCTTACCATAGATTTTGTAACATCTATGTAGTACTTTTATACACCTGCTGCCGTCGCAAAAGTAGCGGAAGGTATACTGTACACAAATTTAAAAATTAATAATAATAAAAGGGTGTACGTTGAAAATTTAGAAATTGAACAGTTTAGTTTAAAATATAGAGAATTGGTTTTAAGACCTATTTTTTTCGGAAAATACGTTCTATATAGCAGGGATAGATGCATATTTGTCTATAAAAGAGATAAACTCATAATACGGAAGGAAAACTAAATAATGAGAGTTAAATTCGAAAAATAAGCATATACGTGAGTAGGTATTGAAGTATAATGTTTTACGAGTAACTATTTTTAAACAATCAATAAAACAAAATGTAAAGACTCAATTTCAATAAAAGTCGGAAATCATAACGCTACAATTATTTGAAAGAAGCTAGAGCCACAGGCAGTATAAATTTCCACTCGTTTGTATTTTTGTCGATTTAAAATACTAATTCACTGAAATAAGAGTTATACATACTCGTAGTTATAACTGTTCTGAACTGACGTTGAATTATGCAATGAAAAAATACATAAATGTATTATTGATCAATATTACGCAATGTGAAATTCAGAAACGCAATGAGTGTCGATTAAAAATGAATGTTTTAAAATGTGCATTTCCCATTGAAATTTGTTAAAGTTTCAGTTCAGTTTTCCCAAACAATTTTTAATAATTTCAAAAACAGAAATAAAACTAAAGTTTTTTTTAATACACCTCAGACAATTTTTCTTTTCAAAATTTTAGTTTCTGTCAATGTCCTAAACGAAGTTAGTTAGGTATGCTTAATTAAATACTGTATAATGAAAAATAGTATTGCTTCATGTTTCTCTGTTCAATGAGTAAAATATATTTCAGCTTTTTAAGTTATTGCTCAACTATAAAATATCAAGGGTGATATATTCAAAATTTGAAAAATTTTCAAATCTCTCATTAGCTCATTGCGTTCAAGTCATTGAGAAGAGAAAATGGAGGGAATGAAGAATGTCATTCGTGAAGGAAAGATCCAAGTCACGTGATAGATTTTAATACGAAGCATTGGAAGAAATTTCTTTCGCTAGTCTCACGCAAAACTTGTCAACCATCAAGTCTGGAGAGGAGCAGGAGTAGAGGAGATTGTTGTACCTTGGGACACTTTTCATATTTTAATTTTTAAGGTCAATCATTTGAATCAAGTTTGAAATTGAAAAGTCACATTAAAATACCCCAACATACTTCTGTGCAATATATTTTTTAAAATTCAAACAGTTTGAAAATAAAATGTTGCCAGCCATTTAAAGTGAAAGTTCCAAGCTGTCCCAAGATACAACATAATATTGTACCTTGGGACACATCCTGTTGCACTATTGGAAAGCCTTCATGATTCACGAAACAGCCATATACGTGAACCAATTTTGCACCAGAAAAAAAATTCTTTGTAGTGAATGAAATTATGAATATTTAATAATTAATTATTAATAATGAGTTATGAAGTATTATCTAACATTAAATGTGTTTAAAAGACTACATAAGATTAGAACATTGTTCCATGTTCCGAAACATATCTTAATTATTAAGAATCATGCATATGTTGTACCTTGGAACCTGTCCTAAGGTACAAAATGTTTGGCTGTCGCAAGGTACAATCAGCACGTGGTTTCAGAAAAACCAAAACGATGGTCAATCTAGTTGCACTATCATTATTTTCTCATACGTTAATTATTTAAAGTACTTGTCTTTTATCACAAAATGAAATTCAGTTGATTAAATTCACAATTATAAAGACAGAAAATGAAATAAAAATGAAGAAAATATTTACTTTTGAGTCATGAAATTTTCTTCCTCTCACAAAATCGTCAATTTTACTCATTTGATGCTGATATTTACTATGACTCCATTTAGTAGTGAAAGTTACTATTAGAGATTACAAAAACATGGCTGCTAAAAATAGATTCTTAGAAATTAGCAGTGTCCCAAGGTACAAACGTCCCAAGGTACAACCCTCTCGCCTACAGATCAGTTCTGATGTCTTTGTAAATTAGAACTTCCTTCCAAACTAAAATAAAATACCTGTCATTTCAAAATTTATTTGTAGTTCATGATGAATTCATTAATTAATGATCCTTAAAAATATGATCACACCATTTATAACATTTCCCTTCTTTCGTGGTTCTGTTTACGATTTGTAATGTTTTGATACCAATGGGTGATCTTTTTAAATCTTCTGCCTTAATTAGTATGATTCATTAATTTCTCTATTTCCTTGATGCAAAGACACTTGTTTATCTTACTGCATACTATAAATTTTCGTTATAGTTATTCTGAGTTTCAATAAATCTCGTTCGAGAGATTAACGCTAAAAAATTAATCAGCAGTATTTCGATAGGTTTTTTTATTTTTTTAAATCTGTATGCAACATTTTGTTTACTTTCCTGTATTACTATTTATGTGTAGGAGTCTGTATACGAAACAAAAATTGACCCTGGGAGCAACTGGGGCCACAAGCTAATCAGCACCAATTCTCAACAGAGGACGGCTGTATATGTTATAAGGTCCCCAGTAACACACAAGGGTCCAGTAACAGACATTCATAAGTTTGAATTTAAATAACAAGCCTTTTAGGAGGGCAATACTGTGGCCCATGAATACGGTACATCTAGTATTATCAGAGTGAATTTTATAAGCCAGTTGGTATTTACAAGACACTGGTGGAAGGTTATAAACAGTCAGCACGAGGTCAGCTGGTGTTTTATGTTCATTTGAATTTATTAAGGCTTTAGTTCAAAAAAAAATTTTTTTTGCAGATTTTGAAGAGTAAAAAGGAATTTGGTCATCCGTTCCTCATCCAATCTGTTACTGTGTGTCATCAAATCGGTGTCTGATCTCCATCTGATTTTTCGGTGCCTGTTACTGGGGGGTTGGACCTTTTTTCGAAATTGAGCGAATAAAAATAGAATTAACTTACTCAGAATATCCAGAAGCAGCCAAACTTTAGATGTAGCTGCATGAGAGAAAAATAGTTTAAAAAGTCTAAATACATTAAAAGGCTCAGAAAATTGAGTTAACCTGAGAGCGATGTCTTAAGCATGTGTGACTAGTGCCCGTTACCCAACTAATTTTCATATAATTCCTTGAATCAATTCCCGTGATATAGCACTAAGCTTAGAGAGAAAAGCGTTCCACTGCACCTCCCCTAAAGCAATTGGTGCCAAAATCTAATTAGTACTAGATGCCATTACAGTCTATCAATTTATCGGAGTAATAGGCACCAAAACTAAGCAAAAGTTTAAGAAAATGTATACTTTTTTTGATAAACGGCTTTTTTTTTTGACCCTTCAGGCAGATCAGGTTATTGAGCGCAGATTGCGCCTTGTATACCGTTTTAAATATTAAGTAAAAAAAGGAAGAAAAAGAAGAAATTTGGCGGGCTTTACCTAATACCTTTATTGCATCTGGAGCTCACAAAGAAAACATCTTGAATATTTTCCTTTACTAATAAGTCATATTCAAAAATCACAAATGCTAAAAACGTCAGAGCCTAGAATTTGATGAGCTAAGTTATTGCTGAAAATGCTGTTTAAAAGTTTTAAAAAAATTGTGTTCGAATTAAATAAAGTGGTCCTTTAGAACTTAAAGACACAAGAATATCACATTAAAACGATAGTTCTTACTTACATTTTGATGTATTTCTTCAAAATCATTCTTTCAGAAATCACAAGAGGTCAGAATTGCAATAGATTATGAAATTATTTTTAATAGTTGGAAGGGAGTTTCTCAAGTCTGAAAAATAAATACTATGTCCAGAGAAGGTTTTGTAGCATACAGATGTAGTTGGTGCACGTTTAAGGGATATTGCCTCACTTACTGAAAATAATTATTCAGTTTTAGAAGACGCATTTCGTGTTAAGGTAAGACGAATATTTCTTAGCGTTTTTTGAAACGAGTTGTTCTCCAAAACCTTGTTGGGACAATTAGATTAAATTCAAATTTTCGGCCCCCCCCCCCCAGCAAAAATCTGATTTTGGGGCTCCTCCAAAAAATTGTATTAATATATACTTTTAGTACAATAGCGAAGTCCATTTAGTCATTGCAAGGTCAAAACACTGGGGGGTAGGTCGCGAGTTTGGTTGACTCCGAATTTTTTAAAATCTTTCATGTATATGTATAGATAAAGAAAGCGCTTAGAAAGGGCTCATTTATAACCTGAATATGAGCACAGAAATCAAGAAAATCCGTCACATACAGCGTCCTCATTTCAAATTTTTCCGGGGGGGGAGGCAAAGGGCATTAATTTGTTACCCCCGTAACGTGCTATAAACCTTATATGTTTTTATTGCCTCCTGAAAAGTTAACTATCATGATGTTAACTTGTTTACAGTCTGAGCTATCGTTAAGTCTGAGTATTTCAGTCTGAGCTATCGATTCTTTTTTATTTGTATGAGATTTTTTCCGGTTGAAGACAAAATTTAAAAGCACCCAATAAAAAAAATACTGTTCTTGTACTTAACTGTAGTAAAGATATACTGAATGAAAGAAACGTAGAAATTTGAATTCAAATTGATAACACGATGAAAAACGTTCTTGTGAAATCATACGAGCTTCACCGTTAATTATTATGTGTTTAGTTTTTCAGAATTGCGTTTAATTAAAGTTTGATTTCAATTTCTTTCAAACTTAAAATGCTTGATTAAAGCACTAAATGTTACTAATCTTAGCTTTTTCATCATTTTAAGGAGTAAAGGAGTTTAAGTACGTACATACCACGGCATCGGAATAAAATAAATAAGGCTAAATAAATGAATATGCAGATACGAACAGCAACAACAATTACGATTTTTATGCAGTTAATTTTGTAGCTTTTTTACGTGAAAAATTCTTCAATCGTTGCCCAGAAAAAAAAATAAACATTTGATGTATAACATAAAAAGAAGTTCGTTAAAATAATTGTTTATGTATATATTTTAATGTAGCTTTTTGTTTCGAATGAAAAGTAAATCCCCTCGAAATTTATCCCTTTTCTTTGTAAATATAATACAATAATATTGAAACTTTTGAAAGCCAGTTTAAGTGTCCATCTACAGTATCATCTGTAAACATGCCCATGTGCATATAGAACTAGAGCAGCTGTGTCCAACCTTTTCTACCCGAGGGCTGCACCTTACATTGAAATCATTCTCGCGGTTCAGACAAATACAAAAATTCAAAACACTTCATTCTTTTCTAAATAGCATGGGAAAATATGGAAAAGGAAAGACAATTACAGACCACTAATTGTTATCATTACCTTGATGCTTATTTTACTAAACGCATGTGTTTCAGAAACAAATTGCTGAGTATTTGGCTCCAAATTTGTGACATCGTCATCAATCATGCTTTTCGATGTGTGACATTGGACAAAACAACAAAACACAAGGATTAACTTTGCAGGCCGGATGTGACACGCGGGCCATAAGTTGGGCACCGCTGAACTAGACTGTTCTAATATAGCCTAGATAGAAACGAACTGTTGATAAATAAGAAAATAATTATAGTTTACTCAACTACAGAAACTAATCCCAAAATTGGCGGAAGAGATTCTTGAGCAAATCCAGAAAACCACGTGGTTGTCAAAATGAAGCGATTGTAGAAGAACGATTGTAAATCCTAATGGAATACAACGATATAAATTCTAGAACCGTTACAACGGAGATTAATTGAAAATTTGATTTCAAAATATATATTTTAGTAATTTCTTTTGTTCAGATTTTTGTCATATATATATATATATATATCAGTTTCTCAATCCAGCGGAAAATTATTGGGTATTGTGTTTCTGCATATCGAGTAATAGTCCTTTACGAAAACATTGTGAAAGTTAAGAAAAATTATATTTTTAGTAAAAGTAAAATTGAGACTAACATTTTATTGTTACTGATCTTCTTTGCACATTACGAAAAGTTAATGCTTTATCTTTGGTTATTACTTGTCAATGATGCTTTAGTTTTGAACTGTACCTATTTACAGTGGTTTATAAGCTACTTTGACAGAACTATAGTAGAATATCAATCATCCAAACCTCTTTTAGTAGAAACCTGCTTAACATGAGTTGATTTAATGACTTCTTGATTATTTTTTTTGTAAGTAAAAAAATATCACTTCAAGATCACCAGAGGCAGCTATTTCCACTACAGACACACATTATCCATACATTTCTATGATTTCTGTTTTTTTCCTTAAACTCACCAGTAAGTGGACCACTAAATAATTCTAGTTTTCAAAATGCCATTAAATTTGAAAGCGATCGAATATGAAAGAAAAGTATGATTTTGATAAGTTATTTTTTTAATATGTATTGATATTTAATGTTAAAGAACAATAATTACAATTGACTGTATTGTTAACAATACAAAAAAGACTACATTTTACTCTATTATATCTTATTAAATTTACATCGTACTTGCTGACTTGTGTCAGCAAGTACAATGTGACAAGTGACTATGTGTTTTGCATAATTATAAGCTGAACAAATTTGCTTATAATTATGCAAAAACATATCTAGAAAGTTACGTGGTAAATATGAATATGTTCTATGTGTCCTGACAGTCATTTTTCAGAATCTCTTATCCGGAATTTTCGATTTACCGAAGGAGGTCCGGTCCCAATCACTTGGGTTAATCGAGATCCTACTGCATTTATTTTTCAGTTTTTATTTATAAAATCTTCTGATTCAGAAAATTTACAAACAAAATCTATACTAACTTTCAGTAAGTTAATGAATTTATCATGCTTTTTTTGAGTTAGTTCAATGATTATTAAATCTCCGTAGCAAATCAAGATGCAAACACTTATTCGATTAAACGTACTACCCCCTTTCCCCCCTACTCCTGTAATGTCAAACATTATTTTTGAGCCGACTTTCTGAATGCCTTGGTTTTCAAACTGTTCCTAGTACGTATTGGAATAGGAATTACCTGTACGTATTTTTAGGTTAAGTAGATCTTCTAAAGTAAGAAAAAGTAAAGTATATGAAAAAATCTTCAGTCCTTACCTATCTCTTAAAATTACCTCTGAAATCATGCCTCTAAAATTTTTATAGCAATTTCCACCAAAAATAAGTACTTTAAGAAAACAACGTTCTTCTGATTGCTCATGTTATTGCTTTTTTTAACAGTAGAATTATTAGTTAAGAGTGTCAGCGCAAAGTACTGTTGTTTATTTTTTCATTTCATACCAAATTCATAATAAGAAATCTATTTCAATACATCGTATTAAATTACTAAAAGGTGAACTCTGTATGAAATATTGCGTTTGCATAATAGAATATACCGGTTTTAAAGATTTATATTCCATAAACTACATGTATTATACTTACCACTATAAATGATACATAAAAATAAAGATTAATTGTCCAAGTTTTTTTTTTTTTTTTGGAACGTACGAAACTACTTAAACGTGCACGTTTCGCACTAGCGCAACTAGAAATTCTTCCTGGAGGGTTTTTTTTTTAATCACAACAGTCCTTACAGGTATATCAACTACTGTATATTAGGATTCGCAACAATGTTAAAACCAAGACCTCTGCGGGGTGTTTCCCCCCTTCGCTGCGCCACTGACGTTCCGCAACGCTGGATTGGCAGTGCAGGTGAGGACGATTTACCCTTTATTGGTTGGCTAGCCAGATCCTCAAACCTAACCCCATGTAATTTTTTAAAATGGGGTTTTGTCAAAGACAGTGTATATACACCACCGTTGCCTACAACATTGCAAGAACTGAAAGATCGCATACAGGGTGCGGAGAAAGTTCCTACAATTTTATTAGATATTTCAATAGGCTGTAAGTAACGCATAATTCAACAAATCAACAATTTAAAGCAATAAAAACTCTTTATTGAAACAATAATAATAACATTAAACAAAAAAGTTATAACAATTGTTCAAAATTGGCTGCTTGGGCTTCAATACATTTACGGAGCCGCAGTCTGAAATTGCCGACGACGCTCGCGCTCGCATCCACCGTTATTATTTCTCATTCCAGGCATTTTGCAGTGGTTGGACGACTACTCCGTGGACGGTCGGCAGTCCCTCCAGTCTCCTTGTAGCGTTTCACAGCGTCATAGACTGATTTACTCTTGAATTCAGTCGTTCGAATAATATCGGTTGTTTTCATTCTCTTCTTGTGTAATTCAACGACAGTAACACGTCCATTTTCACGATTCATAGCTCACTAACTCAATAAACTAATAAAGAACAAAACTAACAAAGAACAATGAACTAACAAAGAAAAACCTCAAATACTTTTAATGCCAACAAACAATATGTGCCAAATAAATCGCAAGCATACGATTTTAACGCCAAAAAAAAAAAAAAAAAAGTTTTAAACAAAATTGTGGGAACTTTCTCCGCACCCTGTATATGTAGCATTACGAAAAATTGACAGTGAAGCACTCCAAAATGTTTGTTAGATGTGTGACGCGTTACGAAAGGCGCACATATCAAGCATTTATGAGTGAAAAGAAACCTGGAGAATTCATCTTTATTTTAATGTATCATTTATGGTGCTAACTGTAATAGTTTTTGAAATATAAATTTTTAAAACCGAGATATTCTTTTATGCTAACTCTGTATTTAAAATATTTGTTATTTTTTCTTTTCAGAGGATATTCCTTTGAAGTTAACTGACAGTTTGGCTTTGAGAAGAAAAAAGGAAAATCTTCGTCTGTATGCCATAGCTACATGCATTACTTCTGTGATTCTTAACCTGATTTTATGCATTCTTTCTTTTGGTAAATATATTTTATTTCTTACTTTTACTTTTCAGAATTTTTTGAACTTTTTTTCGTCAACTTTTTATTTTCGGTTAAGTTAGGAAAGGTCAACTGTTTGCTGCTGTTAATTGGGACAATATTAAACTTTTAGTTGTAAAAAAGTTAATACAATGATGCATTAATCATAACTAAATGGGGGGTGGAAGTTGATATTTTCTACAAATGAATTAAATTATGAAATGAACTGTTCATAAGACGTAAAGGAGAATGCGATGAAATTTCGACATGTGTACTTCAAAATTCAATGCTTGGATAGTCCTCACTATGCGTAATAAGTATTTTTATACACTGTACAACCTTCAGAACGGCTGGTAACGAAAAGCAATCGAGAAAACTCAGGTCATGTTTAGTTGGGTAACATTTTTAATAAGTAGCAATAAAAAGGGAAAATATTGAGCAAAAACTAAAATTGGAATATTTCTAGTAATAGGTGGATTGACTTAGTCTTAGTAAAATATATATAAAGAACACAAGAAATAAAAGCTGTTTTGCTTGGCTCTGCAACTTCTCCGATAAACTGCTTTCTACCGAGATCCGAGAACAATTATTATTTTCAGCATTTGAGATAGAACCAATTCCTGGTGGCTTCCCAAGCTTTCGTCCGTGACTAGGGGGCTCGACCCCCTGCTCGCTTCACTCACCAACCCCAGCTCGTCTTCTGCGGTGGCTCAATGCCGCCTGCGCCGGGCGACAATTGATGATTTTATTGTTTTTACTCCGGGATGTCCGGACATCCGTAGATATCCTCAGGAAATTCTCCGAACTGGATGTCCGAACCCTTATCTCAACTCTCTTAAGGTTTAGAGGGGCAAGACAGGGTGGAATGGCTTTCTTGATGTCCTGCATCCAACGGTATTAATATAGACCTGGTAAGACATTGCCAGTCTGGGGGAGATAGGGTTACAGACACAGGCACTCACACAGACACATGCGCACATTTTAATAGTAAAGATGTTTTTCAAGTACGATGTTAGTTAACGTAAAATTATTGCAAATCCAGAATCCTGATGGCAGCTTTTTCTAGTATCCCTTCCAAAGTGTTCCTTTTGATTTAGAGGAAGGGTCACTGTTTATTTACACAGAAGTCCCGGGCTCGATCCCCGTCATAGAATTAACCTACTACTTCTCCCACCCTGCCGTTATACTCAGATTCGGCTGATTTTCTTTAGCCCACTTCCTCTATACACGTACTGTGTGTCGTGCAATTGAGCTAAATGCAACTTTCTACTTAAATTTTTTTAAAAAAAAGACGCTCGCTTTTCACGAAAACTGATCTTTCTTCCTTCCCGTTAAAATTCCCACACTTACTTTTTACAGTTTTTCCTTTCATCATGTAAGCATAATGATTTTCATAAATAATGTACCATACTGACGAACATTCCCACTTTTTTTTTTCAAAGGCTCCGCTAAGTCCATGAATGCTTCAAAGATATGGAATTGTAGCAATGCTAAAGAATACTAATGATAAAGAATTTATCCACATTTCACAAATAATACCAGAGAATAATTTAAAAAACATTAAAGCTAGTTTATTCATTGAGAGTATATAAGAGTACATTGCAAATCATGATCGTATAGTTTAAAATGTTAAAGATTAAGAAATGGCCATTTTGAAAATATGATATTAAAAGATGCTGATCAGCACATGTATGGTACACAAGAGTAAAACATTGTTTAAGACAATTACTATTCAAATAAACTCATATTTTATAAAACAATGATCACGTGGAGGCAAAAAAATTACATATTACAATTTGTTGATCAGTGAAATTGCAAAAAAAGTTGTAGAGTCAAAAAATTGGATTATACGACCTGTCCGATGTAATACGTGAAGAATGATGGCATGTTTGCCATCTTTTTTTTAAATACCAATTTGCAAAAGTTCGGAGATGGCGAAGCACTCAATTTTTTATAGGAAATTTTGAAATCGCCCCGCACACGATTTCATTATATATTATTTACTTAGATGTCGTCATCTTCAATGTATTAGACAGGAGGTTTCAACGGATTAAGTTGGATGCCGATTCACGATCGGCATCCAACTTAATACTTTTGTGATAATATGGGCCAATACTTTTGTGAGACGATCGTTCTCACAAACAAAAATCTGGTGTTCTAGTAGGCATCAGCCTCAGCTCAAAAAACCACACATCCAGCGAAACCCCCGAACACCAATAAAGTGTCCGGGAGTCGCGACACGAACAACTTTTCTTCCAACTACATTTTCATTCAATTTGATCCAAACTGCCGCCACATGGGAAAAAACAGCATGATGAGATTCAGTTAACTGAGTGGTTGCAGTTATTAGCGGCGTGCAAACGTAGGAGCGAAAATGCGAGGCAGGTGACTGGAGGTGTGTTTCACATGGAGGTCGAACCACGTTTGGAGGAGGGTGTGACGAACAGGGTTGTCACATTCCTCCCCCGCAAGAGAAAAAATCACAGAAAAAGTCCAATTGCAGACTGTTGAAACCAGAGAGTGAAAAGTTGACAGACCGTTGATATGTACAAAACATCAAGAATCCGAATGCATAGACACATATAAACCAGCAATAATACACAAACACAAAACATAAATAACGCTTATAGTACCTTAAGTCATATTGACTTTCATCAAAAATACCAATAAAATTTTCTCCTTGTCATGATACATAAAAAATTTTTTGAATAAATTCCAGCATAAGTTGAAAAACATAAGAGAACTCTGGCATTCAAATGTGTGAAAGGAAAAAAAAAAATTTTCAATCATCCACAAATTCATTAAATACAGTATCAACCGAAGAAGTTTTGCACTTTGCTCATTTACTGCTTTTCATTGCTCATCATTTTTGAGTACATTTGTCACATGAATTTTTGGATACTACTTCTCAATCATATATCATATTGCAAATATTCATAATCACATACATAAGAGAAAAAACAAATATACATTTTCACGTTTATATCAATGTTCATATTTGGTGGATTAATGCGGTTCACTAAAAACAAATTAGTCTCTGTTGATCTATGAAAGCAAGATACTGACCAAGGATATGTGAACTTAAGTTGAAATGAAAAAAATTTTTGGATATTTTTGACCAACTATATTTTCACAAACAATGGAAGATTCGGACCAGCCAGACAAAAAACGACTGTCTATTTTGCGAGCTCTCAAAATACTAGAAAATACATTTCCCAAAAATATACCAAATAGAAGACAAAAACAAAAAAAATTGCACCGACCACCTATGCATTGACAAAACAGATTAGTACAAATTTCTTCATGCAAAAAATATTTTGTAGAAGTTTTTATAATTCATGGATTTGCTAAATGTCATTTGTGACATGATTGTTTACCTCATTTTCAATATTTATTTCACCAGTACTTTCATTTTGAGCATTTGTCAATTTTGCATTTAGAGGTACTTGTAAAAACAGTTTACTAACATGGTATTTTTTAATCAAGTCCCTGCTATCATCATGAAATTCAATGAGATAATTGTCATTTCTCAGTTTTCTAGTGATTGTATGAGGACCATCATATTTTGCACAAAAGGTGTTTGTGTGAGAAGGTATTTCTACAAATATTTCATCTCCCACTTCAAAGTTAGGAATGGCACGACCTTTAATGTATTTCAGATGTTTAGAAAAATACTCATTTTCATTAAATTTTACCATTTCCCTAGTCTCTAGAATATGTTCTTTGAGCAATTTTAGATATTTAGATGGGCTTTCCCCCTCATTAGATTGAGTAGTCAGTGTAGAAGGTAAGTTCAGATTCCTACCAAAGAATATTTCAGCGGGTGTAAATTTAGTAACAGAATTTTTGGAACTATTATAATGAAGCTTAAAAAAAGTAACCTATCGGACCACTCACAAACAGAGTTGGACATAGCAGACAGGCTTTCTTTCATAATTCTGTGAGTCCTTTCAATAACCCCGTTACTCTGTGTATAGTATATAGATGAATTTCTATGCTCAATATTGAGTGATTTCAAAAAATGTTCTAATTCCAAAGACTTCAAGTTAGGAGCATTGTCAGACAGCAGAGTCTTTGGAATTCCAAAACGTGAGAAATACTGATTCAAGGTAGAAATTATGGTGGAAGATTTAATGTTGTTTAAGGGTACAGCTTCCAAATACCTGGAAAAATGATCAATGATTGTTAAAATATAAAATTTTTGATCGTGTGACCTAGGTAGTTTTCCCACAACATCAATTGCAATTATTTCACCACAGGTGAGATCTCTCTTTTGAATAAATTTTGTTGTTGTCAATTTTGCTTTAGGTTTATCTTCCAGGCAAGCACTACAGTTGTTACAAAAGTTTTTGTGTCTTTTAGCATCCCATACCAGGAGTAAGTCTTCTTAAGAAAATCATATGTTTTAGTAATACCAAAATGTGAAGCATGTGCAGACTTAAGGCATTCTAAGATTAAAGAGTTTGGCATGAAAATTCTGACTAAAGTTCTGTGTGGCTTGTGTTTTGGGTTTATTCTGATCATTAGTACATTGTTATCCTTATTAATAAAAAATCTCTTACAAATAAATTCATCATTAGCATCTAGTTTGTCAATAATACATTTAGTATCTTTAGACTCCCTTTGTTTTTTGGCTATGTTTTCCAAAGTTAAATTAGGATTTGCCTCAAAGATATTAATGTAGTTTACAACCAAATTAGAACTAATTACTCTTGAAAGATAATCAGAAGGATTTTTTATGCCTATTATGTGTTCAAGTCTGTAGTTAAATTGCTGCAAATACATAAACCACCTCGCAACAATCTCAGGTTGCTTATCCAATTTCAAATGATATGTTAAAGGTTTTGAATCAGTTAATATTACAAAAGATTTCCCCCCAAGAAGATGTTGTTGAAAATGTTTAACAGAATCATAAATACCTAGCAATTCTCTTCTAATTGAAGGATATCTAGATTCTGAGGGTAAAAGTTGTCTTGAATAGAATTCGACCGGAAAAAATTTATTGTTGTGCAACTGCATAAGAATTCCGCAAAGAGCAATTTTACTAGCATCCGTTACAAGATAAAGTGTTTCTGATTCGACAATATTTTTCAAAGTGGGTTTTTTAAGCAGAGCATGCTGAATGGTATTAAAAGCTTCTTGACACTCATCATCCCATATAAATGTAGAATTTTTTTTTTTGGTAATTTTACAATTGGATGGACAATCTTAGCAAAGTCATAAATCATGTGACGAAAATAATTGATCATTCCAAGAAAAGCTTGGACCTGTTTTACATTTTTAGGAATAGGTAATTCCAACAATTTAGTTACATTGTCAGAAGATGGTGAAAAGCCATTTTTACGTACATTAAATCCCAGATAGGTTATTTCCTGTTTACAAAGCTGTAATTTCGCAGGATCGAGTGTTAAATTAAACTGAATAAGTCTGTCAAAAACTTTTTGAAGCCATGAACAAAGTTCCTGAATTGAATTCCCTGCAACAATAATATCGTCGAGAAAAACTGTACATTGGGACCCTTGATATCTCCTAGGCATTTTAGAATCAAACTATGAAAATACGATGTTGAATTGACACTGACAAAAGGTAATCGTTTAGGAGCAAAATTTCCTAATTCACAACAAAATGCAAGCTTGTGTACATCTTCATCCCTAAGTTGAATTTGGAAGAATGCCGACTTTAAGTCAAGTACACAATAATATTCCTTTCCAGCAATGTCGTGTAAAATGTCTGTAATCAAAGGTAAACAAATTTTGAACGACTGAGTGACGCAATTTAAGAGACGATAATCTATTACCATTCTGAATTTTTGTTTTTTAGGATCGACCTCAAATGGTTTTTTTCTTACGAAAATGACCGGAAAACAATAATTTAAAGAACTTGGGACGATAATTTCAGAGTCGAGTAAAATTTTTATTTCCTGCTTGGCAAAATCCTTTGCAATGCTAGGAATTGGATATGGCTTTGATTGAATTGGAAAATTATGCAACAAATTAAATTCAGGTGTGACCGCATTAGTCGAGCCAAGAGTTTGGTAAGACTTTGAAAACACCCTACTGTTTTTCATAAGCATTTTAAGAATATTACTCCTATCAGGTTCCTTAAGGTGTTCGATTTTGAAGTCAGATTCATTGAGTTCTTTTTTTCTTAATTCAATTACCTCTTGCATGGTTAGGCTGTTTACATGGTAATTATGCTCAGTAGAAGCAAAAATATTGTCATAGTCGACATTTTCAAGATTTCCAATTTTTGTATTCTTATTCACAACAATGGTCTTATTAGAATTATTTTCAATTATTGTGATTATTTTCCCATCATTGACAGTATGAAGAGATTCAGAAATTGTGTAATTCAATTTGTTCATAAGAGGGTTTAAGATGAGATGAGTTTTTAGCGACAAAGATTTTGGAACAGAAAGTGCTACAATTTTGGAAGAATTTGGTTCCAAAGTTATCTTTTCAAAAGTTTTTGCCACAACTTCCTCAGAAGGAGTTTTTAAAATATTATTGCAAGCTTTACTATTATTTGGAGATTCTTCGAAAAAGTCAAATTTGTCATTACCCATAATTAATTGCTTATTTGGGATGTCTAAAAGAAATTGGTTGTATAGTATGAAGTCATATCCGAGAATAATTTTGTATTTATATTTCCAATTATTTTGAGTGATAAAAAAAACATTACTGAACCATTTATTGTTGATCTTGAATTTAGAAGAAACTGCAGATAAATATGGTACGGAAATATTGTCAATGGTGTGAATTTTGACGGATCTAGAATTATAACTAACTTTGGCATGATTTTGTATTAAAGTTAGTGTACTAGGTTCAACCAGCGATAAGTTGGCACCCGTATCAATAAGAGCAGGCACAAAAAAATTTCCAAAATTTAGATTAAAAATGGGCAATGAATCAGAGTTCGACCCCTCACATGACATTACATGTTTCTCTATCACCTCATTTTGAGTCTGTGGGTGGTCTTGTGTCATAATGTTGTCAACTTTGTGATGGTCATTGAATTTATTTTGTTTTGAAAAATTTTGGTTCGCAAAATCATCAGCATGGGTCCTTGTGGAAGAATTGTTTGAAAATGAATCACAAGAACCCCTAACTAGTTTAAAGAATTAGAATTGCTCCCATGAAAATTTTCCCTAGCAAAATTTGAGTTATAAAATCTCTTCCCCTATTGTTCCTGTTCTTTGCTTTAAAAGAATTTTGATTTCTCCTGTTTGGGTTATACCAACAATCAGCAGTACTATGTCTTTTATGGCAGATCCCACAGGAAATTCTGTCCACATTTGACCTCTGTCTACATCCCTGTCTGAAAAATTGACGACCCCTAGAGAATGATCCCTGGACATTATTTACATTCTTGCTCTGAGTGTCTTCTAATTTTTTTGTTAGCTCCTGAATTGCCTTGCTATTTTCAATTTGGTTTTTTAGAATCATTTCAATTTCATAATTTTTTGAAACATTGTCGCAAACTAAATCTGTATTGTTAAGTGCAGTTTCAATATTTTTTGCAGCCTTAGCTACCTCATCAAATTTGGTGAGACCCGACTTAATAATATCAAGTTTAATATCTGGTCGGAGAGCATCAATTAATTTTTGCGACTTTAATTTCTCAGACAAAATTATGGTCTCTGATGAAGAATTATCATTTAAATCAACATACTGGGCAGTAATTGTTGATATTTCATCAACCAGGTCAGAAACAGACTGATTTGGCTTTTGATGAAGGTTGGAGAATTTTGTCATAATTTCAGAAAAATTTGATGTTTTTGAAAATTTGCTCCTAAGCGCCTTTGAGAGATTTTTAAAGTTATCTAACTTCATATTTTTAGAGGCATTACTTATGAATTGAAGTGCTTTTCCTGTTAAATTTAGCTTAAGAACGAGGAATTTTCTGTTCGAAGACAAATTTTTAAGCTGTGCAACTTGTTCAATATTTTCTAAGAAAAATTCTAAATTTTCCCCTTCTTCTCCAGAAAACTTTTCTATATTATATGCTAGCGACATGTTTATTACACTACTATGATTCCCTTTTTTGTTTGCCATGATGTAAATACAGGTGAAAACAAAATTTCAATTTAACAAGAAATCATACATATAAAAACAAATCCCCCAAAATTTTGCATCACATAAATTCAATAAAATTTTACTATCATTTCATGATACTGAAGGAAATATTGTAAAACATATCTGAAATAACCATCATTCAACAATTCAATATGATCAAAATTTACCATGAGATACATTGTGTAATACCATGCAATATCTCTTCAATACACATTTTTTTTTGTTTTTTACTGCTACCCCTTACAGTTTGCATTAATGCACATACACGAAAAAGGTCATTTTAACCACAATATGGAAAAATATTTGCAGGATGATTGAAAAAAAAAACTTGTATTTTGAAATTAACATTTTGTTACTAACAAATTTTTGAAAAAAATTGTTTCAAATAGCTAATAACCCGGCACGAAACCAAACGGCACCAATGATATAATATTTACCAATGCTAAAGAATGGTACCAATTATATGGAATTTGTCCACATTTCACAAATAATACCAGAGAATAATTTAAAAAACATTAAAGATAGTTTATTCATTGAGAGTATATAAGAGTACATTGCAAATCATGATCGTATAGTTTAAAATGTTAAAGATTAAGAAATGGCCATTTTGAAAATATGATATTAAAAGATGCTGATCAGCACATGTATGGTACACAAGAGTAAAACATTGTTTAAAACAATTACTTTTCAAATAAATTCATATTTTATAAAACAATGATCACGTGAAGTCAAAAAAATTACATATTACAATTTGTTGATCAGTGAAATTGCAAAAAAAGTTGTAGAGTCAAAAATTTGGATTATACGACCTGTCCGATGTAATACGTGAAGAATGATGGCATGTTTGCCATCTTTTTTTTAAATACCAATTTGCAAAAGTTCGGAGATGGCGAAGCACTCGATTTTTTATAGGAAATTTTGAAATCGCCCCGCACACGATTTCATTATATATACACTTAGATGTCGTCATCTTCAATGTATTAGACAGGAGGTTTCAACGGATTAAGTTGGATGCCGATTCACGATCGTCTCACAAACAAAAATCTGGTGTTCTAGTAGGCCTCAGCTCAAAAAACCACACATCCAGCGAAACCCCCGAACACCAATAAAGTGTCCGGGAGTCGCGACGCGAACAACTTTTCTTCCAACTACATTTTCATTCGATCTGATCCAAACTGCCGCCACATGGGAAAAAACAGCATGATGAGATTCAGTTAACTGAGTGGTTGCAGTTATTAGCGGCGTGCAACCGTAGGAGCGAAAATGCGAGGCAGGTGACTGGAGGTGTGTTTCACATGGAGGTCGAACCACGTTTGGAGGAGGTTGTGACGAACAGGGTTGTCACAAAACCCACCTTAATTTGCACCAGCTGTGGGTTACTGCTTGATTTTGTGATTTCTTCTCTACCAGGAAACCGTGCGATAGTGCAATTAATAATGGAAAAAATCACAATAAGTAGAATTGAAAGAGCATAGTAAATCATGTTTTTGAAATCAAACTATTTGTCAACATATCCCGTTATCGAAAGTCGCCAAGTCCAAAATGAGCACCTCTTCATAATTTTTCGATTGCTACCAATTTATTTTATTTTTTATTTTTCATTATTACATTATTCATATGGTTATTGCAATTTTAAGAAACATGAGTCAAATTTCTTACTGGAAAAGGATTTTGATCAGGTATTTCAGAATAACAGCACTCCTTGCTTGGTCACGAACCTAGTATTTGTCATCAGTGATTATATTTGTAGAAACAGCTGCTGAAACTTTTCTTCCAGGTAATCGGCATCATTTATGTTGTTTCAAGCTGAATGCACTTTATTATAGTTTTGTTTCGTGCACATTGAATGATTTATTTACCTTATTCAAATGTGAATCATGCAGCTATTTTATTGTGTAGTTCATGCATCATTTGAGGGAGGGAGTTTGACCTGCTTAAGAGCCTTATTGCTAATAAATGTAGCAAAATAATTCCAATAACGTAACGTTTTCCTTTTTGTTCTTAAGCAAGTGAATGAAATAAACTTGATTTTTTGCACAATCTTTGACAACATACTTTTAGCAATTTCAATATTTATTTCCTCTAAAACTAAGGGGGTAATTGAACCGTTTATTTTAAAAAGATAACTTCTCTTATTTTTTGATCTCAATTGTCTCGGTTTTTTTTCTTTGAAAAGGGAAAAACTCTCAGTTTTAATTATTTTATGGCATAATAAATCGAAATTTGTTTTGATTATGCATACTATTATGACAATTTCTTGCCAAATAAAAATATGTGAAAAAAAAAAGACTTCCCCCCCCCCTCCCGTACGTCTTCAAAACTTTTATTCGTCTGTTTTAACTTTCTAAAAGATGCTATCTTTTAGAAATAAACTATTCAATCAGTAAAAACAACTTTTCAAATTGTAATATAGAACCTTTTATGCGTTTTTAAGTGTTTCTTTTCATTATTTTTTTTAGTTGAACGAATTTTTTTCAATTGAAATATGAGCGACTATAAAAACCGAGTTTTAAAACTGTTTCTGGTTTGCGACTCTTTTTGCACATTATTTCCCAAAACTTATGTTGCGTTTTTAATATTAAGTCAATGTAGCTCTTAATATGGGATTAATTTGATGTAATTACATGAAAGAAGCAAACTAACTATATTTGAAGTGATGAATTGGTATACAAATAATTTTCTCCGGACATTTATATACTTGCAGTAAGTTAATATTAAGAAAACTGCATGGTTAATTTATGCTGTAAATTGCTTCAATTTTTTTTTTTTTTTTTGAAGTTTTTGATTTTATGCATGAGTAATTTTCTTATTTCTATTTATATTCAAACTGAAAAGCTTATTTTAAGTTCATTTAAATTTATTTTTTAAAGAATAAAATATTCAGATTGCTCTGATGAGAATGTTTTTAATGATCTCAAAGAACTTACGTGCAGTTATTTTATCAATAAATTGTGTAACTTATCTAAACTGTCAAACTTAGCATCATGCTATATTTATCTAATATTTCTTACTCACTTCTTAAAAAACTTAATTAAAAAAACTTAATTACACTTAATTTTAAAAAAAAAAGCAGAAAGGGAGGCACATGTGAACATGGTACGTTTTAAAAATAATGGCGAAACCAGTAATCCCTCTCTTAGTCTTGGCTGAACTTTTAAAACAATGAACAAGTTTATGTTTCTATGTCGACACCGTCTTAGTTTTAGCCGGTGGTGCATAGACTTTTATCGCTGTCCTCTTCACGTGAAAATCTATTTTAAACTACTTAATTAGCAACGCTTAATTATTGCAAACATTATATAATAGGGTATATTGAAAAAACATTTTCTTGGAAGTTCAAAATTTTAAGTTGATGAAGTTCTTACAGACCCACTTATAACACAAAATTTGTTATTCCAATAAAAAAAAGTTACGCTGCACGAGGCTTTAAGTTTATAATGTTTAACAAAACAATCTTTTTTTCGATAATATTTTTTTTAAATGAAAGAATATTTTAATTCAAGTTGACTGATGTAAACAATGAAGTCGAACACTATTGTATATTAATGCAAGTATTTAAAAAGTCATTAAACCGATCTTTTATATATATACATATATATATATATATATATATATATATATATATATATATATATATATATAGTAAAACCTGTGAAGTTGAACTCTAAAGTAGTGCACCGAAAGTGGTCAACTTACACAGGTTTTACTGTTTTACTATATATATATATATATATTTAATGTATGGAAATGATATATAATATTATTTCAATGTATGATATAGTTTTCAATGTTCTTCAATCACTTTTCGATGTATAGTCAGCATCGCATCACTTGTAAGAGATCCGAATGTTCACGTCGTAAAACAATTGAGAAAAAAAATCTTGGATGCGTCAACCGCTGCATACGAATTGCATTGAGAAGCTTAAATTCAGATGTTTTTAAGATTGGAAATGAAATTATGTTTGTTTATAATATCTAATTAATGTATATTCATGTTTCTGTTTTTTTATTGAGTTTTCATGTTGAATTCTTGTAATAATTAATTGCTGATAAGGATTTTTTGAAGTAACAAAATTTTTTTGTTTAATTTTTGTTACTTTTGTTTACCTTTTATTAATTTTTAATATGAATTTTACGTTCCTTTATGAATAAAAATTACTAGGATTTCATTTTACTGTAAGATTTTTTTTTTTATTACCTAGTAGCATATTATTACGAGAATTGAATATTAGAACTCAACACAAGAACCAGAAATATAATTGTATATTAATACTATATATTATAAAGTCATTTAATTCCATTTTCAATCTTAATTGCATCAGTAAATGTAAGTTTCCTTACAGAAAATCTATGGTGCGATTTGTATGCAATTGTGACACTTCCAAGATTTTTTTTCCTTAATTTTACCACGCGAACATATTTTCGGATACAGGACTATAGCGAGGCCGATAAGTCTGGTTTTACACCAGAAAATAAGTGAAAAAATTCTGTAAAAATAAAGCTTTTAATGAGTTTTAAATGTTTTAGGGGGAAATCAGCCTTTCCCCTAGTCTCTCTCTGTGCTGTAAATGTTTATGTTTATGTTTTTAAACTTTTCACCTCTCTAGTCCCACAGAGGAATGTTAACGATTAACACAACCCTGTTTTTCCCCTCAAAATCAAAATAATAACAATAACATTGTCGAAAAGTTAAAAATAAAAGTAGGGCGTCAGTTTTTCAAAAAGTGGTGAATGCTGGGAATAAACGGCAGTCATATTTAGATTCAGGAGGTAATTTTTTAAAAGAATTAGGAGAAATAGTGTCAGAAAGCATTTTTCATGCCTCTCAATGCAGTTAATTTTTTCATAGTGAAAAATTTATCTTCAACTAAAAATGATTTTTATAGAAACTTTACTACGCAGGAGACCTAAATATTACATAAGAACGAATTTTTTTTTTTCAAAAACATCTCCAACTTTTAAAAAGAGGTTTGTGAATTTTTATAATGTTACTAAGCGAATATTCTTAATAACATATTAAAGAAGTAATGATAAACGCTGGTACGAATTTTCTTTATTCTTATTTAAACTAAAGTAAATGCTCGAGCTAAATTTGCAATTCACAAGACAAGATTAATCATAGATGATTTGACCTTCAAATGGCCGTCGGTGGACCGAGTAAGAATGTTTAACTATCCTATATAGATAAGACATGTGATGTAAGTTCAATCAGAAGGTTTCAGAATTTTCTATCCAAACCCAACTGATTGCTCAAATTGCGAGATAGTGTACTGCATTTTCAAAACTACCGATAATGTTTTGTTTCATGCAAGGAAAAAAAATGTGATGAAAACATAAGGAGGAAAATCAGAAAATACCTTAGTTGGAAAAAAACTGGATCTGGTTGTCGATAGAGAAATGTCGTTCATGAACGGACGGGTCTAAAAGACAGACTCCTTAAAATGAACGATGCAGTACGATCTCCTAAAAAAATGAACGACCGTTCTTTTGAGAGATGATATTGATTTTATGTAGTTCCGACTGTCTTGTGAAATTTCTTAGTTTAAATCTTTTTTGCATCTTTTGATATTACTTTTATTTTGCACATTCAAAATCATTTTTTGATTTATTTTCATGAGACAGCATTCGGTGATTTTTTAAATTTATTTAGCCTTTTAAAGATCAATTTTGAAATTTTTTTGACGACATGTCAATTTTTTATTAAACAAGTTTTAATTATTTACCTTTTTACCATGCTGGAATTAAACCTGCGACTTTTGGAATACTATGTCTTATCACTTGAGTACATAGAAGTAGCTTACAAAATGAACCACGAGTGTAATTGTGTAATACATCTAGTCCAAATTAAAATGATTCTTTGTTTAATTTGTATTGGAATATTTTCTAAGCGTTAAATAGTTTCAGTCGCTTTTCTGTAAAAGAATGTAACAAAATCAGTGAAACAATTTCAATGTACGTGTGTAAATCTCGTAGAGATATCACCTACAACTTTTTAAAATGAACGAAGTCGTTCAAATGAAGAAGTTCAGTTGTGCGGATCAAAATCATGAGCAATCCTCTGATGAACAGATCACTAAAAAGAGTGACATTGCCCATCCCTAGTTCTCAGTAAAAACTTTATAGCAGAGCATATTTTGAAATATTTTTAATTAAAGTTTTAGGAAGAGAATTATGACTTTACAGAAGCCCTGTACTAAACATAGCTTTATAAATTCCTGTACTTACGTCTGATGGGTATGTTCACTCTCTGATGCCAAAATTTATGGTCGCCTAATTTTCTCGGTATTGTGTAATGTGTGAAATATGCAACACAGTTTATGTATAAATAATATCAATAATCATCGAAAATGAAGCACAAATCGTGAAGAAAATACTAAAAAGCTCATCTTTTCAGTATTTAAGTAAACATGATTTCTTCTTAACACACAAGCTTACCTCAAAATAAAGGAATAAATAATTGAACAAAGAATTAAACAAGCAAATAAAGACATACAACATAAATGTGCTTAAATATCAACCAGGAAACCATACGATTGTGCAACAAGGGGAAAAAATCTAAATAAGTAACAATCGAAAGAGTACAGTAAAACATGTTTTTGGAAGCAAAAATTATGTGCCCTCGTCTATGCGTGAGAAAAAAATTTCACTTTGCTCTTTCGATTAAGTTTTTTTGCATTATTACACAACTCGCGTGGTTCCCTGGTAATATTGAAATCACATGAATATAAACTTCTTAGGAGGTGACAACACAAACGTCCGCATCTGGGAGCAGTAGGTACGCGGAACAAAACTAAGTGTTTCAAGTCAAATATTTCAAGCCAGCACTTTTTCATACTTAAAAAAAAAAAAAAAGAAAATAATATTTTGCCATCTTTGCTCTCATTTTTATTCTAACCCTTCTCACACGTCGGGGGGAAGAGGGAGGGCTAGGGGGGAACTGTCAGGTCGTCAATAATGACTATAAGAGAAGAACAATCAAGCTAACGACTAGAATAAATAATTCTAGATCACTAAGGCTAATGATGTTTTAAGAAAAAAAAAAAGAAAAATTAACACAATTTTTCAGCAAATATTTGCATGATATTTTTATAGTAGGGTCATTCCATACAGATTCAACGAATGAGTGCTCTACCATTTTTAATTTTTTTTGAAACTCATATCCCAAAAAAATGCATATGAATGATGTTTAAAACCACTTTTATTTTTTCTCTAACCTTAACCCTTGATTTTTTAGGGGTCATCAAAAGTAATTTTCGCAGTCAAAAATGGGATTTTTAGACCTTTGCATTTTGGTCAAAATCTATTTGAATTGCATTTATGGCAGTTAATTTTACGCTTTGATGTAAAAAAATTGCATAAGATGATAGTCTTACACGCTGAGTTACGTGGCTGTAACTTAATAATTAAAATAATGGCAGCAGGTTAAATTTCAAGTTCAAATGTAAAATTTTTGCTCATTTTAAAGGGGGATAACTCGCGTAGGGGACAGAAACACAAAATGAAATACGGCAAAAACTAATCACTGGAACCATGCTAATAAGAATATGTAGCTGTTGCTGTTTGTTTATTACCCTTTATTGGTTACAGCCCCTCAAAGATCAGAAAAATGACAAAAAATGACATTTTAGATCCCTGTAAACCAAAAGGGGATGGAATTAAAAATAAAATTTCTTGGCCAATCGAATATTCCATTCAAGTACTATACATTTTATATATATTGTTTTGTGTATTTGGTTTGTAAAAAAGATACAGGTCTTTGAAATTGAGCAATTTTGCTAGTTAATTTACGCACTAAAACAGAAATAAAAAGTGTGAAAACTTAATTGCACTTTCTTAAATGTCCTATATAATATATTATACTGAAAAAAATATTTTATGTATAAAAAGAAACTATTTTAATTTAATAACTTAGAAATATTTGGACATTAATGAGTAGTTCATACTTGATTGACAGCTTAAGTAGTTAATTTATAGACTATCTACACACACAAATTTTCAATACACACAAACATATGCTCTGTACATTAACATATCTAAATGGCCTTAAACATATGCAAAAACATTATATATACAAAGTTTAAATTTTAAAAAGTGCGTTTTTCATTTCTTGTTTGAGTGTAGTTTTGAAAAAATGAACTCACCTAGTAGTCCTATAGTTGTAATGGTGACTCAAGTATATGGCGTTTTGGAATGCTTTACCAAGGCACATTCATAATTTGATGCTTTGAAAATGTACTAGGAGCAAGACAATGACAGGAGTTCTAAATTTAGTGATCAACACAAGCTGTGTAATAACTTTTTTGACAATAATGGGCATTTTCTTTTGATAATCTTTTTAGTAACACACTATGCTTCATACCTCTAGGGGACAATAATTTTACAGAGATAATATGTAAATACGGTGGCATAAAGCAGTTATTAAATGTTGTACTGGGAATTTTATTTGCAGAGTCAGGCCTTTCTTGCAGCATTTTTTCAGCTAGTTTAATATACTGAATGCTCACAAGGATACATGCAATGTTTAGTAGCAAAAATGCAGAAGGTATGCATTTCTGTAGGAATTAAAATGTGACTTCTAGTAGTTCTTTGCAAGCTAGTCTTAGTAGTATCAATTCTTTTTACGGTTCTTCTGATTCTGTTACAATGTCCATTACCATGTGATATTGCATAGAAATGTCATTCAGCTCTCAAGTTGACATCCGTTTCGTGATAACATAAATTAAGAAAGTTCTTTCTATTTTTGTTGTGTGTTTGAGTAAAGTATTTCAGTACGCCACATGCTGTGTCACCATCAGAACTATAGTACTACTGTGTGAGTTCATTTTTTTTTAAAACTACACTGAAGCAAGAAATGAAAAACGCACCTTTTTTTTTTCCTTTCAACTATGTAGATAATGCTTTTGCACGTGTTTAGGCAAGTTACATAAGTTAATGTACAGAGCGTATGTTTGTATGTATTGAAAATTTGTGCGTGTAGATAGTCTATAAATTAACTACTTAAACTGTCAATCATGTATGAACTACTCATTTATGTCCAAATATTTCTAAGTTATCAAATTAAAATAATTATTTTTTATACTTAAAATATCTTTTTCCAGTATAATATATTACATAGAATACACTATACGTAATTTAAGAAAGTGCAATGAAGTTTTCACTTTTTATTTCTGTTTTAGTGTGTGAATTAACTAGCAAAATTGCTCAATTTCAAAGACCTGTATCTTTTTAAAAAACCAAATACACAAAACAATATATATAACATGTATAGTACTTGAAAGGAATATTCAATTGGCCAACTAATTTCATTTTAAATTACATCCCTTTTTGGTTTACAGGAGTCTAAAAATATCATTTTTCTCAATTTTCTGATCTTTGAGGGGCTGTAATTTATAAAGGGTAAACAAATACACAATTACAGCTATATTTTATCATTAGTGTGACTCCAGTGATTAGTTTTTGCCATATTTCACTTTGTGTTTTTATCCCCTAAGCGAGTTATGACCCTTTGAAATGAGTAAAAATTTTACATTTGACCTTGAACTTTGGTCTGCTGCCATTATTTTAATTATTAAGTTACAGCTACATAACTCAGTGTGTGAAACTACTATCTTATGTACTTTAACATCAAAATGTAAAATTTTCTGCCATGATTGTTATTCAATAGATTTGGCCCAAAATGCAAAGGCCTAAAAGTACCATTTTTGACTTCGAAAATGATTTTGATGACCTCTAAAAAATCAAGAGTTAAGGTTAGAGAAAAAATAAAAGTGGTTTTAAACATGGTTCATATGCATCTTTTTGGGATATGAGTTGCAAAAAAAAAATAAAAATGGTCGAGCGCACTCATCCGTTGAATCTGTATGGAATTACCCAATAATGAAACTTCATTTCAAAAGTGATCATTCGACATCGTCACTGCGGCGCTGATCAGGCTCGACGCAATGATATTATCAATATTCATTGTAATAAAAACAAAATATTGTTAAATGAAAGAATGTCAATGAAATGGGCAAGAAAGACGGAGCTAGGTCATAACTCGAACATTTTAGCCCAGTCAATGAAGGCAAAAAAATAGGCTTCGTCGCAACTAATTTAGGGAAAGCTGAATTTTTGCAGGATGTTAGCAAATAAAGTATACACTAAAAAACCCCAAAGTCTCGACCCCCACCACCCTTGCTTTCCCCCCACCCCCTCCAAAACATTGCAAGAGCAGTAATGATTATAAGCTTTCGTGTCGCAACTAATTAGGAGAAAGCTGAATTTTGGCAGGAAGTTAGTACATAAAGTATACACTAAAAAGCCACAATGTCCCAACCCCTACCTTTGTTGCTTTCCCCCCACCCCCCTCCGAAACATTGCAATAGCAATACTATGATTATTCGCTTTTTGTGTTGCAACTAATTAGGGGAAAGCTGAATTTTGGCCGGATGTTAGTACATAAAGTATACACTAAAAAAACCCCACAAAGTCTCGACCCCCCTCACCTCTTGCCCTCCACCTCTTGCTCCTTCCCCCCGCTTCGAAATATTCCAAGAGCAGAAAACTCACAACAAAAACCAAAAAGTAACTTCAACAAATTAATATCTTTTATCATTACGTCTTGGAAAGAAATGTTTAAACAAAATTTATAGATAATAATATGATAATAATCATTTTCTTGAAGTGGATCAACAATGTAATGACGTTCACTTAAAGTTTTTACTACCATAATGCAATTGATTTGTTACAAAAGTTTATAATTCGTTTGGGTCGGCGATAGTCTACAAAATAATGTTAATGCTTGGCTAACTATTTAAGCTTTAAATAAACCAGGAAAAATATATTTTGGCAGAGATTATTTTCTCGCAGCGGACATTATTTAACGTATAATATTACTTTTGGTAATATTTTTAAGTCTTATATAAGGGGCTATCTTCTAATATTTCGTTCGTTTGGTCCGAAATATTGTTACAGTGGATTCCGCTACAGTGTCCACACATAGACGTGCAATCGAACCTAGCTTTATGACAGATACAGTTTGAAACACATATGTTTTCAATTGCAAGATAGTAATTGGAGAAGTTCACTTGAAGCAGAGGTAATCTTCATGAACTTAGGAATCAGTCTGTTGCATGAAGTATAATACCAACCCCACACTTCTGTGGGACGTTTAAAACCCAACCAAGTTTGAATCTGGTGTTGACCCAAAAAACTCTGGTGGAAACCTTAAGAGCCCTTATTTTGAAATTCAGACAAAAAACGGAAATTTTGGTAGTGACCATTTTTGATTTTCCTAATTTTTTTATGTGTCAAAGTAGGTCATGAGAAGTGAACATTCTGAAATTTTTAGCCTTCCAAAATTTTTTTTTCGCTCGTTAAAAATTAACAAAGTTTGAGGTTTTGCAGCGCTTTTTTAGAATAATTCTAAAAGTCACATTTCAGTGCGCTATAGCTCTTTACAGAAACATCACCTCACGGTTATGTTTATATTTATTGGTTGTACTTTATCTAGTGATGATGACTTCATAGTTATTTTGGTTGAGAGTTGTTGCTTTCTTCAGATAAGGGGTCGCAACAGATGGCTTTTATCCGTTTTCGTCAGAAGGGGTTTTACTATATATATATATATATATATATATATCGTTTTCTGATTTACCTGCAATTAAAATACCATCAATTTGTAAAAATCAGAAAAATAAAGTATTGCTAGTCTCTTTCTCTCTCTCTTATACACACATATATATATTCTTACTGCATCCTTTAAGTTTTAGAAGATTTAATCTGCATACTGGACACACGTTTTACGTACGAGAAAACGCATAAAATGAGCTACAAAAAAAATTATTTTCTGTAAAACAAGAAGAGATCCCGTGCTGCTTTCTTTTTTATGATGTTTTACACATAGCTAGTTACCATGATATATAAAAGGTTTTTTTTTCCTAGTGACGCTGTTTTGAGTTAATTGCGATCAAAAAAGCACAATTTTTGAAAATTTGAAAAATATCAGGGTATTTTTCTCCTAAAAAAAATTATACCTCAAACAAATTTTGTGCCATTTACTCTCTTCATAATATAAACTTTCAGTATATGTTACATTTTTTTCGGGAGGTAGCTTTTTGGGGAAAATAACGCAGGTTAAACTTGCGCGAAAACGGATAAAATCCATACTTTGCGACCCCTTATCTGAAGAAAGCAACAACCCTTAACCAAAATAACTATGAAGTCATCATCACTAGATACAGTACAACCAATAAATATAAGCATAACCGTGAGGTTGTGTTTTTGTAAAGAGCTATAGCGCACTGAAATACGACTTTTAGAATTTTTCTTAAAAAGCGCTGCAAAAACTCAAACTTTGGAAATTTTTAACGAGCGAAAAAATTTTTTTAGAAGGCTAAAAATTTCAGAATGTTCGCTTCTCATGACCTACTTTGACATATAAAAAAATTAGAAAAATCAAAAATGGTCACTGCCACACCTTGTCTGAACTTCAAAATAATGGCTCTTAAAAAGATGGTGACGACTGACGTCTGAAGTTGGTGGAAGTTTTGGTAAATGAAAAGTGGACTTCAGGGACATTTTTGCGATTACTTGCTTTTCACTAACTTTTATTCAAACTTGGTTAGGTTTTAATTTTCCAGCAGAAGAATGGGTTTGGAAATATATTTCAAGCAACAGACTGATTCCTAAGATCATGACAATTACCTCTGCTCCAAGTGAAATTCTCCTACTCATATCTTGCAACTGTAGAACATTGTGTTACAAGCTGTAGCTGTCGGAAAACTGGGTTCGACTGTACGTCTATGTGTGAACACTGTGGTAGAATTAATTGTAACAATAATTCAGACCAAGCCAACAAACTGTTAGATGACCCCTTATAAAAAAAAAAAAAACTTGTAGTCATAATAACTTGATGCCTTTTTTTTTTTTTTTTTGTTGAATGCAACCTGTTTTTCAGAAACCAGTTGCAACATAGTCTTCGAGCTGTAACATTTTGCAAAACAACGGTTCACACTGATCAGTTTCATGGGCCGGATGTGACCCGTGGGCCGTAGGTTGGGCACCACTGGTTTATAATACTGTAAGAAGTGAAATAAAAAGGAATACTCCGGTGTCATCATTAGCTTTTGAGCAGTAAGCGTATAATCATAATACTGCTTTTGCAATGTTTCGGATGGGGCGGGGGGGGGGGGAAGCAATAGGGCTAGGGACTTTGTGTTTTTTTAGCGTATACTTTGTATACTAACATTTTGAAAAAACAATCAGCTTTCCCCTATTTAGTTGGGACACGAAGAGCGTATAATCATAGTACTGCTCTTGCAATATTTCGGAAGGGGTGGGGAAGGGGGAGAAAGAGGGGTGGGGGTCGGGACTGTCTTATTTTAGTGTATACCTTTTGTACTAACATCTTGAAAAACATCCGCTTTCCCCAAATTAGTTGCGACACGAAAAGTGCATAATCATAGTACTGCTCTTGCAATGTTTCGGAGGGACTAGGATGGATCGGACTACTTTTTTAAAGAATACATTACGTACTAACATCCAGCCAAAATTCAGCTTTCCCTTAATTAATTGTGACACGGAAAGCGTGCAATCATAGTACTGTTCTTGCAGTGCTTTGTAGGGGATGAGGGTGGGGGTGGGGGGAGAAAGAGTGGTGGGGGTCGGGACTTTGTACTTTTTTAAAGAATACATTATGTACTAACATCCTGCCAAAACTCAGATTTCTCTTAAGTAGTTGCAACACGAAAAGCGTATAATCATAGTACTGCTCTGGCAATGTTTCGGAGGGGGTGGGTCGGGACTTTGTATTTTTTAGTGTATACTTTATGCATTAGCAACCTGCAAAAATTCAGCTTTCCCTAAATTAGTTGCGACACGAAACCTTTATTGACTGGGCTATTTAGTCGAGACTTGAAGAATCTGACTCTCAAGGTCAAAATGTTTGCTGCTCTTCAAGGTCTGCATAGTTTTTCGTTTTCGCGAAAATTTGCATTATTTTTTGTTTATGCATTTAGCCCTTTTTTTGGTGATGAGGTCAATTTGATATGAGTCTGGTTTAAAAAAAACAGAAGGTCTGATAGTTGAATAATTTTAAGATGATGACACTATGAATTTTATTTTCACATTCCTCGGAAAAAGTTCGACGCCAAACAAATTACACTGCGCGGCAAAAAAAAAAAAAAAAATAAATAAATAAATAAATAAAATAAATAAATAAATAAATAAATAAAAAAGTGCCCCTTAAAAATGCCTATGACAACATTCTAACCCTTATGTGAAATGACCCCCTGAATTCACTTATAACCCCCGTTTTCCCTTATCAAGTCCCACGTTTTGGAAATGGCAACCCCCATTTTTTCAGTTTTCGACAGCTTCATAGCCATTATTTTTATTTGGTGGGGAAGTGAGCATTATATTAACCATTAACAGTCTTCTGAGGAAATAGAGAGACGCCTAGTTCAAAACCATGAATATTTGGAGCAAGTTTTGAGACTCATGGGGGTAATCCCCTTCCAAAATATTTAAAAAATCATCAAAAGGATCTTTTTTTGTAGGAGTTTGTTTTACAATTTTTCACCACTTATTTTTCGTTATAAAATCAGAATATCAGACTCAATCGTATGACCTCCATGTCCGAAAAAAAATTATGTTGTAAAAAAATTGAACAATATTGGAAGTGTCTCATCTTGCATAGTCAGAGTCGCATGGTAGATCTTGAGTAAAGAACCGTATGAACTAGGGAATGAACAGAACTTTTGGGGCTCGTCAAAAATGACTTATACGGGCCCTGTCCATATTAATTACTTTCACGTCCCTACATATATTTCCCTCCTCATTAAAAAAAATTCGGGCCCCCTTCAGGCTCGAACCCGGGCCAACAGGTGTCCCTTCTCCCCCCTATACACGCCCCTGGTTATGAATGTTTGTTACCAAATGAAATCATGTTTCCTTTTACATCAGAGACAATGGGAGAATGGAAAAACCCCAATTTCCTCCAAGATACTGATTTGGGTAGATAAACACACTATACACAATTAGTTTAAAGGTTTAAGAGGTTATACACCAACAATACTTACTCTGTAGCATGCAGGTCGTTTGCGACTCGCTGAATTCTCCAAATGTAATTTGAAATCATTAAAAAAGTAAAATAAACGCAAAAAATAATTTCTGCTCTCACTTTTGATGTAAATTACACAAAAATGTAATTTACATCAAATTTTAATCTTTCAAAAAAAAAAAGGCAGAATGAAAACCTTAGATTTTTTCTATTAGCCCAGAGTGCAGTATTTATGGTAAAAGGAAGCATCTAGATTGCTCATCAAAAGTAGCTGAAGAGATGAAATACGTTAATTATTGATCTTAGACTTACAGGAGAGGAAAATGTAAGATTAGGATGCTTTAAAAACCAATTTTTACAGTGTCAGCTACGCCATTGTTTGAAAACAAGTAGAACTCTCGGAATCATTTCTATATGTCAAGGCTTGACCGCGGCGAGATGGCGGATAACCTTGAAGCAGAAGTAATCGATAGGGTGAGGAGAACGCGTTTCTTACTACTCGGCGCTTTTTGGCAGATTCTATCCGTTACAAATGATACAAATAATGTTTCCGCTTCAAGGTCATCTTCCATCTTTCCATTGCCAAGCTTTACCTAGTCTTCACTCCCCAACAGTTTTGTTTCAAAAATGAACTAAGTGTGGTTATAGATTTTGTTTCCTTTTACTCCCAACTGTCTTTACACAGTTATTTTATTATTGATTTTTTGGTCAACTTTTACTAAATGATGGTTTCGTCCTTTTTGGGGGGGGGGGGCAAAACCGAAATTTCTCCAAATATAACCTAGGTCAATAATTCAAAACATGAAATTTCATTACTCAGCTAATTAAATAATATTTTTAATACACAAGTTCATATATTTAGTACTTACTCCTTACAAAAGTACTAGTCTGTGTGATATAAAATAGGACCTTTATCCCCATAAAATCAGTTAAAATATCACAAAATTTTGCAAAAATATTTACACCTAAACTAAATGGCAAACAGACACTGAATGCAACTTCAACTGCTTTGTGAAGTAGTTAATTATTGATATTCTTTTCATCAGATAACAACAGGTATCACGCAAAAACGAGAGGGGTTGGTTTGATCCGCCTGTACGGTTTTGTCCAACTTTGCCCTGTTGTTCAACTGTGGAATCAGTACTGTTAATATAGTGGAAGTATAAAGTTCAGAAAATAAAATTCTACAAGGATATCATAAACTGTAAATTGTAAGTCATCTCAATATTTTACAAGATCTAAAATAATTTTCCAATTTTAATGGTTCTTAAAATGTATCAAGCGAATGCATATCATATCTGATTTTTTTTCTCTAATAGTAAAATGAAGAAAAAACACAATTTACTGTAGTAGAGGTAACTGCAGTAAAATTTGAAAGATTTTTTTTTTCTTTTCTTAAGCACAATTATCCGACGTTTCAAGCATAGAAATTACGACGCATTATCTTTCAAAAAGAAGTTCATTTCATAAAATCAATTAAAAAATTACGTTCTAAGGATGAAGTTGAAGATGGCAGGGAGAAAAAAGATGATATTTTGAAAATTATAATTGCTCTTCCGCCCCTTTTCCACGATAATAAATATTTATTTAAAATGCTTGGAAACATGCTTGCCTTATACTTTGATGCGTTTTTCCGATTTTCATTACATACAATACGTATATTGGACGTTAAAAAATTTCTCCGGTTGAGAGTTCTTGAAAATATTAGGAAAACTTTTAAGTGGTAAAAGATAGTGTAGAAATAGTCAAGTTTTTAGCAAAATTATTCGAGAAACTTTGATCGAAAATAAGATTTTTGCGTACAAACTTCTCTGCTAGCTTAAATTTTAATTATTTTTCTCGAGTCATGTGACTCCGCACGATAACCGGACTACGAGATACGCATATGAAATAAGAAGTCTGGAAGACCTTCAACGAAAACACCCATTCTAATTTTGCGAAACGCATATTCCAGAGCTTCGCCACTGTCCCTAATCAGACACGTGACTCTTGACTATGAAAACCGATTGCGCATATAGTTCATGTTCTGAATGCACATGTTCTGAAACACATTTTGTGCAATGTTTTAAAAAAGATTTCTTAGAATGGGTACATTTCCTATTCAAAAGATTCAAACATTTTCAAAAGCATTTTTTTTTTAAATTTGAGCTACATCGGAGGTTATCCAAAGAGGGTGTGAGAGCAAGGTTGTTGCGCACAAACTTGCTTAGTTTTAGTTTGTTTTAAAAGCCGATAGATCCTGTTAACAGGGTCCAACTAATGCTTTTTGGGGTCTAGGGGCAAGCAATATTTTTTCGGACCCTCTGCCCTATAGTTTTCTTTTCGCTTACTTTGACCCGTGAATTTCGTGTTTGATTAAACTGTATTATCGGCAAAGGGTTTTCAATTTTTTCTTCGGGTTAAGTAGTAAACCCCAATAGTCTCACACGATTATAAATTAAAACAAATAAAATTATTTATCAAAAATAATTTATTAGAAATTGCAATGTGCGTAGTGGACTAAACAGCTTGTGGAGAATATTTTGTGGTCAAAACAGCTGACTTAACTGGTCGAGATTCATAAATATGAATCAGTTAGTTTACCATTTGCGAGAATAAAATCGAAAAATATTTCGTGAATATATAGTTGTTAAAGCGAACATTTTCCGTATTATGATTTTTACTAATTTTTGTGTGTATTAATACTTGGGCAAAGTTTTATTCTGAAGAAATGATTGTTTATGGAATACAAAATACCATATTTTGTTGGATTTCCAGGTTAGAACTATAGGTGGGCAGTGTCGTTCTTTTTGATAATCCGTTCATCAGAGGATCGTTCTTTCTTTTAATCCGTTCATATGAACGACTTCGTTCATTTAAAAAGTTACAAGTGATATCTCTGCAAGAGATACTCACGTACCTTCGAAATGTTTCATTAGATCAGCAATATTCTTCGAACGAAAAATAACTAAAATAATCTAATAGTAAGAAAATGTGGCTATGAAAAATGAATAAAAAAAAAAAAACTTTATTTAGGTTTAGATGTATATAGCAATTAAAGTTCATTTTGTAAGATATTTCTCAGTTTCCGAATAGCAAGATTTGCTTTCCATTCCGAAAATCGCAGGTTCCATTTCAGCACGTCACAAAATTAAGTTATTAAATTTTACTATATATTAAAAAAAAAACAGTTTGTTACGATACAAAATTTGCAAAAATGAACTTACGTGAAAAAGTGAATTCTAAATAGAAATATATCCCTGAGCGTACTATGGTCACGGGTGAAAATAAAACAAAAAAATATTTTTTAATCTGTACTTTAGGTAATATTTTTAAAAAAATGTAAATCACGAAATAAATAAGAGAGAACTATAAAAAAGAAAACAAAATGAAAGAAACAGACTACAATATTAAACACGATAATAAAAAAAATGCTTATTAAAACTACGTACCTTAAAAAACATGAAATGAACAAAAGTATTATAATCATAAAACGTCTGCTCTTTGCATAAAAACTGACGTAAGTTGTCGAAACTGACCTTTTTTGACCCGAAAACAAACATCTGTCTACCATGACATCTACCCAAAAGAAAGAGGTGCGGTACTTCAATTTTTTTTCCAGTTACACTACTGTATAATACCTACAGTATTACCAATAGGTATAATGAAAAGAGTAACAAACAAATAAATTGGTACTTCAGCTGGAGTACCGGATAATTTAATTAAAAAAATAAAAAAAGACACCTTATTTTAGGGTGCTTCAAAATTATTTCACAGTATTAATGAGAACAGAAAAAAAAAGAAACACACACACAACAGTTTATGGGGTAAAAATTAGATAGTAGTAATCCTTATTTAAAACCTCTGGATAGTGGAAATGGAATGTAAAACTAAGCGACTTCGAAGTCGCCAAGCAAGTTAAAAATCAAATCAATATAATGGCAGTTGATAGGAGGGACGTTATAAAAGACAAAGGGATCATCAGAAAGTGATTAAAGGTACTTTTAGAAATAATTTTATCGGCAGAAAGTGTGAGAAAGACCAAACACGTTACACAAAACATTACTAATGGATACATGGGAAAATTGCAAATGAAGAACTGCAACAGTTAAAGAAAAATGATGAATAAAGCAGAAATTAAAATGGCCCGAACTGAATATATTGTACTGCACAGAGAAAAATGAAATTTGAGATTGATTAACGAGTTAAAAATTTGAAGATGAATGTATTTCAAGAAAAGAAAATGCAATTGTATCACAAGTGCATCAATGCAAGCTTCCAAACTGCTCACCGTTTAAAAGAACGATCGTTCATTTTTTAGGTGAACGAACGGATCCGTTTATTTTAAGGATGCTTTCTTTTTGACCCGTTCGTTCATGAACGACACACCCTTAGTTAAAAATAGTTTTTTTTTCCCAAAATGTTTTATATCGTATATGTTGTGGGAACATTTTGGGGCCCTTTCTAGCGGGGACCGGGGACTGATGACGCCTTTGCACTAGTGGCAGTAAGTCAATGACTTTAAGAGGAGAGGAAGTTTAAAACTAGGCAAAAGAATTATTCTTAATTCTTCAGAAAATCTGTCAATTAGTTTTGTATTTCCATAAATTAATCTTGTGGGTTCAAAAAGCACACATTATTAGCTTTTACTTTATGCAAAATTTTAACACAGAAAAGTGATTTTTGAAATTACGTTTGAAATTTCATCCAAATCGAAGATGGTCGAGTGGGGACCCCTAGGTCACTTGACATGGAATGACTCTTTATCAATCTACACTTCTGGCACGATGTATAGTTGCATTATCGTCCATGAAATATCCGTCGCCATCAGGATAAAAATGCCACATTGCAGGGTGCACTTGATCTGCCAGTATATCTAGGTATCGTATGGCCAGGGGCGTGCGCAGAAATTTTGGGGCTCGTCACAAATGACTTTTACCGGGCTACCTACCCCTAAAAAAATTCACTCTCGTTTTAAAAATTTTTGGCCCCCTTCAGGCTCGGACTCGGACCAACAGGTGTCCATTCTCCCCCCGTGCACGCCCCTGCGCATTGCTGTTTATTTACCCTCAAGGAACACTAGGGTACCACTTCTATGCTAGTAGAACATGTTCCATATCACGATACCTCCAAACCCTTGCACAGAGCGAGGAAGGCAAGAACTTTCTCTCAAAGGTTTCTAATTCATTGGCCAGTGAGTATATATTTCTTCAATTTCTTAAAATTTGTATGTTCTAATTAGCACATTAAATATAATCAATCAAGTCATTTTTAGTATAAAATGGAAAAGCCTACAGGGGTAACATAAATACTTAAGCACGGTATGAGAGGCTTTATTATGTCTTAAAATTATATATATATATATATATATATATATATATATATATATATATATATATATCAAAAATATTTCATGGATATCATAATGTTTTTTGTGCTGCTACAGAAACTATGATAAATGTAATCAATTTGCTGAAACCATTAGTTAAAAGTATATAAAAAATATAATAGTTATTTCTTTTATTTATAGTTTTTGCAAAATTGAGGCATAGTCCAGCCACTTTCGCATTTGCAGTGAGTATTTTTGAAATTTAATTTTAAAAATGCAAATTTTATAAGAACTGATTTTTAGTTCATAGACCAAGATTAAGTTGTACAATATAAATAGCATGTTCAGCTTTAATTTCGGAAGTATTTCTTCTGAGTCAATTTATTAAAAGCCAGGTAAAGGTCTTTGTAAAGCAAGTCATTAAACGTTTCTGAATGTATGGCGCAACTGCAGTTCATGAAACTTTCAAAAACGTTTCTGTGTGTATTTCGGAATCCTTTTTCTGTCATTTCCAGAAACGTTTTTGAGTATTTTGGAATCCTCTCTCTGTAATTTCAAAAAACGTTCCTGAGTATTACGGAATCCACTGTGTCATTTTCAGAAACTTTTCGAACATTTCAGAATCTTTTGTCGGTGATTTTTAAAAAATCTGAACTACAGTGTTGTGTACTTCAACAATTTTAATTAGTTCTTTCACATCTAACTACGACAACGCTGTTCAAGACTTGCGATTATTTGAAATCCTTCGAGTGACAATACACTCACGTAATTAATCTCATTCATTAACTGCAGGTGGTTGGCCACTACGTTGTCCATGTTGAAGGTTATCATTGAAATTAAGTATTTTCGGCACTCTTTTGACCTTGAAAATCTTAGAATGTTGAATTCCTCAACGAATTCTGGAATGGAATTTCTGCTTCTAATTCCAACACACAATCGGGGTGGAAAGTCTGTTAATTCATTTCGTATAGCCATACTTAGGTAAGGAACCTTTTCACATTAAACCATTGAACATTTCAGTCAAATGAAAAACCTTATCAATGAACTGCCCACACATTTATTTTATATGCCATGCTATTTCCATCTGTATATTTTTATACTGCTATCGCATGAGTTTTGTCATCTCAGTGCATATATTCAAATAAAAGAAACTGAAGAATCAAAACTCTATATAATGCTGTAAGCCACACAACAAAGTACTCCAACACCACAAAGAATAACTTTCATTTATTCAAGAGACTTCCTTTAAATTCTTAGCACGGGCATTGCCGTGTGGGTAATGTTAGTTTGATATAAGTGTCCGGATTGTCAACTTTTAAAAAACTTTTGTTAAGTGATTGAAAAACGAAGCATATATGAACATAAATTTGTCAATTACAATTAGAATATTTTTTTTCTTTATGTGGGTTGATACAAAGTAAACTTGCAGGCTTATATAACTCATGCATTAAGAACTATAACAATAGAACTGACCCAATAGTGGGGCAACTTAAGTTTCTTTCATTAACTTTTTATCGCTATTCCAACTATTATGCAACCAAACAAGACGATTTAAGCATTTTTTTTTGCGCCATTTGAAAACTCATTGGCAAAAGTAAGAAAAAAAAGTAATATTTGTTTCATCCGACTCCAGAAGACTTGTAATTCCAGAAGAACGCTAATTTCCGAAAGTAAACTATTTTTCTGAAAAGCTATAAGTTTTGAAATTAAAGTTAAAGTAAATATTTTCATAATCATCAGTATCATATATATTTTCATACAATAACATGAGAAGCAGAAATTTCGTTTTTATGTGCAATATATACACTCTCATGTATTGACGCTTCATTTGCAGGCTGATTGTATTCTTGATTTATTATCATCCCTCGTAGTTATTTGGCGATACTTTGGATCTCCTTATAGGACCCTGTCTCTATCAAGAGAGATCAAGTAAATATTTTCTTTTAAATCTGAAATTATTTTTTTATTCAAAAGTTTAACTTAATTTTCACTAATTAATGCAATCAAAAATTAACCATAAAATGATTTGTAAATATTTTAAAAATGTATACATTTACACAAAGTATTTTAATGGAAAAATATGTATTGAAACGCTAGTATTTTGCCGTGGCCAGGTAAACGGCAGTATCCACGGAAATAAGTTTTCGAAACATTTGAAGAAACGCGTTTTGGATTCAATGCTATTAATGAAGAAATGTTGGAGTTAGACTTTTTTTGAGCATTTTTTATTTTTTGAGCGGGAACCAAAGAGGCAAGCTTGTACAATAAAGTTAACGTACAATAGATGACTGAAATTCCAAAAAAAAAGAAAAAAAATGCAGTTACTGCCCTTTACCTGCATACTACCGTATTACTGTCAGATTGCAACGTTCTTTTTTTTTTTAAGAACCGTGTGATTGTATCCAAAGGAAATAACTGACGAAAAAGTTTAACTGTTGATTTGTTTGACATGATTTATACTATATTTCCAAGATCTGTTAAGTTCAATATTTTCTTGAAACAAGTGTTTAATGAAACTATGATGAACAATCCGTCGTAAGAGGTAAACGGCGCCAGAAGTGAATATTTTCTGCCTCTCGCCACGCAGATAATGGTGAACGTATAATGGAAAAGGACCCAACGTTTTTATATTAGTTATTACATGAATGAACATGCAGTCTGAAATCCATGAGTATCATAAAAGACAGGAATTAAATGCTACGCGTTAGCATTTTAAGCACTATTTTTCAAGAGGAATAACATAAAAATAATAATTAATTGCAATGCAGCAAAAGCTTAGTCATTTGTGGCGCCATATCATACCTAGGCGCCCGGGGCGATTGTACCACTCACTCCCTCTTTGAAAGGCCCTTATTTTTTTAATCCTCTTTACTTACCACAGAACTATGTAAAATATTTATCAAGTGTACATTTGAATGACCGCCTACAAGGACGAATCCAGGAAATATTCAAAGAGGATGCGACTGATTTCAGATACTTTTCCCCTTATACGCTCCCAACCCCTAACATCATAAAAGATTGTCTCAAATTCTTGTATTTCTTTTTGGAACTTCCATTTCTAATTAAATTCCGGAGGAGTGTACTGTGTACTAAACCCCATCCCTTACCCTAACATCATCAATGTAGTTAAATCATTGCTTTTTTTTTTGGAATTCAGTTTAAAAAAAATGTTTCAGAGAGAGCACCCGAACCACATCTAATATCATCTAAAATCGTCTAAAATTTAATTTTTGGAGCTTTGAAAAACTTCCTATACAAAGTTCCGATCCCTATCACTAAAGTATTAAGAGATTGTAATGCAATCTTGTTCTCAAGACTACAATTCTGAAAATATTTCGGGGGACGACTCTTTTTTGTAACATTATTTAGAATCCTCTAAAAGTACTTTTTTGGAACTTTTGTATCAGAAATATGCCGAGGAAGAGTTCCTGCATCTCGGCTCAAGGAGAAGGCGATCGCACCTCCCTTATATCCGTAATTCTTCTTAACCGCCTATTATACATTTTCCGGTTTCCGATAAATTAACGAAACAATGACATAAATATTGTACACTGCGATGCAAAAGTTTAGACATTGACGTTCTTCAGCTGTAGAATTTAGAATTGCGATAGTAGAAATATAAAAGTCTGCAAACATATTCAAAAACTCTTCTGAAATACTATAACCAAAATACAATTGTTTGATATGCTTTAACAATACTGTTTTGGATAAAAATAGAAATTTGCTTGTTGCAAAAGTTTAGAATCTATTACGAGTTTCTGTGAATTTTTTTTTCGTATATGCAAATTTAAAAGAGATGACATCACAGACCTCTTGCACTTAAGGTCTGCCAACGATAACACTTGGTAGTCAAGATGCCGCGAGCTGAGCAGATTAAAGCGGATGAGGTAACTAAGATTTGGCAGTTGAAAGCTGAAGGTAAGCTTGTTCCTGAAATTTCGGCTATTATTAATAGATCAAAGAAATCTATTTATCGAGTTTTATCAAGTCACTGCAATTATAAAGCAAAACGCAGATCTGGGAGGCTGCGTGTGACGAATAAACGGGATGATCGTCAGATCCAAAGACTAGCAAGTACCCAACAAATGACTGTTCGTGAAGTTCAAAGCTCCTTGGGGCTTTCGGTATCAAAGGATACGATTCGTAGACGAATTTTGGAAACAGGGACAATGGTTCACCGAAAAATGCAAAAGAAACCAGCTCTAAAGCCACATCATAAATCACAACGAATGCTGTGGGCTCAAAATCATATGTCATATGGATCGAAATGGATATCAGTAATATTTAGTGACAAAAAAAGTGTAATCTGGATGGTCCAGATGGCTGGACATCGTACTGGCATGACTTACGGAAGGAACCCAGATGTTTTTTTAGCCGGTTTGGGCAGCGTTTTGCTACAATGGACAAGTGTCTTTGACCTTTACCAGTGGTCGCCAAACATCACAGCATTACACTAAGACACTAGAGGATAATCTCCTACCATTTGCTGAGCTTATAGGGGGCCCTCAGTGGGAATTTCAGCAAAACAATGCTTCGATTCACACTGTAGGAAACACAAAATCTTGGTTAAATTCAAATAATATAAAAGTTTTCAATTGGCCAGCGTGTAGCCCAGACTTCAACCCTATAGAGAATCTTTGGGGCATCATGTGTCGCAAAGTTTACAGCAATGGTAGACAATATACTTCTGTATCGGAACTTAAGAGATCTATTGAGGAAGTATGGTACGAAATTGAGCCCTAAACCATGCAAGATTTAGTTTCTTCGATGGAAACTAGTATTTATGAACTAATAAAGAAGAATGGATGCACAAGTGGGTTTTAAAACTGTTTTATTTAATTTTTATTTCGTTAGTGTCTAAACTTTTGAGACAATGTTAATTTTTTGTTACAATGTAAAAACTTGTAAAATGCACAAGTCAACTTTTCATTGCTATAAATATTATATAGTATGCATAGCACCTTAGACTAAAGTAGTCTTAGGAAAATTGAATAAATAGATTTCGAAAACTGTGTGAATTTGCTCTTTCTCTAAACTTTTGAGTCGCACCGTAATGATTTTTAACTATAGATTGCGCCAACAATTTCTTTGAATTCAAAAAAAAAAAAATGTGTATAAGAAATTGAAACGCAGCAAGCGAAAGTTCCCGCACGGTGTAGTAGTGGGATAGCGTTTGTGAATAGCTTGTTGTCAGCCCAGTCAAGAACAAAGATTCTTTTTCTAAAACCTTATAATTAAGAAAAATTTTAATGAACGAATAATTTTAAGATTTAGTTTCAGATATTCTAAAATATTATTAAACAGAGAATTTGTAGTAAAATAAGTAAGAACAATGTCAAATAGCATAAATTGCAGATTACTGCAGACATGTGTTTCGGCGTTTCAAGAAATGCCTTTTTCAATGCAAAAGAAACATGAGCTTATTGATGTCCTGTAATTCTTGCTATTTCACGTTGTTATTTTTTATTTTACTTTTTTTTGCACAAATGTATTAATGTATTTATTTAACTTAGAGATCTTTTTGTCAGAAATTTAACTTGGTTACGAAAGAACATTAATATATCTGGAGGCAGTCTCTTTTTAAAAAAAATATCTTTATTAACTAAAATCGTAAGCGAACTACTTGAAATGCACCCAACTGAATTTCCTCACTTTAATTATCAAAACAGAAAACTGTGAAATAAAAAATTTGCTCAATAATAAAAGCAAATATTGTCCGGAGGTACTCAATAAGTCACTTCTGACAAATTGTTTAGTTCGGAAGTATTTCAGATTTTAAGGGACATGTTACAAATAGACAACATGCAAAAGCTCCTGCTGGGTGCAGTAGTGGTACACCTGTGAAGTAGCGGCTGTGAATAGGTGGCTATGCTCAGCCAAATTAAGGTAGCGGGAAACTTTTTACCTTTAAATTTTAATTTTCTGCTAATTTCTTTTATATATTACACAAAAAATCAAATCCATTAATTCAATACTACTCTGTTAACAGGAAACTCTTAAATATTTTAAATTGATACTTATTAAGAACTACTTGGAACAGTCACTAAATCCATTGTTCTAACTGCAATAAAATTCATTTCCTAAAAATGAATAAATAAATAAAATAAAAAAGGGGGTTCCAGTGTAGTTAAGAAAAGAATAAAATTAGACTTCAACATGTGCCGGAAAAGCGGATAAACGATATCGAGAGTTTCACATTTGTTATATTACCATAGTTTTCATGCTCCCTCAAAAGAATAAGTCTAGTAGAAGTAGGTCCGGTGAAGGAGGAGGCCAGATCACAGGTTCGTCTCTTCCAATCCATTGTGAGGGATGAGTGGCGTTCAAGAATGCCACATAAGAGCAAATAAGCTGTTTCTGTTCACTGGAAATTGCATACTGAAGTTAATTTCAAATTTATTAACTACTGGTTTAATTTCTAAATTAGTCGTTTCAGTTACAAAAGGCGAAATTTGTTGTTTGTAGGATTATTTGGGATATTTATTGCTTAGCGGTTTTATCTTGACTGGGATTATGCAATTAACTTTGCCTCTGGGTTTCATTTTGTCGTAGTTAATCTGCTATGTTTTACTATTAGAACCAGTCAATTAACAACGAGTCAGAGTCAATTTCACTGTAATTATTTAATAAAATTCAAAAGTATTGTCCGTAGGCGCTTAGACCTTTATCTCATTGTGAACACAGTAATTATTTAAAACAGTAAGTATGCGACCAGACGCATAATGCCGTGCTCATAGAAATCCTTTGTTTGCTGATAGAACCAACAACGCATCCACTCCTTAACTTCATCATCCGTTTAAAACTGGTGTCTCTGCAGTGTTTTTTTTTTTTTTTTTTGAGTTCATCGAAGGTGTGGAAGTCCGGCTGCAGAGAGCCAAAACGGTCCTCTAGTCAGTTTTGTCACAGCCCCCCCCCCCCAAACAAAGTATTAAAAAAAGAAGAAAAAAAATCAAAACTGCTTACTAGAAAAAAATTAACGATATTTTAAGTGCCGCAACAGCAAATATTAAAAGAGTACATTTTTACAAACAATCACAATTTTAGTTCATGAACATTGCTTGCTAATTAATTAAAAATGAAAACAATACTTTAGGAGCGCTAGTTGACAATCAATCCTGAAATAAGAGTGTTTGATGAACGGGGAGTATTTTATAAGTAATTAACCTTCGTTTTCCATGTAAGATGAAAAACAATCCAAAATAGTTTTTAAATAAAATTACTTTTACAATGCTTTTACGTTTAAAGTATGAAGACAAGCCTTTCAAGAATCTTCTATCTTGCTTTCTTTTATTAACGATCAAAGTTATGAAAAATTCATTTCTAAAACTATTGCAGGTTATATTTTAGAGTGATAAGACAGGGAGATGGGCAAAAATATTTAGACAGGCCCCTAAGAGTAAAAACATGCTACTGACGTCAGTAATACTATTCGCAATTCTCAATTTAACACCCTCTCATGTTTTCTTCTAATCGTTCTTCTTTGGAGAGGGGGGAGGTTGAAAATCTATTTTACAAACATATGCAAAAGGTTGCATGCACGGAAGGATCGACGTTTACTTCACTACACTTTCACCCGCTCTATAATTAGTGAGTACAGAATATCTGTATTTGCGAACACTCGGAATAAAAGAAAATTTTCTTCATTACGTTTTCGCTTTTCAGAGTTTTTGTTTTTATCCCCCCCTTTTTTTCTTTGATTTTCCTTCTTTTTTTTTCCTTCATTTGCGTCAGTATGTCACCGCGCCCCCCCTCAAGGTCTATCTTCCTAGTTTCCGACTAGGCCGACATGACCTCTCGTTAGGCCTGTGGAAGTCGCATATAGAGAGATCTGGACTATAGGGTGGTTGGCTGAAGATTTCCAACTTGAACACTGAGGACAACAACTCTGAAGACTTGAACTTCTGAAGACAATTTTTTGTTGCCTTGGCTGTGTATGGTCAAGTGTTGTCCTGCAACAGGGGACTACACGAGAAACTTTACATGTAAGTTTAGATTTGATTGCATTTCTGAGCTTCGATTAAGTTTCATCATTCCGCTGAGCAATGACCGCTGCTTCATGCTCCAGGAAATTGACAAGAACGATCGAAAGTAGTACCTTGCAGGCACTAGTGTAGAAAATATTGATTTTTTTTTGATGTAGCAACCCTCCTTCCCTACGGTCCAGATCTGTCCCTATGTAACTTGTACATCTTCGGTGAACTCAAAAAAATACTGCGAGGAAACCAATATCAAACAGACAATGAAGTCAAAGAGTGCGTGAGCAATTTTTTCAAACAGCAGTCGAAGGACTTCTACGAACACGACATTATGCGAGTGGTGTCACAATGTCACAATGGGATAAATGCCTAAACGCCTACGAACATCACTTTTGTGTTTTATCAAATAATTATTGTGAAATCGCCTCTGACTAGCTATTTATTAACTGTTCCTGATATTTAATCTGTCCACCATTTCACCTCATAGCTTTTGTCGAATGATTTCACGTTTGTGAGCTTACTTTTCTTTATCGAAAAAAGGGCTCCTTGAAACTCTGAATCACGTGCCTGCATTTTGTTGTGAATTTTTGCATTTATAACAATGCTTTTTTACGGTTATTTTCTTGTTGAAAAGGCATTTATTTATCTCTTGCTTGATAGTGTTGTTCTTAAAACATACCGTGTAGACACTAAAAAACTTTCTGATCATTTCTCTTCAGCTTCTAAAAGTGGAAGGTGACTATGTTACATGTTAATTACCCTCATTCTGAATAAGCTTTATCTTCCTACTTATTTTATTAAAACATTTCAGGACTTATTTTATTAAAACATTCAGACCCATGCTGTTCATATACGTTTATTAATTGAACTGAAAAAAAATCCAGATTTTGTGAAATAACTGATATTCGTCTGCTACAAGAGATATACATTTAAATCTTCGATAAAAGGCTATTGATGACAGTTGAATAAGTTTGGTAGAACTGTTCAATTTGTACCTGTACTTAACAATAGTATAGAAAGAAAAAGAAAAAAAAATACATTTCTTATCATTTTGGTTATCATAGTTTTTCAACTGCCACTAATCAAAATCTTAAAAATAATTTCAATAAAATGTTAGTAAGACAATAAAATATTCACAATAAAATAAACGCTGATTGTTAAATGTTTATTTCAAATCTCTCCTTAACATTTTAAAGACTGTGACAGCCATAAATTCCAAAATTATTTTCTAAATTATCTAATACTTTAAAACTTGCGTTTTCCCCATGCTATTGAAACATCAAAACCTAATCTTAACTGAAATAACGGAATAGCTGAATGAATAAATAAATACGAAAATAAGTAAACAAATAATAAATCAAATAAATAAATAATAGTAAAATAAATAATTTCATAAATGAACTAATAAAAAATTTAAGTAACATAAAAATAAAATAGAAAAGAATTATTGATCAAATCCGTAATTTTTTCTTTTTTTGAAAACTTCGCAAAAGAAATACATCTGCACTCATACGGTCATGCTTCTGCGTTTACTCAAGATTACTTTTAATTCAAGGTTAATGAAGGTAATGCCATAAACTAATTAACCATTTCTCAGTTAAACAATGGATTAATAAAATTTTGGAAAACATTTGTACCAAAGAATAGGAGTGTTGTTGCTCATTTAATAAAAAAGAAAAGGAAGCAAGTAATCTTTGAACTCAGAAAACTTTGTTAAAGATACTTCTTTCTGACTGGAAACGGATCAAAACCAGTGAAAACTCGGAGTGATGTTGGAAAATAATCCACAGCGATACAGAACTTTCGCAATAGTGAAGCTGGTTAGTTTTTGTGTAAATCACTAAAAGAAGGTGGGGGCCCTTTGGTTATTACAAGAAATACAGAGTACAGTGAAACCTTTGTAAGTTGACTACTTGCGGTGCACTACTTTAGTGGTTAACTTAAACAGGTGGTCAACTTACAAAGGTTGATTTATATGATTAGGGCTAATTCCGTGCGTGAAAAAAGCGGTCAACTTCACAGGTTTTACTGTATTAGTAAGAAAAAAAAAGTTGTTAAAACTTTCGTGATGATCATAAAATAAAATGCTAGTATTTTATTTCAGCAAGCTCTATTTATATGAAGCTCTTATAACTGCTCTCATGTTCGTAAAGTGTATGTTAAAATGTTCCCTCTAAAAAGGCTACTTTAAAATAGTTGAAACAGGATAAAATATTATGTAAAGAACTGCGAAGAGCTCTGTGGATGACCTCTGTCATTATGAAAAAAAAAAGAAACAACTTATGTAGCATATATATAAAATACATATACTGTTTTATAGGGCATGCATTAGTTTAGGAATTCTTTTCATTGTTGCTGGTGTGGGCGTCATCGGAGAAGGAGCGTATTTTCTTGTCGTAAAAGAAGTTCCAAAATGGGTAATGGCATATTACTTGTTCTACATATCATTTGGATAAAGTCGCTATATGTATATTAGGAGTATATTTGAAACAAAATTATGTAACTGGATGATAAAGGGTACACTGTCATGAAAACATAAGTCTCCAGGATATATGTTTTAAATTTCAGCACTTTTTAAGTCATTACTTTTAAAATGAAAAAAACTAGTAGACCCTTTACCTCCCGGTTACAAATTTATAGAATCAAATCTCAATTTATTTCAGATTTGGAATGTATTTATTTAAAACCCCCATTCGAACTTTTATTTTATCATGAAATAAAATACACTGAAGATAAACTTCGCATCTTTCGATCGAAAGGTTTTGAAACAGGAAGAGAACCTCTCCCAGAACACTCATTTTTTTAAAAATTGAAATTTTTAAAACTATTTTAAACTTACCTTAAAGCACCATGTGATAAAGTGCCTGTAATACGTCCCAACCATATCACAGTATCATAGACGCTCATAAAGTGCCTATGATACGGTAATTACAGAGAAAATCCAAGTTCAGTGGTAGTTTTATCACCATTGACCTTAAATCAAACGGCAAGGTAATCAAAGAAACTCGATTTTAGAATATCAGCTGATCATGGCTTTTCCTTCCATTGTCTTAAAAGCATTTTTGATACAGTAGTTATGTTAAGAAATAGAATGGACGTTTTAACAAAAACTTGCTTAAAGGAAGTCTAAAAATGTAGTTTCAAAAAGTATAAAGAGTTCAAAATCAAGATGAGAGGTGTAAAAACTGAGGAAGAACTATGTTCTGTACATTTAGAGGAACATAAATTTCTGCAGATAACAATATCCGGACTAAAACCATGTGAATGGTCTAGTTAATATAAAGTTTATTTCCCAAAGACAGAGTCAACAGTGTAGCATTTTGCTTTAGGTGTTTAATGAGTGTGTCTTATTAAGATTAATATGAGGATATAAAGAGCCGAAATTTACACTCCTTACCGAAAAGGCATCACTAAAGCTTCAGTTCTTGAACAGAAACATGGAGAGTTGTCTTAATTGTAAATAAATAAAAATAAATAAATAAATAAAAATTAAAAACAATCGGCATAAATTAACAGGGGTAAAAAAAAAATCCAGTAGAGTTTATGATATGTTTCAAAGATATTTTTAGACATGAGTTAATATTAGGTTAGATAGTTATGATGTGTTTCAAAGATAAAGTCTAATGAAAAGTTTTAAATAACACTGAAGAGAAGCTATACCTAAAATACGGAAATTGGTTAATAAATAGTTACAAAAGGTTTTACCCGAGTCGTATCTTAGTTACTCCACGAGGAACCTAAGATATAATATTTTATGTCTGGGAGGAACTTGCGTGACATGCAAAGTTCTATGCAATGTTTGCATTCTAGAATGCCGTCAGACTATATATTTAATGTTAAAATGCTTATAAAATCCATCGGAAATTGTTTTTAAACCTTTAACTAAAGATTTAAAAAATTGAATTTGGAATTAGAAAATTCTAAAATTGGTAATGACTAAAATTGATAGAAAACAAAAAGTGCTAAAAATTCCTTTTCAGTCATTCCAGTACGTGCTTGAATCACCAAGTATCATATGCATATAAAAGCTTTTAAACATAAGTAAATAAATAAATTCTATGGATATTAAATCTTGTAATGCATATATCTTTTTAAAAAAAAGAAAGAAAACAGTAGCTTTACATTTTTTTTAATTTTTTTTACAAAGATTTATCCTATTTCCTTTTTCAGAATACCGTCCTTGTTGTACTTGCTGCTGTTGGCTTTGTCGTTTGTGTTCTTCTTGGCATTGCGAAATATGTTCTCTGCAAGAAGATGGAGAGTAAATCATTGTATTTAGACGGTGAGTTTTTTGCTACAAGCACTTAACGTTCTTGGGCACTTGGGCAAAAGGAGTCTTCTCAAAACGTACGACGCAGTAGAGAATGATCTCCTAAAAGTAAACAGTATCTTGAACTATTAAGAGCTACTCAAGAAAAAATCGGTAGCATTCCACTTTGGATTGACATCATAACTTCTCTCTCAGATCGTCTCTGTATAGAAATTCTGCAAATGGAGACTGTTTGGCAGACGGGTTATGACGTCAGTCCGGAGCAGAATGCACCCTATTTCTTCTGAAACAATCCTTATAACTAAAATTAAGTCTATATTTGTGACTAACTAGTTATTTCGTTAGCAGAGGGACTAATATTATTGGACAGTAAGCTTTAAAGCCACCGATTGATCTTTTTCTTACGCGTAAGGAATTATTCTAGAAAATCTGGTGTTTCTTCTCTATATCATTAAGAAGTTTAAAAAGTGTAAGTTTTTAAAAGTTGTGTTTAACTTATGCCATTTTTGCACTTATAAAATAACGTGAGCTGTTCAGAGCCCTCTAGCAAGCGAAGTATTGGACGAAACGTTGCCTAGTTTCTCGAACGTACATAGCAGACCATGGGATTTCGGTTTCTGCAATAAAACAAAAAAATAGTACCAAAAGTCATTACCAGGGGGAATTGTGGCGCTACAAAAGCGTATTACTTGCGAATACTGAAAAATTAAATTCCAAAACATGCAGCACACATGCAGTTTTTTGCTACAAATAATTGTTGCTTACAAATGAGGTTCAATAAAACCACCAAGAAATTTCAATTTGCAACAAGAGAAGAATTTTACCAAAAGTCGTCAGGAAGAAATTTCTGCGCGGCAACAAGGATATTTCCTGAATAATATTCATGTAAGATGGTTCACCACCCCATGTTGGGCTTTAGGTACTGAGTGTATGTCGGCAACATTTCTTTGATAGCAGTTTTATTAGTCATGCATTTCCTACGCAAGGAGACCGTGGTCGCCCAATCTTTCACCTTGTGATTTTAACCATGGGAATTTCGTAACGGTGTTGTGTATCTACTACATGTTCCCGATATCTCAACTTTCAAAACTAGAAAAATGTTACAGGTAGGCGAAATTAATCTCCCCCCCCCCAAAGGTGTGGAAAATATTGTGCATTGTACGCAGTACCTGGAAAATCTCGATGCTGGTCATATTGAACCCCATTTGTTGGTAAAAATCATACTTTGTGAATAAAATTGATGCATATATTTTATCAGTTAACATTTAATTCTTCAATAGTCACAGTAATACATCTTTTCGACGCCAAAATCCCCCCCCCCCGGTGGCGAGTTTTGGTACTATTTTTTTTTTAAATCCAGAAATCGAAATCCCATGATCTACTGTGTATGCCCATGAAATTTGGCAATGTTTCGTCCAATACTTCACTCGCTACAGGACTATGAACACCTCACATTATTTTATAACCACCCTGTATGTCATTATTGTTACTAATTGTTCTACTTATAGTACCGACAATGCTGACAAAAATGCAAATAGCACTTTCTTGATTAAAAATGATAATGAAAAACGATCTTTTTTTTTGTGTGCACTACTGTTTTTGAAATATATAATACCAGCATTCACTAAACGACATAGATGTTTTATGCCTAATGGATCAAGCACAACCCAAGATGTGACATTCTTGAAAAGAACATTCCGAAAATACTTGAAAATGCAGATACGACACTTAACGTTGAAATATTAAATTGCAGGTCTTTCAGAGATATGGTACTCATTCTTGGCAGTTCAAAAAAAGGCAATTCAAAATCGCTAATTTTTGAGACATGACGTTTTTGAAAGGAGTGAGCGTTATGTTCTTTTACAATTTCAAAATAGACACAAATAGTGTTCTAGAGGTTCAAGATTACGATGAGCTTTTGTACAACAGCTATGAATTTGTGTTAGATTATAGGTTTAAATAAATATTCATATGTATGCTACATATCTTATGTATTGTCCGGGACTTCACAGAGTCCCCTTGAACCCAGAGTTACCATTTTACACGGGGGTGATCGGTACGAAATCCACGCGCTTCCAAAGGAGACAACCAGATAGCCTTAACTTGGACGTGCATTTTATTGTGCAAAAAAGGTCTTAGTGTCCTTGCTTCACTTGTCTGTTGTCATTTTAGTTATTCCTACATTTTGAAAACCGCTGCTTTTACAACAAAATGCTATGATTCGAATATACTTTCTGCCGAAAACAGCGAAATAGAATCATCACGTGATGAGGAAGGAGTCAAGTGCCTTCGTGTGAAAAACGGACAATAATCCATACTCATGCTCATATAAACACTCAAAATTAACTGTCAGTTTGCTAATGACGAAATATAGAGGTAATCGGTTCTTAAGAACACGCTTTACGACGTAACCCTTCTAATTGTTCAAATTCAATCGAATCATTGAAATCCTCGATAAACTTGAGTAAAATGTGAAAACGAGTAATCGTTTCAGGTCAGAATACTCATGAAAATACAAGAAAACTAGAAGAGACGTGAAAAAATTGGATTTGTTCAGAAAAATTGGACCAACATCCTAGACGATAATGTTACAGAGTTGAAATTGAATATTAAAAAAAAAAAAAAAAAAAAAAAAAAAAAAAACCTATTTACGTAAATTAGATAGGGGTCGCACATTTTTTCATGGTTACCGCACATGGTTTAAAACTCGTTGCTTGCAATACATTACGACAATTATGCGTCCACTTTTAAAAATAGAAAAAAAAGAAGTACACTTAAAAGTTAGTTTTAGTGTGCTGTTAACAATAAAAATATTATTACCTAGGAATAAAAACACTTAAAAGTTAGTTTTAGAGTGCTGTTAACAATAAAAATATTATTACCTAGGAATAAAATTGATAATCTTGGAAAAAAAAAAAAAAAAAAAAAAAAAAAAAAAAAAAAAACACACACACACACACACACACACAATTTCAAGAAATTTAGTTAAATATGTGAATTGAATACATATGGTTGTGGTACATAATTTTTATGTGTAAACACAGTACATTTATAATATTTTTTCTTTCGTAATCATAAATACCATAATTTCATATTTGACTCATTTTTTTCTATTAAGAACTACTTAGTAAGCAAAAATATGTAAAAAATAGTTTGTATAAATTTGTCATTCTATTAAAAAGTTGATTATAAATGTTTAGCTGAATTTTGAACAAACATTATGTTATTTTTTGATAAATAAATTCAAAATAGGAATTTTTTCTCTCTTTGCAGCTTTGAACTCCTTACTAAGTGCTTTGTTCGCCTTAGTTATAATTATTAGTGATGTTGTTTACCTAAAGAACAAAAATGTTTGGTACTTAGATCCTGTACTAAGCATTGTATTCTCATGTCCATTAATTGCTTTTGGAATACGGTAAGTATTTGTTTTTTGTTAGTATCTTACTAATAAAAGTAGTCTGAACCAAAATTGACTTAATTGAAAGATATATATATATATATATATATATATATATATATATATGTAAAGCCACAAACAATAAGAAAATTGATTCATCGTTGATGATAATCTAAGTAACGGGTAATTAAGGAATGTATTGTAAGTTTTGCAGTTATAGTGTAAAATTTTACTTTAGTGTAAGCTCAGTACGTGTGTATAGTGTAAGCCTTTAGTTTAAATTATTCTGTTGATAAATATTTATGATATTTAAATTTTTTTTATAAAATCAAGATTCCGTTAAAAGCGTTTAAGTATCAGCTTAGTGTAATTATTGTAAAATTATTGGTATTAATATAACTTCAGTGTAAATTTAATGCTATTCACCTAGATTGAGGAATAGTTGTGCTATTCCGTAGTTCTGTACAAGTTAGTTTCATTCAAAGGTTTAGTAATTACTACTGAGTAAACCATTAATATATTACAGAAAAACATTCAAAAACACACATGTGTATTGCAGACGTGTTTCAAGATCAGAAGAAAGCCCTTTTTTTAAAGAGGAAAAGCTATGAGTTACTAGATCCTACTCAACAGTCACGTTGAAGGCTCATTTTGCCTTTAATTAGTTTCAATTTTGTTGCTGCTTAACGTCTGAAACCGCGTTCTTTTTCGTATTAAAAAGAGTGCTCGAGTATTACGCCAAAACACGTGTGTAAATTTCATTCTTTACGCCACATTAAACAGAGAGGCAATCGAAATTTTCAAACATCCCAACAATTTTAACAAAACTTAAGAAGGAATTAAGATAAACAATCTCGGGCATGCTGCACTTATACGGATTATCCCGAGAGATACTTTTAGCCAACCAGAAACAGCGATGGATGTGTAGCAGCCAATCCCCTACCAGGATGAAGAGAACTCAAGTTTCAGTCAACCAGAAACAAGGACGAACGTTCATCAGCCAATCCTGGTCCAAAACGAAGGGGGAGTTAGCTCTTCCCACATAAATAGTGACAACACCTCGAAATCTGCATCAGTTGCTAGGAAGTCGCTTTCCTGGAAGCTTCGACCACGTAAACACTGAAGATGACAGCCGCAGATGTCGTCGAAACGTTTGGAGAAACACAACTCAGACCACGGCACAACAGCCCGAAATCTCACAAAATTATTTTTGGGAGACAGTGGGGGACATTTGGTAGACAGTGTACTATGTTAAAGAGTATCTTATAGACAAAATTTCAAGTTTATAGGTGAGAAATTAAAAGAGGTTTGACACGTCCAATAATCCGGACATATGTTATTGAAATACATATTTCAGATAATAAAAGGACGCACAGTCGATGATGGGGGATACTGGAGAGACTCACTCCGGTCCACAGTCACCTGCGCTTCTTAGTTCAGGCAGCATCGTCGTCGACATAGTGTCACCGTGTTGCTAACGTCGGTTCCAGCTGGGTCATTCCATGCAAAATTCGCAAAAAAGTGGTGGCCGCATGGTAACAGATTTTTATGAAATTTGGTATACAGGTTCCTTTTATGCCTGTATAAAAATATCTAAAATATTTTTGCTTAAATTTTTTATTTAAATAGTTACATGCGATTGAAAATTGGTCAAATTGAACAGCATTCTCATAAATGCTAAATGTTGCACTTTTGATGGCTTGTATCTTGTTAACTATTTAATGAAAACATAAAAGTTATATGTTTTTGCAATCTATGGAGTAGGGTAATCAATCTGATATCAGTAAAATTTTCAAAGTTATTATAGTTAACTTTTAACCGAGTCTCAAAAACTGAAAATATTGCAATTTTCTCATAATTAAGCATTTTATTTTTTAATCTCAATCTTTAAGGAATGCATTAGCTTTGATGAAATTAATACCCAATACTGTGCTAAGTATCATAAAAGAAATACCTTACTTTTGAAGTTGTATTTTGACTCATTTGTCTTCAAAATCAGTTTTAAACTTAGTGACATTTTGTAAAATGATGATTTTCCCCTTCACGTACACACAAAAATTCAAATGAGGGAAAATTCAGACAACTTTTAAATTTTGCAAGAATATAGAGCTGTGTTTCTACTATTTGCTTGAAGAAACTCGAAATTGGTTTTTGATTTCCAAACGTAAAATAAAATTCAGAAAAATAGCATTTTCTTTCTGTTTTATGGGTCAATCCATACAGGTTCGACGGATGGTTGCGCTCGACCATTTTTAAATTTTTTGAAATTCATATCCCTAAAAGCTGCATATGAAAGATGTTAAAAACCTCTTTTATTTTTTCTCTCAACTTTGATGTTTTGGAGGTCATCAAAAGTGATTTTCGTAGTCAAAAATGGAACTTTTAGACTTTGCATTTTGGCCAAAATCTATTTGAATTACATTTATGACAGTTATTTTAACGCTTTGATTTTAAAGTGCATAAGTTGATAGTCTTACATGCTGAGTTACGTAGCTGTACGTAAATAATTAAAATAATGGCAACAGGTTAGTTCAAGACCAAATGTAAAAATTTTACTCTTTTCAAAGGGGAATAACTCACGTAGGGGACGGAAACACAAGATGAAATACGGCAAAAACTAATCACTGGAATCATGCTAAATAGAGTATGTAACTGTTGCTGTGTGTTTGTGTACCCTTTATAGATTACAGCCCCTCAAAATTCGGAAAAATGACAAAAATGACATTTTTAGACCCCTATAAACCAAAAGAGGATTGAATTAAAAATAAAATTTCCTGGCCAATTGAATATTCCATTCAAGTACTATACATGTTATACGTATTGTTTTTTTTATTTGGTTTGTAAAAAAGATACAGGTCTTTGAAATTAAGCAATTTTGCTAGTCAGTTCACACACTAAAACAGAAATAAAAAGTGTAAAAACTTCATGGCATCTTCTTAAATTACGTATATTGTGCCCTATATAATACATTTTACTGAAAAAACATATTGTAATTTTCAAAATAATTATTTTAATTTGATAACTTAGAAATATTTGGACATGAATGAGAAGTTTATACTGTGTGGAACCTGTATGGATTGACCCTTATGTGAAATAACGAGAATTCAAAGAACGTGGTAAACGACTAAATGATATAAAAGCAAGTAAAATTGACATTTATTTCAATTAAAAAAAATATACATTTCAGCATGTACTTCATAAACATGCTTTTGAGAAAATGAAACACGAAAGAAATGTATTCAGTAAATTACCGCCCATTAGCTGTAAAGCAAAAAGTTCCCATTAGCTACGAAATGACTGAGCTGGCGGTGTATTTCACGAAAGAAATGGTTAGTTTTGCTAAACTTACAAAATAAAAAGAAGTAACTAATGAAATTTTTCCTTAGTTCAAGTTACTCTAGTAACAAAAATACGCTGATACCAATAATTAAAATTTAGTAGCATCTAAAAGACACTTCATTATGTTACGTAAAAAAAAATTGAGTAAATTTAGAGCATTCCCTCATCTTCGAAAAAACATCTGAAATAGAGGAAAAAATGAAATTTTCGGAAATTTTAGATTTTTTAAAGTACGATTTCGTTATCAAGAAATTCATAAACAATTACTAAATTAGAGCAGATAATTAGTTATAGATAGTTTTTCAATCTGAATCATTTTCACTGTTATTTTTTCATTAAAAGAGCTAGAAGAGTGATTTGAAATCTGAAGTAAATTTGCAAAATTTCAATCTTTGTTAATATCTCAGATTCAAAAAAAGATCCGAATAAATTTTACTTTGCTCTTTCCCAATAGAGATTTGTTCATAGAATGCGGAAATATTTATTTTTAAGTGTACGTTTATAACTTATGGAGTTATTGAGTCACAAACTGGCAGCAATGAACTCTGAAAATTTAGGCTTAGCGTAAGCATTAATTTCTAATTTTAATAACAAAGCAACAAACAGTTTTTAAACTTTCATACTTTGCATTTCCTCATAGATATGCATGGTTTACCTAAATAAAAATTTTCATTGAAATCTGTGACATGTCAGCCACAGCTGATTTGCTCATTTCGCATGGAATGACCCAGCTCCAAAAGGCAGAGAACAATTGAGCTACTTACCGCGGTTAAGTTTTGAGTGGAACTTGGTAAATCGGCCACAGAGACTTTAGAGATGTGTGAGCAAGTCTTTGGAAACAGTTGTCTGTCAAACGCAGATGTTTCGGAGGCACAAGTGTTTTGAAGAAGGCTGAGAGAGCGTCATGGATGGATCTCGAGTAGAGCTTCCAACCAGCAAAACGGACGCAAATGTGGAACGTGTGCGTGTTGTGCTAAATTCGGACTGCCAGTTACGTGTAAGAATGATTGCAGACGAAATTGTACTTGATAAAATGACGGTTCATAGCATCATCACTGAAACCTTGGAAGTGCTGCAAACACCTACTTCATCGTCCAAGACTTCCTGGTCAAGAATGGCCCCCCATCTGTATGATTCCCCACCCCGCCTACTGCCGGATTTCGCTCCAGAAGACTTCTTTGTATTCCGAAGATGAAAACATCACTAAAACACATCACCATGGAACTCTGGATGCTCTGAAAGCGCATAGTACAATACTTTTAAAGGATACTCTGAAAGCAGACTACAAATCAGCCGTCGGAGCTTGGAAGACTCGCTAGGATAAAGTGTGTGCAAGCTCAAGGGTTTTATTTTGAAGAATTTTAGTTGCGAGTAAAAATATCTACAATAAATTCTTAGAACACTGTTCAGTCTCATTACTTTTTATACAGACCCTGTATATCTTGAAATCACCCAGCGTGCTATCATCACTTTACTCTACGCCCCTAATATTAGTCATGAAACGCAATACTTTGTGATGTAGGTATTTTCATTATTTGTGAAGGAAGTATTAATCAAGAAGATTATGGCAATCATATTCGCCTGAAAAATTAAACCAGCGCCATTAGTCAACTATTTCTCCGGCATTGTTAATTTGCACTATAATATTAATTAATTTGCACTTATTCTTTACACGATAAAATCTTAGTGATTCCATTTCAGTTAGAAATTTATTGAAAAAAGAAAAAAAAAAAACTCATTACTTTTAAAACAAAAAACAAAACCATATGGAGATCGAAACAGAAACTGTCTCTTCTCTTACATACCAAGAACTATGTTTATTAATATGATATATCCATACTTAATTTGTTCAGGCGTATTTCACCTGCTCACGAATGGTACACCGGAATATCTCCAGGTGCTCGGGTAGAGATCAAATGTGACTGGTGGCATTCAGACTGCACTATCTATACTTATAACTGGTCACCTTAGTGTCTTACCGTCTAACATGGCAAAAAAAATCTATACTCTTCTTGTAAAAATTGCTGTGACCAACCAGCTTCACCAGAGCACATTCTGAGTTGCATCAGACTTTCTAAGACAGACTTAACCTCCAATTCCTGCATTGTAATCGACTTTTTAGTAGTCAACAACCTGCTGAAGCCCATCTGACATATTTCAGACGTCTTTTAAAGAATAAGCAACAACAACGAAAAAAAAAAAACATTGTTATATATGGGGTCATTATTCAAAGAGTAACTTTTGTGTCACACGCCTTTTACAGCAAACAAATTAACGTCAAACAATTCATTTAACAATGCTTTTAAATTTCTTTAAAAAAATACATCTATTGAAACCTGCCAACATTTTTTCAAAATAATTTTTATTTTAGCATATTTTTGTTTCTTAACATGTAAATTCTCACCTCCGTGGCTTGTCACACACATTGTGTGACCGTTTATGTTGCTTAACAACTTGTTTAATTAAAAGTATATACTTATTTATTTTATATTCCTTTCACATGTGTTTCAAATACTAATTGTTTAAGTATATTTAGTTTTTTAATGTCGTGTTTTAGTTTGATAAAGAGTCATGTCACGCAATAAATTCTTATCTCCGTTACCTAAACACAAAATGCCATTCCTTATTAACAAGTGGCAGTAATGACATCAAATTTTATTTTCTATGATACAAGGGAGCCCTTGTTTATTTTCAGTCATAATTGAAGTTGTGAGATTTTTGTCGAAAAACAAGAAGAGAGATTTTTCTTTAAAGACTAAGTGGTTATTGAGACTTCTCACCTCCGTAAACTTGAATTTCAGGGATGTAAAATAATGTAAAAAAAGAAGTGAACATGTTGTCATATGCTTAACATGTGCACATTGTAGCAACGAAGGAAAAAAAATTCCATGAAAAATGACCTTTTCAGTAATAGTATATCCTCAAATTTACTAATTACTATTTTTAACATACATTTGAAACTTCTAATTAAACCGTACTTTAATTAAGATAGCTTAATATTATATTCCCACTAATCATTAAAATAGCTGATTGTTTGCACAATTAACAAAATTACTACTTTGATATTAAATTGGATTCAATTTTTAAATATTAAAAGATTTTTTTTTTTTTTTATTTCCGTGAACAAGGCATTTTTTTATTTTTTTTTTAAATTTATGAATAAAATAATTAGAATTTAGCTAGGCCATTGTTTATGGTTACTTCTAGTGGGTAACACTTTCATGTAAGAAGGAAAAAAAAAAGAAAAAAAGTTCCGAAATTGAAAAATATTTGCTTTCAGAAGTTACGTTTTCTGGAGAATGACCCATATAAGCGAAGATTAACTTTTACGCATGTTAAATTTGTTCTTTGTAATTTATTTATACAGAAGTTAAATTCCATAAAAAACGTTGACACGTGGAAGTTATCGCCGAAATATTTTGTTAACTTTTTAAACAAAAAACTACATTTTTGTTTCGCTCATGCTACATGAATCATTTCAAGCGACATGAACAATTTTTTACATGTTGAAGAAAATATAAAGATATTAAACTGAATCTTTTTAACTTTTCAGCACAATAATACTTCATAGCAGCCGTGGAGGATATGAATCCGGAGAAAATGGATTTTGATGAACTTTCATACTTTTATACTTGTTCATCCCTTTTCTTTTGCAGTTGATACTGTGCAAAACCATTGTAAAAGTCATTTTATTTTATTCATACAGTGTGTACAAAACTCAACTCGAACTAACATTTGAAATCCTGTGTATTTTATTCAATAAAGAATGTTACGTTTGAGTTTTTAACTCAATGTCTTGAATGTTCTTTTCGGACACAAATGTTTTACGATTGTTATACTATTGACTTTTAATGTCTTATCTTTCAAAAATTTTGACCAATCTACAACTTAGTCTTAAAATGCATGATCCATATGGAATACTTTGGTTTCTTCTTACTAATCAAGTCACGAATTGTCTTGAAACACTTTAAATACTAAAGAAATATTTGTATGTCTCACCAGTAAAATCAAATCCTTTATGCATGTTTTTTTTTTGTTACCTATACGGTATTAAAAACCTACCATGAGAATTGGAAACTTTTATAGAAAAAATAAAATCAAAACACTAATCGTTCCAAATTTTTGAATGTTTATCCACTTAGTAAACGGGGTCAAAACAATTTTTTAAAAAATGTAGTAAAAAGACAAGGAAGAAACCACTTAAGTCTACTTTTCATTAAATTAAAATATTCATTCCGTGCAGTCACTAATGGGGGTAATTTGTGAATGTGCTATCATTTACTCTCTAGAAATGTGCTATCATTTTCTCTGCAGAGAGCTTACGCTTCATTACGCTTTAAATTAATCAGAAAAAACTCATTTCAGTTAAAGACAACTGTAATTGGATCTTTCATCTGCTTTTTTTTTCACTAAACTGCCCTCCATGAACTAAATGGCTTCGCTTAAAGACCTTTATTATTGCATCTTGAATTTCAAAAAAAATGCAGGTAATATGATTAAAATTGTATTGAATCAATTTCTAAGCTTTATATCTTTTGAGTTTTTAAATACTTAATATTTTTAGCAACATTTTTATTTTAAACTAAAATTATAAATTAAAAAAAAAATCATGAAAAATGCTTTATTTTGAGTTCTATAAAAATCCTTCATTAACTAAAAATTACCCCTCATAGATAAGAGATTGCAATGCTTTTCCAATAGTTCAGTGAAATAAAATAATTAATAATAGTTATTTATTTTATTTCACCGAGTTTGTTCTTATAATTTAGTATCCCCTGTTTTATAAGTTAAGTGCACCAAGTAAGGCCGACCTAAGGTTCAGGGGCCTAATATCTCGTCCTTTTATGATTCGATTGGCACCAATTTTTGCACATTCATCAAGTAACTCATAAAAAGTGAGAAAAAATCATTCCAAGTGCAAGCTTAAGTTTAAATTATGTTTCTCAGCAGTTAATCAAAAATGGCGATACGACCTTACTACAAAAACGGGTCCCCTACAAAATCATTTTTGAAAGATACTATCAAACTTAAAAAAAAAAAAAATGATTTTTTTTTTAAATTCGAATGTACACAAACATATTGAAATACATTTGACAAACTTCAACACATAATTAAAAAATCCATATTTGGTTCAATGGAAAGATTAAGATCAATCCTCATATTCGGGGAACTGATAAGTCGTTGTTTTCTGTGTTTTAGTCACTCCTGCGCACAGTTCGTGCACACTGCACAAATGTGCAGAATCTGCACATTATCATATCCTTCACTCGATCCTTCGGTATCTTAATATGAAATTAAGTTGCGCGTTGTAATTGAAGGAGAAAAAAATATTCGTTGCGGTTTCGGCATCTAAGTAACGGTGGATGCCTAACTTTGGACACAAAATAAACTAATATTGAAACAGGAGAAAGGACAGATTTTAGCTGTTACTGATAAAGTACAGTATTATTGTAACTATTATGCATTAATGTATCAGAATTTCAGTACATGAAATTATACGACGTTTTCATTTTACATGCATGCCATTGGCGATAAGATCACTTTCAAAAAATCATTAAACATTTTCTGGGAAAAAAAACACGGAATTTGGGGTATATCCACTTGTTAAACATTAAAAGGGGTTCAAATGAGCCAATTTTTAGATTTAAAAAAAAATGAGTTTGAGTTCTCATTTTAAAAATCGTTAATTTTTGAAAATGTACAAAATTTCAAATTTTATTTCCAAGGATGTATGCATCTCAGGATTATGATAAAATATTTTATAAAACTATCATATAAGGGCTTTAGATTGCCATATTCGTTTAGTAAAAGAAACCTTTTTTTTCATGGAGAAAAAAAAAAATATAAAATCGGTAAAAATGCAGTTTTTTCAACTCAATTTTTTTTTTTGTTCTATCAAAAAATCAAACTAAATTTTCAGAGTCTAGATGATATATGGATCCTTATTTATTTTTAGTGAAAATAATTATTCAAATAGGTTAAATGCTTTTGAAATAGTGTCCGTTTCAAAGCGAGTGTTTTGCTGGTTTTTTTTCCAAAATGGCCGATTTTGTGCAGAGTTTTAGTAGGCTGCAACTGAAGAAAAAAAATTTTTCTTGCCAAATACTTTTGGGATATTTCATATGTCCCTTAGTTTTAACTACTGTATTTAAAAAAAAAATCGGTGATGGTCATGTGACAGGCTCTGCCAGATCTGAAACGAAATGGCTCTAATGTTGGTACTGCGGGAAGAATTATAAACACTTAACTCATTATACTTAATGATCTAGATAGAAGTTTCTGATTTTTAATTCATCTTACCTTGAAAAATATTTTTATGTTAGAAAAAAATGGGGGCCATAAAAAGTTTTTACTTATTATTTTCGGACGAAAAAGAATACCATAAGTCTACGAGACTTTAAAATTTGACAGTGAGCAGTTACATATTTGAGAAAAAATATTTTCTGAGCGACACAACTACTATACGATTTAAACTGACGCATTATAGGTTACAAACCCTTCAATGTAATTGGTATTAAGGTATATATTTTATATTAAAGAGTTTACTTTAAAATATGATGCGTTACATCTTCTCTTAAAAAATATTAGTTAAGCAATAGTGTCTAACCCCCAAGAGTGATGGTGCCTCCTCATATGCTACGGAGCACCCCCTCCCAAATGGTATGGAAAAAAAACCTTTAAAATCCCCCCCCCCCTCCTTCCTAGAAATTTTTTAATGGTGCAACTTGTGCCATATGGTTCATATCCCTTATTGCCGGGGAGCTAAACGACAAAAATCAATGGAAAACTGCAAATTATGATAAGAAGATGCCACTTGGTAGGATTGTTGTTTATGACTATAAAATGAAATTAAGACCCAGAGGCACTTTCAAAAACCGTTTAAAATCAAGATGACGGCGTTTTTTAAAATGGCTACCCATATTAGAGTTTTTTAATATATGTCGTACAAAAGAGGTTTTTATATTCAATAATAGGTTTTTCAGGTCACACAGATTTCATTTTGTATGTTGAAAATAAGCTAATTTACAAGTGGCCTGTTTTTTTTTGTCATAAACCATTTTGTCCTTGCATCATTTACAGTGTCGCTATTACTAGTGGAAAAGTACAGTAGTACTACAATTTACCTTTCAAAAATGTCAAAAATTTCGCTCGGTATAGAACTTTGAGGTTGTAAAATAAATAAAAAATGCCACAGTTTCTTCTTTAAATATCACCCTTGCCTCCCAAGTGGATTTTATGGACTTCCCAGTGAATCTAGGAATGCTGTCACAAAACCTATGAATGCATGAAATCCTGGTAAAGCATTTCTTTTCCTTTTCTTTTCCACTAGCTTCATATATGGCAAGCACTGTAATGGATTTGCTGTTGATTCCGGTTCCAAAAGCAATCCAGTGTTTATCTAGAACTTAATGTTGACAAGGAAAAAAGTAAGATATTGCTAAGACTAAGACATCTGTATCAACAATGCACATGACAATCTTCTTGTAACCGTTTTCTACCATGTTTTGAAGATGCAGTATCATTCTTGAGCCTATTTCCTCTGCGCCAGGGCAAGTAACATCAATGAGGGAAGTTTTTGCAGTACTATTTCCTGTAATGTCGTCACCTACAGTCGTTAGAACCTGCACATTTTTTATGGTACTTACAGCTAAACGTACCAAACAGAGCAAAGAACCCTTCTTTGTTATATGAATTTCTTAAAATTCCTGGCCAATTTTTAGGTAAAGTACCATGTGAAAGCACTTGTCTTCTTATTCCTGCTCCCCATTTCTCTCTAGTTTGACCTTTAATCATTGGTGTAACATATATGCCCCAAATAAAAACAATTCTCTGGCATTGGAAAGTCTCAATATCTTTACAAACGTAAAGTTTAAATATGTTTTCATAGTAATCAACAAATGTGTTAGGGTTTTGTGGCTTTAAATTACGCACATCCGTTTTCAATCCATTTAAAAAGATCTTTATGATGCAGAGATTGAACTACCATCAGAGCTACATCGATCATTTATTTCGGGACAGTTTAAGATAAGAAAATCTAATACATTATTCTCAGCAATCAGTATTGACTAAGCACACCAACAAAATAATGCAATAGTAAAAGGAGATGGCGGTGCAATAGGATTGACACAGGATCCATCAGCACTTAGGCTTTGGATGGTTCCTAGACCACAAATAAGCCGATTAATAATAGAAGAGTTTAAGTAGGTGTGATATTAAGCTAAAACATGAAGAAAATAGTCGATTCCATCTTGAGCAGCATCACTCATTTCAAATTAAATATTTCACTAAGGTTCGAGCTCTTTATAGCACTTTGAAAGAACTTGGAAATCCATTTTTGGAAAATGACCACAACCTTATCGTAATCGTTAGCAAGATTATTGTGCACAGTGTTATCAATTCCTTTTTATGTACATTTTTTCTTCATCTTTTGCTGCCGCTGAAAATCCCATGTCTTTTAGTGTTTTTTTTTTGCCCCCTCCCCTACTCCACTTACAAGCCTCAACCGTCACCACTGCTGTTAGGTACGTTAGCTGTAAGTACCTACAGGTTCTAACGACTATAGGTGACGACATTACAGGAAATAGTACTGCATAAACTTCCGTCATTGATGTTACTTGCCCTGGCCCAGAGGAAACAGGCTCAAGAATGATACTGCATCTTCAAAACATGGTAGAAAACGGCTACAGGAAGATTGTCATGTGCATTGTTGATACAGATGTCTTAGTCTTAGCAATATCTTACTTTTTTTCCTTGTCAACATTAAGTTCTAGATAAACTTTGGATTGCTTTTGGAACAGGAATCAACAGCAAATCCATTACAGTGCTTGCCATATATGAAGCTATTGGAAAAGAAAAGGAAAAGAAAAGCTTTACCAGGATTTCATGCCTTCATAGGTTTTGTGACAGCATTCCTAGCTTTACTGGGAAGTTCAAAAAATCAACTTGGAAGGCATGGATGATATTCAAAGAAGCAACTGTGGCGTTTTTATTTATTTCGCAACCTGAAAGTTTCGTAGTAGTACTTCTGTACTGTTCCACTAGTAATAGCGTAACTGTATATGAAGCAAGGAAAGAGTTGAATATGACAAAAAATCTGTCACTTGAAAGTTTGCCACCAACAAAGTATTGCGTAGTGCTTTCCAGGTTGAACGCATTTTGGGACAAGCTCACAAACATTTTTTACGTGCACCATCTCCAAGTGAATTTGGGGTTGGATGGCAGCTGAAATGGTCAGAGTTACTGGAAATTTCTGATTCGTGCACTAAGTTCATTAAGTGCACCTTTAAAATCTTCAAAAACAAGTGTAGCTGCAAAAGTTCTGGTCTGTCCTGCACACTACTATGCAAAAATTAATGCGAAGAATGAAGCAGTGTTTGACTAACGACATAGTACTAATATTTTGATACATATTTGCATTTAATACTTTTCCTATTTTTATATTGGTACTTTGAAAAGCACGTAATCTCTTTTGTAAGTAATAAAACTTAAAAAAAGAACCAAAATGAAGATTTAGCTTATTTTCAACACACAAAATGAAATCTGTGACCTGAAAAACCTATAATTCAATATAAAAACCTCTTTTGTACGACATATATTTAAAAAAAATCTAATATGGGTAGCCATTTTGAAAAACGCCGCCATCTTGGATTTAAACGGTTTTTGAAAATGCCTCTGGGTCTTAATTTCATTTTATAGTCATAAACAACATTCCTACCAAGTGGTATCTTCTTATCATAATTTGCAGTTTTCCATCGGTTAGCTCCCCAGCTTCAGCTGACCCTTTGACCCGTCTTTGAATCGCCCTTGCCACCGAGCATAAAAAGAACGAAATTTCATGTGGATTGAAAAGAGCAAATAAGTTGACGTCAAACGTAAGTGAGAAAGCTCTTCGGTTGATCTGCATGATTTAAGGTAGTTGTAGGTGGTAGGCTACGTGACAAAGTTTAGTTGGCCTGAACACTAAGTAAAAATGTAACTATTTTTCTTTTATCTATTGCATTTTATCTATTTTGAACTAACCGAAACAAAATTACCAAAAAATCAGTGAACCTGCATGCGAAAAATGCCCTGAAAGGTAACCCTTCTCAGAGACTGATACTCCTCAAAATAACAAGGGAAAACAAATTCCCTTGTTATTTTGAGGGGGATGTAGTAATCACAACAAAAATATAATTATTAGTATATCCTTTTCGATGGGGAATGAAAAGCTAGAATGAAAAGCAAGTGAAATTACATTCCTATTGCAGCTTCAATCGGTTGTATTGTGACTATTCTTTTTTTATAGAAAACTACTATTGCATGGAATGTTTTTCATTATTTGATAGGTTTTCCTAGAACTACTTATCTTAAAATACTATTATTTGAAATGAAGAAAGGGCATGATCCGTAATTTGTACGTAGTCGAATCCTTTATCGTCGCGTCGGTCCATGCAAAAGACTATTTTCATTGCGAGATTTTGAGTTTTAAGAGCCATTATTTTGAAGTTCAGACAAGGTGTGGCAGTGACCATTTTTGATTTTTATAATTTTTTTATATGTCAAAGTAGGTCATGAGAGGTGAACATTCTGAAATTTTTAGCCTTCCAAAAATTTTTTTTCGCTCTTTAAAAATTCCAAAAGTTTGACGTTTTGCAGCGCTTTTTAGAAAAATTCTAAAAGTCACGTTTCAGTGCGCTTTAGCTCTTTACAGAAACACCACTCCACGGTTATGTTTATATTTATTGGTTGTACTGTATCTAGTGATGATGACTTCATAGTTATTTTGGTTGGGGGTTGTTGCTTTCTTCAGATAAGGGGTCGCAAAGTATGGATTTTATCCGTTTTCGCGCAAGTTGAACCTGCGTTATTTCCCCCAAAAAGCCACCCCCCCGGAAAAAATGCAACATATACTGAAAGTTTATACTATGAAGAGAGTAAATGGCACAAAATTTGTTTGAGGTTTAATTTTTTTTAGGAGAAAAATTCCCTGATATTTTTCAAATTATCAAAAATTGTGCTTTTTTGATCGCAATTAACTCAACACAGCATCACTAGGAAAAAAAACCTTTTATATATTATGGTACCTGGCTATGTGTAAAACATCATAAAAGAGAAAGCAGCATGGGATCTCTTCTTGTTTTCCAGAAAATAATTTTTTTTTGTAGCTCATTTTATGCGTTTTCTCGTACGTAAAACATGTGTCCAGTATGCAGATTAGATCTTCTAAAACTTTAAGGATGTAGTAAGAATGTATATATGTGTGTATAGAGAAAGAAAAAGACTAGTAATACTTTATTTTTCTGATTTTTAGAAATTGATGGTATTTTAACTGCAGGTAATTCAGAAAGCGATAAATCCATATCATATATATATATATATATCATGAACAATATCTGCTTCACTTTCCTCTAAATGTCTATTTTCTATGTCATCTTCAAATACCTCTAAAAGGCTGTCCGTTCTTGATAAATCAGTATTATTCGCTTTTTCTTGCTTGAGATATCAGCTAAAAACAGTTTGAATTTGACTTTTTGTCAGATATTCGTTCGGTTGGGATATTTTTATGTCTTCAATCATCTCTGTTCTCATTGCATGTTCTACTTGGTCGGACGTCTGTTTTCTGCCGGTTTTTTACCATAAAGGAACTTTTCATAAAGAAATTCTATTTGTTTCAATGAAAATTGTGTACTTTTACGAGTTGGGAGAGCCCACCCCTCACATGAGATTTCCAAAAAGTTTTCTTCGTTTTCTCTTTTGTTGCAGAACATGCAATGAGAATAGAGATGATTGAAGACAAAAATATTCCAACCGAACGAATATCTGACAAAAAGTCAAATTGAAGCTGCTTTTAACCGATGTACAAAGGAAAAAAAAAAGCGGATAATACTGATTTATCAAGAACCGACAGCCTTTTAGAGGTATTTGAAGATGACAGAGAAAAAAGGCATTTAGAGGAAAGTGAAACAGATATTGTTCATGATATTTCTTCCATTGCTACGGACATAAATAAGAAAGAATTATTTTGGGATTGATACGATAAATCTATATATATATATATATATATATATATATATATATATATATATATATATATATATATATATACTATCTATATATATATATATATATATATATATATACTACATATATACTACATATATACTATATATATATATATATATATATATATATACTACATATATACTACATATATACTATATATATATATATGATATCGATTTATCGTTTTCTGAATTACCTGCAATTAAAATATCAATTTGTAAAAATCAGAAAAATAAAGTATTACTAGTCTTTTTCTCTTTCTTTTATACATACATATATACATTCTTACTACATCCTTAAAGTTTTAGAAGATCTAATCTGCATACTGGACACACGTTTTACGTACGAGAAAACGCATAAAATGAGCTACAAAAAAAATTATTTTCTGGAAAACAAGAAGAGATCCCATGCTGCTTTCTTTTTCATGATGTTTTACACATAGCCAGGTACCATAATATATAAAAGGATTTTTTTCCTAGTGATGCTGTTTTGAGTTAATTGTGATCAAAAAAGCACAATTTTTGATAATTTGAAAAATATCAGGGCATTTTTCTCCTAAAAAAAATTAAACCTCAAACAAATTTTGTGTCATTTACTCTCTTCATAGTATAAACTTTCAGTATATGTTAAATTTTTTTCGGGGGGTGGCTTTTTGGGGGAAATAACGCAGGTTCAACTTGCGCGAAAACGGATAAAATCCATACTTTGCGACCCCTTATCTGAAGAAAGCAACAACCTCCAACCAAAATAACTATGAAGTCGTCATCACTAGATACAGTACAACCAATAAATATAAACATAACCGTGGGGTGGTGTTTCTGTAAAGAGCTAAAGCGCACTGAAATGCGACTTTTAGAATTTTTCTAAAAAGCGCTGCAAAACGTCAAACTTTGGTAATTTTTAACGAGCGAAAAAATTTTTTTTTTGAAAGCTAAAAATTTCAGAATGTTTACTTCTTATGGCCTACTTTGAGATATAAAAAAATTAGGAAAATCAAAAATGGTCACTGCCAAAATTTCCGTTTTTTGTCTGAATTTCAAAATAATGGCTCTTAAATCGCGTTGGAATTTTTTGTTGATGAAACTGAATCAAAAATGCTGTTATTGTTCAGAAGTTCAGCGTTCGGGGCTTTCTACATGATTGGCAGTTTTAGCTAATTTAGATAACGTTAATTAGATACTAGAAAGTCGATGTTGGTAAACCGGAAAAGCTTTAAAGACGGATTTGCTTCAAACTATGTTTGAAAAAGAACTGTTTAGATGTGGATTTAAATTCTCTTTCTTTCGGGAAAGAATATATATATAGGCTAAAATTTGAGAATATATTCAGAATCTACACACTATTTTCAATTTTTGGTGCCAAAAAATAGTTTTTCACATTGTCGTAAAGTGTTAAAAAATTCGAATTGCTAAGGGGTTTGAAATTTTCAAAACTGAATGAAAAATTGTTCAAATGAAAATGATATTTTCTTTACATGTTCTACATCAAGTTCTTTTTCAAACATAGATTGTTTGAAGCAAATCCGTCTTTAAAGTTAGGATCTATATTTGTCTTTAATTTCCCCGTAAGCGCTAATTTTAAGTTTTTTTTCTTTTTTGAACAGTTCAAAATTGAACGGAAAATTGTTCAAATCAGAAAGGTGTTTTCTATACATGTACTTCGTCAAGAAGTTTTCCAATAAAGCTTGTTTGAAGCAAATTCGCCTATGCTCGAGAAGCTCGAGTTTGAAGTTAGTTTGAAGATATTTTGGTTCCCCTAGCATTTGTATGAGAAGATTTCAGTAAATGAGATTCTTCGAAATTTTCCGAAACTTTGCGGTTTTATGAAGCAGTTAATGGAGTCAAAATTGGTATATTCAGTAGTTGCTCAGCTTGTGTCTTTAACCTTAAAAAAATATTTAAGTCCAAGTCGGTTGCGTAAACTTGCCCCGGACATGGGGCAAGTTTATAGTCCACTAGTCCTGCCTTGCTCACTTCACGATATAAATGTAGGTTTTCTTGTCCAATTTTACATGTTTTAAGGTAGGGCTAAAATTATCACTTACGAACAAAACATTTTTGTCCAAATACTATTTTTAAATACTGATAAAAACCTGGAATACTTAAAAGTCTCCATCGTATTTTCAATTATGTTCTACTTTCTCAGAAAATAAACACAATGATACAGAATCGCAACAGAAGCTAGTTCCCAAGAGGAATGCGATAAATTACGTCTGCATTCATAATTAAAATAAGAATTGCAATCGAAACACAATGGAATACTGTCAGTAGAAAAATGTCCACTTACCTTGTGCTGTTGAAAACTCAGCAAAGTTCAAAGAGGCAACTACGCCTTCTCAATAGTCTCTGACAGCAGGGCAGCCAGTTACTGAAAAAGTAATTACGTGAAGTTACTAAAAAAATAGCCTAACACATTCGCTTGAACTTTTAAAATTAAACCAGATTGATTGTTTGCATTTTACTATCCAAACTACATGTGGTTGACCGGCAAACAGAATGAATGCGAAAGCAAAAATTCTCGCGTGCCCAATAGATAAGACATTAAAGCAGAGGTTCCCAACGTGGGAGCGATTTGGCTCTTTTGGCGATCGTTAAGAATTTAAACAAGGCATCACATGTTAAAAAATTAGCAAATTAAAGTTCAGGACCTTCTTCCTTGCACTCCTCTTTGAACCATGAGGAATTTTTACATCATTTATACCCAAGTTTATGAATTTTTAAATTTCCTTATTTTTAACTTTATTTTTAAGAGTTATTTGCTTTTAACCTCCCAAACTCCTATTTAAATAAGAAGTTTCGTCCGGAACTAAACGAGAGTACTTTACCGTATACCAACATAGGTTTTCCAGTATCTAATCAATGTTTTCTAAATAGATATATATATATATATATATATATATATATATATATATATATATATATATATATATATTAGGGTGGTCCTTATTTTTGAAGTTGCAGATATTTTACGCGACGCCCCCCTCAATTTGTTCCATTATACAAATAAATGATCCCTGCAAAATTTTAAGTCAATCCATGAATATTAACACGTGCCCCTAGGGCCCCCTTTTTTGAGTTTCGAAGGAAAAATTGCGGATTTTCTCATTTTTATGTAAAAATATCCTAACGTTTTATATTTAAAGTAATTTTGAACCTCAGTAGGTGCAGTTACTTCCAGACCGACCATTCTCTCACCTTCATTCTGTAAAATTTAACATGTTACAGAGGGTACATGTACACCAATGGCATTGGGTCAAGCGTACCGCTCTTCTGCGCTTGTTCGAACCAAGCAGCAGGGGAACGTTTCTTCCCACCGAGATGGACACAAGGGATTCTATCGGCCATTAATGAATGGCCTAAGTCATTAATGAATGATCTTTGACAGCAACAAATTGCCTCCTCCAGGCTTTGAGGGTGATGATTTACAAAATTCCCTGTGTATGTAATAGGTGTGGCAAATAGAGTTGCAAGGTTTCAATGTTATAAATATAAGTAATTGCAATTATATTTTAATTCGCTGTTCTTTAGTTAGAAACATACATAAATGCTTATACAAATTTTAATTTTTAAAATATAAATTTCAAAAAATCCTCGATTACTCCTAACATAAAAATATACTGTATTTTCCATAGCTAAAATAAAAAAAAATATCCAGATTAGAACAATGTAGAAATTTATACTTTAAATTAATTTTCTTCTACTTCAGTACATAGTCCTTTATTATCATCAAATTCTTGCGATTCACAAGATTTAGAAATTGAAATGGATATCTATCCTAAACTGTTGAACTTTTGTTTTTTATAGCTGGCTACCTCATTGCAAAAAAACTTGACAACTATTGATATCTGCTCGCCTTTCATCACTGTTAGACAAATGCCATATTAGGGATAAAGATGCTGTTCATTCATTTACAGCCTATATAGATGCAGTAAATTTGAATCTAAATGACCTAGTGATCAATAGTATATTCCTTAAGAGAGCAGGAGAAAATCTTCGAGACGTAAAATTAAATTTCATGAATTAAAATTTAGATTTTGTAGTTATTCACTGGGATACAAAGCTACATCCAAATGTAACTGGAACAAGATCGCCGACAGGATTACCGTGATAGCTTCAGGTCCTAATATTGAACAGATACACGGAATTCCTTAGAAATTTCTTCAGTTGCTTATGATATCTTATATGATAGCTTTTTATCACTATCTGTTCTAGCTGTAGTGTTTGATACAATGACTTGCAATACCAATGAATTGTGCATGCAATTTTTTAGAGCAAGTACTGAACATTGATATATTACATTAGGATTGCCATCATCATGCACTTGAAATCGTACTGCAGAGTGTGTCCTTAAAGAAGTTCTTGCCTTTCTTAGTTCCAGATCAGATATTCGATTATTTAAGCGCTTCAAAATTTTGTGGAAAGATCTCCATCATTCAGAACTTATGACATTTCGATCAAGTACACATACCACTTAAATTCTAAAAGACGAAGTTGATGACATATTATTTATTGTTCGTAAAAAGCGGAATTGAGAAAGATTACAGATAATTCTCATAACTGGTAATAATATTTCCTGGTGAATTTCCTCCTACAGGGATATGTTTTCGGCAACCTGGAGCTTATCCCTGAGCCACATGGGTAGCAAAAGGAATTTTTGTTTGAAAATTTTTATATTTAGGAAACAATTTAAATTGACCTTACATGAAAAGAAAGCAAAGCCCTTCAATGCTGTTCTACAAAGCTGTTTTACAATTAAATGCTGTATGAAGATATGGTTTTTCGCAGCAACTCAATCGAGGCTCCTTTGAATAATATGTCTGAAAAACCAGCAGTGTACAAAATGACGACAAACATGCAGCAGAAGTAGTGATTGGAAAATTTATAAATTACTTATGGTTTAGGGGATAAACTGGCAACTTTATCCGTATTGAATGAAGGAAATAGGAAAACACTAGTCCAAAAAATGCTTGTGATTTGGAAGACGTGTCTGATGACTGTTTAACAAATTTCAGATAACTGTAGATGATTTCGAATACTTTCTTGGTAAAGATCTTCCTCTTCATAGAATCAATTACGAGTCAATAAAACTGTTTGATAAGTTACAAACACTAGAAGATTTTTTTCTATTTGATCTTGATTCACGGCAAAATGAAGAAAACACTTAAAAGGGAAGAAAGATCGTTAAAATATTGAAAATTGTGAATGATACAACTGAAAGAGGAGCACAATTAATCAAAGAGTTTTGCAACTATATTACCGAATATGAGTAACAAAAACAATTTATTTTACAGACCGTTTAAGACTATCGGAAAAAAATACACAATATCGAGATACGTTGAGAAAAGCGTACGATTAAGGAAAGTTACTAAAGCCTTATTTCATTCTTATTCAACGTAAAATCTTTAGATGATATAAATTAATTATAAAGATTAATTTTAGTGCTACCTCACTGTAAAAATATTTTGCAAACCTAGGAGAAACGATGTACTGAGTCTGAAGTAAAATTTCGAAGATTTGTGGGAAAATTATCAAAAGTGTTCAAGTTCAACGGCCTAGGGGCACGTGTTATTATTGACCGATCGAGTTCAAATTTTGCACACGTTACTTTTTATTATAGTGTCACAAAACTAGGGGGCGTCACTTGTTGAATTCCGAAAATTTTTTTCCCCATATAAATAAGGACCACCCTAATATATATATATATATATATATATATATATATATATATATATATATATATATATATATATATATATATATATATATATATATATATATATATATATATATATATATATATATCGTTTGTATTTCTTCGGTTGCCAAGTTATAATTTGAAAAATGAATATATATACTTCAAAATAAAAACAACGTAAACTTGAAGGAAATAGTTTTATTAATAAAAGAAATGGGAAAAAAATAGTCTGCCCAGCTTTTCATGTTAAAACATGAGGAACATCGAATTTCGCTTCATTATCCGCTGTCAGAAACAGAATACATAAATTAAAATTTTAGGAGTAAAAATAGAAACAAATCACATCAACAATTATTATTTCGAAGTTAAACCAGGGCTGTAGATTCGGAGTCGATCTGATTTTTGGGTAAAGGAGTTAGAGTCGGGAGCCGAAGGTCTTAAACTCAAAGACTTGGATTCGGTCATTTTCCCTCAAAGTCAGTAATTCTGCCAATGTTTGCGGAGTCGGAATCGAATTCATTTTGGGATGTCAGAGTCAGGATCGAAACCTTTAAGATTTATAGAGTCTGAACCAGTCAGTTTCCCTCCGTGTCTAAATTTTTACCGTCTACGGAGTCGGAGTCGACACCCCAAAAGTTCTAGAAGCCGGGATCGGGAGTTGGTCATCAAGAACTATTTTCAACAAAATTTGTTTGATGCAAATCCACCTTTACGTTCGGGACCTATATTGATTTTTAGTTTCCATGTGGTGCTAATGTTAAGGGGTTTGAACTGTTCAAATGGAACGGAAAATTGTTAGAGATATTTTCTGTACGTGTTCTTCGTCAAGAGCTTTTACCAAAACAGTTTTCTTGAAGCAAATAGCTGCAATTTTAGCCCCAACTTTTCAGCATAGTGCCAAAAGATTCGTTTAGCGTAGTTCCGTTATGTTTTCACAAAAACTAAAAATCATGGACAAAGTGGAAACTAAAAAATATGGCTATATAACTAAATTAAAAGTGTCATCTGGCCACCTGCTGCTAAATAAAGTTTTGAATTTTTTAGTCAGCCTTTATATATCGAGTTTCTGAAAAATTCTCATTTTTTCAAATGCCTCTGAAACCTGTTAAACGCAAAAGTGGAAGCTCTCCTTTTTAGGAAATGTATAACACTTTATAACACAGTGGTATTGATCAAAGGAAAAAAGATGACATTGGCGTTCTTGAAAAATATTTCAAAATTGATCAAAAAGATTTTTTTTTTCGAAAAGGAAAACAAAAAAGAAACGCTTTTTTTCAAATGGCGCATATCGTCTGAAAAAAAAAAAAAAATACTAACAAGTAACCCTACCCAAGGGTGTATCACCGATTGGAATAAAACTTAAAAGTACTTAAAATAGTTAAAACATTGAATCCGTATTTTTTTTCGGCAAATAACACTTTTAACGGGGTGAAATTTACCCCAAAATATTGGATAATTGGGATATTAGAGGGTACAATAGATTCTTTCATTTTAAATTTTAACTAGTTTTAAAGTTCAAATAATGATTGAAAATTTGAAAAAAAAAAAAAAAAACTAAACAAACTAAAGTTGACATCTTTCAGGATTTTTCGGAAAATACTATTTATAGGGGTAAACCATCTCTTGCAATCTCACCCCAATCCGAGGCTAGTTGTCTATGAGCAATTCCATGTGGGATAAACTACCATTTTGACCTCACCATTTCCGATTTCAATAAAATTCGGCATGAATGACACAAATGACAAGATCAGCAAGCCTGCCAATTTTTAGATTTCTGTTTTGAAAATTTTTCAAATTAGAAACCCTTAAAAAAACTCAAAATGTGCGAAGAAAGTGAAAAGCGTGATCTCACAAATGACTATAACTTCGCTCCTACTTAAGATAGAATGAAAATTTTCAAACCATTTAAAAGCCAGAAAATAGAGATTTCTATTGTTACATTACACGACTTTCTCAAGATAGATTTAAGTTTGAAGGCTTTTCCCCGTGACGGGGTAAGATTATGTGACATGGTTTACCCCGATTAATAGTATTTCCAGAAAAATCCTGAAGCACGTCAACTTTAGTTTTCTTCTTTTTTTTTTCAAAATTTCATTCATTATTTTAATGTTTGTAATCAAAATTTTAAATAAAAGAATATATTGTTCTCTCTAATATCCCAATCATCCAATATTTAGGGGTAAATTTAACCCCGTTAAAAATGTGTTTGTTGCCGATAGCAAAAAATACGTGTTCAATATTTTTAAGTATTCTATCGATATGCAAAGTTTTATTAAATTCGGTGATTCACACTTGGGTAGGATTACTTGTAAGTTAAAATTTAGAAAAAAAAAATCATATGGGAGGAGGGAGACGCACCGAACCGAAGTCTTTGAACCATGTTTTCTGTCGGCTTATTTTTTTTTTTTTAATTTATTTATTTATTTTTTTTTTTTTAAGGCCGTATCTTCTTAATCAAAAGTATTATGAATACTTCAATGAGTCATTCGAAACTCTTTTGTAACCGTTGAAAGTGCCACAATTTTTTAAATTCATTAATTTTTTTTTTGGCCTTTTGTTCTTAAAAAATGTCCACAATACGTTCGCATTTAAATCTTGGTTTGAATGTGCTACAAATTTTCGAAGTGGGAAAACATAGTTTTGAATGGGATTTTACGCAGCTAAGTGTTACCTGTGGTACAGCAAAAGAGAGGATCATGATCATCCCAGTCCCCAGTCGGTCTTGTATCCGCCTAACTTGAAAAGTAGATCTTCCATAGACATGGGAACCAGTTCGCTCTCGCTCACTTAACTAGATGGATCAGCGGATCAGCCTACCGAAGTTCGGAGGGGAAAATGATTCTCCCTAGGAGTAGACTCGGCCGCCATTGTGAGGGCAAATATATTGGTGGTTGAACAGCATTTGCTTCGTTTCTCAGCGTTTTTCAGGTGGATGAAACTCAATCATGCCGACTTCGTGTTCAGAATTTAAGAGACATTGTCTGTAAGGATCCGGCAGGTTGTGATTGTTGACATTTTTAATTTTCTTTATTTTTGCAAATGTTGTTCCTTATCATGAATGTAATGTTTGTGCAAAATATGAGCTTTGTCTGCCTTACCGTTTTTGGGAAATTAAATTTTTAAATTTAGGGGGCGTGGCACATTTTTGCGTGTTTTTCAAATTTGCAGATTTTAAAGTTCTTGTTGCTTTAAGTGCCCCTATAATGACATGGATTTTTAAATCCTGTACTATTATATGATCTTCTTAGATACTATTACAGCTGTCAAATCGGTGTCACTACGAGGGCGACGGCCACAAACTCAACAAAATGACCGAAAATGAACTTTTTTACTACATTCAATGCCAATTTTCTGAAAGCGCCTTCATGATGCCACCAACGTTTTCACATAAATTCCTAGCTACACTTGCATACATCAAAAATATGTAATAAAATTGGTGTCACTATAAGGGCACCAGAAGATATTGGAACTTTTATGTGATAAATTTCACAAAAATGCAAATGTTTAAAATCTAACTACTACTCTCGCCCTCATAGCAGAGATCTGAAACTAATTAAGTTTGATAAGTAACATGTTTGTCTAACATATGAACTAAAAAAATCGGTGTCACTCGTATTATTTTCGGAAATATAATCATTCATAATTAGTATGTTATGGAGTTATTTAAAAAAGGACTTTTTTAATTCGAATGGCTTTTTGCACGGTTTGTTTTAAACTTTAATATAAAATCACAGTAGTGACACCTAAAGTAACATGTTTCTAATGCTTTTTATAAAAAAAAGCTTTATAAAAAGCATTTGAAACGAATAGCATTGAATATTAGTACGACTATTTTAGCCTATAATGCACATTACACAATACGTCCATCTGTACCTATATCGATTTACTGTGTTTCTGATGCTTTTTATAAAGCTTTTTTTATAAAAAGCATTAGAAACATATTATTTTAGTTGTCACTTCTGTAATTTTATATTAAAGTTTAAAACAAACCGTGGAAAAAGCCATTCGAATTAAAAAAGTCTTTTTTTAAATAACTCCATAACATACTAATTATGAATGATTATATTTCCGAAAGTAATAGGAGTGACACCGATTTTTTTAGTTCATATGTTAGACAAACATGTTGGTTATCAAACTTAATTAGTTTCAGATCTCTGCTATGAGGGCGAGAGTAGTAATTAGATTTTAAACATTTGCGTTTTTGTGAAATTTATCACATAAAAGTTCCAATATCTTCTGGCGCCCTTATAGTGACACCAATTTTATTACATATTTTTGATGTATGCAAGTGTAGCTAGGAATTTATGTAAAAACGTTGGTGTCATCATGAAGGCGCTTTCAGAAAATTGGCATTGAATGTAGTAAAAAAATTCATTTTCGGTCATTTTTAAACGGAGTTTGTGGCCGTCGCCCTCGTAGTGACACCGATTTGACAGCTGTAATACAGTGGTGGACATAATTATAAACTCAAAAAAAATTTTTTTTGGTTAATTATAGCTTGAATCAATTTAACTTTTTTTCACTAAAGTAAAGATGAATGGTTAAAAGAATAGTTCTAAAACTAGTACAACTCATCAGTTAAATTAAAAAGTTAATGAAGTTAGAGAATGCGAAAATTTAATATTATTACGTAATTTTATCATTACGTGAAACCTGGACAAAAGTAAAAACTCAAAAGTAAAAAATCCTGGATTACAATAAAATTTTCTTCGAAAACGTTGATTTAAAGCTATCGAATGAATAAATGTAGCCATCAATGACTGCTAAATATTTTGTTTTTAAAAATTAATGAGAAACATTTAAATGCACTGCTGGACAAAATTATAAACTCAAGACCTTTTTCATTTTTTCAATCCTAATTTCACCCAGTTTAATTTTATTTTTTATTTAATAAAACAAATAATGCAATTTAAATGCTCAACTTTAATATATAAATAAACTTTAAGGGCTCTTGTGTATTATATTCTAAGTTTTGGATTTTCTCATCATTAATTTTTTTTCTGAAGAATAAAATAAAATTATTCTTGTCATTAGCTACTGCTTATTTTCTACATCATTCTGTCAAACGAAAAAAACGCCACTGAAAAAAAATAAAAAAACATTTATTTTCATTTCAGACGATTTTTTCTCCTCAGTTTAATTTTTTTTTGTTATTCAAGTAAAACTTTTTATCGTCTGGTTTTCACGTTCAGAATGATTTGAGCTTTTTTTAGTGCAAGTTTTCATTCTGTCGAGTTGTTTAGTTCTTCGTACTTTGGTATTCATTGAGTTTTGAAATGTCTCAAGGTTTAAAACTTACAGAGCAACAAGTAGGAAAAATTGTGGCCTACGGAGATGCTGGTAAAACCCAGCGCCAAATTGCCTATTTAGTTTAATTCTCCGAAGGGGCAGTAAAAAACGTACTGAAGGATCCCCCAAGTTATGGAAAAAGAAAAGGACGGGGAGGTATTCGAAACTGAAAGAGATCGAAGATATATTTTACGCACAGCATCAAACACTGGAGCTTCTTACGGCAAAATTGTGAAGACTTTAAAACTCAAGGTGAGCTCTAGGACAGTTAGAAGAATTCTACAACAAGCTCAGAATATGAAGTGGAGAATTGGGTATCAAAGTTATCAAATGGCCAGCTCGTAGTCCAGATCTTAATCCGATTGAAAATCTTTGGGGAACCATGGTTCGCAAAGTTTATCATGATGGGCACCAGTACCAAACCACAGAGGAATTAAAAAGGGCAATACTTTCAGCATGGAACCATATGCCACAGCAGCTGTTGGAAACTCTTGTGAAATCTATGCCCAGCCGCATATTCGAAGTAATTCAGAAAAATGGTGGCCCAACTCGTTTTTAAAAGTTATTAGTTTACACTAATGGCTAGATTACATGCAGTGTTAATTTTTAAAACATTTCAAATATTTTTTTTTTTTTCAATTAATCCATGTTAATAGCAAAATTACATTTTCATAAATATATGCTTTTGTTTTTCTACAGTAATTGCAAATGTAACTTAATTAAACTTAAAAATTTTTAATTTTGTCAGCTTATAATTGTGTTTATGCAGTATCGTAAGTTTGTCATTTTTTAATTCAGCATTGGTTCATTTTTAGAAGTTAAATGCTTATTTGAATAAAATTCTACAAAACTTCAGAGTTTCTTACTTTTGAGTTGATACTTTTGTCCAGGTTTCCTGTGTCATTAAGGAATTAAAGTTGAGAATTTTTTTAATTAAATTATTTATTTTATATTTTTTATGAGTTATACTGAACTTAGGACTATTTAGTCAGTTTTTTATCTTTACTGGAACAAAAAAAAAAATAATAATAACTGAGTTCAATTATGATTGAAAAAAAAAAAAAGAGTTTATAATTTTGTCCAGCGGTGCATTTATATGTTTCTCATTCATTTCCAAAAACAAAACTTTTAGCAATCACTGATGGCAACATTTATTTATTCTATGGCGTTAAATTAACATTTTTGAACGAAACTTTCTCGTAACCCTAGATTTTTTACCTTTGAGTTTATACTTTTGTCCAGGTTTCACGTAATGATAAAATATTAAATTAGCAAATTTTCTAATTTCATGAACTTTTCAACTTAACTGATAAGATGTACTAATTTTAGAACTATTTCTTCAACTATTCATCTTAACTTCAATAAAAATAATTTAAACTGAGTCATGCTATAATTGAAGCAAAAGAAAGAAAAATTGAGTTTATAATTTTGTCCACCACTGTAGTATCTAAGAAGACCATATAATAGTATAGAATTTAAAAATCCATGTCATTATAGGGGCACTTAAAGCAACAAGACCTTTAAAATCTGCAAATTTGAAAAATAAGCAAAAATGTGCCACGCCCCCTAAATTTAAAAATTTAAATTCCCAAAAACGGTAAGGCAGTCAAAGCTCATATTTTGCACAAACATTACATTCATGATAAGGAACAACATATGTGAAAATAAGAAAAGTTAAAAATGTCAACAATCACAAATGCCGTAAACTGCCTGATTCTTACGGACAGCGTCTCTTAAGTGTACGAATAGAGCAAAGAAGGGAAGCAATGTATCTTTCTACAGGTAAGAGTGAGTTTGTATTTAGAAGCGTAGAATTTAGTTTGAGCTACTATAATGTTAAATAATCAACAGGAGTAAAAATATTGTAACGCATACTGCTCTATTTGATAGGAAAAATAAAGGAGGGTTGACGAAACCGACTAAGGATAGAGTTAAAATTTACTCAGAAACAGAAAAGTGTATCTGTAAGTATATTAACAAAGGTTTACCAAAAATGGTCAAAATAAGAACCAAAATTGTCAATTTAGTGCTAGCCAATTTTACTTGCACTTCATTATTTAAAGAGATCAATCATGGCAATGATGATAAAGATAGAGAGCATACACTTCAACTAATAAAATTACTTGCTAACCAATATGTTAAAACTAGATGTCACCATATTTCTAAGAATCTCAATTGTAAGCGTTGTAGAATCAGACAAAATTAACAAAAACCATACTGTTTAATAACGATTAAATTATGCGTTAAGTATAAAATAGCATAAATAAACTTATACCAAACAGCATTTTATTTTAATTTTCTTTAAGAAAAACATGAACAATTAACAAGTTAACATATAAGCTGATTACGTATAGTTTTATGCAATTTACTAGCTTTTAGAACAATATAACGATAACAATGCTTCAACTTTAAGTTTCAAAGATACTAGGAAACCATACGATAGTGTAATAACGAAAAAATATTGATGATTTAGTAGCAATGGAAAGAGCTAAGTACAGCATGTGTCTAGATTCGTAAATTTTTTGCCTTCGTGTCTCTGTAACCGAAATATGAAGTTTGTAGGTCTCTCGTAATTTTAAGAAAAATTTAAATTTAGCAAGTTTCAGTGAAAAATGGATGACATTTTTCCCACGCATGCAAGCAGATACCGCTCGAAAACTAAAGTCTTTTGTATTTTTAAGGACATAAAACTTTTAGATCAATCAAAAATTAGCGTTGAAAAGTTGTCACCATTAAAAACTGCACATAATAGAGAATTAATAGCAAATTTTCGTGTTTTATCAACAATTTAGTTGCAAGTGTTACATATTATTTTATTTCATAATATTTGTTATTGATTCTGATCCGAAAGTGGATGTGAGATTTACAAATCTATGTACCTTATGCCATTTTTGTTCAATAAAAATATTTTGTAAACTTTACTTCTTGCAAATTAAAGTACATATTCTGATTACGAATAATTAAACATGTTATCATGACTTTAAAAGCCATTCAATATCAATTTTGATTACTTAAATTCATAATTTATTACTAACCAAAAGTACATATAAATTTACCCATGAATTGCAAATTTTATGCAGTAAACTTCACAGATATATCCGAGTTAATTTAAAATCCTTTATTTGAAAATATGCGAGAATTCACACAAGATACGAGATGCAGCCTAAAGAATCCTCATAGTGATTAAAACTGACTTATCCGTTACCCAAAAATTAATTTTTCGTTAAAGACAAAAGCATACTTTAATGTTTCGCATAATTCCGAATGACGAATGAGTTACAAATTAAGAAGATGCGAAATCTATTTTCTGTTTTGAAATTACCTCCAGTAGTTAATTTCGAACAGAAAAATGATTTTCAGGATTTTTTTTTTCAAATTAAAAAAAAAATCTTTCACTGAAAGTACTATTTTAAAACAGAAAAATCCCAGAAAATTGCGGAAAACGAACCGATAGTAAGCTTAAAGTGGAAAGTTCTTGCCCTACAAATGGCGGACGATCGTTGGTTGAAAAGGAATCACTTTTCTACCACAGGATGATCCATCTAGTTTAAGAGAGCGCGAGCGAACCGGTTTCCATGTCTATGAGATCTTCAGCTAAATTAGATTGCCTACCGCAAATATAACCAGTAAAAAAAGTTTAGATTATGTGTTTGAAATATTTGTATTGTGTGTATTAATCTATTTTTGTTTTGTAGGTTGAAAAAGATAAAAGAACAGTCAATTTTTTGTCCACTTTGTATCTTCGAGAACTCAACTAAATAACTCTATTGAACTAAAAATTTTGGTAGAGAACAATGTCACAGTAGTGTGGCAATTAATTGGGAAATTTTATATTTTTCGCTTTATCACACGTAAGCGAATGAATAAGCACTCAAATAGGCAAAATATGTGCAGTGGGTAAATCAATTGTCGGGAGGATATGGCTGCGGTTTAAGGCAACAGGAAATGTTGGAACCAACCGTATTGAAAAATAAGCCAAAAAAGATGAACTTAGGCTCGTGACGACAAAAGTTTACATCGAATGAGTGTTATGAATCCTCGATTAAGTAGTTTTGATCTGCCCAAGTCCATGGTGACAGCTGGTGTTGACATTGCACCTTCAACAGTGAGATACAGCGTTTTAGAACGTGGGCGAAGAACATGTCGACCGTACAAGAAGCATCTTCTCACGCCTCGTATGAAGAAAAAAAAGGTTAGAATGGGCCCGGAAATATAAAATATGGGCTGAGGAGGACTGGGAAAAGGTTTTATTTTCTGTGGTTCAGGGATTGAGGTCCAGGTTCTTGAGAAGGATCAAAGGAGAACCTTTTCGTCCGTACCACATTAATCAGGCACACATGTATCCACCCAAAAAGATGTTTTGGGGTTGTTTCTGCGTTTCAGGGACATAATCCTTTGTTCCCGTAGAAGGAAAAGATGAACAGTGCCAGCTAAGAATCGATATGGACCCAAAATGTGCTTCCAACCATGTCGAAATTTTGGCCGAACGGAGATTATGTTTTTCAATAAGACGGCGCGATGTCACACATTGAAGCAAATTTTTAATTTCTGCTCTAAAAACAAACTTACTGTACTGGGTTAGCCTGGAAACTCCCCGGACTTAAATCCGATTCAAAATTTGTGAGCTATCGTTAAAAAACATCTTCATAAATTTGACAGTACTACGATGGAAAAGCTAATTTCGTCTGTTTTTGACATATGGACGTTGAAATTAAAACTATATGTGCCAGTCTAATACATTCTATGCTAAAACGTGTCTGTGATGTTCTTAAGTCTCGAGGATGTCATATTAATTATTAGTTTCAATTGTATTCATGAAAAACTTGAATGAAACTGATTAAAAAAAAATGCATTTCCCAATTAATTACCACACTACTGTACCTTGTGTTACCAGTGGCGCAGCCAGAAAATTTTTCTGGGAGGGGTTTTCAAAATCAAAAATTGTTGCTTTCTTTCCCATTCATTTTACAATGCGTAATCAAGGGCGCCCATATAGGGGCGTAGGGGGCTCCAAGCCCCCCCCCCCTTAGAAATGAGAACTTCCTTGCTTTTAGTGCTTTTTTCTTTGCAAAAATGTATAAAAATTTCTTTTTCAGCCATTAATGACTAATATGAGCCAATAATGAATAAGCTATAAAAAAATGTCAAATTTTAACATCTTAATCTGTACTAAAATCGGTTTTCATGGGGAAAATATTCTGCTAAACCATGGGAAAAATTTTTGAGCCCCCCCCCCCCTTAAAATTTTTCATATGGGTGCCCTTGTGCGTAATTATTCAATATCAAAGAATTTCTACAGATTAGTAATTATTCATTCTAAGTAACTTCTTAAAAACAATTAATAATTCGTATTGATGTCACTATGAAACGAAGAAAGTGAGAAAAGCACAGAATATTTATTATTAGTTTTACTTTAATCTTATATTCATTTTTTGCGTGTTTTTCGCGAGATCACTTAAAAGCTCCTCCTAAAATACATTCATGTATTTTTGAATGTCAAATGCTAGCTAATAACGGTTTCGATCTTTCGATGAGAATTGGTTAAGAGCCTCAGAAAAGAGGGTGCGGTACCGCTTCCTCTCACTTGATGTCCCTAAAGGAGTTGTGCAGAGATGGAAGTGCTGAGGGACCATGATACTCTGTAGAGCTTTACTGACACCATTTTAGCTATCTTATAACAGGGGGGGACGTGGGGTGCTTATCATGAAATACAACTTTTATATTTAAGAATTGAAAAGTAATTTCTGACTGCTTCCCGATTATTAAAAACAGTAAAATATTTTGTTGAAACCTATTCCGCTTGGAAAAGCTCAAATACTCTGCTTTTTCCCTTGATCTTAATGGAGGAAATGAATGTGCTTGTGTTCTGGGAGGGGTTTTAACCCCAAACCCCTCCCGTGGCTGCGCCACTGTGTGTTACATATACACCTCCTCACCTCCAAGTATGTGTTCAAAATTATACGAGCCTTTCAATTTTACAGAATTTTTTTTTAAAAAAAGTCAATTTTTTGCACTTTTGGAAGTTTCTGGGGCATTTTGGAATCAAAAGACATCCTTCAAGGAGGCTAAAATTTTAGCAATGATCTATTGATGCTAATCGGCAACTTTTGACACCCCAGGCCACTTCCACTTCAATGCATCGCACAAGTCGTCTCAACTAAAAGCTAAAACTAAACCATTGCTATGTCATGTGTCGCCATCTATGACCGAAGTTTAAAAACTGTAAGCACATTTCCATAAACAAGAAATAATAATCATTAATGCTAGAATTAAGCGCAAAAATAAGGTGATGAAGTTTCTCAAAAAAGTAAAATATCTCAAAAATAAAACTGTTTTTTCCGTTTAATTTCAGTAGTTAGTCTAACGTAGGAAAAATTGGTTGATTTTTTTAATGTTCTTCTGACGCAAGATTACATTCAGTTAAAAAAGGGACGAGTGGCAAACTGAAATAGTTAAGATAACTTACTTTTTTCAAAATGAACAAATTGAAAATATGTTCTGAAAATTACGGTGCACAAAGAAAGAATAATATGTTTTGTAATAAAACTTACATTGAAACATTATTTTCTACTTTGGTAGTTGTGTACCTTCAAAAAAAGGGAGAAATTTTTCACTTCCTTATTTTATGAGACAAAGTGAAAAATATGTATTTTTTTCAATTGAAGTATTTTTATTCGATTGTTATAGATATTTTTGATCCAACAATTGTAAATGAAAACACGGATGAATAAATGAAAAACAAATTAAACAATAAACGAGTAAATAAATAAACCTACCCAGATAGCATTTTTTGCTTGCAGCAAACTTGCAACAAATTTGCTTTGTAATTCTGCAAACTTGCATCAAATTGGATGAGACAAGTCTGCAAGTCAGATGCAAACAAGATGCAAGCTTATGCAAGCCTTGCTTTCCCCACGAAGTGAACTTGCAGCAAGTTTGTCCTGCAAGTCTTATCAAGTTTGCTGCAAGTTTGTTGCAAACCAGTAGGAAAGTCATTTTTGTGGTATCAAACTTGCTGCAAGTTCAAAGCAACTGAAGCTTTGCTGTGACAAGTTTGCTTCAAACTGAGCTTTGTCATATCAAATTTGCTACCAGTTCGTATCAAATTTGCATAGCATTTTTTTGCTTGCAGCAAACTTGCTATGCAATTCTGCAGAACCTGGTAGCAAAATTGATGGGACAAAGTCTGCAAGTCTGATGCAAACCTTGTAGTCCGCCTCGAAGCTGAACTTGCAGCAAGTTTGTCCTGTAAGTCATATCAAACTGTTGCAGGTTCATTGCAAATTTGCTTAGGTGCACCAAATTCTGAAAATTTTCAGCAAACTAATAGAAATGTTTGTTAAACCAAATTTTCAACGAATTAGTGAATAAGTAGCCATCTTTAACAAAAACTATTGTGAACCCACTGCAAACTAGAACATACTTTTATTGTATTCATTGCAGAAATATTTTTAATCGAACAAACTTTATTGTATTAAAAATTTGAATTTATAATACTACACTCCTTTGAAAAAAAATCAGGTCTCAAAATTAGTAGTATTTCTAGCAAACAATTATTTTAGTTTTAGCAATAACTGTAGAAAAATATTTTACACCTATAAAAATATAATTAAATTAAACAATGAATATTTATGTTATGCACCCAAGAGAAGTTTGTAATAGTTTGCAATAAGTTAACAGTACCTTTGATCTGATTCATGAAAATTTGATACAACAAAACTTTTATGTTTTCAGAAAATTTGCAAATTATAATGCAAAGTAAAACTACTGCTAATTTTAGTTTTTCTCTAAACAAATTCTCACTTGTTTTTTAATGAAGGATTAAAACCTTTTCAAAATTTTATATCCCAATTTACTCAATGTAATACACTAAAACCTGTGAAGTTGACCACCTGTCTAAGTTGACTGCTTTTATCAGGCACGGAATTGGCCCTTTTCATATAAATCTACCTTTGTAAGTTGACACTTGTTTAAGTTGACAACTAAAGTAATGCACCGCAGGTGGTCAACTTATACAGGTTTCACTGTACTAGCTTTATTTACCAATTAAAATTTGAATAGGGCATTTCATTTTTCTTTAACAAAAATTCTCATGCATTCATCAAATGCTGTAAAAACAATGTTAATTATATACAGGTGAATGTTAATTTAAACCCAATTTGCAAGTAAATTTGAAGACTTTTTTTTTTTTACCTTATTATTTACTATGTAGGATCTGATTCAGGCGTAAAAAGTTTGCTAATCTGTGATCATACATTCATTTAATTTTATGATGAACGGTTGATTATCAAGCAGATGAACACAAAACAAATCCCAAATTCAACGTAACATTATATTATTATTAAATAAATTAATTTGTTTTGGATATTGAACTGGCATTTAGTTCACGGTCTCATAGCGACCTTCTAACAAATTTGAGCACAGGAAGTAAGGTATAGGTCAAATTGTACAAGTTGTACTGAATAACATTGAATTGATACAGTAGACTTCTCCAGAAATGTTAATTTTTGCTATTATTTTAATAAAATATACTTGTTAAAATGTACAATTCAAACTAAATTATATGGAGAAAAAATTACTAGTAAATTATTTTTTGGACGTTTTTTGTTCTATGATATACAAATATGGCACAAGCATCAATTAAATAAACTTTTACTCTACGGAGACTTTTCAGTTTTGTGGTAACCCTATTCTCAGCAAACACAAAATAAAAAATTTAAAAAGACAGTTATAATAAATCAATACAGATTGTTTATTAACAATAATTACAAACAAATTGTCCAACAGTATTTACAGCATATTATAATACATCAATTCTTCACACTTTTCTTCAGGTCTTTGTGTCCTAAAATAAAAAAAAGCATTGTAGAAAAATTATTAGTTTTACTTTCATTAAAGAATTCTGCTAACAGTAGTCTTAAAGACAGGCATAAACTATAGTTCCCCAGTTATGAACCCTACTCGCATTAAAGGGGCTACTTGAAAACCACCAATTGCTAATGTTAACTTAAAGAGAAATATATTTTTAATGTTATATTTGCATTTATTTTCAAATTTTTTTTTCAATGGAGAGCTTTTGTTACCACACAATTTCTGCTTTTTACTTCTATTAAAAATGAAGAATCTTTGCTGGTAAGTTTTATTACTTTTGGAGACATTTTCACTTTTGAAACATGTTTTAAAAGAAAAATTAGCCTTGTATTCTCAAAACTATTTAATGCAAAAATAATCGCCAGCACTGAAATGCAAACTAGACCCGTTAAAACATTATGGTCCTGTGGCATTAACATAAGTGATCATTTTTACAAGATCAGGAACTGATTTACAGATCCCCAAACTCTGGGCGCAAAGCAGATTAAGCCTTCTAATAGAATGAACAAGCTAATATGAATAGTTTAAAATCCCAGTATCAAAATATAATTTTTCAGATGATAGCAAATATAAACAGTGCGAAGCTTCTTTTAGAAGTACATCAAATGAAGCAGTGAGAAGTGAAGGGATGTAAGTGGACATATGCAAGTTTTGAATAAAATGACTTTAAAGATAACGTCCTAAGTGGACTAACATTGATTTTTTTTTAAAGTCATGCTGTACAGCAGCACCTTCCAGGGTTTGGGTTGCCAACCTTGGAGAAACAATTTGACAAGCATCTGTAGCAGGGTTGGCAAGATTTTGGACACAACAGTAAAAACCACGGTTTTTACCGTCCTGTCCAAAACTACATTTAAGAAACTATTTTGTGAGAAAATATCAAAAACAGAACAAAATGCATCAAAGTTATGTTTTATATTGAATATTCATTCAATGGTGAACATTCAAGTATAAAAAATATATGTAACTGAATGATACAGCTAATTCTAATCTAGTTACATAGTAGTTGAATTTATCATTAAACATTCCAAATTGTACGCATTTTTTTTGTTTCATAATAGTAACCAAACTTTTTGGCATTTATGCACGTGTGTAAAAGAAAGTGTTCAAAATATAGTTCAATAATTGACTGAAATGCAATAAATAGTTACAGAATGTATATTATATTAAAATATGAATTTTAAAAAAATGCACAAGTTGTAAAATTTTTGTGAATGTATTTAATCAATTTATTATTCTTTAATCTATCGTAAAAAAAATGTTAAAATATCATGTAAAACTTGAACGCAAAAACCATTAAAAAATTTTTTTTTCCACCAAAAAATTACATTTAATAACATTTTTCTGAGTTATAAATGGAACTGAAACTAGTTGTCTTGGTGGTGCAGTGAATTTCTTTTCATAACTCTACCAACTGTTACTAAGAAAGTTTTTGCATAATAGAGTTATGGGCAATTTGTTTAAGTAAACTATTTATTAATGAACCTTTCAGAGAAAATACTAATACTCATTAATTAAAACTTATTATTTATGCATTATTAAAATTGCAGTAAATATGAGTTGATTTGATTACACTTTTAGCTTTAGCATACTTTGACAGATTAGGGTACTTTTGGATGTAAAAACCACCTGTTCTGTCCGAAACCGGTTTTTCACAGTCCAAAACTCAACCCTGATCTGTGGTTAATTTGAGGAGCAACTTGGTATTTTGCAGAAAATTCAACAAAAAACTAACTTTAAATCTCAAAAACACTTATCTAAAATTATTTTTGAGCTATAATAATCATTTTAAACACTAGCATAAAAATAATTATTTTTTACTTAATAGGACAGTTTTAAGCACTATGTCATGCCTCATGCTTTTGAACGCTCGACTGTGAAATGCGGAGCAAAATAACATTTTTTGGCAGAGCTACGGAGTTTTGCAATCTCACTGCCTCATATGGAAGTTCAAAATTTAATTCAGCTAAAGTATGAAAATAATAATAAAAATTAAGTTTAACATTGATGGAATTGTTGGTGAACATGATGAAAATTATGTATGAAAGAACCTAACTAAGCACCAAGTACCTAACAAAACACCTAAGAGAATAACTAAAAGTAGGTTACAGTAAAACCTGTGAAGTTGACCACCCTTGTAAGTTTACCACCTGTCTTAAGTTGACCGCTTTTTTCATGCACGGAATTAGCCCTTATCATATAAATCAAACTCTGTAAGTTGACCATTAAAGTAGTGCACCGCAGGTGGTCAACTTACACAGGTTTCACTGTATCAGCAAACTTAAAAAATCTTTACTAATAATAAGGCTGAAAGTTCCACTGTCTGTCAGGATCTCTGTGACGGGCATAGCACATAGACCATTCGGCCGATTTTCATGAAATTTGGCAAAGTTAGTTTGTAGCACGGGGATGTGCACCTCGAAGCGATTTTTCGAAAATTCGATGTGGTTCTTTTTCTATTCCAATTTTTAGAACAAAATTTTCGTAAGATGAATGAGTAAATTACGAAATTATCATAACGTGGAACCGTAACATGGGCACAAGCCAGTTGGCAAGATACGAAATTATCATAACATGGGTACAAATCAACTGGCGAGAAAATTCACCATATATTATTTGTAAATATACAGGCGAACCAAAAGATCTTTTAATTTTTCTATTACTGGCAAAGCCGTGTGGGTACCACTAGTACTGAATATTTCTCGTTTGTTGAAAATCTTTGATTGAAAGAAGACATACTTTGTTTTAAGTAAAATTTAGAAATGATAGTTTTATTCAGCCTTCACATTCCCCATAAATGGTAAAAAAAAATTAATTTGGTGAGTTTTCCTCAAAGCAAAAATCCTGATTTGTCAACACCTACTTGTAGCATTCATTCCCCACACAAATTGTAGGATTTCTTACTTCCAAACAAGCTTAGGTTTGTAAACATGACGGAAATACAATACCAGTTTAAACTAAAAAACTCCAATCGTTCAAATTTGCTTGCAAACTAAAGCTTACTGAAAAAACCTACAAATTAAAAACTTGCAATAGCTGTCATAAATCCTGCTGAAATTTCAAATGGGTAATTGGTTGGTCTAAACTTGATAGGAAGTAAAATGAAATGACAAGTTTAAAATCTGATTTTCAATGCATACTCAAAAATTTTTGTGTTTCCCTCCCTTTTCTTTAAAAATTCAAGCTAGCATATATATTTGACATAGCCGAAATGCATTAATTTAGCTTACATGCTAAATGGGATGTATATATAAGATTTTCAAAAAGAGCTAACCTCATATACAAGTGCATGATCTTCTTTTTTAATGTTATTTTCACAATTATTTACTATCTAGTCAGTCCAATTAACTTAAAAGTATTTATAATAAATGCATTTATTTAAAAAAAAAAAAAAACAATCATTTTTACCTCTAAGTGCTTTTTGCCAAACATTAAATACATTTAAGTATTATCTATGCATACCTATTTGACCCCTAAAAGTAAATTGAAAATGAATATTTACCTTGAAAGCAAATAAGAGGGGAAGTAATTATTCTGCTGCTGAATACTTTATATAAAGCCATTCAATAAAACTTGGAAAATATGATAGGTTGCGGTTACTACGATATATGGTAATCATTTTTGACCAGAGGTGCAAGAGTTTACACTGTAAAAGACTGTTACTAGTAAAAAACCTGACAACCCAGCTTTAAAAAATCCTATTTATGAAGTTTATTAATAAAAATTAAAATGTTGTACTCAAAAACTCACATTATTTCTTGATGCCAGCTGTCATATATCCTTATACATCCTTTGACAAGCAGCTATAAAAAAAACATAAGAATAAACAACAGGACATGCTATATGTGCTAATACATTTAATCAGAGCTCAAAGTAAAGTCAACAAACAAGAACACTATTTTGAAATTGTCGACTAAAATTATTTTATGGAAATATAACTAGTTTAAAAAATTGGAGACAAATATTTGTGAATTCCAAAATAAAGCCATACGAAATCATCTGGCAATCCACAGGCAAAAAAAAGAAATTATTCAAGCAAACTTTGTTTCGATAAAGGTAAAAAATCCTACAATAATTATCAGAATAATCAATCTGCACAGGTATATTTCAAGCCTTGTGTTAAACACAAAAGCAATGTTTTTCCTTTTTTTTGTATAGAGACCTCAAAGAAATATTTTTAAATTTTAAACCATTTCTTTAAAACAGCTTCTCAAAATAGTTAACAATAATCAGCGCAAATGTAAATCATGCTGTGCAACAAACATGTCTAGAAAGATGGCATGAAATTTACAGAGCTCATAGAACATTTTCAGCGTCGAAAAGTAGGACATTTTCGAAAAAACGGAGGAAAAAGTCGAATTAATACTTGATTACAAAAGCAAGGACAAAATAAAAATAATTAAAAAGTGAACACATAAATATGTTATTATATGTGCACTGCATCTTGAAGTTTTGCCACGAGAAAACTACATACATTTATAAAAATCAGAATGCCACGAAAGGAGGTATTTAGTCAAAATCCCATATTCAGCAAATTTTAGCTGATGATTTGGCAAATCTGGAGATATAATTGCAAGTTTTTAAATACCCAAATATTCCTTTTCATTAGTTGTTGGGGGGAAAGGGACACATGGGAACAATTTTTTACATTTCTTTATTTTTCAAAAAAATATTATCAATTTCGCAGCACCAAAATATCTCCAAGATTAAATAGGTAGCCTTTTCTTTGTGTCATGAACTTTTTAAAAAATGTCTTTAATTGCTTACATGTGCCCTTCTTGACAGTAGAATTTTAACAAATTTAAATATACAATAATAGGTCAGGGCTGCAAAATTCTTAAAAATTTTAACATGCCCTGCTTGGTATGTTTGTCAAAAAAAAAAAAAAAAAAAACACGTCGGAATAAAAATTTTAAATGCCCAGTTTTTTTTTCAATTTCATACTAATAAAAATATTTGAATTTGTCGTATAGCATTAATCAGATAAAAAATTACACCTGATTCAAGAACTGTTTCAATATAAAACATAAAATAAAAGTCAAAATAAATAGTAGGGGAATACGGGGCAAAGCGAAATGGTTAAGATGACGGAGCTTTTTCAAAATGAACAAATAGGAAATTTTTGAAAATTGCAATATATAAAGAAATAACATTACACATAAAATAAAACTTGCGTTAAAACATTATTTTTTATTATTGGCAGTAAAATTTAGCCTTCGAGAAAAAGTAAAAGTTTTCCCGTTTTTTTTTTTTTTTTTTTTTTTTTTCATGGGACAAAGTGAAAAATAAAATATTTTTTATTTGATTGTGAGAATTTTTTTCGAACAAAATAATGATCAAATAAATAATAATTCACTTAATGAAAAGATAATGAAAAAATAAACTAATAAATAAATTAATTTATTAATTGATACAAAGAAAATAAATGAGTGAATAAAATAGGGAGTGAATGCATAAAAAAATAAGTGAAAGAGAGAATTAATAAGTGAATTATTTTAATTAAGGAAAAATTAGTTAATTGATGAATACGTAAGTGATTTGGTAAATGACTGAATAAGTAAACGAAATGAATTATTTCACTTTGACCTGCATGAAATTTTACTAATTATGAAAAATATTAAAAATACAAATGAGCTGAATATTAATTAAATAAATACTGCATAGACTATTCGGAGTTCCCAATTAATATTTCAAATGTTAATTACAAGAACTTTATGATTTAATAACACCAAAAATAATTTTCGACTTACAACAAAACATTACAATTTGAGTATCAATTTCGGAAAATTGCTTGTATTATCATATGCTTTGATTTTCAGAGGTATTTTTTTCTTGACTGGAATAGACTATGTAGTATATCACCATAGTACAAAAAAATTCAAACTGTTGCTTTGTAATATTATCACATTCCACTTAATTTTAATGTAAAAGAACATTCTCAGATGGTCAAATGTTAAGTTATCAGTTTTGCAAAATTGCAGATAAACAAAGCTTCCCATTAACTATACTTATCGATTTGCTTTTGTTTTAGGAATGATTTTCATTTTATTTGTATGAAGTAATTTACTTTTAATTTAAAGAAAGGACTCAATATGCCAACATAACGTAAAAAAAAAGATTAAGGTACATTTGAGTTAGAGTTTGAAACTTTATTTTGGCGTTTTAAGACATCGACAGTCGATCGAATTAAAACATGTGGTTTGATAAAAACTGTCAAATAAAACTTGCTACCAACTGTATTTAAGCCATCCTGTATGCATATATTCAAAATTATTCATAAACATCAAGTTTAAACGCTTAACATTGAGCTTGAAACATGTGCTACGCTACAAAGAAATGCTTTGACGCGAATCGTGATAGTAAAAAAATATAAACACCAGTGCATTCTTCTGAATTACAATTTAAAGAAAATTGCATTTGAATAAATATTAAACTGCCAAATACCTTTTCTCTGCTGTTCCAACGTGCAGCTTACTTCGTCAATCCATCATGGCTCCCTGCTTCGTTTGCTTCTCCGTGTTTGGCGCCGAACCGTAGACTATGTACTACCGCGCATGCGCTGGGTGTCCGGATTGAAGCAAGTGTCCATCAAACAAGCGTTTGCAAGAGTAGTTTACGGTGGTGCCGCCCAACTTGCTGAAAGTCTGCCGCTAACCAGTCACGTCAAGTTTGACACAACAAGATAATATCAAGAAAAAATCAAACTTGTCGCAAGTGAGCATGCTATCTGGGTATAAGCTAATATATAAGAAAAAAAAGTAAAGGATGAATAAAGTAGTGAAGTAATAAGAAAATAAGTGAACAAATTTACAAAAAAGGGAATTATTAAAGGAAGGAATGTAAATGAAATAATTAATACATGAATACGTAAGTGAAAAATGATTTGACAAATTATTGAAAAAGTAAATGAAATTAACTAAATTACTTTGGCCTTATCCACTTTGCCCCACACGCACTTAAAAAACTGTACAGAGCATTTAAAATGCAAATAAGTTTAATATTAAGCAAATAAATACTGAACCGAATATTAGTGAGTCTCAATATTTAAAATGTTAATAACAAGAGCTTTATCATTTAATAATGACAAAAAGAATTTTCGACTTGCAACAAAACATTGCAATAGGAGTATCGATTTTTGAAAACTGCTTGTATTATCTACTTCTTTGATTTTCAGGGGTATTTTTTTCTTGAGTGGAATAGACTACATGTGTTGCTACTAGTGATGTGCCGGATCGTTAAAAAAGTAGATCCGCGTATATGGATAGGGATCCGGATCATTAGCTTCAAGATCCGCGGATACGGATCTCATTTTTTTTTTTTTTTGCCCAAATCAACTACCCAAGTGTAAAATTTCCTATGGAAGGTATTCCCGTTAGGGTTATGGCAATGTTTCTTCAAAAAAATGTCATCTACGGCGAAAATATAATTAATACTATGATTTAGTCTTTAAAGAAATCTCCGTTAAAATTGAGGGGGAGTTGAAAGGAATTGGTCAGCGCTATATTAATGCTCAGATAGAATGTGAAATTTTTTTTCTAGATAGCTTGGTGGATGCAGGATACAGGAGCAAGATTGTAAAGCTGCTTCTGAACAGGCTAGAAATAATTTTTCGGATTTTATTTCAGTATAAATACAGCGCTGACCCATTCCACCCACCTCACTAATCCAAGGGCCCTCTGTTCCTGTCATGCTCCCATTCCAGCCAACTTACCCCGACCGACGAAATAAGAGCCGGGAACACCTTTACAAACAGTAAATAGAGAGTTAAGTCTCACTTTTTTTTAAAGGATGACGAGAAAAACCAAAAGGAAGAATAACACAAATACCAAATCAATAACAAAAAACCAATATTAAATTAAAAATTAAAAAAAAAAAAAAAAAAAAAAAAAAAACATGTCCCAGAGGGCCGATCTCATATTAAGATGAATTTCGTGGGTCTGAACACACATTGTTAACAAATATGAACTGACATCAGACAGAAATTTTAAATCATTCAGCTTTTTCTCCTTATCTTCCGACTATGAAATCGCTACCGATCAGACGTATAAAGGCTTAGAAAAGCATTTAAAATTTACTTAACAAGATTATAGCTCCTGCTGTATATAACTTGGAAGTTCCAAATTAATATCAAACACAGAAAACTTCGTTCTTTCAATTAGGGACAATATTTTTAACGCACGGGTAGATTTTACTATCATAATTCTGAAAAACGTTAAGTCAGTTTTTTATTAATTTCTCCGGTCCCTCACCTTTTGAACGAAAAAAGAACTATCAAAATCGGTTCATGTGTTTAGGAGCTACGATGCCACAAATAGATACACAGATACACACTCTTAAAACTTATATAACCCCTTCTTCTTTGCAAATTGGGGGGGGGGGGTTACAGATTGACTTCGGAAATGATAACTTAAAATTTAGATAGGGAAAAAAACCTAATTTACACGGAATTTAAGAGTCTTTTATTGAAATATTTAAGAATTTTTAGAATAGAATAGATTCGTTAAAGATCCGCCAAAAAAGTAACGGATACGGGTACAGATCTTCATTTTACCTCGGATATCCGCGGATACGGATACGGATATCCGGAACATCACTAGTTACTACACAGTTAAATTATTATTAGGGGCAAAACGCAGAGTTGTATTTAACGATTTCACTTTGTCCCGCTATTTCACAATGCCCCACATTCCCCTACAGTGGGGGATGGAACTGCTTCCTCCCTCAGAGCGAAATCATATTTTTTTACTTCTGAATAACGTATACCTGTCAGTTTTCTGACCAGCTTTTCTAAAAATATCAATGAACATTGCTTTTTAGCTCCAAAAAAATTCGCAACTTCAGTCTTTCTACTCTTAATTTTAGCGTTGATGACACCAAACAAATCTCGGATAGCTATTTTAATCCGATTTAATAAGATTATCGAAAGCATTAATTTTTCTTCACGAGCAATATCTATATCTATACTAGCTGACCTAGCAAACCATGTTCTGCCACATTAATTATTTCTAGGATTCAAAAACTCTGTTGGATAATTTACAGCTTCGTCAGAATCGCAAACTGTATCGATCGACTTTTATGATGCAAAGTCGCCAGGTCGTATCTCGAAGTTTATAAATCGTCAAACCTCCACATTTTTTGCTGCCAAATCTCTTTCTGCCAGCCACGCATGATGCATGTATTGTGTTCGTACATCGCGGTCAATGAGGGCATTTTCTCGAATCAACGATGGTGCTGAAATTAGTGAGCAATTTTATGCATTCAAAATTTTCATAGACAGCAAATTTTCATTCTTCGATATCCGACAGTGGGTCCGAGAATTTGTCAGCATATGGATCTTGTAGCATTTGGAAGTACATGTTTTAGCTGGACCTTTTCAACATTACAATACAGTGGCGAGGATTTCAAGTAAACTTTAATCTTATCAGCGACTTTTGAATGTAGAATGGTGGAAATGTTTGTCTGAAATCACTTGAAGAGAGTGCCTCGTTACCTTTTGATGTACACTGCATCTGGGTTATTTTGAATATTCAGTGACAGCTTAAATGCTGAATGAGCTGTTCTGCATCCATCCAGTAAAGTTACTGCAATGCCAAATGATGCAACGTATAATGCGATGCCATCATTAGATCATATTTCGGCAAGAATTGGCAAAATGAGAAATGTTTTGCTAGTTTCACATGGTGCATCCCTTCTCCCCCGAAAAAAAAAAAAAAAGCACCTTGACCCGCCGAAACTACCAGAGGTATAAACTTCAAGTTACTATCTAGAATTTTTTCTTTTTTTTTTTTCACACTTATTTTTTTCAAAATTGGAAATCAAAAAATACCTATAACCCCATACCCCAAGTTAAATATAAATTCCTATAACACCTCTAAGTTTTACCCTTCCATTCTTTGATCGCGAATTTCCCAATCATCAAATTACAATTAATTAAAAAATTATTTCAAATTACAATTTTCAAATTACAATTAAATAATTTATTTATTTTTTGTTTTTTAAATAAAGCATTGCTTCAATGCTTAGCTCCAAGAGTCGAGACATATTGGCGCTGTTGGTCAGAACGTCATGCGAATAATGAGAAGGTCGTGAGTTCGAATCTTAATAGCCCGAAAAACTTGTTTTTATGACTTATTTTCTTCTGAAGAATTCTGATCCGAATCTATAGGATGCATAATCTTAACTCATTGCAAGATTCTGAGCTATACAATTCTGTTGCGAAAATCTGAAACAAGACGTTAACTTTAACATGAAAAACGCGAGTGGCAAAATAAATGCATCGATTTTAATTTATTTTGCTGGTTTATTGCTTTTGGAATAGCGTTTAGCAGCCCGAGGTGTTGGTCTACTAGTTAAGTTGGTATGAGCGTCCTGCTAAAAAAGCGTAGGTTTTGAGTTCGATCTTCTAATAGGCCGGAAATTGTAGTTTTTTAATGAATAATTTTCCTCAGCTGAATGTTGATCCAAGTTTCCATGAAAACCTCAGCTGTGGTGCATTGATAAAAAACGGTTATTTTAGCATGATAAATTTCAATATCATATAGATTATTTTCTCTAAGTCGTCCCACCGGGGGGGGGGGGGGGGTTATGACATAACACCCTTAATACGTCGTCAAACATCAAATATAGGACATCATTCTAAAGGTTTTTTCACCTCTATCAGCGAAAAAATATGGAATTGATTCGGATAAAGACGTCCCTTTCAATAAAGAGAGAGTGAGAGAGAAGAAAAATACCTGCTAAGTAGCTCTAGTATTGATCTCTATGGATCCTACTTTTTACTGCTTTTCATAACTGTTTTCATTACATCTGCAGCTTTTCCTTTGAGTGTTTCAATGCATCAAAAAAGAAATGTTTATTCAGTTTTCAAAAAGTTATGTTTCCAGATCCATTGTATTTTTTTTCTGTTTAGCCCAATAGCAAGATCTTGTCTTTAAATGAGGAGAAATCCTATAATTTGTACCTTTCATTCAAATTTCAATGTTTCGTTATTATTATAACAGAAACAAAAGGTTTGCAGGAAAATGAAGATTTTTCATGATTTTTTGATCGAACCAAATAAAGTTATATTACCCAGAAGCAAAAACCGTATTGCCTATCGTACTTTAATTTCGTTTCCTATTCGACTCTATTGTGTTATTGTTACAATAAATTCTTGAATTTATCGTGTAATGATTGTTTTTTTTAATGTTTTTTTTTCTCTATTATAAATGCTTTTTTTTCTGAACATCATTGAGAAAATTGCATAAAAATTGAATGAATCTAGGAGAATCTCCAGATTTTGTGTTTTCTTCCATTTGTTATTGCCCAAAGAACAAAATTTGAAACTAAAATTTTATTGACGGCTATGTCCAAGTTTATTTACCCATAAAAATTTGGTGACAAACAAATCCCAAAATAAATGAGCTCAAATGCGGATGAAGTGAAAAGACAGACAGGGTAGGGTCAACGAACATTGATTTTTTAGAATCAGAGACGAGAAAGTATGCTCAGAATGAATTTTACTGCTAGAAGAGCAAGAAGAAAAAATTCTTTTGCGTTATGATTTATTTCTCTCCATAGCTATTCAATACATTTATTAACTTAATCCGCAATAGCAGAAGAAAATTAATTAGTGCGTGTACTGACATATTTTTATGGTTATCTAAGTTATTTGGTCTTCCGAAAATAAATAATAATCATCGTGCCAACGAAAATACTTCCCTCTAAGAAACATTATCTGTTGGCACCAGAGCCGAATTTAGCTCCACGCCGCCCATAGGCAGATCTGAAATCAGCAGCCCCCCCCCACATCAAAAAAAAAAAAAAAAAAAAAAAAGATGCAAAATTTCCGTGTTTAAAAAAAAACTGCAAAAAAAAAAAAAAAAAAATAGTGTTCCCGAAATTTAAACTGTACAGCTTATGACGAAATGATGCCATTTTATATTCAGGAGTGCCCTGATGGATGGTCACTGACCTGCCAAAAAATTCCTTATTTGGAAAACTTAAAGGCAAAATTGCAACATTGAAATTCTTTTTTCTTTTTTAAAATTTTCATAACTGTTTTTTGATTATGCTTAACGTCCCTTCTGATTAGGTGTTATGAATGTATGATATTCGTGCGTGCTAGTATTATATCATACGACAAATTGAGAATTGTTGCTTTTCTTCAATCGACACCGCTTTTCGTCTTCACACTTATTACTTTACACACATCTGTTATCATGCTTGAAAAAATATTTCACTTTCATAAACTGAGTGAAAGTAAACATTTTTAAATTACAAGAAAAAGATTTCACTATGGAAAATAAAAGAATGCTAGTACAGTCGAATCCCGACTTACGCGAGGGATGCGTTCCAAGAACCCTCGCGCAAGTCGACATTTCGCGTTGTATAAAAGGGTATTTGTATTATTTTTTATAAACTTACCTGATTATTTTAGACACTTGTTAACTCCACCTCAAAACGTTTTAAACCATTCCTTAACTATACATTACCGTTTCTTACATAAATAACTGTTTTTTTTCTTCCAAAAGCTGTTTTAGTCAACATAAAAAACTGTTACGGTGCACAAAATCAGTAATCAACGGAAAAGAGAGGCATAAAATAAACCAGTGCGGTAAGTACAGTATGTAGTAATAATAAAATTATATTCTATAATAATACTGTACAGTAGATCCAGTAATGATATTTGTAATTTTTAAAAGTGAATATTTTCATGATTTATGCTGCTTGATCAAATTGTCGTTCTAATATATTTTTAAATACAGTTGCTTCGCTAGTTCATTTATAACGTTTCCATCTATGGCCTCACCCCTCTACCTGATTTCTTTAATTCTCAATGCAAGAGAAGCTTCTATTTTCATAATTTTTGCATTTTGCTTAGACACTACTCGACGAACTTTTACGGATTTCCTTTTTTAGACTTTTAATTGTACATATGGAAGATTCACTCACACCTAATTGTTGTGCTACTTTCGACGCATTTTTTAGTTGTTCAAGCACATTGAGAACCTTTAGCTTTTCTTTAATTGTCAAAACCTTTCTTTTTGTCTTCACAAACTTCAGGTTTAACAGACTAGTACGGCGTGGGGACTTCCGCTGGCAGTGATGATCAAAGGATGAAGGTACATTCACGAAAAAAAAATTTTAATAGCCAATAAAGCTGCGGGCGAGGAATTCGCGTTAAGTCTGAAATTATTTACTGGTGAAAAAATCGCGTTATAGCTATTTCTTTCGCGTAAGTCGAATCGCGTTATAGCGGGAGTCGACTGTAGTTCACTTCAAGGGAAAGAATTAAGAAAAAAAAAAAAAAAAAAAAACGTGGTTAAAGCAAAATTTGCCGCCGTCTCCTCAGCAGCTGCCTACTCTGCTTCTTGGGAAATTGGGCCCTGGTTGGCAAGAGAAAAAAATCTCAGCATGAAATCCTGAAACAAGCTGTCGCAGAGTATTAACCAATATAGTTATGATACAACCCTTTGATACGTCTCAAGTTTCAAAGCACCGTTCAGCTGTTTGATACCCTTAACTTCCTTGGTTTCAATCCAATTTTTACCAATGAAATTTAAATTTATCATATCTATTAACTGTCAAAGGTGTATTTTCTAGAGACTACACAATAACTTCCAGAATAATTCATGAAACGATAATGTAAGGCATCAATCTAGGGATTTTTTCAAAGCATTTGGCGAAAAATAAACATGCAACTCATATTGGGGTGGTTTTTCCAAAAAAAAAAAAAAAGTTTTATTTTGTTTTTTGAAAAAGAAAGAAAAAAAAAAAACATTGCTTTAATGTATAGCGCCTCACGAGCAAGACTGCAGCTCACTTGGTTAAAACGTCGTGCTAAGAGTACGAAGGTCGTGGGTTTTGTCGTTTTTGAATGATTTATTTTTCTCAGGTTAATCTTGATACTAATTTCCAAGGAAAAAAAATTCTAAATTCATTGCAGGATTCTGAAGCACAGTTATATTTTTTATATTAAAACCAGAAAAGAAAATATTAATTTTTGCATGGTAATTTTTATGGTACTTTTTTAATGTTTCATGAAAGTACAAAAGTAAGGCCTCATTTAATTTCCTTTTTCACAGCCATCGGCGAAAAATAAACAAACAATTCACATTGTGGTTGTTCGAAAAATTGTCATTGAAAACGGGATAGTCATCTCTTATAGGCATTCGTCACGTCATTTGATCCTAGACTACATCTTAAAGACAACTTAAAATCGTATTTGTGCTAAAGTAAGCGGTGATTTTATAAGCGTGCCCAAATGTGCTTCAATTCTGTTCTCAAATGTGTCCGCAAGAAGGCGTCTTCAATGTGTCCTCAACCTGTTTCCAAGTTTAAATGTAACAAACAGTTTTATCGGAACAAATACATTTAACTTTCGGAATTAATTTTAAGTACATTCGAAACGTATTTCGGTACATATTTAAGCGACTGGAACACTTTTTCTTAATCTCAGTGTTCCAAACTGTTCCCAATGTGTACTGGAAATTTGTATTGTAGCAATTGAAATTAATGACATTGCAAGTTAAATCTGACGTGGTCGTAAAAGTTCTCCAGGAATTCGGTGGTTTCTGGGGTGCTTGCTCTCAAGAGGTGTCTTAGATTCAATCTATGGTGGAACAAAAAAAAGTTCAACCTCTCGAAACATCGGAAGCATTTTTTCCATGAATAGTGTTATCTGTGGACATGACAACAGGACAGAAATATCCCTCAACAAGTTCAGAAAATGTGCTTTGTATTTCGGACAAAAAATAAATACATAAATAAATAAAAAAATAAATAAATAAATAAAAATAAAAATAAAAATGAAAAACGAAGTACCCCCTCCCCCCCCATTTTTTTGTCCATTAACAGACCTCCACATCAGTCCACTCAGTGATCTTTTATGTTCTGCGAAGTTGGTGAGACTTGTTAAAATTTCAGTTCAAATTAGAATTTAAGCGCTTTAGATGAAGAAGATTGCAGGTAATGAGGGGGGGGGGGGAGAGATTCATATCATTAAAATTCTGAGTGAAAAACAGTGGAATTTTTATCAGAAACGATAGCTAAATGTAGAAGAAACAGAACGTGATAAATTAGAAGGAGACAACATGAACAAGGAATGGAAGTGAAGAAAGGGTTAATTTTTTTTTTTTTTTGGAACGATTTCCAAACTGGAACCTGTACCAGTTTATTTCAAATTCAAAGCGTGTTGTCCTTAACAAAAAATAAATAAATAAATAAATAAATAAATAAATAAATAAATAATAAAAAAAAATAAAATAAAATAAAAATTAATTTGAAATTTGACATCTGGAATTCAAATTATGTTTTTCGCAATCACGAGTGTGTGTGTGCATGTAGGCGTGTGTGTTTGTGTCTGTGTGCAGGCATGAGTGTGTGTGTGTGTGTAGGGGTGTGTGTGCGTGCATGTGTGTGTGTGTAGTTGCGTATGTATGCGCGTGTGATGTGTAGGATATGGATGCAACCTGGAGACACTAGAGGAGCAGCATCGGGGGGGGGGGGACGGTCGACGGTGGTGCTGCAGAGGGAGGCGGGGGAAAATAAAATCGCATAGGAATTCAAAACAGTCAAATGAGAACAATAAAAGAAAAGAAAAAAAACTTTGATGAGGTATTTTTAAGGTTCATTTTCAGTTACTTTTATTAGATTCTTTAAAATTTACTCAAAGGCTCCTTCACATACTGAAGATTTTTTGCTTCGGATTTTCCTTAATCTCTCAAAATTTTAATTGAAGTTGATAAACACGGTTTTATCAAAACTATATCTTTTATTTTAACAATAGTATATTAATGATTAGAAGTGTCTTAGTCAAGTAATTAAGAACATTGAAAAATTATTGCACTGTCAATTAAACACTATTGAACCTGAAAACATTATGAGTTTTTGAAATAGAGCGAAATTTTCTTAAAATGCCGAAACTTACTGCCTTGACTAAAATTTTTTTAAACATCTTTAAGTCCGACCCTAGAGTATAGTGCGAACAATTCAAGTTTATTCATATAAAACTGCTGTGAAGTGGTAAAAAAATATGTCGCATTTCTCTCTCACACTACTTCCGGTTTGGACAAGGATGAATAATCATATGCTGAGACACTTGTTCATTAATACTATTCTTAGAAAGAAATGCGTGACACATTTTTCTTCTTGTCGAGACATTTTACGTTTCTTTTTCTCAGACATATCTCTCTTTCTAGGTAGTTGATGCTTTTTAAAGTTTTGTCTTATTTTTCTAGTTTACTTAGAAAACTAGTAGATTCTTTCTTATCACCTTTTTGTTGTACACATTATTATTTTCGTGTTTTAAAAAATATAAATCTATTTTGCAGAGCGAAAAACATGAATTTTTTTCTTAGATGTCCACAGATGTAGAGCTGATTTTTGGTACATTTGAAGTGCTGAATCAAAATATGTGGTTTAAGTTTTTTTCTATCAGCTCTGCTTTTTTTTAGATCAGTGCTGGTGTTATATCTAAAATGTGCAGTTTTTACTTCATTTTGTGCACTTCAAAAGCAAGTATAAGTTTTCAAAGAAGTATTCCTTCCGGTATATTAGCGTTATTGTCACTCTGCAGTCCAGGACCTTCCATTAAAATTCACTGCATGGAGTAAACATCTGGCAAGTTTGTGTAACATCGATTCAACGAGTTAAGGTCAATTAATGAGTTCTTGCCTTGCATACATATTTCCGCTTTTTGCACGAAGTGTGATGAGTTGAATCGTCGTACAAAATATTCTCAGGGCCCAATTAAGATATTGGAGGATTGGGCAAAATATTTTTTGTGGGTTTTTTAGTCAAGCCTTATAAACACTAACACTCACGGAGGACTAAGAATGCTTTTTCAGGGGTTTTGAGGTGCTCAACTACTTGTTCAAAATATTAATTGGGTTGCAGAACATCTATAACTTAAGTATAAATAAGAAATTGGGAAAAAATAAAAGAAAACTTTTCTCCTTTTCCTAAATAATAGACTAGTACTTTTATGATTAAAGTGAAAAACCAACGTAGATAAAGCAAACTTTGAAGAAAAATTTTTCTTCAAAATTTGTGTTTTATCTACGTTGGTTTTTCACTTTAATCATATTGCAGCACAAAGTTTAGATGATAATTTTTCATTTAGTACTATTTTAGTCATTTTGGGGCAGCTAAAATTCGAGGGATCATGACAAAAGTGACCACGAGTTAGTTCTTCTGTTCTGCAATCAAGTCTGTATATTTGTATAATATAATCGTAATAAAACTCCTTGTTTTGTCGTTAGTTTGATGTATGAAGTAAAAAAAAAAATGGTGTCACATACATTATGCTCAAAGTTTTTTTCTTAGAAATTCGAGTTCCTTGGCAAAAATTACAGTCACATTTGAATTCCACGCATCAAACTCATACGAAATCAAATCAAAATACTCCGGAACCAAATAACTGCTTTCCCTACATCATTTCCTTTAAAACTGGAACTGTAATTGCGCTTCTTGTCAATTCTGCAAACCGTTTGGATATAATCTATGTTTCAACAACAATACAAGCTTAATACTGTGTTTCCCTATATCAAGTACTGAGAAAATAAATTGTTTTTAGTTAAAGCAATTATTAACTCACATATATCAAAAAAATGAAAATGAGTGCTTAATTCAAATAGAATTAAACATGCTGATTTTAAGTAGAGGTAAAATAATTGAAAATGGGATGCAACAAACATGATTCAGAAAAAAAGAACAGTAGTAAGCGCGAAATAAAATTCAAGGTTCTGAGATTTGAGTTTAAACTCTTGAATGAAAAATTTTACTTATACATTTTAGCTTTAAAAAAAAAACGGGAAATGTTTTACATTATGTCCCATATTGTGATGTACCACAAAAAAAAAAAAAAAAAAAAAAAAAAAAAAAAAAAACAGCAGAAAACGACCGTTTGCAGTTCATTAATCATTTATTCACAATTCAAAATTTTTTTTTGTTTTTTTCGATCGCCAGTATAGTTGATACACTCATGTTTGTGCAAATTGCAACAACATGAAAAACTCATTGGAAATGAATAAAATTTACTGCACATCTTGCTCATAATGCTACAAACAAACGATCAAAGATACAGATCATTGAAGTGAAAATAACTCACGTAAATTAATATCGAATGTAGCTACCCCGTGCAGCTATACGAGCTTGTACACGTTTTATTGGCATCGAATCATAGAGGTGTGGAAGGTCACGATTGGGAATAGCATCCAATATGACTTCAATCTGATGCCAAAGTTCATCCGTACCAACTGCCGGACGAGACATATGGACGAGTCTCCGACTAACGTGATCCGAGACATGCTTGACGGGCGTCATGTCCAGAGAATGAGCAGACCAAGGAAGTAGCGCAACCTGTCGTGCACCGAAGAACACTTGTACGTTACGTGCGACATGTGGACGTGCATTGTCCTGCTGTAACATTGCACCAAGAATGCTCTGAAGAAACGATAATACCTCCAGCGTCACAGTGTCCCTGAAGTAACTCTCGCTATTGAGGTTACTCATAATTCGGAATAGATGGGACTGCCCTTGATATTCAATGGCGTTTCAGACCATGACGCCTGGCGTTATGCCGGTGTGACGTCGGATCACACACATTGGGAGGTGATCTTCCGATGTGTAATGTCTGACGCGTACACGTCGATCGTTATATCGCAGATTAAATCTGGACTCATCCAAGAAGATGTACTGTTGCTAGTTCGCACGCCATTGGGTGTGTTGGAGGGCCCATTGAAGCCGGAAGTGGCAATGGTTGTGAGTAAAGGGAATCCTGTATAGGGTAATCCTTGCATGCAGGTTCTGTAGCAGCAAACGTCGACGAACTGTGGATGCAACAAGTGTGACACCTGTAGCCATACTCCAACGTTGTGCTAGCGTACGAGAGGACGCTATACGATCCATCACAGCTAGGTGGTGAGGTGTCTAAAATCCCTTCGGCTGATTTCATCGTCCTCTGTCTGGCTTTTACGAATTCGCATCACAGTTGAGGCATTACACCACGTGTTTGCACTGATTACTCTATACGTAAGTTCATCCTCACGCATGCAGATCAAGCGGCCCCATTCGAACTCCGTTACACGTTCATATGACGCTCTGAGTTTTGGACGAGGCATATTGAGTACTAGAGAAACATGTACCATCGGCAGATAATCATACAATGATTCCAAAAAACCTTTACAGCCCTTTATATGCAGAGTCTACGCCGCAGTTCAGGGGGCGTAACTCAGTCCACGCATGCGCGACGTCTCTGTAATTCTAATCATTTGCATATCTTATCTTGCTATAACTTTCCTGTGAATTTCAGTTCATTTGCATAATTTCTTCTTGGTCTTGCAATTTTCACAAACATGAGTGTATAAGCCGATTTGAGGCGTTTTCTACGTATGAAAAAACAAGGCTTCGGAGTCGGAGTATGACTGATTTTGAGGCAAAGGAGTCGGAGTTGAAGTTGGGAGTCGGGAGATTTAGAGTTCCAAGAGTCAGTCAGAGTAGGTCTATTTTTTTTCAAAGTCCGTATCTCTGCTAGTGCTTGCAGAGTCGGAATCGGACTAATTTTGTGGTAAAGGAGTCGGAGTTGAAGGTTCTAAAATTTCCGGAGTCGGAGTCTGTCTTCTTCCCTCCGACTCCGTAGCCCTGTAAAAAAGACTACAGATTAAATTCCGATATTTATTAGTTAAAAACTGATTACATTTCAATGTTGTATCTTTTCTTCTTCTGCACATGAGGTGCGTAGGATTTCCCGATTGGGTAAAGTAATTCTGCTCAATGCAAATTTTTAGTTTTTATCCTCGAAATTTGTTTTAAAAAACGTCATTGCTGAGATGCTTTGCGTAACAAATTTCGTACGTCTTATGGTTCATATGTTCACCATTTTCCCCTAATCTTCGCAGTTGCAGCTAGGACCATTGCTTCTGGTCACAACACATACATTAACTCTTAGTCATCAACTTTTAACATCCTCCGTAGATTTCGGATATATGTATAAAAACATAGATATCCCATATTAGGCAGTACCCATATATTGGGGGATTTTACCGTACTTGTATGAAGTATCAGAATTACAGTAATAAATTATTTTCTTTTTATATTGAAAAGTTGCCCATTTTCAATTTTTTCCTAGAAATAATAAAAACCTGATGGCATCCCAACAACTTGCTTGTTCTCCTCGCTAACAAGCAGTTTTTGCTTTTGTGTGTTTCTTTTGCACTTTCTTTAACCACATTATTACTCTTAAAACTGAACACATAGCACCTTAATTAATATATATAATTAATGAGCCAATGATTTATGTATTAAAAATAAAAACAATTTTTTTTTTCCAAAATTAGTAACATTACGTATAATGCCATGTTTTTTTTTTTAGCTTGACTGTATCCAAAATCTGGAGAGATTCTGAAACAAATTTAAGGGAATTTTAAAATTCCATTGCGAAATAAGCAGGTTGCGTACATTCTCTAATGCGTAGCTTTATGAAATACTGAAGAAACAAATGTAAAGCATTTCACCGAGGAATTGTTTCATTGCACAGTCATTGCTCTCTTGTGCATTTTGTTAATGTTGAACTTCGCTTACTTTAAAAACGCACCATTTGATATTCAAATTAAATCAAGAGCGTATCAAAGTGAAACTTAAAAGCAATGTTTATTGTAAGCATAAATGAATATTTCTTTACTTTTATAAGGAAAACAGGTAGGGTCAAGTGGGAAAAGTGGGTCTGGGTTCAGGAGATGAAATCGAGTTGTATTAAGAAAACTCATTTTCTGATTTTTAAGATAAATAGTATATACGTTTTTGGAGATCTGTATTGAGATTATAACAGATATTTTTACTTTAGTATAATAAACTGGAATCAATTTAATGTTTGAAAACTATTTGTTGCTCACTGCATATGATTGGGAAGAGTAAGTGGCTGGATGAACCTACCTTTAACACCTTAATTCAGGGGTTCCCAATGTGTGTACCGCAGCACCCTAATGTTTCACAGAGAGAGGCGAATAGTTCAACGAAGTGTCCGTGGTAACAATATATATGTGGGTGAATGGGGGGCAAAATGAAATAGTTAAGTTTACTTACTTTTTTTTCAAAATGAACAAATTGGAACTAACGGTACATAAAGAAAGAATAATATATATAAAACTTGAATTGAAACATTATTTTATTTATTAAAAGAAAATTTGTACTTTCATAAAATGATGGATTTTTTTACCCCCCCCCCCCCCTTTTTTTTTCCATGGGATAAGTGAAGAATAAAATATTTTTTAATGAAACATTTTCTATTCGATTGTTAAAAATATTTTTGATAAAATAAATAAGTAAATAAAAGAATAAATGAATGCATGAAAATAAAATGAAACAATAAACAAATTAAATTTATATATAGGGGAGGATAAGGCACAGTGAGACGCGATATACACTGGACAAGGCTATTTTTTTATTTTTTAAATAAAAATCGGGAAACGATGCTAGCTACCCATGAATCTGTAGCAATTGGTCGGGGGAATTCTGGGATGTGACGTTGTTGCTTGAGTTTGCGATCAAATGTTCGTTACTTTTCTGATTTCAGCGATGTTTTTGTTTTGACTTGAGCATTCATCGATTTATAGCATTTTCTTTTGTGAATTAAAACTAGAAATTTCATCACTTTTATTGTTCTATCTATGTAGCCACTTTTCATTAAAAACATTTAGGATAGGCTTTAAACAAACCCCTTAAAATGTTGAATTAGAAGAAAAAGACGGAGTGTGGGTAGAGTGAGACAGTCGTAGCTTGGACATAGTGACACAGTCTTAATTGTGCCCCATCCTGAGTTCTGATTCGAAAAAAATGTTTTTTTTCTTTAATTTCTTTTATGATCTAATAGTTCCATGATGATCCAAATCCAATAGTTTATGATTCAACTCGCTGTTTATTTGAATTACATGTCTTTTTACCTAATTAAAAATGCGAATTAAAACACGTAAATGTTTAATTCGCATAGTGTAAGGGGGTAACGATCCCATGAGAAATTCATTTTTAACTTACCTTCTGATTCCAAGTGACATTTAAGAGAAAGTAGATCATAATAATCCAAAATTATACTTATAACTGATACAAAAGAGCCCTCTTGCTCTAGTGTAGCAGTGAGTGTTTTCTTACGTTCTTAGAGTTTCAGAGGATATCAAAAACCGAAAAGAGAAAAGGTTGAGTAATAAAGAAAGAGCATGAAAAGGGCAAAAGTATCATTGCAAGTGATACTAACGAAAAACCAATTTCGGAAGAAGAAAACACGAAAACTATAGAAATGGAAGGACAAAATGTCAAAAATATAGCAACAAGTAGGCTTATTTTACACAATTGAAAAAATGAAACAGGGGATCTGATATTGTATCAGACCATATTGACATGTGCGAAAATCTACCTCCTGGGATTGAAAAGCTAAATCGTGGGACACTTGAAGTTATGATATAATTTGCCATCAAACAGATTTTTTTTTGTTGGAAATATTTTAATGGTAGCTGATAACGATGAAGACTTGTACATTAGTTTTTTGCGCAAGCGAAAAACCATTTTGACTGACAATTATTTGACCATCTGTACCAAATGTTGCATCCGTTCCGAATATAACTATTAAATTGTTGATAACAGCTTTTAAAAAACGAAATGATATAAAGTGAAAGCAATCTTCGTGGTTTGAAAATTAAATTTTTATTAAGATGTGCGATGAAACTTGAATCTTTTTTTAATTATGATTTAATTATGATTTTAAACGTTGAACATATTATGTTTCAAAAAAACCCAATATGCTGTCTTTCTGTGCCTTGTATGCTGTCTCAATGTGCCCCATGCGTGGGGTGCAGTTATGAAATTTTTGCGTCTCAAAAGTTTGTATACTTAAGATGCATTACCAATCCTCCTTAAAAATTTCTTATAGATCAAAGTTTCCCAATTTCTTGAATTTTATAATTTTCGTCTTACTGTGCTCCACCCTCCCTTAAGTAAATATATGAGAAAAATTAAATGGATGAATAAAATAGTGAATGAATAAGAAAACTAGTGAATGAATGAATATATAAAAGAATCTGTAAATGAAAGAATGTAAATAGAACAACTAAGTAACGAATACGTAAGTGATTTTATAAAAGATTGAATAAGTAATGGACTATTTCACTTTGCGCCAACCACTATACCTCGTATGCACTTTGATAACTGTACAAAGCATTTTAAATACAAATTATATTAATATTAAACAAATAAATACTGCACCGAATATTAATAGGTCTCAATTAATATTTAAAATGTTAATAACAAGAACTTTATCATAAAATAATATTGGAAATAATTTTTGACTTGCAAGAAACGATTACAATATGAATTTCAATTTTTGAAAATTGCTTGCATTATTATATTCTTCGATTTCCAGAGGTACTTTTTTCTTGACTGGAACAGACTACTTGTATTACAACGAAGTTAAATTATTAATAGGCAGGTGGCGCTAAAAGCAGAGTAAATATTTCACCCCATTTGATTTAGCCCCACTTTTCTCTAAATAATAGAGATAGAGCAGGATGCTGTAAGAAAATTGAAATTTTCCAAAGGGTGCCACGAATCGAAAAAGTTTGGGAACCCCTGCTTTAATTAAATTTAACAATCACTCTCTGAGGAACATAGCTACGAAGAACTGTAAAAATCAAGTTCATAATTTTATTTACTATAAGTTATTTCCAGAGGTGTGGGTAATAGGGAAGTTTTCGATTTTTCGATTTTATTTTTATATGATAGAATAACATGTATGAACATCATCGGTGAAAAATTTTTGCGATACGATAAGTAGTTTTTTAAAAATAATTTTTAAAGTTCAAGCGAATTTGACAACAAATGGCTCAGGAAGTGACGTCATCAGCTACAACGGACAAGGAGAAGCCGACGAAAGTGCAGTTGGCTTCGTTTGAGACACACTTGGCATAGCGTTTCGGGAACATTAAATCCCCCATCCTCTCGGAAATATTCTAACAACATCATTGATGTTACTTGAGGAAGATTATTAGACTGGGCTTTAACAAATCCGGCCTCCATAGTGTGTTGAAAAGGATTATTAAATTTCTTAAAAATAAAAACATTAGAGCGCTCAAAATGTCCGTAGCGACAACAGGGGATCTTACGCGGAAGGCTGACCCCTAGAGCCCTGTGACGTGAGCTCGTGAAGTTTCAGAAGAGCGCACTTTTGCGCGTGGGTTTTTAAAAATTCATTCAAAAACAATCATGGTGTTTTAAAATTCGGCGATGGTGAGTTTTAGAGTTTTGAGGGTCAATTAACAAGATCCAATAATCAAAATAGGAATATTTAATAGATTGCAACTTCCCTATTTGTGTGTATGGTTAGGTTTCGAAAAATGTTTTATTATGATGATGCAAATTAATGTTATATTTTATGTTTTTATGAGCTCATGATTTTGTTTTCTTACCAAATTAGGCGTTCCTTCCGTTAATATTCATTCAAAGTTACCTTAGTTTTTAAAGCTTTATTTGTACGTTTCTTTTCCTGCTTTTATCTTTTAAAATGGGAAAAAAAAAGACGAACTATTGACTAGCTAGAATCATCTTTGGGGGCGTATTTTTCGAAGAAAATTTTGTGAAAAACCACCTAACGTTGCCAAGCTTGACAAATTCTTAGGGGAGGGTGGCCCAAAGCGGGAAGGCCTTCGTATGCCCCTCCATGGTGTGTTAGTGGCGATGAATACGTATGTCGTTTTTACCCGAACACCCCCGAGTTGTTATCAGTTCCAGCGAAGCAGCAGTGAAGCGACGTGGAGCAACCAGGCTTAAAATTAAATAACAGAATTTTTTAAAAACTACTAAGCACATTTCATAATGCACTTAAAAAGACAAAATAACTTTTCTGGGGCAGAATGGACAATTTAAGTATTCCCGTAGTTTTCAATTATTTAAGAATATGACACCACAAACGAAGAAAAGTGCTGCTCAAGTCATTTAAAACCAAACTTTCCCAGAAAAATATGCATGTTTCAACACTCAAATTTACGATAAGATAATATAATGGTGAAAAATTCTCTAACTGACTTGAGCCGCACTTTTCTTCGTTTGTGGCGTCATTTTCTTGAATAATTGAAAACTACCGGAACACTTAAATTGTCCATTCTGCCCCCAAAAAGTTATTTTGTCCTTTTAAGTGCATTATGAAAAATGCTTAGTATTTTATAAAAAAATATGTTATTTATTCTTTTTAGTGTAATCATATAAATGCTTCATACTAAAAGGAAGAAAGGGAAAAAAAAGCCTATATACGTGTCTGAAACTTTAAGCAATTGCCACTAAAAATTAATCCTTATTCCTCACTAGGATTTATTTGTGTGCTAATTTCATTAAAACCAATTAAATATTAAAAGCTCCCTAATCTAACTTATCCTACGAGTACAATGATAGTGAATAAATTTCATGCTTGCTCAAGAGAAGCCTTTATTCAAAATTTTCATCATGATTACTATTAACATTACTGTTGCAAGGCAACAAAACTTGAAACAATGGGTTTTATATTTAAACATTTAATGCGGAAATTACATGAAATTTGCCGTTTTCCATCCTAACCGAAATAATAGTTTTATTTTAGAATTTTAAATTTTCAGCGTTAAGTTGTACCTTAAGATTAGGTAAATCCTTTAGTGAAATCCCGAAATCTCTAAGTGGTCTATGTAGTTGCTGAGATATAAGGAAAAACAAGCCTCAGATTTTTCCGTGACATTCAGGCCAAGTATAATAAAAGTGCTTAAAAAATGATACATTTAAAAAAAAATGGAGTTTTGTAACTTGTGATTAGTCGAAGACCAAATTGTTTTTTTGAGTGTCAATAATATTAACTTATTCTGACACTATCCACTCATAAACTACGATGGTCATTCCGTTTTTTTTTAAAGTTATTAATTTCAGGTTATAATTATTGAAATAAAATACGTGCCTTTGGGCAAAGCGGGTATAAGATTTAATCATATATTTATTTAAAATTTCTTGACTCTTGTGCTGACTTAAGATTTTCTCTTTTAATAAGATAAGTGTAACTTTAATAAGTTATTTTTTAGGATGGCACACAATTAATTAGTCTATTAATTAACTCAGTTATTTCTTTATGTTTTATAAACAAATGTCCTGACTTTAAATTGGATAAGTACACCTGTTTTATATAATGGCAGGTAGCTAATCAACTATTTTAATTACTTATAACTTCGTATTTGATTGACAAATGTATCAAATCACAATTAGTTAAGCTTACCACCTTTAGGCCCACTGGAAGGGCAAAACGGGTTCTACAAGTGTCTGTAATATTTGATAATAAATAAATATTGGGTTTGAAATAATGCTCGAATCACTTTTTATTTTGAAGTTCGATAACCCTGCTATGAAATAAGGCCAAAATTATTTCGGTAAAAAGGCAAAAAATACAATTTTCGAGCATTCTTCGAAAACCTACCCGCTTTGGGCCACCCTCCCCTACACGTTGCACATTAAGTAAATTTAAATTTCATAACCGTTCAAATTATTCCTTCAGTTAAAAAATGCTTAAATTTCTTGTGTTTTCTACTTTCATAATAAAATTTGTATTCACAGAAAATTTGGTGAAAAATCATCAAACGTTGCCAAAACTGTAAATTTCATACATGTTACATATTAAGTGAATCTAATTTTAATGACAATTGAAATTATTTCTTCAATATAAAATGCGTGAGTTTCTTGTATGTACATTTGCATCTTTAAACATTTTAAGATACATTTATTTCAGTGAATTCCGCTTTGAGAAATTTAATTTGCATTTTTCTGTTTAAATATATCGTCGGCACTAGAGTTTCCAATCCCGCGGGATTGACATTATTTTTCAAAAAAATTTATGTTAAATTGAAAAAGTTGTGCTTTTTAGAATGTACTGCTTTTATTACTTGAATTAATGATCTTGTCTTGAATTCCGTGTAGCAATTGTAAAACACTACAAAGTCAGATCTTAATTAGCAATTATCGTTTGCTAAGCAAAAGTGTGCCGCTCGAATGGGAAGGTAAGGGATTTTTGCTCTAAAATAATGCGCCTGATGAACATGTGATGTCGCTCCACTACAGTTGATTTTACGGAAATTATATAGTTGTGGATATTCAGAAAAAGATTTGCATTAACTTCATCGCATTCTGAAATACATTTTTCTTTTTTTGTGCTGGGTTTTCGTTCATGAACTGCAAATTTGAGACTAACACATTATTGGATATGTGTTTTGCTGTATCCAATTTAACTTGCATTGATAATACCCTTGTTGCTTCATTAACGTTGGTCTTTGTACCAGTGAATTTGATTCGTTACAGCAAAGGGTGAATACTGCTTGATTTCAACATTTCACCAAGTCGCAGGCTCTGTAAAAGTGTTTGGATAGCTTCGCTAATTTTACCTCTGACTTTAAAGAGGAATTTAAAAACATGAGCAGCTTAACTTACTGCACTGTCATGCGAGTCATAGTGTGTTTCACACAAGTTTCTGTCGCCCTTTTTAAAGTCGTGCCGGTCAGATTTTTCATTGCTTTCTTCTTTGGAGAGAACTTTCTGTAACTTGTTTTGTGTGTATTATTAAAGCTTACAGAAGTGCTCCAACATTGTATTCAGGCTTCTCCAGCGGTCTTTGGAGTATCTAATACACTTGCTCTATTTTTTCTAAAGAGTAATTTAATGGATTTTGAATTTTAGTGATGGTTTTTGAAAATGCTTATAGGTTTTACGCATTTTCTCAATTACTGAACGTATGAAAACTGAAACCTCGAATGAGAATACCAATTCATTCTCAGAAAAATTTACTCTATTTCTATTGTGTTCTTAAATAGTAAATCCATCGTTGGTCATATGAGGCACACAGTTTTTCTTGCTGTTTATGCAGATATACGAGGATGAACTAAAACTACAAATGATGCTTGTGAAAACAGTCGTTTTATAAGCTGCAAAAGCTGGAAAACGTTTGAATGGGAAAAAATCTGCGGGTTCTGGAATCCCGCGAGAGCAAAATCCCGCGGGATTAATCCCGCTATTTATCCTGCGTGATCCCGCGGGATTCGGGATCGGGATTGGAAACCCTAGTCGGAACCGTGCTAAACAAACGAATGTGAAAAATCTCGTTTTTCAATTTCGATGTTTGCTTACTTCAAACGATAGATTTTTTACTGTTAAAATTATCTTATAAGTTAAAACATTGAAAATTAATAAACGTGTCAGGTGGGAAAAAATATATTCAGTGTTTTGGCTATCCCGAAGAGTGCCAGTTTTCACATTCGTTAGTTTAGCATAGTGTCGACGATATACCCATTTTTAAGCTACCACCACTTTACCCCTCTTTTCGGGTAAAGTGGGGTGTCAAAACTATGCACTTTTAGATGTATCTCTAAAAGTAATTAGTACAACAGAATTAAATGGCTCTGCTTTGTGTTTAATCAATAGGAATCCAATGAGTATAAAATACATTAAGATTTTCATCATCGTAAAATTCACTGTATGGTTTTAGAATTTAAAAAGCTGGATTTTACCCTTAATTTGTCTTACATGATAACCCCCCCCCCTCCGGCTCCTTCAAACATTTTGTGAACTTTCCAATCTCATATTTCCTCGTAATATTATTAACGCTAACTAAAAGTTAGGCAATGACTCGTTTCTGCCTGACGTCAAATGCTTTCATTGATCGAAGCTTTTAGACTGATGAATAGATTGTTAGATGGTTTGATACGGGAATTAGCTAGTTCTTTTGGGTAACATTTAATTTCTAATACGTACCAAATTTAACACCATTGTATTAGATAATAGCTTTTTTCAGATTATTTTTTTTTTTGCACGAAAAAGAAAATTTTATACAAAATAATGAATCTTAATTATAGATTAAAATATATGCTGAATGACATTTACAAATCTAATTCATTATGAGCAAAACTGTCGCAGATAAGATGAACAATATGTATTTGAATGTTTCTTATTTAATTTATAAACATGTTACCTTTAAAGTGTAAAATCCGTTAGCTCATAGAAAAACTGGGTATTTCATGAAATAACTAGACAAGTGATTTAAGTGTATAAAACTAGTGAATTCTACGATTTAACCAGGTATTTTATGGAATAAAAATTATTTGATTGTTTAAGTATGAAATATGTTCACACGTTTATGAATTGTACTCAAATGTTTCGCACTCAACCGGTCCTTACTGGTTCTGGCTGCTTTTACTCAGTTTTGAACCACTTATAAAGTTGCACTACTATGGTGTGTGGGGGCACTATTCCGTTGCTTTTAGATTTATGAACTTGATCCTCTATTTTCTTAAATTGTCCCGGGTTCTGAACCACGTGGCCAGTCGGTGGATTTTCGAGATGCAGAAAACCGTCAGCGCACTTGTCGTATGGCATGTAAAAGATGCTTTTAGTATTCGATTAGCTTTAAATGCTCTCGGCAAAAGAAATTCTTTGCGGCGAACCCCCACCAACCGGGATCTCTAAGTAGTAAACTCACATTGAACTTGGAAGAAGGTTAAGCTGAAAACACCGGTACTAGAGCAGACTCAGTTGCGGTCTCAGTAGTTAAAAAAATATTATTAAAGCTTACAGAAGTGCTCCAACATTGCATTCAGGCTTCTCCAGCGGCCTTTGGAGTATCTAATACACTTGCTCTATTTTTTCTAAAGAGTAATTTAATGGATTTTGAATTTTAGTGATGGTTTTTGAAAATGCTTATAGGTTTTACTAAACGTATGAAAACTGAAACCTCGAATGAGAATACCAATTCATTCTCAGAAAAATTTACTCTATTTCTATTGTGTTCTTAAATAGTAAATCCATCGTTGGTCATATGAGGCACACAGTTTTTCTTGTTGTTTATGCAGATATACGAGGATGAACTAAAACTACAAAGGATGCTTGTGAAAACAGTCGTTTTATAAGCTGCAAAAGCTGGAAAACGTTTGAATGGGAAAAAATCAGCGGGTTCTGGAATCCCGCGAGAGCAAAATCCCGTGGGATTTTGCTCTCGCGGCAGCATCTCCATCCAGTAGTTTGACCCAAATAATGGTGAAAAGCGTCATTTCGCTGAGAATATTTAACTGTATGCTTCTGCAAGGTTTTCTCTGCTCCCTTCCTTCCACCAATAGGGTTTCAGATATGCCTGCTGAAGATAGTGCTAAATCTTATCCAAACCAGCATGTATATTTAAGAAGGAGGGAGGAAAGCGAAAAACTGTGAGATACAAAAAAGTTCTACGGCAATTTTCACTGATAATCCTGTCGAAAAGGATCTTGAAGAAAAAAAAATCTAATGCTACTGTAAAACGACAATCAGCACAAAAATTTTCTAAAAAACGCAAGAAATCTAAAGATGAAAGTAAACCAAAAATCTCGAAAAAACTGGATCCAGTGAAGAAAAATTTCACATTTGGACTCACGAGGAGTGTATTGAAGAAGCGCCCATTTTCTTTCAATGTAAAAAGCAATTCACGTGATAGGACAATAAAGTTATGCAATATATGTTACGACATATTTGCATTTGAGGCAGTGAGAAGCAGCGATGTAAGTGGACATTTTCAAGTTTTGGGTAAAACGCGTTTAAAGATAACATCCTTATGGGCTTTTATTGACTTATTTTTCCAAATCATGCTGTAGAGCATACAGCAGTACATACTAAGGCTACTAGTGCTATCTCTTGCCCCGAAACAGAGGAGAGGCTCCCCTACTATTTCTATTGGTATGTATAAAAGTTGTAACGTTGTTCAATTCACATAGTGTGTATCTTTTTCAACATTAACTTTTAAAGATGAAGTTAAACTTTTTCTATGCTACCTACTAATAAATACTCTACTTTAAAGCAAATATGATAGGGGAGACCGGGGCAGGTTTTCGCGCTTTTTTTAAATTATTTTTTTTCAATTTTTATTTATTTGCCTAAGTTTGAAAAAACTATACTACACCATTCAGAGAAACCTTGGCTACAACGTGGAATTACTTACAGCAATTAACTAAGCTTTGTTTTACAGAAAAATCGTTTTAAGTGTCGTTATGTCACGTGCAAAAATGTGCCCTGTGACCGGGGCAAGTTTTCGCATACCTTATTAATAGACAGGGGCAAGTTTTCGCATGTACTTATATCAATATAATTTAGGAAATCAAACAAAATATTTTCAAGGTAGGTTATTAATTGATTTTCAGTTAATATACATTTAAAAAAACTCATCACCGACTTGGCTACTTAATAATTTTAATACATGTAGGACTGTTAAAAACACTAAACGTCATCGTCACTGTCACAATTAATGCATACAAAGAACATAGCGTTTCCTTTGATGCAAGTCTCGTAGACCCATCTTTTGCAACGAGTGCACTTTAAACATATCTCTTTAGCCTTAGATTTACTGTACAATTCTAAAGCAGTAAATGCAAGCAGTCTTCTTCCTCTGAATCACTCGATTCTTCATTTTCTTCGGGCTTGTTAGGTTTTCCAATTTGTCTCTTAAATGAACTCTTTTTTTACATTTTTCTAATATTTCTTTTCATTCTCGTTTTTCATTTGTTTTCTCTGCTTAGCTTGTTGCTGCTCTAGTCTAAGCTGGTCTTTGACCGGAGTGTCGGTCAAAATAGCCGACTTTCTCTTCTTTCTTCCTTTGCCGGTCTGTTTTCTCGGACCCACTTTTTCCAGAGGTTTCACTTCTTCTGGGGTATGACAACCTACGTTTGGCTGTGTTAGATCTTGAATATCAGCTATCTCCCATGAATGATTGAGATTGTGATTTATTCTTTGTCTGTTTTTTGTTTTAAAATAGAAGTTGTTAAATAAGAAGCTTACCTTTTCATGTGTATTTAACTATTTATGCTTCATTTAAGAGTAAATAGTATAATAAACATTGATAAATAGTAGCGATCGAAGGGGGTGGGGCATATTTTCGATACGACTTTGCACGTTTTCGATGCGAAAATATGCCCCGCTTGGTGTTCGAAAACGTGCCCCCTCGCCATGTTTTACCTTTAACTTCACGCAGACGGTTAAAAAAAGAATTTTATGGACAAACTATCTCATCACTGGTAGCTCCCCAATGTGTTCTTTCGAAATATTACAACAGACAGAAACTTAACTTAAGACGTATATGTTTGTTTTTAGTTTAAATGAGGTCCTCAAAATTTACTTATCTGTATAAAAAGAAGTGAAACTGACGTTACGCAGCGATGTGAACAGCCATCCAACTGAAACTCTCGTAGTTGTCGTCTAGTGGCGCTGCCTTTCAAATAGTCTGGTCGGTGATCCGCTCTACCGGCTCGCTAACGAGTTAAAGTCAAATCAAAAACGTGCCCCGCTCGAAAACCTGTCCCGGTCTCCCCTACTAATTTCGCTTGTTTTTACTCATTGGTAATATTTACTTGCTTATTTAAAACATCCTTGAGGATATACGTTATCCCGTGACGAGTTAAGTGCGCGAACTCTGCAAAAGTTCCCAAAAAGGATGTCAAACATACACAAAGCATAGTACTGTCAAAACAAAAATACGAAATAATTGCTGATAATATATAGAAGCAATAAAAGAAAGTATTTCTACTTCATTTATAACTTAACAAAAAAAAAAAAAGTTTAAAAAGTCACCAGCATGCCCCGGTCTCCCCTACATACTAAATGGTCAGAAAGGAAAATAACAGTTTCTCTTTAAAGAAAACTACTTAATAAAAAAAGTTCGTTGTCTTCTAACTTATCAAAAAATAATAACCGAGAAAAATAACTAACTAAAATAATAAATATTAAAAAATTACAAAAAAAAAAAAAAAAAAGAGCTATAACCAATGCACTTAACAGGGAATTAATAAATTAAGTAAGTTCAGAGCCACCCCTCCCCCTTTATGTACACACAATGTTTTTAATCTTTTGAGGGTAGGTCTATTTTTCAAATTGTACATACTGTAAAATCCCGTTACAACGAACTTCAAGGGACCAAAAATATTTATTTGTTGTAACGAAAATTTTGTTGTAGTGGAATTTAAGCGATGTAGTGGCAATTCAATCGAGACTGAAAGTTTATAAACGAATTTTTCGTTGTATTAGTATTCGTTGTAACAGGATTTCACTTGTATTTTAATTGATTAGATTCTTTGTCTACATAAAAATGCAACTATGTTTTAGTTTTGATCCTAATAAAACACTTTTAGATGAACTATAGAAAGAAAAATAGGACTCCTTTTTGTTTTACCGACATATGCTTGTTGAAATTACATTGATATTTATTGAAGGTGAAATGTTTCCGCCTCATTTGAAACTTTCAATTTTCCGAATAATGTTTCTTAAATCATTGATAAAATTTAGATGAAATAGTAAAATTAGCTCAAAGGGGATTAAACTGGATTTTCTAATTCTGTTATCAGAACTGAATGCAACTGAACATAAATGTTATTTTACTTTTCCTGCCCTAATGAACATATTGACCAGATACCTATGTAGAGGTATTTTTACTTTTGGTAAACGTAAAAATCTTTCTTTAGGTCCTCCTGTTATTTGATTCACACTTGGCTAAGACAGCATGACGAGATTTACGTGACTAAAGCATCTACAAAATGTTCATAGACGAAAAGATTTTTGCGATCAATCTCATAGTCATCCAATGTAACCATCGCTATAGCAACTAGATAACAACACATTGAAAGAATTAATTCTGTGTATATTTGTATGGTAATGACTGTCTTGGTAAATCATTTCACCCAATCTCATCACTTTTTTCGGATCATTGGCAGTAGGAAGCTGTGCAAGAAAACATGGCAGACACGTTTATGGGTCGAATATTGTGGCTTTCATTTCTTGTAGCTGTGCTTGTTGTCAGCTATTACACTTGGAGCTGTGAAGGTGAGTCAAGGTTTCCCTGAAGCATGGTCTGTTTACAAACAGAAATTAAGTTACTTAATAGCACCGCAACTGATGAAATCTTCTTCAGGAAATCTACAAATGCTTTTGAATATTCAAGTAAAAAAATGTTTTTCTAGAAAGCTCGTTGAAATGTTGTTGTTAATGTAGGAAACAGTATCTCCTGATATGATTTTTTCTCTTCTAAACAATTTACTGAAGTTAATTTTTTACAACTACTGTTGGGTTGAATTTGACAGATTGAAGGAAAGTTAATAAAATACAAAATAAACAGTTGCATTATTTTTTCATTGTTAACTACGATTAAGGAAAATGATTATTTGAACACAGAAAATATTATCTCATGTTATGGTTTTTCCTCTAAATAATTTATTGAGATTAATTTTTTACAAAATATTATTGGGTTGAATTCAACAGATTTAAGGAAAGTTCACAAAATACAACGAAAACGGCTGTATTATTTTTTCATCTTTAACTACGAATAAGGAAAATGATGATTTATAAGGCCTTAACATAGAAAGGTCATTATATTCGTGCAGCATTCGAGGCCAGAAATACTCACTAGAATGTTGTTTCTGTGTTAATATAGGAAATAGTATCTCATGATATGATGTTTTTTCTTCTAAATAATTTATTAAAGTTAATTCGTTACAAGTATTGTTGGGTTGAATTCGACGGATTGAAAGAAAGTTCACAAAATACAACGAAAATGGTTGTATTATTATTTTTTTATAGTTAACTACAAATAAGGAAAATAATTATAAGGCTTTAACATAAGAAAGTCATTATTTTCGTGCAGCCTTTGTGATCAGAAGTATGTAATTTTAAGGGATCCAAAGCAAAGTATGAATTTCATTCTTTTTTTAAAAAATTATCGAAATAAACTGTTTAATCTCACATTAAATGTTGAATTTTTCTTTTTTAAAGGCAAACATGAAAGAGTGAAACGATAATATAAACTATTTTCCTGACATAAACATTATTTTCCTGAAATAATCTAGATTCAAAAAAAAGTTTGTAATTTTTTTAAACAAGTTTTTTCCAAATACAGTATGCAAATTACAAAGTTTACTACTGTTTCTTTAGTATAAAAGCTCGCATGGACAACTTTTTTCCACTTTTTGACACGAGTTAAGACATAGTAATTTTCTTAATCCATCGAATGCAATTTTGTTTTAAAACGTGAGACCAACTGTTAGTCAGGCAAATAATGCAACTGCTTTTCAGACTTTTCTTTCTTTTTTTTTTTTTAAAGTCTGTCTAATCTTCAAAAATGTTTTTAATTTTCGTCTCAAATTCAAACCTTACGAAGTAGCAGCTCACTATTTTGAGACAAAATATTTGTGGTTGACTAAATTTAAAGTTTGCGCCAAAGTTTTTTTGTTGTTGGGGTTGTGTATGTTTAAACCAAAGTAATTTATTCCATTTTTCTCGTTCTTTTTTTAAAATTTGATATTATCCGTGGAGTTATTGCTTGAAGTATTGATTATCAATTCATTTAAAAATAATTTAGTCTCGACAGGAATGTTTTCCCCTAAATAAATATTTTAAACGTTTTGTTACATTTATTTTTAAAAAAATGCTTTACGAAAAGTGGGTCAGAACCGTAAAGTCGATCAAACCGACCCCTCTCTTTTTTACGTAATATGTGCTGCAATCTGATGAGAAGAATATCGATTATTGAACTAATATAACCATTAAAAACAATTAAACCTGTATTTAATGTCTGTCAGCCATTTATTTTAGGAGTAAAAAATTACCAAATTTCTTCTTACCTTTTTGTATAATTTTAAGGTAATAAAGATCCTTGATTGAGAAAAAAAAAAAAAAAAAAAAACTAACTATATACATCAGAACTTCCGAACTCAAAATACTGCCTTTTAAATGCACGAAGTAGTATGTTAACAAATTTGTCTCCAAATGTCTTGTAATTTCAATTCAAAGCTTAAAAGCGCCGTTTTGCCCCGCTTCCCTGTAAGTACACATACGTAAAAAGTAAACATTTTTACGACTAAGAAACCTGTGTTAAAAACCAAGAAGCACTTGAATAGCTGAAACGCATTACGTTGAAAAGACATTTTCATGATTTAAATAATTATACAGTTAAATCCCGTTACAAAGATCTTCAAGGGCCCGTAAATTGTGTTCGTTGTAACGGGAGTTTCGTTGTAATAGAATTCAAACAATGCAATGGAAATTAAAACAGGGCTAAAATTTATTTCGCTAAAACGGATATTTAGTTGCACCGGTATTGGCTGTAAACAAATTTTACTGTACTATGCCAATCTACGAGGGCAAATCAAAAAGTCTTTGCGCCTTTTTTTTATTTTTTTTAGCAAAAATATGGAAGAAGCTAAGAACGCGGTATGACGGTGGTTCCACAGGCAGCCGGTAGAATTTACCACAGGGGGATCTTTAATTTAGTGTTGCGATGAGACAAATGTCTGAATCGGTGTGGTGACTATGTGGAGAAATAATGGAAGGTACGTAGTACACTTCGTATATTTGTAAAATACCTGTATGTGCCTTTTTTTGGCGAATAAAAAAACAGGCGCAAAGATTTTTTTGATTTGCCCTCGTATTCATAACTACGAGAAAATTTAAAAATACTTTAAGTTTTTTAAATTTATCATCATGCTTAATAAAAATATGATTAACAATTGTATTTGGTTAAAGAAAAAGTTTAAACGGTAAAAACATGGAATATTTGCACTATCTCCCATTCAATTTACGAATAATATGTTACTGTCAGCTAAAGAGTTTTGCATTTTATGGTTATTACGTTCATAAAGAGATCATTCCTATGACAATTTTGTCTTAACAAAATAGAGTTTTTCTATGTTCTCCAAAAGCTAAAATGCCTTCAGAATTATCTATTATTTTGCAGTCTTGTCAAGTAAAAGGTTTGCCCCAGTGAAAGACAATTATGACGTTTGAAATTTACGTGCCTATTCTTCTTTAACGGCATTTTCTTTCAGACTGGTCGTTTCAAGCAAAAATGAAAAAGCTCATTGTTAAGGGTGCGTAAAAGGAATAGAGCAATAAAGGGTAATAAAGAAAAAACAATAAATTAAGGTCTTTTAACGATTACTTGCTACATAAAAACAATGGCATACTACTCATAAAAAGTACGCAAAATGTGGATTAAAGGTAGGTTAGAATGGATGTAGAAAATGTGGAATTATATGACATTCGGCGATACGTACTGAGATTATTCTTCAGAAAACAAACTTGAAATTAAATTTTCGGGAGAAAATTGATAAATTCCTTGCGACTGCGCACTTACAGTCAGAGTAAAAACAGAATTCGCTTCTTTTATGAGAAAAAAAAAAAGAAAAGAAAAACGATATTCTTTTGCTTTTGACTTATTCAAGGAAATTAGAAAGCGCGTTTTCAATTATAACCAAGATTTTTTTATCAGGAGAAAAAGAATTTTCACCGCGTGGTTAAATGCAATGATTTATATAAGCGTGAAAAGAGATTTTTCGTTTTGCTTTCATTCTCCCCGTGAATATATTGATTGCAAAATGTTGTAAAGAAATGAATATCGAAGGAAGTCCTTTTTAGATGCCAAATTCCAAAGTAAGGATTTCAATGCATCGATATTACTTAATATATTTCTTATTGTTTGAAAAGATAGCCGCTTAAAATATTTTAATATCCCGATTACGTTCCTTATTTTTATCTTACACTTCAATGGAAAATTAATTCTCGTGATTTTCTGGTTTTTATATCAAAGCTCAGAAGTTATTGTGCATTTTAATAGTGATTCGTCTTAAAACAGGGTTTTAACATGCAAAAAAAAAAAAAAAAAAAAGGTGTCATTTTAAATGTCAAGAATGTAGTATCTTTTTAAAACGAAAATCCCTTTATTTTCGCTAATTATCGCTTAATTCCGTTTCATGCCTCGTTTTTCATTGCATGTATTCATGGTTACCACTAAGGAGAAGAAAAGAAAAAAAAAAACTGTTTTTGTCATTTCACGGAAAAGTAAAACTGTTTTCCGTTAAAGTGAGAATATTTTTTCTAAATTAAAGTAAATTGTTTAATTTTAATGTACAAAATTAAACAACAAAACAAAAATGGCGACAAAATAATACAAATACCTATGAGATAAGGGAAAAATTTCATTAATAGGGAGTTTGACCACTCTTCGACTTCATGCGGCACAAAATGGTTTCATAGAGGTCATGATCAGCCTGTGATTGAAAATGAAGCTATTCTTCTTGGGGAAAAGTATAAACTGTAAATGATAGATGAAATCAAGCTAAAAGTTTTTACTCTATGTATTCCCGCAAATGTTCGATGATATTGAAATCAGGGGGCTAAATGAGTCAAGTAAAAGGACCTCACCATTTTTAACTATTTTTTGGATGATTTGAGCAGTGTGGATCGTCTTAATTAAAGTTGGCATTAGTTTGGAAATATAGTTTGACAAAAAGATGCCCTAGATCCACCAGAATATCAATATAGTGAGCAACTACAACTTCTTCATGCAGAGTAGCAAGCAGTTTAAGACCACACCAAGATCTCGCTCTCCATACCACAAGTGAACACCTTCATGTATCATCGTCGGTAATAGGAAGACAGGAAAAATACTTCTGTGGGCTTTCTCTACACATAAATACGTCCATTTGTATGAAATTAGATGAAAATAGATTCTTCAGACAAGATGAATTGTTGTCATTTTTTAGGAGTCTAGTTTCTGTGTGTGTTAAAATCCAGACATCGTTAAAAATTATTTTCTCAATGATTTTCTCAGTTGTGTTTTGTATGAAACGAGAATGTTATAAATGTTTGAACAATCTCTAAGATATATTATTAAAACTATCAAATTAAGCCTAAATGTAGTGTGCTTTATGTGAGAAAAATTAAAAAAAAAAAAATCCTGTTGCGGGAGGAATAGGACATCATTAGGGAGGAGGGAATAGGATATCTATCATTCTTCCCGAATTGTTACCTTTTTGTTCCGTTATTTTTGAGTTTGCTAAACATGTTAGCAATTCAAGTTTTAACTTTCTTTTAATATTGCTTATTTGAATTAAATTTTGGAGTGTTGTAATTAATTGCCAAGTTGAGTCTCTTAATTTCATGAAAAATGCTTAGGTTAGTTAAAAACGAAATCTTCGAGATAAAGCTTTAGTTATTATCTAATTCAATTAATGGATAATGTGCTGCATACATAAGTTAGAACTATCTAAATAGTATAATTAATATTAGACTAAGCGGGAAAATATTAGTTCTGTGTTGGAAACGAAAATTACTTATCTTTCTTCATCTTCTGTTATTTTTTTTTAAAGAAAATGCCTCAAAAATGGAAGGAAATTTATCCAGAAACAGGAAATATATCAAATTATAACATATGGTAAGCAATGAAATTGGTTTTGAAAGAGAATAAAAGTTTGTGAGAGGTGGCAGCATATTAAGATTTTAAGCTCGTTCTCGCGAAAAAGATTTAATTGGTTACTATATTTGTAGAGGGATTTTTATTGAGTGGAATTTCAGAAAAGTTCGTGGGAACCACGCAACCTCATGTCCAGTATCAAGCCTGTTATTATATATACGTTATAAATGATATAATATTATTGTCGATCAGTCTCCCTGAGTTTACCAAATATGTAAAAATTCAATGATTTTTATTTGACTGCATCATACCGGTTTTTTGAAAAGCTAATAATGTTTGAAGTGAGAATAAATAGTCAAAATTCAAAACTTTTTTTTTCTTTTAAGTAAATGTTTTTTAAGTAAGTTTTGCTCATAGTTTGGGCGAACTAATAAAATATAATAAAATCTATGTGAACTAATAAAATCTAAGGATAATGTTTTTGTAGTTCAATAAATTTTATGAGTTAATTTTTAATATACTGCTTATACTGTTAGTATTGTATCATTATACTACAAAAAAAAATAATAAAATATAAAAAAAATAAAGAAAATAAAAAAATAACTCACTATCAATAATGCATTATCAGAACTATAAAGAAATTTCTGATTTTTTTGTAAAACAATGTGAAACAATAAATACTATGACATGTATGCAGCCTGCAGCATTTGCAACAAAATAAATTTCAGTGTGTGACAGAATCGGATCATAAAGTTTAAATGGAACGCCATATTTTTACGATAAAGCATTAAATTTTCTATATTGTATAAGCCCGACTGAAAAAAAAGCGAGCTAAAACTTCGGATTGCAATTTCTTCTAATTTAATTTGTGCATTTTTATTCTGAACGCCTAGAGGTTTTTTACGAATGATTTATGTAGATAAATACATTTTAGACCCCCCCCCCCCAAATCCCGTTTCTTAATTTTTTATTATATTTTTGTGGTTTTAGCCTTTAGTTGCATAGAATGTTCAAATGGTTACAACGAAAATCTGGACTAGAAAAAAGAATTTACTTTGTAATAAATAAAACACATTTTGAACAATACTGTTTTACGGTTTCCCAACTGAACATCATTAAATGTACATTTGGTGAATAAAATGACAACATAATTTAAATAAGCACCGTTTATACGTTTTTGAAGCGACTGAATGAACAAAGCGTATAAATAAAAAAAAAGGTATAACAGGTATACGTTATTATGTATCAGACTCTGCCAAAGACCAATTTAAAAAACGTTTAAAAGGGAAACGTTAAACGGCGCTTCACTATTCCAAACAATTTATGTGCTTGTGACGATTAACAACTGTAGCGATTGCAAATCTAGTCAAGCAAATGGAGAAAAAACTTTTATTTGTAATTATCATCCCATTTTTTTAAGCCGTCTAGGGACAATCTTACGATTATGCTAATATTTCTAATACAGCATTTACACCACTGTATCAAAATGCTACACTTTGAACAAAAATAGCAGCCGGCATTTCAATTTGGATTTTTTTCTTTTATTGTTGAAGTTTCGCATGAAGCGAGAGTGTGCCCATTAACGTCCTGGGATGGGCTCCTATTGGAAAGGTTAGTGTAGAAGTAGATGATAGGTGAAGGTTGAACTATTCCTTTTTAACGATGGGATAAAAATAAAAGGTCTTGATATATTAATGAATGAAGTAAAATAAAGGGTTTAAAGGATTACCGCTAGATAGGATGATTAAAAAGAGCTGCCACGTCGAAAGAATATAAATGTAATTTTTATAATGAGTATAATGCGTTTCTGGGCTTTTCAAGAGGAGAAGTTGGAGATGGTTTAATTAATAGTGCACTTTTTTTTCTATGAAATATTTCCGAAATTCAGCTAAATTCCATGGTGTAAGAAAACCGATTGCTTTTCCCATTGTTTGATCACTTCGCGCTTAATTTTATCCGAGATTCGGTTTTGGAAAATGATATGCATGCACATACACAGGTGGACGTAATTTGGATACTTTTCATTTTTTTAAATTTCATAATTTAACTTTTTATAATGGATTATTAGATTTATTCATGTTCCCTAAATCATTTATTTATAACTTCTATGATATGTATGCGTTCATTTCATGTGAGTATTATCCCTTTTTTTTAATGCAAACAAAAACCAAAAACCAAGGAATTTTGATTTGTTTGGATAATTAACTTTGGTAAAAGAAAAATGTAAAAAGTAATGGTTTTCCTTCAAAATATTGACTTAATAATCGATTTAATATTGTGAAATTATAATATATTGTTGCTATGTAACATTTGCTATTTTTAAGAATTGAACATTAAAAAATTCAACATTCACATTGAATGAATACAAATATGTTAGAGGTTACAAGTAAATAGTTTAAGTGAAATAAATACATATAGCAATCCCTTATACAATGTTAAATGATGAGGTCTTTAAAAAATTAAAAAGTGTCCAGAATTAAGTCCACTTGTATACATAAAAATTCTCTAAAGCAGCATTATGAAAATACAGTCGACTACCTCTATAACGCGATTCGACTTACGCAAAATATCTATAACGCGATTTTTTCACCAGTAAATAATTTCAGACGTAACGCGAATTCCTCGCCCGCAATACGAAAATTTTCAGAAGGGAATCGCCGTGTGAAAATATCGGCATTGTTATTGGCTATTAAAAATATTTTTTTTCGTGAATGGAGTGTCTAAGCAAAATGTAAAAATTATGAAAATGGAAGCTGTTCTTGTATTGAGAATTAAAGAAATCAGGAAGAGGGGTGTTGCCATAGATGGAAACATTATTAAAGAACTAGCGAAGCAACTGTATTTAAAAATATATTAGATTAACAATTTGAGCATGCAGCATAAATCATGAAAATATTCACTTTTAAAAATTACAAATATCATTACTGGATCTACTCTACAGTATTATTATAGAACGTCATTTTATTATTACTACATACTGTACGTACCGCACTGGTTTATTTTATGCCTCTCTTTCCCGTTGATTAGTGATTTTGTGCAGTATTTTGTGTTGATTAAAACAGCTTTTTAAAAAAAAAACAGTTCTTTATGTAAGAAACGGTAACGTATAGTTAAGGAATGGTTTAAAACGTTTTAAAGTGGAGTTAACAAGTGTCTAAAATAATCAGGTAAAATTATAAAAAATAATACACATACCCTTTTATACAACGCGAAATTTCGACTTGCGCGAGGGCTCTTGGAACGCATCCCTCGCGTAAGTCAGGATTAGACTGTATTATAATCTTACTGAATGATATTTCTTTGTTTAAACTATGCTGCAAAACACACACATTCGCGCTGATACGTTGGAGTAGACCGGGGCATGTGTACGCGGATTTTTTTTAATGAATTTTCAAATTTTTTTGGTTTAACTTAAGAAACTTTAGGGGGGGAGGCAGTGTGGTTTTAAGAAACAGTTAATGAAGTCAATATTTGTATATTCAGTTGTTGCTCAGTTTTTGTTTTTAACCGTGAAAAAAAAAATATATATTTGAGTCCAAGTTTACGCATCGAGTGGGGCTCGTTTACGCATATTAAAAACGTTACCAAGAATAGATATTTAACGAAATTTAAATGATTTGTTTCTCCTAAAACACTGTCTAAAAATACGAAAATTACAAATAATTAATTAAAGAGAATTTTAAAGGCTAAACTAAAATCATAGGGATTATTGCTGATTAAAAGCAGAAACTATTTAGTCACTTTCATCATTACTTTTGGATTTACTAACAAAAATAAATTATTTCTTTTCGCATACTTGTCATCAGACCACGTTTTGACATCTACGACATTGAACCCAGTCTTGTCAGTTTTTGGAATAGTTGTGTGCTTTAAAACAATAGATGTGTACACAATTTTCTACTTCGTCATCAGAATCGTTCACTAATTTCCCTTTCACAGTGTACTAACTTTTTCCCTGCGACAGGTTTTGGTTTCAAACTTTTTTCATTGATGGCATCTGGTTCTGCTAGTTCTACTCCCTCCTAAGATATTTAAACTATCATTGAAACCGGTATTTTTTACTAGGTATTCGTTTTACAATTTTTTCACTTGTTTTTCGGCGTAAAACCATAGTATCAACTCTCTCCTATGAGCTCCATGTCTGAACTTTTTTTTTTTCAAAAAACCCTTGTTGAAAAATCTTTTTCATTATTTTGATATATAAAGTGGTTCTGTTAGTGTTTCGAACATAATACTCTATCATCTTTAAAGTAAAGAAAGTTTATTACAGGCTGAATGATGTATACAGTTAAAACTAAACTGGCATGAGACAGCATTTTATGATTGATAGTTACAGAATACGGATCTGTTAGGTACTCAATTAAAAATTAACTGGCAATTTTCATAACTAAATAGCCTGAAAACTTTAAAAGGTTTGAGACAATACGGAGCGAAAAAAACGTCAGGGGCACGTTTAGAAGTAAGACAGAGTAGTAAGACACAGCAAGAACGTGCGTAAACGTGCCCCATCGCCAAGTTTGGATTTATTATATAACGTGCAACAAAATTTAATGACATTTCATTTCATACATATACAGTTCTCAGAAAAGGATAAATATATGCTAATTTTTATGTATTAGTTTATTTTTAACTATTATTTATTCACAATAATTTTCAAAACGTTAAACACAAAATTTACTCAACTTGGTAGAAAACAGATTATCCTTTCCTCATGCTAGATCGAAGGCTCAAAAACGTATGAGAATATTTGCTAGGGAGCAGCATCAATCTGTTATTATTGTTGGAACTCCAGTTATAACTCGTTTTGGAAAACCGCATAAACGTGTCCCATGCGTAAACGTGCCCCGGTCTACCCTATACAATTATATACATATGTTTGTCGATGTAGTCTTATGTATCACAATGTATTAACATATCATTCTGCTTTAGAGTCTGTATGAAGTGGGCTCAGTACTTTGAGTTCATATCGGGCCAGACTCAGTTTTTTTCCGACTCTTAATTATTAAAAAAAAAAAAAAGTCGATTTTTTTTCTATCTGAAACGGTTTTGAATTTGAAAAATAATCTATTTTTGTGAAACACTCAAATTGTAAATAAAATAAGCAAAGAAAACCAGCTTCAAATGCAATAGTTTCCCCCTACCCTCGTTGAACAAAATTTCGACAGTGCATCTACTCCACTTGGAGCTAAGGTTTACTTCCGAACTTTGCATTGTAAGTTTCAAAATCGATTATGGGAATTAACGTTGACTAGATCGATCCCTATTATATGATTCCGTCCACCCCAAAAACTCGGGGTTCTATCCACTGAAAAGTAAAGGCTGATGTTTTCTTTAAAATGTTCTGGAGTTAATAATTACTTAACTGTAATTTAAAGTTTTATGGTTTTGGAATTAATCATTCCGTTGATTGATTTCCTTAGCATGATTCCCATCGCATACATCGCATCTTCTTTGAAACACAGGGGCATAATCATTTTTATGTGATTATGCGCCTGTCTTATGCCTATGTCTTAAAAAAACTGACCCTTCCCTTGATTAATTTTATATGCCTTGTGATTTGAGAGCTAATTTTAAAAAGCTCTTTATAACCTTCATCTGAGTACTGACATATTGAAAAAACCCATTCAGGTTTATCACTTAGTTTTACCTACTGAAATAAGATAGTATCCGCATACTATATATATTTATATATCACGTAAGAAACTTAGATATGGCTCTGATTTCTTACGTTTCCGTAGAAAATCACCCACATGGACACTAGAAACGAAAAAGAAGGAAATAATCTCAGACTTACGTTAAATTCGTGTTTAAGATGTGCAATGCAAGATTGAAAAAAGTCAGTGGTGCTCAACCTTTTTTTTTTAATCCGAAAAGGCCGAACCTTATGTTTAAATCATTCTCGCGGGACAGAACACGTGTAAAGTTTCAAAATATTTTTAAACTTCCTTAATAACACAGAAAAATATTGAAAAGGAAAGAAAAAGAAAAACTAATATTTGTTGTTATTACTCTGCTTCTTTTTTTAAATGCAGCTGTTTTTTGGAAACCAATCTCTTTTCTCTTAATTTGTAACATTGTCATCAATTGTGCTTTACTATTTGTAACACAAAACAAAACTGCGGGCCCACGGATCGGCTAAGCGGGCCAGTTCTGGCCTGCGAGCCGTAGGTTGGGCAACACTGAATAAGGGGTCCAAGTAATAGAAAAGATTGGACCTTACGGGAATTGATAAGGGTCAATGATACCATTTTCCATTGTTGAGATAATATGTGAGCTTGATTTTTGTGAGCACTTTAATAAGCAGAAAAATTTGAACATTTAATGTAAAATTCTAATCATAAAGATCCCGAATGAAAAAAAATATATTTTGAGAAATCTGAAGTAATACTACAGATAAATTAGATTTGGAAAAAAAAAAAAAAAAAAAACTGAAACGGTCAGGCTAAAACATCATGATTGCTATTCGAAATGAGCTCTGAAAATTTTGGACAGGAAACTTCAGTTTTATCTGAAAATGGAATTTAATTTTGAGTTTTTTCACAGTTTGTTTCCATTGTTTAAGACATTAAAAGAAAAAATAATTCATTTGTATAATATATATTAATTTTATGACAATGTTTGTACTCGTACTGCTTGATGCTTATTTTAATTATCAGGGCTCTGATGATTGTGTGATTTTTATTTTTTTAACACGTTTGAAATTTAGTTGCCTAAGCATCATTTAGTTTTATTGGTATTGTACTTAAGTGAAAATAAAGAAGAAAATATCTTAAATTTTGCATTTTTGTCAGCTAAAAAGGACTGCATGATTGACAGCGAGAAAGGATGGTACGATATGGACAATGTTTACACATGTGAAACCGATCAAAGATGTTGCAAAGAATATGGAAATCCTTCATGCTGTGCCGAGAAAAATAAATGGCTTATAGTGTAAGTATAAATTTGAAAAAACAACTTATTTTGTGAAATGCTATGAATTTTTACTTTTTAGAAATTTCTACTGATCTTTTCCTCTAAATACGAAATTTTCTGTTTTTTGTTAGAATAAAATTAACATATGCCTTATCAAAGTCAATATTGAATTTTCTTTATGAAACATACCAAGTTATTGACTGATGTTTGTAATGAACCTTCATTTCAGTTTGCAGGTTGAGCGGGAAAAAATGTAATGTTAGCAATCTGTTGATTCGAGTAATTCGAGGACGAAGTTCAGGCGTTTTTCATTTCCTGTTACCCCAACTTAGAATTGGTAAAAGTGTCTAAGAAATATTGAAAATCTTGCAGATTCTTCGATAAAGATGTATAACATTGTAAAACGTATATACTGAAGATTTGAAACAACATTGTTGAGTTAAACCAGTTTTATCACGTAAACTCTTCCCCAGACTTACATAAATAGTGATAAAGACCAAGCAGGCAGCAAAAGTTGATACGATGATGAAATTCAAAAGAAAGCAAATTCTATACCTCTGCATTAAATACTATTGCATGTAATTCAAAAACTTTAAGTACTTTAAGTATGACAAACAACAGAAGTCGTATTAAAACTAAAGCTAAACACATCTAGTATAAAGGATAAACTCAAAACATTAAAAAAAAGCTAAAAGCAGATTAATATGACTAACGCCAAGCAAACCATACGACACGTGAAAGAAACTCACAGACGTTATCTGTAAAAGCTGCAAAAAAGTAGACAATACGCCATATATTATATAAAATGTGCAATATATATATGTACATACATATATACAGCCAGCTCCTGTCATAAAATCACCTTAGGAAGAACGCGATGGTCAGCAAGTTTTTTTTTTAAATAAGCATTTATAAGCTATAAGCATTTCTTTGAAAAATATAAACTTAGTTCGCATATTTTTGGCTTCTAACACGCAGAGTTTTCCGTCTTGACTTACCGAAGTTCATAAATTTTGACTGCACACAAGATAACCATAATACAAAAACTTTTTTAGCCGCTTAATAACTGTTTCTCTGTCATTTATCATTTTACAGTATAGTTTGTATTTACTTCATTCCACATCTTCCGATAATTACATATTTTGCAAATCATGTTTTACGTTAGTGTTGTTCTGACTGAAAGTGTTGTATGGAATTATTTTATTACTAAGGATGATAACTTGAAACTCTAAAAGAAATAAAATTCATTTACGAAAAGTAAAATGCTATTTATACAGTTATGTATCGTTAATTTCCGGTTTTGTACGAATGTACAGAACAACGGACTCTAAATGTGTAGATCGCGACCCACATATGTGTCGTTACGTGAGTTTTTGGTGAGTCACCACTTTCTAATGCTTTGTTTCATCTCAGCTTTAGACGAATATGTCATAATTTTCTCTCTTGGGCTGAAGTGGTTTTCAAACACCTCAAAAATGCTTGTGGGCATGCTAAGCACTCCTTCTGACATAAAACAGAAACATATGTAAATATCAACTATCTCTGTAAATATTCAATGCTGTGGGAAAATAAGTGAGTCACTACACTCTATATATAAGATTTGAAAAAGTAGTTCAGAAGATTACATAGTGTAAGAACATACTGTTTGTAGTGTCAACACGTGGTTGAATTTAAGATTAATGAGGGATGACGATAAATATTAAAAAATAATATGCACGTGGTAGTTTCAATTTATTGAGTTGTTAAATGTAATAGTAGGTAGTCGATTTTTTTTTGTTCCTCGGAGAGTTTTTGTATACTTTACTTTTTTTATCTGTTTAATTCCTTACAACCACTATAAACAAAATTGACAAACGAACGAGGTGTACAGTATTCAGTAAAAGCAAATCCTTTTTTTGTTGTCAAATATAAAACATAAATTCTAAAAACATAATGGTAGCATTCAAAAAAAAAAAACTTGTGGAATTATTACCATTAAAAGTATTCCTCATATTTACAGTAAGGCGAAGTCGAGAAAATTATAAAATAGCTAAGCCAAGAAAAGAAGAATCTGACTGAGATAACGATCCGAAAACAATTAGAGTGAATAAATATGTGAAATCAAAACCTAGAGAGCATCAAAAAATTTCCAATAAAATTCAATCTAAGCAGCAGAAAAAAAAACGGTTTGAACGAAATTGATACATAATAACTCCGTTACTTCGAAAGCTACTCTCAAATAGATACACATAATACTTATGATTTGATAAAGTAAAAATATTGATGATACGTGATGTTTTAATAACCTACAGAAAGTGAAAACAGTTTTTTAAAACATTAGAATCTAAAAAAGGTTTTTTAAAAAGCTAAACAATTCTGTAAAAAAAAGTGAGATCACGCAGTACGTGAAAGAGTGAAAACTACTAGCAGAGACATATCCAATCTTTAAATTTATGCTGAAGAAATAAATTAAAAAGCAATGGAACTGTTGTCTTCGGGCATGTTTTACATCAAATGCTTTTATAGCGTCAATTTACGCGTGAATACATCGCTCGCACTATCTCTGCATAAAATTGCAACGTCTATTTACAAGTTAGTGGTTAAGGGGCTGACTGCAAATAATTTTTGAGGCAATTTTCGAGGTCCCTCTATCGTTCTTAAACTTGTTTGAGAGCGGTCCATTTTGAGGGAATAGTTTGAAAAACCGGTCCATTTTGGGGCCCCTGTGTCACGTGGAACCCTAGCAAGTGCAAGATTGCAAAATGGTTTCCAATTCACTGTTTTCCAATTCCGATTAACTTTCGGAAATTAATATTCTTCTTTCCGCGCTTAACTGCTGGCAGTGAGTAGTATAATAAACCATAATAAATGACGCAAATGCTCTTTATCTAAATAAGGGTTTTCATCTATGGGAAAAAGGTTACTATCAATGGAATGAAATGCATCAAATCAATTTGTTTTGCCAAAAACTTTAACTATATAAAAGAAAGTCGCGTTAGTTACACTGTTTATAACTCAAGAACAGCTGAACCGATTTCGCTGAAAATTGGTAGAGTGGTAGCATAGAATCAGGAGACGGACATAGGATACTTTTTATCTCGTTCGACCGCGTTCCCGAAACATTTGTAATTGCAAATTAAATGTTTAATTATTCAGTTCTATGAATTTCTAATAGATGGTGGGGTAAGTTAACTCGAGAGGGAGCTGGCCGACAGTGTTGATAGCTACGCTATTGTGGGACTGCTGTGGTCAGCGAACTGATTTTTGAATGCATTTTTTTTCGATATTCAGGTACATAATTTGATTTTGCATGATTTTTCTATTGGGTTTTGTTTTCCTTATTTTTACACTGTTATTTTTGTTCTAATAATTAAAGATAGTTACTTATGTAAGTTAATAATTTTATTTGTCGTATTATTCAATAGTGATTGTTCTTTGTAACGTTTTTACCATAGTATTCTTTATTTGGCGAAACATTTTAAATTGCAGGAAAAAAAACTTCATTCGCTGAAGGGTAGGGTTATGGTAACGTGGATGCTTGGCGCGTTAAGCGATGATAAGCTAATGTTAATCTTTTTATATGTTTTGGTGAATAGTTTTAAATTCCAAAGAGACTCTAATAGATTTTTGATAATGTGTGTATGCATTTTAGTTGAAGAAAAATGATCATTTCACATCAGAAGGGATGGAAGGCATCGTGGATTTTTTTTTCATTCAAGGGACTTCCTTTAAATTCTTAGCACGGGCCTCGCCGTGCGGGTACTGCAAGTAAAATTATAAGTTAAGCATTTGAAGGGTACAGGGGAAAAACTCCGTCAGTCAGCTTTTGCAAGGAAACGAAATAATGATGCAGTCTAGTGGTTGCTGAAGTATACCTTTCGAATAGTCTATCATCTTTTGACAAAACTCCGTATGTCAGCAGAAATATTTGATCAAAAATAGATGGTACTGGGGAAAAAGCTCATCAGTCAAACATTAAAATGCGTTTTTCGCAAAATTAGCTTTTTTTTTTTTTTTTTACTGACGAAGGGTTTAACCTGTACCCTTCATTTGAATCCTATTAAAAATAATGGATAAATTTAGTAACACTTATTACGGCGATTCTCGAAAAAATCTCCCGTGCGTAACGCTCAGTTTTTTATTTTATTCAAGTAACTATTAATTAAATATGGGATTAACTGTTATGTTTTGATAGTATATAAAAGCATGTATAAAAGCCCTGACAGCATTATTTTTTGAAGGCTTTGGGTAGCTGGAAAAAATAAAAAACTTAGCATTACGCACGGGACATTTTTTCGAGACTCGCCCATTAATTAAAAAAAAATAGTAATAATAAAAACTTTTATTTTCTAACTGTTATAAACATATTCTTGAAAATAATGATATACTAATCTCTAAATATGAAAATAAGTTGTTAAAGTAAGACTATTTCTGCCTGAATATTAAGTTATCTATTATTGCTAAGATCATAAGTTCATAACTTTCAAATATACTTTTAATTTTCCTTGAAAAAAAGACAGTACATAAGAGAGTTTGGAGCGAATCATATCTCTAAGATTGTTTTTTTAAGCAATGTATATTGGTTGAACGGAAAACAATAATGTAAAATCTTTGAGCACAACATTTTTTTCTTATTATTTTTCGTAATCCGAAAAATAAACAAAGAGATGGGATTTTTAATGAATAATTAATAGTATTAACATTTGTGGATTAAAAAATAACTTTTAAAGAATAATATTAATTAATCTTAAAGAGCTCAAAAAGTAGATTTTATACACTGAGAACAAAATACTTTTCTCTCAAAACTAAGTTACTTTCTCTGAATTTGTGTGTTGGTTTCCTTTTTCACCAGAAAATTTCTTCTTTCTCAAAAATTGTTCAAAACTAGTCAAAAACATTTGCATAAAAAATATAATTTATGTGATGAATGTTATTTTAAATTTGATTTTAATTTTTATATGCTGTGTATATTTTATTTATGTATTTTTCTTTTTTTTATTGGAGAGTAGCTCCAACAGTAGGATATTCCAAAGCTACAAGTAAAAGTAAAATAGTCGAAACGAAGGAAGAAAAAGGATTACCTCAAAAATCAATTCAATATAAATATTGAAGTTTATACGAAAAGTAATGAAACTTTCCGTAAAACTGCAGGTTTAGCCTTTATTTGAAATCTTTTCCCAAAGTCATGGAAAATACTGTAAAATTCTATAAACAAATCAGGTTTGAAGCAAAAACCTTTAATCCAGAAGTTAACTGTACTTTTTACAGCTTTGCACACTCAACTGAAATAAAACTTTTAAACGAGAAATTTAATGGAAAATATTTTATGGAACAAATCTAGCGTATTCCGATGAATTCTATTAGTTGCATCCAAACGTATCTGATGATTTTTTTTTTAAACTTTGTTTCTTTAATTTATTTCTTAGCCAATTTGCATTTCAGCCGTATGTTTCTAGTAAAGATTGAATTTAAAATTTCATTCATGTTTTCCGTTTATTGTGTAAGTGTTTTTTTATGTTAATTTTTGAACTCTTTTATGCCTGAATAAAAATGAACCCCAGATAGCTTTACTCAATTCTTCGTTAAACCTTCGGTTGATTTGTTGATAGTTTTGCAGTTATGCTGCATACGATGTAGTTTCTTTCAAAATACTTTCTCACATATTTTGTCTCAATGAAACTATAATTTGTGGGCATAATAATGACTTGAGCTTAATCACCTAAAGTTTGTGTGTGTGTTATTCAAAATTTGAGTGATTATACTTATTTTAAAAACTTTTCTACAATTTTTTTTAAGTAAGTCCTGTTTATTTGGTATGGCACTTTCATATGGGTTTTCCAGCATTTTGTGTTCATGTTTGTACTTCACAAATAGCATTTGTTTGTTAATATAACTCTTAAAAAAGCTCTATTTACTTGTAATATATATATATATATTTTTTTTTAGTTTAACGTTCTATCATAACTGATACAGGGGAAGAGTGGGCACACTGACACCAGCAATTTATTTTCTGTTTGGATATTTCTGGCTTGACAAACATTTTTTAAATTCAAGTTGACATACTGTGAACAAAAGGTTTTATGGAAAAGAAGCTGCTTTTAAATAAGGTGTACAAAAACTAACCCATCGAACTAAAATATCTGCATTTTTTGTTGCATTGATTATGAACGGTTAGAAAAGCTTTACAGACTGATGTTTTTAATCCTACATTTGTCTATCCTTAAATATTATTTCTGTAGCATGTTTTTGGTTCCTAAGCGAGATCTTCCTCAATTCTCGATCGATTTCTTTGATTTACACCTCATTATAAAGCTTATCGTGCAGGTTAATGACGAAAAATAGAACCACGGTCTAAACATTGTTTTTCCAGTCAAAAAAAACTGTTTTAAAACACCGGACTGAGGTTTTCGGTTAAATTTATAAGTTTAACTTGCGCTGTGACCGACAGAGCTGAATGGCTCGATTGGTAGAGCGTTCGTCTGATAACCAGATGAGCGAGTGTTTGGGCCTGCCCTGGATCATCTGCGGAAATCGAAAAAAATAGACCTATATTATGCATTACGTGTACACTTACCATGCAACAAATAAGGTACGTGAGGCAGCAAAACAAATGAGCCGGGAAAGCTGCAGTCTGTATAACTTGACTGTTGCACTGTTGCTCGGAAGTTTTTTTTTTTTTTTTTTTTCATTTTTTATTAAAGCTTTGGCTCCTGTCAGAAAATTAAAGCTTTCTTCTAATGGCAGTTTTTGACTCTTTGTACAATAAAAAAAAAAAAAAAAATAAATAAATAAAATAAAAAAAAAATAAAAAAAAAACTACCCCAAATTGAAATTATGCTTTTCATTTAGTTAACCTATGAATAATTTTTAGAATACGAAGTAGAACATTAAAGTTACTAACAACTTCATGGGTAAGATATCATTTTTTTTCCTTCTTCTTTCTGCAAAAAACATATAGCCAGTCACATTTTTATTATATTCGAAAAGATACGCTTAAAAAACGAACTTAGTTCAACTGATTTCGTATTTTAACCGTTCTGTTAAATGATGAACACTTGCTGCCAGCTAAGCCATAACGGTTCAAGCAGCCTGCGATAACAAATTGCATAAATTTTCAAAAATGAAAACACTTCTCTTCAATATCTTATCTTATATATTATTTCTGCGGATTATTTTTCTGTCGGTACGCGAGATTTTCTTATTTCTTGAAGATATTCCCCCCCTCATTTTAATGCTTATCGGGACGGCTAATTACGAAAAATATACCTATGATCCAAAAATCAATTTTTCGGAAATGCTCCTTGCTGTTTCAAATTACTGATGCAGCCTGTAGTTCTTATGCAGATTTTATTTTTTAAGCAAAATTCCAATAAAATATTACGCATTTCAGGTACTCATAACATACATTAAATAACAAACGTAAGGCAATAAAATAAATGCGTGAATGTTCCTTGGTGTTTCGACTCATTAATGCAGGGTACAGTTAATATTCAGATAAGTTAGCTATTAATTGAAGGCAGTTGTTTCTTTTTTTTTAAGCTTTAGTTTCGCTCAGTAAACTAAGCATAATGTAAGCATTAAAAAAATGTATTAGATTTAAAAATTCAGACCTCAAGTTAATCATTTTTGTGCAGAAAACCTTTTTCTTCGTATGCTGAAATGTAGATTTCTTTTTTAATAGCAGTGTTTCACCTTTTTTTATAAAGAAAAAATACTACCTCAAATTGAAATTATGCATTTCACTCAGTGAACCTTTAACTATTTATTCGAAAACGAAGTAAAACATCAAAACTACTATCAATTTCACAAATAAAAAGTCATTTTCTCCTCTGCTTTCTGCGGAAAAAAAACTGCATTTTGTCTACGTTCGAAAAATTACACTTAAAATACGGACTAAGTTCAACTGGTTTCGGTTTTGAATTTTAAGTGTTCGATTAAACAAAACATGTGCTGGCATCCAAGCCGTATCGGTTAAAGCAGCCTGATATAAGAAACTGCATCATTTTCCAAAAATAAAAACACTTCTTTTCAATCTTATTTATTTTTTCTCTAGAATGTTTGTCTCAATTGGTACGCGAGATCTCCCTTTTTCCTTAATCTAATTACACGTTTTCGTATAATTTTAAAGCGTATCATTCTGGCTAATGACAAAACATATAAGCATTGTCTTTTTTTTTGGGGGGGTGGGGTGAAAAGCTTTTCTGCTGTTTTCTATTACACATTGCTTCAATGAATAGCATTCGAAATTCAGCGCATTTGCTCGGTTAGTTGGAATGTCGTGCTGATAATCAGAATGGCACCAGTTCGAGTCCGTGCCAGTAAGTATCCACTTAATGGTTTTTTTTTCGTCAGACGCTCACATAGGCAGGATTGTATTTGCGACAACCCCCTTTATTTACATGCACAATTACTGCCTTTTCACGAGCAGAAACTTTTAATGATATTTTTGTTTGCTTTGAAAATACGTACAACCAAAAGGTGGGCGATGATCACATGATCACACCATTGTATTTAACGAGGTTTTGTAACTGAAGTCTTTAAATTACATGCCTTCTTTTCAGCGTTTAATTTTTTCGGTTTATTTTTTCCGATTCTTTTTCATAGTGCTCTTTCTTTAAAATTTTTAAAGAGTGGAGTGCCATGTGAAACGCTTCGAAGCACAGGTCGTCTAGTTGTTTAATGTTCCTTTTAGCTGTAGTTGAGATTGTCGTATGTATTACAAAGTATGTTGATGATTTTTCTTGTCTGACAATGTCTCCAAATGTGTTTATATATTGCAATGAGGAAACAGTGAGACACTATTAATTCGCGTCCCACATCTCCCATGGTACTACTTTTTAAAAAAAAGTGGAGAAACTATACACTGAATTATATTTTATTAAAATTAGCCTGTGGATACAAATAATGATGAAAAAGTTTGAAATCACTCCTCCAACAAAATTAGAATGCTTGAATGGAATTACGATTATTATAGCTGAATATCTTCGCATAGTTATTTTCATCTCGTACTTATTCTATTTTAATTGTGTTTATTATTTCATTGCAATATGCTAAATGTAATAATACCTATCTACATTTCAAAATTTCAACATGTATAGAAAAAAAGATGTCAGATAAGCGTACTTGGAGATTCTATGAAGCATACATGAAATATGCTGTTATACTGGTGATAGACAAAGGCTACAATGAAAGCATTCCGCTCTCTTATTAAATGCTACATCACAATATAAAAATTTAAACACATTTACCAATCCAGAATTTTCAGAACCATTTTATCTCAGTCCCGTATAAATACGTAGAAGGTGTTACTATTGTGGTTCAAGACAATATTAAATTTCCCTTCCCAAAAGCAATAACTCATACCAAAACCAAATCGCAACAATCATTTATATTTTAAAAGAAAATAATAATATTTTTAAAGTTCACAAATTCAAAATATTATGTATCTCCCTGTTCCAATTTACTGGAAGGGCAGTGATATAAAATTGCATTTCCTTTTTTATTTATCTTTTCGTTGGTGTGAATTCGTAGTTTTTCTAGATCCACTTTTATGATAATGAATTTTCATATTTCAGTGTACCCACTCTTCCAATACATAATTGAATGATTGATTTTTTAGAAAAGATCAACTAATCCTTTGGGGTGGACTGTTTGGATTCCTATCTTTTCTTGGCATAGTGGTGTACTGTCGACGAAAAGACTTTTACGTTCTTGAAGGATCGAACCCGTGCGCTCGCTGCCTCGGGATGAAACCAAAAGAGCCCGAAGAAGATGAAGAAAAACCAATCAAGATGTAGATTTTTGTATTTAGTCCCCTTGTCTAAAACCATGCACTACTTTATGTCTTATAGTTATTTGACAGTTATAGTAATATCAATGCTTCCACAAAGAGTAAATTTTCTGTTTGCAGTAGTAAAAGCAAGTGTTTTTAGCAAGAAATTACTCAACATACGTTTTCTAAAGAATATATTGCGGTTGGGAGTTTACTGGCAATAATAAATACAGTTTGCTAGCGAAAAAGCTTTTACAAAAAGAGTATCAAAAAACTAAACTAACTATACTTAGCGTCTCATTAGCCTATGGGGGGCTAAGACCTATTGTGCAGAAAGAATATGAACATTATTTAAATATATAGGGTAATTCTAAAATCGTGTACTGATAATGAATGTATTTAAAAAGAACTATTTCAGATTTTTTCATAATTATTTTTTAACTTTGATCCCCTGCTCAATATTGTTTTACCGTAGTGTTTATTCACTTCTATGTAGCTTAGGAAATAAGTGCTGTCGCATCGCAGTCTGCGATTCAAAACATAAAAAACGATACAGTATCATAAATTGCATCGACAATTGCCGCAATGTAGAAAAACAAAAAAACTGAAATTTTTTTTGAAGTGAATGACAAAAAAAGGTGTCGATGCAGTGTACTGAATGATTTCAGATGCCTATCTTTATTAACAAACAGGGTGCAAATGGTTTTAATTTTTTTCGTGATAAAAGTTAAGTTTTTTGAAATTTTCATACGGTAAATGTTCCTGTATTTGTATAATCGCCCATTTGCATCAGTCCTTCTTTGTGATAAAAGTTTGTAACTGGTCATTGTTCAAAACAATTTAAATGCACATTAAGTATTAAATTTCTTAAAATGTGCTTGTTTTCTTGTTGAAAATGTAAATTTAGCAAACGTCGTAAAATTGCTCCTGAATTTCACAGACCTGCTCTAAGGAGCAGGTCAGAATTTGAATTCTGATATTCAAATATGATATCAGAATTCAAATGCAATTTTCATGCATATCAGAATTTGAAGAGCAATACTGCTCCTCAAAATGAAATCCTCATTTCATCTACGTGTGCACCTTTCGTATTTCTGAAATCTAGACAAAATTCAACTTCGAGCCAAAATTCAACATCAGAGAAGCCAGAATTTTTTTCTGACGGTGTAGGTTTGATGATAATATATGTAATAACCAAGGATTCTGGTTCCTTGACAATAAAATTAATTCTCGTCGTGCTCTTGGCTTCAAGAATTAATTGGCATATTTGTTGTTACCAATGATATCACGTCTATCATTATTTCTTTTAATGTTTCAATATTGAAGACCAGTCTACAAACACTTTGTTATTGACTAACACCCACTGGTAAAATGACGCCATTATTCATAGATGAAACAAGTTATTTCACCGACGCCATTTTGAGTTTGCGTCGTTAGCGCCACCTGCTTCACTTTAGCTTCTAATGTACTAGAAAATGGGGAAAAGTTTTGAGATAAGAATAATTTTTTTTAAATGTATGTATCTGCAATAGTTCTTATAGATTTTATTTATCAGGGCATAACTTTACAAACACCCAGTATGTTTCTCCAAAACTTTTGTCGTTCTTTCAAATACATCAATTGTATTACCATGAATGTGCAGATTTGAATACGTATCTTGAACTTTTCTGTTTTATTTATCCATTAATTCAGTACTATATTTTTGTCAGTCTGAAGTGGATAAATAGTGAAAATATTCGTGTATTTTTGATTCACGTACAAAACAAGAGTTTATCTGCAAAAACCTAGTTTTCCATGAGTTGTTTTTCATTGCAATGTCAGAAATAAGTGCTTTCACATTTACATTTTAAAGAGTAAGATAACTTATTGAATTTAACCTTTGTGAGATGTCTACTTTTGAATATGCTATCAGTTGTTTACATAAAATGAAAATAAATACCAAAACTTTCACTCGTTAAAATATTAGTGAGGCAATAAAAATGAGTGATGAAAGTTCAATTCCACTTTGAATGTTAGTTAAATATTTTCTTCAATATTCTCTTCCTACGTCACAGTTAATTGTCATATTAGTAATATGCTACAATAAAAAACACAAACCCAGATATTTATCTTAAAAACTGCAATAGTATTGACAAGCATACGGAAATAAATAAATTTTGTTGACATAAAATATTAATAAAACAGTTAATAGCTCAGTAATAAGAGTTTAATTCCGCTTACAGTCTTAAATGTTATTCAAGTATTTCTTTTTGTGTCCTTTTCCTACTTCGCAGTGATTCGTCGTATTAGTAATTCGATATAAAGAAACAGAAAAATCCCAATCATGTTTATCGCAAAAAACTCTATTAACTATTAAGTTTTGGCAACATGCAGAAACGAATAAGTAGGTACGAAATAACACTCTCACATTTACACAAGAGAAAACACTTATCATTTTGGCTTGATATTTATTTCCTAACTATATTAAATACAGCAATATTATTATTCGGGCTTGATATGAAGACGTAATAATATATTTTTGTACGGGCTCGATCGTCTGATTAATGGCTGCCGTTTTTAGCTCAAAGTTATGTAGTGTTTGTATTCAAAAAGCAAACATTGTTTTTAAAATGATAAATAGTTCCTGCAGGTTTTTAAACTAATGATAGAGAGATAATGTATTAGTAAATGTTAAATATTGTAACTTAGTACATTTCAAAGCCATAAAGACAGGGAAGCAAATTGGCTAAATTCATTTTACGTTCATGGTCAAGTTTACATAGATTTAAAAATAAAATATCTGCAGTGGTTTAAAATCTACAACTTTCGAGAATTCCGTTCAACTTTTTAATTATTGTACTCGTGATAGACATTGCTGTTTTGAGTTTTTAAAAAGCCACGAAAAAAAGTATCGATCTGTTTTTTTTTTTTTTTTTATTATTATTAAATGCTTTTAAAGTCCAGTTCTACCAAAAATATATGGCATGCAATGTATCATCTAGGAAACACTTTTCTTTCAGATTTATTTTCAGTCATGAAACGAATATAAAAAAAATCTTAATGATAAAACAATACCTGCTTTTTTTAAGCTAATGAAATTAAGATATTTTTAGTAAATGTTTAATGTTACAATGAGTTTAACATTGTAACACATATATCTTTAATCTACAATGTTTAGGAATTCCGTTCAACTTTGTAATTATTGTACTCGTGATAGACATTGTTAGTTTGAGATTTTTTATAGCCACGAAAAGGAACATACATCTCTTTTATTTTGCTTATTGTTATTAAATGCTTTTGAAATCCAGCTTTACCAAATATGTAACGCATACAATGTATTATCTAGAGAACACATTAATCTAGGGAATACATTTCTTTCAGATTTATTTTCAGTTATAAAAGGAATTTTAAAATTTTCTATCTAGATATAGTCTAAATATTTCTCGCTCTGGAAACATTTAAATTTTTTAAGGCACTTTAAAGTCAAGCAATAATCGAGAAATGAAATGAGTAATGCAGATTCTTAAGGTTGTTTCAACAAAAACTTCTAAGGTATAATTGTACTTATAACAGTAAGTTTAATTTTGAGAAGGATATAATTAGTAATCAACATAGAAAATCAATACCCTTTGCTATTTGGCTAGGAGCAATTTTAATAGAATTCTATTCGTATTTTATGGCAACGAATTTTAAAGTATGCGCACACGTCTATTCATATTTCTCCTAATCTCTGTTGAGCAATTTATGTATAAATAAACAATTTAAAACATTTCACGTCATGAGCTAAATATAAGGTTTTTGCAGACATTCAAGTTTTTATTAATGTTGGTTTAGTTAAGTCTAATTGAGCTAAGGTTTTCTAGTCTTCTATCTGTATTAAAACTGGCTACTTTTCTGATCGTTTCAAAAAAATGGTAATGCTATTTATTATGCTGGAAATTTAGTAAAACTATAGAGGTTAAAACATAGTTTAACTAAAATTGTGCGTCGGTTTTGCTTTTTTGATATAATAACGTTTAGTTTTATCTTAAATGTGCTAGCAAGTGTTAAGATTTAGAAGCATACGTTTCTCAGCTTTTTCTGCTAATGCTCATTTTTTATTGAATTCTCCCTACCTAGTCTTATAAAGGAAGACTACATTGAAATAAAAGTATAAAGAAAACCCCCAATAAAAGGATAATCCTAGAAAATCCATGAAGCGTAGCGTGATAGCGTCTTTTTGTTGCAGTTTTTGGTAAGCATTGCAAAGTATTTTGTCTGTGTTTTCCGAGTGTAATTCATAAATAATATGCAAGGTGTTTACACAATCTTGCACTGATAAAAAAAATCATTTAAAATAAATTACTTTATATTCCTTTTCAAAATATTTTTTTCCTAATCTCAAAACGTTTCCTCCACTATATTAGTTCTTTTACGTATGCACCTTTCCCAGTTATGAGAATATTTAGACTACTTTCAACTTTGCGCCAGACTAGAGTGCAGTCAGAATTTACCTTTCGAGAATGAGGATTGGACCCTAACGGCCCTTATATGGATATAAAGTGTCATACTAGAATTGGCAATATGTGTCAAAACCACAGTTAGGGGCTCAGTAACCCTCTCGTGATGCCTCTGGGAGTTTTTTCTTTCACAGACGCCATTTTTAGCTTTCAATGTTAGAGCCTCCTATATGTATATGCCTCTAGCTAATACTCTATCAATTAAAAATAAACCTGATGAGATAAAGATCAAAATAAAAGAAAAATGTGTACTTTTTTAATTTCTAAATAAATTTTCTTTATCAATACCATAAGGCCTCATAAACACCTTAAAGATTTAATAGTTGCAAAATAAACATTGTGAGCATCTAGTATAGAATGATGAGGCTTATTCCGAAATAAGCTGTCAAAGAAAAAAAAATATTATATATTATTTACGGAAACGTCTTTATAAGTTTTATAAATATTCGAAAGTAATATCCAGCAGCAATATGAATACATATCCTTGCAATGTCAAACGACATTCACTCACAATTCTTAGGCATGACTATTTGTTTCTCTCATGCAATTTTTCTACTTTTAAAGATTAACTCTAGTCCACTGAAGCCAAATGTCTATATTAAGCATTAACCATACGTAGAATACCAAACTTTTTGTTTTAATAAACATATTACTAAAACAGAATAGCCATTAACTTTCTATTTTTCAAAAAATCCAATAAATTATATTTCTTTATTAATTTGGAGTAACTTTCTAAAGGTCGTGAGAAGAAAAAATTCCATAAGCAATCATTGTAAAATAAATTTATATTGTTAAAACTTCCGGTTGTAAGGTGTGGAATTAATTAGTAAATTTTCGTTTTGTTGTCTTCCAAAAAGCTTCCAAAACTGAAATCAGCATCAAATAATGACGTCTTTTTTAACTGTAAAATTTACTGATGATGCTATCGAAAAGTACGATTCTTATTTCACGGTTCAAGTAAAGAAAAAAAAAACTCTCTTGACTTTGTAGTTCATATCCTTAAAGAAAAGCAAAAAAAATTGCTCACTATAATAAATAAAGAAACTTTAATTTTGTTATTTGAACACCTTCTCATGCTCTCAATTTAATTGCACTCTTATTAATACTTAAAAGATAAACAATAACATGGTTTTCGGAAGATAATATATTTTCAAGTTCTAGTAAAAGCATATTTTTCGAATTCGTTCATTATCATACAAGCATTTCATAATACTAACCAACGATATGGTTTGTGAGAATTGGAAGTGTTTTACTTTTCCATTTCGATTAGTAATTTAAGCACTTCTAATTGTTCTACGCATTTAAAATGTATAAGAATAGTTATGATTCAAGTCATAGAAATATTTACTGCAATATTTAGTAAAAGCAAAAAATGTTTTTTAACATCACTGTATTTAGTTGAATGTCATAATCTTTGTGTATTTTAAAACAATTTTACGAGTTGTGTTTGCAGTAAAATGTAAATTATTTTCATGTTTTTAACTTGGAAGTTTCAACATAGTAGTGTATTTATATTGACTAGATGGTAAAATAAAACTGAGCTAGTATTTTTTCTATTTTTTTTTGTTACTTTTACTTTAAATATTTACACCGTATATCTTCCGTGTTGCAATATATGAAAAAAAAAGGTCAATTTTTTTTTCGACGAAGAACTTAAACTTTTCTTTAGATTTAGAACTTCTTTGAAACACAACTGTCTGGTATACATAAGGTACGTTCACTAAATGGAGAACTTAAATGTTTTCAAGTCTTTTTTAAGAGTACTGTTTGGAGTAAAAGAAAATATACTACTGGCCATAAGTATTGAAAAATTGAGAAATCAAATACTTTTTCAGGAATAAAACCGAATAAGGATATTTTTCAATTCAATTGATTTTTTTCAATGTTTTTAGCATGTTAAATTAGTTTAAAGAAACTATATAGTTAAGTTATTGAGCTAAAATATATGTTTAATTCATTAAAAAATTGGCATACAAAAATGTTAAGGTTATAAAAAATAGAAATATATTTTAGCTAACCGCAAAAGAATAAAGAATGAATCGATTTCAAACGACTTCTGAGACGAAAAAACTAATTAATGAGTCTAATCACTCTTTTTCTGATAAATACACCGAGGAAAGTAAGGGCTTTCTTTTGTATGAAAGAACACGGTTTAATAAAAAGGAATAGAAATCACAGATATACATATTAGTCCATAGAATATTCTAATTACATATAGCCTACAAGCAATTGGGAGTTTAAGGTCACACAAACGTAAGTACACCTACTTTCAGTGTGAGTTACGTTTGTGTGACCCTAAGCCCTCGAAATATACCACTCTTAAGTTTTCAAAGTGTTTCCAAACTCCAAAGTTTGTTTGTGATTAAAATCCTTCAGATTAAAACAGGAAAAGAGGGTGAAGAGTTACGCATGCGCTATATGGAGTGTACCCAGTGACGTCACTGACGTTTTCCCCCTTCTCAGCTATATTCTTGTTTTTACCCTTGTTAATAACTCTTTTTCTGATAAATACACCGAGGAAAGTAAGGGCTTTCTTTTGTATGAAAGAACATGGTTTAACAAAAAGGAATTACCACAGATATACATATTAGTCTATAGAATATTTTAATTACATATAGCTTACGGAACAATTTTGGGCTAAAGGTCACACAAACGTGAGTACACCCACTTTCAGTGTAAGTTACGTTGGTGTGACCCTAAGCCCACGAAATATACCACTTTTAAGTTTTCAAAGTGTTTCCAAGTATAGTTTGAGATTAAAATCCTTCAGAACATTTTTTTTAATTTATCGCAACTTCTAACTTTTGTACTTAACGGATTTGCCATTTTCCGAGTGGTTCAACTATGACGACAAACAAGTTAATTCTCCAATATTTAAAAATAGCCCATAAGTAGGGACTTATTTTTGTCTAAGAGTGGACGGAAAATAAATTTAATCGATATAGAAAGAACGATTATCCTTTATCTTTAAAACCTGCCGAAAAGTAGTTTTGTTACTCAAAACAAATATTGTCATTGGAAATTAGATAAATATACAAATAAAAGTGATGTTATTGTTATCCATGAATACAAAGATTCAATGAAATCTGTGTCTTTCAATGAGTTCTGATTCATAAGCATATTTTACATTCTATCTGTTTATCGTTATTTGAAAAAAAAAAAAAAAGAACATTTTAACTAAGATATTTTGGTATACACTTATGTACATTTCTCTGATAGGAAAAAATATCAAGTTTGTCATTATTATACAATGAAATTAATTACATCAAACGAATAAATTTTTTTTCAAGACTGTGACATTCAAATAAACCTTAAATGTACTTGTAATGCACGATTCAAAAAGAGATGCATTTGAATATGTTATAAAAACAATTTCAATATCTTCATCGCTAAGCCTTAGGAAATATTTTCTAGCTAGGTTTAGCAATCTATTTTTTCTATTATTAAATTACGTTCTCAACATCTGGAACACAATGAAATATTTGCAAGAGATGAATTGAAGCTGGTCTTTCGGGAATGAAACGTCATTCGCATAAAACGAAGAAAAATTTTAGTGTTAAAGGAATAATAATAATAACAATAAAAAACCAAAACTTAAAATGCATAACATAAAATTGCATTTTAAAATTAATAACAAATGTATTATACTCAAATGAATGAAAGTTATCTTTTGTACATTGATCCCAAAAGCTCAGCGTGTAGACTGACATAAATTAGAGATATTAACTCAAACTACCTTTCACATTTAATGTGAGTTTCACACATTACGTTTTTAAAACTTAACTATATATTTGCAGAATTTTAAATCTTTGAATATTTTTAGAGGAAAATCACAACAGGTGAGTTGCATGCCATTTTTGCTTAAATGTTTTGCAATAAATAGAAAATTTTGAACATTAGTATGTCTCAAGTCAGTTTTAACAAAATAAAACGATGGGACGAAAACTTTAAATGTTGTTGCGAAGTTACAATAATTGTTGCTTCGAAAGAAGGTTTTTCAAAAATAATAAGTTCTCTTAGAATAAAATAAGCGCATTCCAAGAACAAGTGTCTCTGATGACAAAACATCCCTCAGCAACAAATAAATGCTTAGAGAAAATAAACCCGAACGACTATTTTCCAGTAGTAATTTTACATTACATGCAACCACGCTGTAATATAATTCATCTGCATGTGTGCAAAAGTAATAGATTTTTCTCATCAATATCCGCTAATGTCCTTTCCTTTTACGCATCCACGTTGTAATACAGGGTTAGCATAGAAAAATGTCCCGGTTTTAAAGATTTACATTTCATAAACTATTACACTTACCACTATAAACAATACACAAAAATAAACTGTCCAAGTTCGTTGAGCGTACGTGACTATTTAAACGTGCACGTTCCGCACTAGTGCAGCCAAAAATTCCTTCTGCAAGGGGTTTCTTGGTCACAACAGTTCCTATGCATGCATTAACTACTGTATTAGGATTGACAACAATGTCAAAACCAAGACTTCGGGGGGTTGGTCCCCCCTACACTGATGTTCCCAACTCTGGTTTGGCGGTGCAGGTGATGATGATTTACCTTATATGCGTTGGCCAGATCCGCAAACCTTAACCTATGTGATTTTTTTTATAGGGTTTCGTCAAAGACAGTTTTTATACACCACCATTGCCTACAACATTGCAAGAACTGAAAGTTCGCATAGGTGTAGCATTACGAAAAATTGACAGTGAAACACGCCAAAATGTATGTTAGATGTGTGAATCGCTTCACAAAAGAAGGACACATTGATCATTTGTGAGTGTAAATAAACTTGGACCAGTTAATCTTTATTTTTATGTATCATTTATTGTACTAAGTGTAATAGTTTGTGAAATGGAAAATTTTAAAACTGGGATGCTCTTTTATGCTAGCCCTGTATTTATCACTTGCATATGTGCTTAGCGCAGAACTTTATGCTTAATTGCACTGAGAGAAAATAGTGTAGTTTTAATTATTTATTGTGACTATTAAAACTCTAAAGTACACAAATATAGACTCATTGAACAATAAAGCAAAAACTGTATGAAAGGACATGTAGCTCAACATTAAACATGTTGCAATTAATTACATAGTGTATGTTTAGTTTTGTTTGTCTACTTTTGAAGAATAATTTAAATAACGAAAATATACAGCTTTAGCTCTTTAATTTTGTTACACAGAAAGTGAAGTCATAGCTTCTGCTGTTTTACTGACATGTAAGCACTAGAATTCGATAGAGTAAAAATCAATAGCTCCAAAGCTACTCTATTCAAGTAACTTACATTGATCTTAATATTTTAGTGAATAATCTTAAGCAAGCTTCTTTCGAATAAGAATTCCTGAACTTTATTAGTTATCAAAAGCATCATAGAAATGGACAAGAAAAAATATTTATTTACCCGTGTGGGAAAAATGATGAGTATTCTGTTTTTGTTCAGCATCATAGAAAAATTAATAAAAATACACGCTTTTTGAACAAATTTACCATTTATTGTTCTGTATTATAACGTTATTAGCTAAGATTATAAGACATTCAGGTCACTAACTAAGTTTATTTTTTGATAAAAATTCGACTTCAAAATATTTGCCACTAGTAAACGTCAGTTAATGTCCTGTTTCCACTTGACCTGTTTGTTTCAAACAAACAAGCTTCAAACATTGCAAGAAACAAGTACAGCAATTTGTAGCCTCACAAATTCTACAAGTATAACCCTTTAAACCGTGATGAAAATGAGTATTTTTCAGTCACAAGCTTAAAATAATAAACTTTGTCTTTAAAAAAAGAGAGAGAGAGAGAGAGAGAAGCTTCCACATTTTATCTATTTGCTTGAAATACGGGAATAAAACTACTCGTAAAACTGACTACCTTGTACTTAGCATTAATTCAGTACTGTGGATAATGATATTTTTTCCGTGTTTTTAAAGATGGTAAGGAAGATAGAGCATCAAACTGAAAGAATAATGGAACATAAGTTAGGCGGGTCCAGTTCGAAGTAACAAAAATGATTGATGATAGTAGCCCTTTATAAAATGACGACTTATCTTTTGGTGACAGCTCACTAGGCGTCGCAGAGCCGTTACAAAAAAGAATTGACCTTTACCGGAAGATGAATTTTCCCAATAATGGCTAAATTCAATATTAAAAAAATTATAAAAAATTTGCAGCATGCTAGCTTGTAAGAAAATGTAAACATCGGGTTTACTCGTGAACTTTTCGCTGGATTTCTTCTCAAAGGGCATTGAAGGAAAAGGTATCTTTCTCTTCAAACAAATGTTTTATCTAAAAATAAATATTATTGCTTATGACACTGAACTGAACCCTGATTTGATTTGTTTTAAGGGAAATACATCTCAAAAGAGCAAAAAATTGGAAAACAAAGAGCCTTTTTCGTTCTACTGCCTTTAAAACTAATCTTAAGAAAGCGTTTATTTATATGCAGTCGAATTCGGTTATAACTTATGCATAGTATTTGCAGGTATTTGTGGCTCAGACGGATTCTTAGTGTGGCTATGAGTGAATCCGTATCTTGCTCATAATTACGGTCAACTGTTAAATTTCATTTTCGCAGAATAATTTGCTTATCATTTTAGCTCAATAGTGCGAAAAAGTTTCCACATTTCAAATACTTTTTTATACTACATTCATTTTTAATGACACAAAAATTTAATGTTTTCCCTTGATTGTTGATACGTAAAAGATTACTACTTATAGCTGCTTACGGAATGTTAATTAACTACAACTGTTATACTTAAGTGTTTTTTGTCCTTTAGACTAGTTAGTGGTGGTTTGTATTAGTTAGTGGTGAGCAAAACCTTGCGTGGAATTTCGTTTTAGCATATGTATGACATTCTCATGTATTTCGCGAAAACATAGTACAGTTAACTCTCGATTATCTGCAATCGGGTTATCCGCAGGTCTTTTCACATTTTTTTTAATGGTTTTGATTTACCTCAAACTGACTTTATTTTGTAAAATTTAGAGATATGCACTTATACCATAGTCATTAAATGTTTTTTAAACTTATGATTCTGTTTTGTTAGTTTTTAGCTTTTACAAATATTTTTTACAGTAAATGTTATCGTTTTTAGCTATAGTTTAAACGTATGTGTGAGTGCTATTAACAATTTTTCAGCTGTTATGTACATCAGTATCGTTTTTTTTTTTTTTTTGAAATCTATTATTCGAATTATTCGCGGTTTTCGCTTCGCGGTTACCGTGTCACCCTATTCTGCAGATAATCGAGAATTAACTGAGTTATTTTGTGCAAAAAAAAAAAAAGTAACCAAAAGATTTGAAAAAAAAAAAAAAAAAACTTCCTTGAAATATGCAAAATTTAAAAAATAACCTGATGGTTGGTAGTAATCTAAAATAAAAAAATAAAAAGTATTTTTTTCTTTTCTTTGTGAAAATATGTAAGATGTAATAATTAAGGTCAAAGTAACATAATTGTTTAAGCTTCATCTTCACACCAGAATTAAATATTTTGTCTACAAGCGTCAATATTTCGTTCACATTGCTCAATATAGATAAGGTAACTTCGATAGAATGGAGGGGAATATTGACAACTCATACACATTTAAATGTTCCCAGAATACAAAATTGACTTAATATCGTGTTTTTTTCTTTTTCATTTTTTTTCTGATAATGGCCTGTTTGAAATGACAAATAATGATTTCTTTTATTCTACGCAGTCTCAAGACTTTCGAAAACTTACAAATTTATTTATGAGTCATTAGCAGCTAATTTTCTTAGAGAAGTAATTAAAATGGAGGGAGCAAGTCCAATCATTGGCTTAGTAAAAGCTGACCCAAAGACCCCAAAGCACGTGACTCAACAATGACGAATGGTTGGCACGTTTTGCATGAAACAAGCAAAACAAACATAATTTCTGCTAATGCTTTGCTTTAAAATCTTTCACGTGACATGGGGTCTTGGTTTCATGAATGAAAGTCTTCCCTCCCTCCATTTTATCTCTTCTCAATGTTAATTTGATGCTCTTTCTTTCAAAATACTTTCTTATTTCAGCTTAACAAGCATTTTATTGAAGTGTAGTGAGTGATTCTGTAATAATTTTTGATAAGGGCTTTTCTTATCACGTGAGAGTAGAAAATATAGTGCAAGTTCACAGATAACTTGCATGAATGGAACCAGTGGTGGATTAACAGGTTCAGGGACCCGTGGCGACGCATGTTTTTGTTGTGCGCTTTTGAGATTAACAAAGCTACGTAAAATATTTTTCCTTTTCTTTTTTTTTGGGGGGGGGGATTACCCTTTGGGGCTCTTATGTCGTGGGGTCTATATCGCAATTGCGACGTAGTAAATCCACCATTGAATGGAAGCATCTTCAGCTATTTTCTCTGTTTTCATCTTCTTACAGTTGATCGTGTTGAGGAACTATGCATGGAAAATTTATTAATTTTTATACAATTGTTAAAGATAACCTTTTTCATTTTCTAATTTGTGACCAAGTACATGACATTTTTTATTCACGGAAGAAGCGTCTTTACAACCCACGAAAAACTAAGTTAAGTGGTGCGACTTCAGTTTTCCGAATGTATATAAGTCCGTTTTTTCGCTTTTATGTATTATGCATTTGTTTTATTTGATGAACGAATGGTAATTTTGTTCAACTTATTTTACCCACACTTTTCTCTTGAGTTGGTGTAAAACTACGTGCATAGTCATTAGCAAGTAATGCAAGCAACGAAGTTTTGAAATTTTCTTTTGATATAAGTTCATTTTTCCTTTCTTTTATTTATTACTCGCCGCTTTCGGCAATTAGATGGTTTGCCTCTTTCCGCAGTTTAGCTTTTACTACATTTATTCATTTACAGCAAGAACACTTACTTTCGGGGCTGCTTGAATACATTTAGCTCCGGTAAACGAAAAATAAAATAATTGCTTTTAATCATATTTACGTTTTACAGTTTTAAGCGCGTAAACTAATACTAAAAGTTTAATCTTTAAAAAAAAAGTCTTTTTAAGTGCAATCAATTTACAAACTTAATATTAGAGAGCCAAAGTAAGCAATTATTATTGTAATAAATAACATCATACTATAGTAGAGATTTATACATAGAATCTTATTACTTCAATGTGACACTCAAATATATCCCATAAAATTAAAGGCTTAATCTTGTGATGTATTGTTCCCCTAGTAGCTGCCTACGGTGGCTATTTGGCATGTTTTTTGAAATATAGAACAGCAGCACAGTTTCATGTGGTGTATTGTCTTGAAACAGTTTTTTCTTAAAATTAGTTCTTCATAAGTAAAAAATACAAAGGGTCAAAAAACATTTTGAGCAAAATTGTTGAGATTGGGAAAAAGAGAAGCAAATCTTTCATTTACTTTTTGTGTTTCATTCAACATACAACACAGCAGAAAGTAGTAAAATTGGGTGCTAATACAATTTAACAAAAGAAAAACTTGGACATGAACCACGGTACCTGCATAGCCACAAAACAAAAACGTAATTACTTTTTGTTATAAAATGTTTGCAATCAAATAGAGAAAAGATAATAAAAATAGCTAATGAAAAGCACAGGAAAGAGATGTTTTTATTATCTCAAATTAAGGTATAAAAGAAAGAGAAAAGTAAATAGGCAATAAAAAATACGGAATAGATTTATTGATTGAAGTGAGAATTTCAGACTGTATACATATGAGAGAGGATCTGAAAAAATCGAATATTTACTGGTCATCATCTGGAAAGAAAAACATCCAATATTAGCAGAATGTGCGTAGTAAATGCATTTCGTTGCATGTTACGGATTTTTAAACGCGTGCTTTTTTTGGCAGAAGTTTGCATTTATTTTTATATTTTTTTCATCATATATTTTCTTTTTTTTTTTAAATACATTTTAGCAGGTTAAAAGAAAAAGCAGAGAGAGAGAGAGAGAGAGAGAAAAAAGAAAACTTCCAAAAAAATAATAATGAAAAGAAAAATGTAAATTTTGGTGTTATTTATGCTTAATTTAACTTTAACCGTAGCAAGAGACAAAAAAAAAACCTAAGTACAATAAAACGCGCAATGGAAAAATCAGTACCAAAATGGAATAGAGGCATATTTATTGAAATTAAGGCTTCATACTAACCACAACCATCATTCAATACTAGAAATAAATTTGATAATTGTTGGTCATTATTAGCTGAATCTGAAAGAATGGAATGTGATGATAGTTTGTACATGGTTAATATATTTCATAATCCAATAATATATTAATAAAATTTTTACAAAAAAAAATGTTATATTTATTTTGTTAACTATCAAAAGTGAAAAAGGAACCGTGTCAAATGAAAACTTACAGAAAGAAATTTTATACTAAAAATATGATAAATATAAGTATTGATTTTTTTCTGTTTAGTTGAGCTTAAAATTATAGAAAAAAGCAATAAAATAAGGTGTTATAAGTAAAATAACAGAAGAGAAAATACGCAAAGGAATGACAGTAATAAAAAACAAGTAAAAAGAATTAATTTGAATTCTGAATTGAACTTTTGAATTCAAACTATGTTTTTCGCATCTCGAGAATGTGTCTATGTGGGTATCTGCAGGTATTTTTTTATCTATACAGATATACATTCGACTATACACGTATATGCTCGCTTATATTCGTATAGATACGAACACTTATATATTCAGGTAGACACGTATACACGCGTACCTACTCCAGTAGACACTTACATACAAGCATATGGTATAAAAGTATACAGGGTGATTTTAACAGAGCAAATTATTAAAAGGGGTTAGAAGGGAGGATAAGAAGCAAGAACCATAAGGAACACATGGTCACAAACACAATGCTGACGCGCTACATGTACGAAAAGCCAGAAACTGGTGGTTGCAAAACAGGTCAGAAATGTACTACAGAAAGGCAATTTTACACAACATTTTAAGTCTTAAAGTTTTAAAGCAATTGATGAAATTTAAGGCCTCCAGCTGTAATACAGACGTCGCAATCACAAATCACTCTCTGTTGCAATAACGAGACTTTTGAAAAACTTTCATCAATTGCTGCGCCTTTGTTGCGATGCATGTATTAGAGGTACTACTGACTGTAGCTTTTAACAACTGCTCTAAGTATGTCTTAAAAACTAAAATGTTGGGTAAAATCATCTTTGTGCAACAAATTTGTGACCTGTTTTGTACCTTTTAGTTTCTTACTTTGTGTGCATATAGCGCGTCAGCGACCATAAGTTTCTTATGAGATTCTTTGCTTCTTTTCCTCCCCTCTCACACCCTTTATATTTTTAACCAAGAGCTTGGATTCGCTCTGTAGACATACTTGTTGTATGGATATATACTCGAGTATACATATATGTACTGGTGTATACACGTAAATGTATGTACATACGTCTATACAGGTATAATGTCGTGTTTAAACGTATACATACGTATATACTCCTGCTTCCATATATATATACGTGAGAAGACACGTACAAACACACACTGGATGTATCCACGAATTCATGTATGTCCATATATATATGTATATACACTAATATATGCGTAAATACGTCTACTATACACGTATATTCTCAGATATGCACGTATATACCCAAGATACAAGTGCATACGCGCATATGTTGTTTATTTATATGCGTGTATACTCATATATACACGTGACACGTATATTACTCGTGTAGACACATATACACTCCTATATACATGCTTATATACTCGTGTATACACGTATATACTTGAGTAGCACATGCATGTATTATGATGTACACATGTATCTATTCTTATATGAACATGTATACTCATGTTTACACGACACGTATATACTCGTGTATACCCGCATATACTCGTGCATATACTTGCAACTATAAAAATAACAGAAATATACAAATATTAGAGTTATTTGTAACATTTTTGCATCTATTTTCAACTATGACCATTTTGCCCCATACTATGACCACTTCCTCCCACCCAATAGGGTAAAGTGGTAATAAATACATAGGGAAATGAAAGTGTTATAAAACTACTTAAATCAATATTTTTTTCCCTGAAATTTAATGTACTGTGTTCTTTAATAATGCAATGTAAAATAATAACAAAAAAAGTTGAAGTGTTTAGAGAATTTATTGCATTTATTATCCACCTAAGTTGAAAACCTACGATTTTATGACCACTTTACCCCATTACACCCTAAGCAATCATGATTGCTCAAAAAAAATTTTTTCTTTTGGTCTTCAACAATTACAACTATTGCGTAGTTAAAAGCAATGATTGATGTTGGGGAGAACTAAAGTTGGTACTGATGGCAGTAAATCTGAAACATTCAGCAGTTTTAACGAAAGTCAAGAACAGTTAATTAAACACATAAGTATCACCTAAACCACTTATTCACGAGTCATCCAACATAACTTAATATTTTAGTCTCAAAAAGGGGAGTTAGGAGGATTTCATATTTTTGGGAAATTGTCTACAGTGCATGAGCTTTTTTTTTTTTTTTTTTTTTTTGTACAAACCAACTATAGATAAATGAAATTTTAAGTCGCAGAACAATACGAACAAGGGATTATAAATTTTCAAAAGTAAAACCTCTTTTAAATGAAGGATATTCTTTTTCTGATGTGTTTTGGGACTATTATGCAGTCATTCATCATTCCTTTATTTATTTTGTATCACATTTCTTGACCAAAACGAAATTCAAAAATTAATGTGCAAAGAAATTTTTTAAAGAAAGGAAATTGTTGAGTTGAAAGTACTAAGGAAAAATCTCTTGAGTATATACACTAACGTGGAAGTAATCGTATGAAAAAGGAATTATTTTTATATTTTCGAAGAATACTTGTATATACATAAAAAGAAATTTCTAATTGCAGAAAAATTTGGGCAAGTGGTGAGAAACTTGAAATCTCAGATGAATCTTTGACCGTCACAAGTTTGAAGTTATCTCCGAAAGTGAAATTTCTGCAATAATTCTATATTTTCAAGGACTGAAGTCCAAATGTAGAAAGTTGATTGAAGTCGTGCTGTGAAAGGAAAAGTTACTTCGAAACTGTTAGGCTATTTCTTGCTGAAATATTTTGAGAGGATTACGCATTATCTCCGATTTCTGACATCTATCGATTTAGTAGTATATCTTGACAGAAACGAAATTTTAAAATGAATGAGAAATTTGTGAAGGTAATTTTTCTGTTGAATTTTGCTAGCTCGACAGTATATTAAACTAACAGTATATTAAACTAATATACTTTTTTCAATGACTTATTTAATTAACTCTTCAAGACTAATAATTTAAAACAATTTAAAGCACTCCATCTTAATTTTTTATTCTCTGAGATTTTAATACTTGATTACATTGCTTTACAGAAATGTTCAAACTTCGTGAGAAACATCTTTTTTAAGTTAGAAAAAAAACCTATAGTTTTCTTATTACATCCAATCGTTTACATCTACAAGTAGAGCATAAAACAAAACGTTATTGCAATATTTTTTTCTCGTACTAAACAGACTAATGGAATACAGTAGACGTAAGGTAAAAGCAAGCACTAACAAAGGAACTTCCAAAATAATGAACTCTAAATTCTGAGAAACATGAGTTTTGTTGCGGGATATAGTAAGGAGCTGAATTTTAGCTCATTTTGACATCCTCGCTAGCCTGTATTTTTTTTTTCAATTTAGGGCTTTTAACTAAGATACATATTCCAAATTTTCAAGTTTTTCGAGCACTTGAAAAAGTTTTTTTTTTCAGGTGATTTTACTTTTTCTTTTTATTTTTTTACAAATGAATCAAGGAATTGTTTGGAAGTTGGTTAACTCAGACAAAGAGTGGCCCTAAGCCGTAGCGTTTTGTTCTATACGTAAGTACAACTCTGAATATGTAATACAGTGGTGGACATAATTATAATATCAAAAAAAATTTTTTTTTGGTTTAATTATAGCTTAAATCAATTAAACTTTTTTTTACTAAAGTAAAGATGAATGGTTAAAAGAATAGTTCTAAAACTAGTACAACTCATCAGTTAAATTAAAAAGTTAATGAAGTTAGAGAATACGAAAATTTAATATTATTACGTAATTTTATCATTACGTGAAACCTGGACAAAAGTAAAAACTCAAAAGTAAAAAATCCTGGATTACAGTAAAATTTTCTTTGAAAACGTTGATTTAAAGCTATCGAATGAATAAATGTAGCCATCAATGATTGCTAAATATTTTGTTTTTGAAAATTAATGAGACATTTAGATACACTGCTGGACAAAATTATAAACTCAAGACCTTTTTCATTTTTTCAATCCTAATTTCACCCAGTTTAATTTTATTTTTTATTTAATAAAACAAATAATGCAATTTAAATGCTCAACTTTAATATATAAATAAACTTTAAGGGCTCTTGTGTATTATATTTTGGATTTCTCATCATTAATTTTTTTTCTGAAGAATAAAATAAAAACATTCTTGTCATTAGCTACTGCTTATTTTCTATATCATTCTGTCAAACGAAAAAAATGATACTGAAAAAAAATAAAAAACATTTATTTTCATTTCAGACGATTTTTTCTCCTCAGTTTAATTTTTCTTTGTTATTCAAGTAAAACTTTTTATCGTCTGGTTTTCATGTTCAGAATGATTTGAGCTTTTTTTAGTGCAAGTTTTCATTCTGTCGAGTTGTTTAGTTCTTCGTACTTTGGTATTCATTGAGTTTTGAAATGTCTCAAGGTTTAAAACTTACAGAGCAACAAGTAGGAAAAATTGTGGCCTACGGAGATGCTGGTAAAACCCAGCGCCAAATTGCCTATTTAGTTTAATGCTCCGAAGGGGCAGTAAAAAACGTACTGAAGGATCCCCCAAGTTATGGAAAAAGAAAAAGGACGGGGAGGTATTCGAAACTGAGAGAGATCGAAGATATATTTTACGCACAGCATCAAACACTGGAGCTTCTTCCAGCAAAATTGTGAAGACTTTAAAACTCAAGGTGAGCTGTAAGACAGTTAGAAGAATTCTACAACAAGCTCAGAATATGAAGTAGAGAAAAATGAAAACACAGCCAAAACTGGAGGTTCAGCATATTGCTGAAAGACTTCAGTTTGCACAGAGACATATGTCTTGTAAAAAAAATGTGGAATACAGTTGTTTGGTCCGATGAAAAAAAATTCAACTTGGATGGTCCAGATAGCTTAAGATACTATTGGCATGACATTAGAAAAAAAGAAAAACACATATTTAGCCGAAACTTTGGTGGAGGTTCTGTAATGGTTTGGGCTGGTTTCTTTCAGCATGGTAAAGCAGGATTGGCGTTTCTTAATGGAAGACAGAATACTGAAGATTACCAATTAATCCTGAAAGATCATCTCTTACCTTTTGTTCATCTGATTCCTGGAGGTAACTGGTTATTTTAGCAAGATAACGCGAGTGTACACACAGCGAAAAGTACAAAAGAATAGTTCAAGCGCTTGGGTATCAAAGTTGTCAAATGGTCAGCTCGTAGTCCAGATCTTAATCCGATTGAAAATCTTCGGGGGACCATGGTTCGCAAAGTTTATCATGATGGGCACCAGTACCAAACCACAGAGGAATTAAAAAGGGCAATACTTTCAGCATGGAACCATTTGCCACAGCAGCTGTTGGAAACTCTTGTGAAATCTATGCCCAGCCGCATATTCGAAGTAATTCAGAAAAATGGTGGCCCAACTCGTTTTTAAAAGTTATTAGTTTACACTAATGGCTAGATTTAATGCAGTGTTAATTTTTAAAACATTTCAAATATTGTTTTTTTTTTTTTTTTTTTTCAATTAATCCATGTTAATAGCAAAATTACATTTTCATAAATATATGCTTTTGTTTTCCTACAGTAATTGCAAATGTAACTTAATTAAACTTAAAAATTTTAAATTTTGTCAGCTTATAATTGTGTTTATGCAGTATCGTAAGTTTGTCATTTTTTAATTCAGCATTGGTTCATTTTTAGAAGTTAAATGCTTATTTGAATAAAATTCTACAAAACTTCAGAGTTTCTTACTTTTGAGTTGATACTTTTGTCCAGGTTTCCTGTGTCATTAAAGGAATTAAAGTTGAGAATTTTTTTAATTAAATTATTTATTTTATATTTTTTATGAGTTATACTGAACTTAGGGCTATTTAGTCAGTTTTTTTATCTTTACTGGAACAAAAGAAAAATTAACTGAGTTCAATTATGATTGAAAAAAAGGAAAAAAAAAATGAGTTTATAATTTTGTCCAGCGGTGCATTTATATGTTTCTCATTAATTTCCAAAAACAAAACTTTTAGCAATCACTGATGGCAACATTTATTTATTCTATGGCTTTAAATTAACATTTTTGAACGAAACTTTCTCGTAACCCTAGATATTTTACCTTTGAGTTTATACTTTTGTCCAGGTTTCACGTAATGATAAAATATTAAATTAGCAAATTTTCTAATTTCATGAACTTTTCAACTTAACTGATAAGATGTACTAATTTTAGAACTATTTCTTCAACTATTCATCTTAACTTCAATAAAAATAATTTCAACTGAGTCATGCTATAATTGAAACAAAAGAAAGAAAAATTGAGTTTATAATTTTGTCCACCACTGTATACTGTTACACGTTGAAATTCAATTATTCAATATAATTCGGTTGGTAGTAAGCATATCGTCACCTCAGAGCAACACTAAGACATCTAATCCCAGAAATAACACTAAGATATCCTACTGTTGCTCTGAGGCGACGATATTAGAACAACTATTCATTGTCGCCCTTATTGTCTTCTCCTTAGAGGTTAAAAAAATACAACTTTCCAATTTATGTCTACACTGATAGTTCTGCAAGGGCAGCGCACTGTAAAAAATTTGGTGTGAACTTACTTCATAAAATCGACTTCTTTAGGCACGTTGAGGGATAGGTAGGGAAAATCCACTCCTTTCGCGACACCTTCACCTCCTAACACAAGTCTAAAGAAGAATACAACTTCAGAAAGAAATTCAATTGCACTTTAAAATAACTACGCTAAATCTGATTTTTCATGTAACTATTAAAACAAATTTTCTGCTAAATGTGCAATACCGTTTTTTTTTCTAACTATCATAACGCATTTTGAAGATTGAATGACATTTTTGCAGAGATTCTGTGCGGGTGATCTTTGCTTGAGAAATATTTTTCATTAGGAAATATTACAATCACATATGAAGAAATGATCTTCATTAGTTAATGATAACTATTTAGCTCTTACAATTAGAACGATACCTTAGGATCAAGCCCAGGTTTCTAAACACTTAGGTTTTCTCAGCATTTTGGTATTATTATTGCATATGTTTGAAAAAAAAATCCCTTTGAATTTCTTTCATATTTATAAATGAAAAAGAAACTCATGATTTTCAAAAAAACTGTTTGCAGGTCAGTAAACATGAAAGACTAAATATGTACTTTTTTTGCGAAATACTTTACTGTAAGGTCGGGAATGAATCCTGTTTTCATTTTTTTCCATAGTCTAAAAAAAAAAAAAAAAACCATTTATACCTGTAAGGATGAAAAGAATATTCAAGTTCGCGGAATTACGTTCATAAAAATATCGGGGAGCTACGACAAGACAAAAATGCACTTCAAAGTATTCCAGTAAACCAAATGAGCTTAAAACGGGAGTAATATTAGAAGAAAAAGAAGTGTCCTTCTCAAAAGAAAAAGTAGTCAGCAAAATATATGCATCAGTAGACCTATTAAATGTCCTCCCCCCTTATTTTTTTCTTTGGGGGAAAAAGGTAGGAATCAAAGGCAAAAGAGAAAAGTTAAAACGCAGTCTGCAGAAAAAGATTCTTTTCAGCGAGATGGAGGAAGTGCGTCACAGCGACGTCACAGCGACAGGCGGAAGCATCTTTGGACTCGCCAGCTGCTTGCATGCTCTCTTTCTGATGCTGTCTGAAGTGGAATCGGTTTCGCACGTGCTAAAGGGTTTTTGCTACAAGACCGGACCGGCAGGTAAGGAAGAAAAGCATGCTTTACAAAATGTGTTGCAAATGCATGCTTTGGCTAGTTGCAATTGGAAAAAAGCATTTCTCTCGAATATATTTGATCATAAAACCAAATAAATCTCAAAAACTGAGCGCCAAAGTATCATTATTTTGTTGACTGTTACTTCTTGTTGCATCCACTAATAAACAATGCTTGCAATAAGTTCCCGGACTCGATAGCCAAGACAAAAAAGCGTGCTTTACAAAGTATACCGCAATTAATGTTTTGTTCAGTTGCAATTGAAACGTAAAATTTTTCTCAAAAATATTTAATCATTAATAAAAACGTAAATCTGAAAAACAGAGTGCCAAATTCTCAATTTTTGTCAAGTATTGGATTAATCTTCATGCGTTTAATAATAAACAAAGTTTGCAATAGGTTCCCGGAAGCGGTATGCTAGAAGGAAAAACATGCTTAACAAAGTATATTGCAAATGCATGCTTTGTGTACTATTTTGTCAAGTATTACGCTGTTTTTGATGTGTTTACTGATAAACAAAGGTTGTAATGTTTCCCGATGCGGCACGTAAGAAAGAAAATCATGCGTTACAAAATAAATTGCAAATGCAAGTTGCAATTGGAAAATAGCATTTTTTCGAATATATTTTATCATAAATAAAAATGCAAATCTGTAAAAAAAAAAGCCAAAATATATATATATATCAATATTAAGTTATTTTTTATACGTTCACTATTAAACAAAACTTGCGAAAAGTTTCCAGACCCGACACTTAAGATAGAAAAACATGCTTTACAAAATACGTTGCAAATGCAAGCTTTATCTAGTTGTAACTGAAAAATAGCATTTTTCTGGATGATATTTGATCGCAAAAAAAAAAAGCACAACTCAAAAGGAAATATACAAAGCATAATTATTTTTTGTTCTCAAATATTGCGTTATTTTTGATGCATTTATTAATGAACACGCCTTTCAATAGCAATTCAGCCAGTATCAATGAAATAATTAAGCTACTGAAACCAATAGGTTTGCATTCATAGACTTGGGCTTTCTTCTTTGAAACAGTAGTGTATGTCCCATTTTTTTCGCTTACGCAAAACCAAGTGTAAGTTTTGCTGAAAACTGCAAATCATTGCTTTGAAATTAAGTGATATTCAGCCTAATGTTGCTACTAAACATCGTAAGAATCTTTTGAAATACTACGATTATAAGAGGCTTAAAGAAAAACATTAATGTTCTTTATTTACTTGATAAGTATTTTTTTGTTTCTGTAAACGAACAATAAAAGTACAGTTTGGATTTCTTATAGGGACGTTAATAAGTGATATATATATATATATATATATATATATATATATATATATATATTGTACTATAAGTAATTTAAACTGCGTCTTTAACTTTACATTATTAAAGAGCGAAAAGAAAGTAACAAAATCATTAGTTACGTGATTAGAAATGGTCAAGAATTCTTTTTTAACATTTAGCTCCATAAACTTTTAAAGTAGTTTGATACTTTGTTTGATCGCACGTACTTTATAATAGAAAAAAAAATGTCTGAAAGCGTTTTAATTTTGAAACAGCAAAACGCATAGATTTTTAGACAACTATTGAATACATTATTTAGTAAACTAACATAGAGTATTTAATTAGAAGTTAGAGTTTATTTTACATCTGCACTGACGGTAACTCATCTCCTGTTCGTTTATATGTGATTTTTTTTTACAAATTAGACAGAATTCAAGCTATTAAGAAGATAAAAATTAACTAGAATCATTAGTTATGTTATTATAAATAGTTAAAAAAATAGCTAAGTAAATTTCTAAAATAGTTTCGTTCTTAAGCGATCACATTTACTTTATAAAAGAAAAAATGCAACAAACCATTTTTCCACAAAACACATTTTTAGAGGACTATTGCGTGCATTATGTAGTAAACTAACATATTATTCAATTAGATTGATGATTAGAGATAATTTGAAGTAGGGTTTATTTTGCACGGTCACTGACGGAAACTCTTCTCCTGTTCCATTTACTGCGATCTTTTTACAGATGAGATGAAATTCAAGCTATTGACGCGTGAAAGATTCTGTACTACATAAAATTTCTGCACTAATTAGAGGTAGGCAATGTCTTTCTTTTTAATGATTCGTTCATCAACGGATCGTTCATTCTTTTGATCCGTTCATTTAACTCGTTCATTTGAACGACTTCCGTCATTTAAAAAAGCTGCAGGTGATCACTTTGAGCTACATACTCACGTACATTCGTTTTGTTTCATTAGGTTAGTAATATTCTTTGAAGGAAAGATAACTAAAATTATCTAAAAGGAAGAAAATATGCCAATGAAAAATGAATTAAAAAAAAAACGTTATTCACGTTTAGATACATAAAGCAATAACACAGGGGAACAAAATAATATTTATAATTGGTGCCCAGAGTTTGAGATACGTTTCAGGCTCTGAATCGAAATATGAAATTACTAGAAAACCGCCCATCAAAGTATACCGGGTGAAAATTGCTTCCACATTTGAACGAAGCCATTGCCAGTTCGATTATATTTTGATACTTGAAATTGTAACCCGAACTCCAGTTTATTAACCCTGAACTCCAGTAGGTAGCGTTTATTGTTGACCTTTTTTTTATTTCTTCATTCCCCTGAAATGGCACAGCCTTACTAGTATAACGGTTAAGATACCGGATTGAGTTCAGCCATCTCACAATAAAGCATTTCCCTGCTTGTTAAACATTACCAAAACAATATTATCAAATTAACATGTCGTGGCGCGAGTTTCATTGTTGAATCACGCGGGTAACTCGATCATCGGCTATTATTTATGTGAGGATTTTTTCTCTAACAGCTCTATTTTTTCAGATAAGTGCTGCTGTTTTACACAAAATGAGAATTTCAACTCCATTTTGCGAACTTCTGAAGCAATTTTAGGCTTCTGAAACCAAGATTACTTCCAACATGTTTGCCCTTTTGTCAGTCTGCAGTCCAGTTACGTTCAGGAAAATTCACTACATGGGGTAAATATCTGGCGAGTTCAGTTATAACGCTTCAACAAATTAGGGTCAATTTGTAAGTTCTTCTTTGATCTGTGACGTGTTGGACTCTGTTCATAATATTTTCAGGGCTTGATTAATCTAGGGAGTGACCCTAATCAAACCTTTTTCGGGGGTCTTCTACACACTGTAAAAAAAATATGTAACCTTACTTCGTAATTACGGTGGCAGCATTCGGCACTTTGTGTAACCTTATTCCGAAGGCTAGCTTCCTCCATAGCAATGGAGTAACTTAACTGATAAAACTGATGTAGCGTGTGAGCGTTACACCAGTTTTATCAGTTAAGTTACTCGATTGCTATAAAGACAGAAAAGCAGCCGCGGCTTTTACACAGTTTTTACAGTGCAATCAAACCTTGTAAACATTAATGAAGAACTAGGAGTGGTGGTTTCAGGGGTGTTGAGGTTTTAAACCACTCATTCAAAACATTTGTTGGGAGGCAGAGCATGCCACACTTGTATAATAAATAAATAAAAAAAAGGAGATTACCTAAATTTTCTTTCCTATTCTAAAATAATAGACTACTACAATTTTAGTCTTCTCGGAGCACTTAAAAATCGGGGCCCCATGCCCAACAGCCTAATTGGTCTGTTTGGTAATTGAGCTCTGAATATTTGCACAATAAAATACGAATAATAATTCCATGTTTTGTTTTTAATTTGATCAATGGATGTAACTTGAACCGGTGTCACGTACATTTTAAAGTTATATCTTAGAAATGTGAGCTCCTGGGAAAAAACCGATGTCATATTTGAACTCAGGGCACCAAAATCACACGAAAATAGTTTTAAATACCGGAGCAACAAAATGACTGTTCCCCTGTGTTATAGCTGATTTTGAGATACTTCTCAGTTGCCAATGGTAAGATATGTTTTTCATTCCAAAAATCGCAGGTTCCATAAAAAAAAAAAAAAAAAAATCAGTTATAATTTTTTTTCTCAGCCACAGCATTGTATAATATATACAACATGTATAACGAAAAAAAGGAGCAAGAAATACATCGGTAGCTCACCGGAGTACTGGATAACTTATTTTTTTTAAAAAAAGAGACTCACCTAAATATTAAGGAGCTACAAAATTATTCCACAGTACCGATAAGAACAGAAAAAAAAGTAACTTTTTTTAAATGGAGGAATAAAAATAGACAGCAATAATCTTTTTTAAAATCTCTGGATATAAAATCTAAAACAAGCACATTGGAAGTCGCCCAAGCAAATTAAAAATAAAGTCAAATCAATACAAATGGTAGTTGATAAGAATGTTATAAAAGACAAAATGATCGCCAGAAAACTGATAAAGGTATTTTTAGAAATAATTTTGGGGATAGAAAACATGAGGAGGATTTCAGCAGTTGGGTGGGACGGAAAGGGGAATGTCCAAAAAATTTTTTAGTAGCCCAAACAAGCTACACAAAACATTACTAATGGATACATTGGAAAATTGCAAATGAACTTCAACGGTTAAAGAAAAATGATGAATAAAAAGTCAAAAGTAAAAAGGTTCGAAATGAATACATTGTACTGAACTGAGAAAAGAAAAGTTTCAGATTGATTGAGAGTTAAATATTTGAAGATTAATGAATTTTTTTTTCAAACGCGATTTTATCACAAGTGCATCAATACACCGTTCAAAACTGCTCACCGTTTAAAAAAACGGTCGTTCGTTTTTTAATTGAACGAACGGATCCATTCATTTTAAGGATTCGTTCTTTTTGACCCGTTCGTTCATGAACAACACATCTCTAGCACTAATGTCATTAGAAATTAAACCATGAGGTTTCGTATAATATTTATCGTTATATAATGTTACAACTCATTTCCATTTATATGATGTTTATGTTGCTTTCGTGCAATCGTACGCAAACAACTTCACAACTTGAACAGTAAATGCCGCTCTAGTACTTCCAAGAATTCAATGTGCATCTATTGAAATTATTCTTTTCGATGACCAGGGCAACACTTAGTCACCGCTTAGTCTTTTGTGATTTTGAGAAATTTTATCTCATGTAGGGGAGAGTGTTGTACCTTGGGACACTGCTAATTTCTAAGAATCTATTTTTAGCAGGCATGTTTTTTGTAACCGCTAATAGTAACCCTTCACTACAAAATGGTGCCACAGTAACAATCATCATCAAAACAGTTAAAATTGATGATTTTGTAAGAGAAAGAAAATTTCATGACTCCAAAGTAAATATTTTATTCATTGTTATTTCATTTTCTGTCTTTTTATTAGTAAAATTAATCAACTGAATTTTATTTTGTTATAAAAGAGAGAAGTACTTTAAATATTTTGGTTACGAGATAATTATGATAGTGCATCTAGATTGATCACCATTTTGGTTTTTCATAAACCGCGTGATGGTTGTACCTTTGGATAGCCAAACATATTGTGCCTAAGGACACGTCCCAAAGTACAACATGGTTCTTAATAATTAAGATATGTTTAGAAACATGGAAAAAATCTGATGTAGTCTTTTAAACACATTTAATGTTAGATAATAATTCATTAATTCATTATTCATAATTCATTATTTTTTATTTATGATTTACATTCATTTTCACGAAAGAAATATTTTTTTCTGTTTTTTGGTTCAAAATTGGTTCAAGTATATGGTTGTTTCCTGAATCATGAAGAATTCCACATGGATATTTTATTTTCAAACTGTGAACTTTAAAAGAATATATTGCAGATAAATATGTTAGGGTATTTTAATGACTTTTTGATTTTAAATTTGATTTAAATAACTGACGTTAAAAATTAAAATATGAAAAGTGTTCCGAGGTACAACACTCTCCCTTAATATATGCAATTTAATTGAGTGCTTCTTAAAAAAAAAAAAACTCCCTGTAATTCATTTTTAAAATTTATATAATCGGAACAATGCTTTGAGGCAAGGTTAGCTGGTTATTCAGGGGTGCCCACCATGGGGAGCTGGGGTGAATGGTGCAGGCTGTGGCATTGACGTTTTTAGGAGAGTTATTTTTAGGAATATTTTTCTCTTTTGGCGAGGGAGGGGGTGTCTTATTATTTGGAATGGGGGTTTGTGATATTTAGGAGGTGGGAGAGCATTGCACAAGGGGTGAGACGAACCTGGGTTATTAATTAATAAATGTAAAGATGAGTAGTTGATTTTTCATCCATAACGTTACATTTACTTTTGAAGAAATTGCTAAGGAGAAAAATTCAATATATTATCCCAAAGCGGTATTCTGCTGCTACAAAAAAAAAAAAAAAAAAAGGAAAGAACTGTAGATGTTTTTTAAATTGCATAAGTAATGATCCTTATCTCTTTTAATGAATAACTAATGTATCTGAGGAAATTAATGTTACGGTATTGAAAATTAAGTCATAGGTTCTGTATTGATATAATTGATTATCAACCGTTTTAACGACTAAGTTACGACAGGTGTGCTTTTCTATCAGATGAAAAGAATTTCATCAAAAGGGGAGATTAATTAGTCTACGAAAATGATATTAAACAACTGCTTCGTATTTGGTGATGCTGAAATTCATTCTAATGATAATATTATACCTTTTAATGTTGCTCATCTTTAAACTACTTTCATAAAGCAGTTAAATGCAAGAAAAAATAGAAAGATATTGTCGTTTATAAATTATAAGTTTGTAAAATAAAATACGTATTGTAGCGAGTTTTCACGATATATTTTGGGATTAACCTAAATTCCTAGAAATTACTTGTGATACATTTCAATTGTTTTGTACAACTTTTTACGCAATACTCCTGATATCAAACATTTGATTCAGTTTTCTCAACATTTTGATGCATTGATGCGACCTGAAAAGCTGGATGAACCTAACTTTAAAATTGGAAAATGTAGAAAGATGCCAATTTGTTGGGAAATGCTAATGCTAATTACCATTTAGTAAATATGTGTTCTGGCCGTATTTTGGATAAAATTTACGGGAAATAAGTCAAATTCGTGATGAAAATTGAATGCAACTTTGTTGCAAATACATATTTTATTTCATTTACAATCTAAAAATTTGCTTTAAGTATTTTTATTATTATTTGCTTTTGACGTTATAAATGCTTTCTTATAGCATTATCCATTGCGGATATGTTATGTCCTTGCTAGTGTATGGTTTGCTATAGACAATGCATGTTTTATTGATGATGAGAAAACTTAGATCGAAATGCATTTAAAATTTCGGAAAAAAGGAACATAACTCTAATTTACTTTCTTAGATTTCAAGCGGTTTCAAGTAAGAACTAACAACTTCCCTTCTTCCCGCAAGCACAAGTCCATCATCATTCGTCAAAATTCCTCAATATCAGTTTAATGCTGCTTAAATACTAATCGTACTTTCTCAAATTATTTTCGTGCCCTAAAACCTGTGCAACTACCATTGTCTTTTGATTCTGTAAAGTGATTTCTATGAAGATTATTAAAACATTCATTAAAGGCTGTACTTAAGAAAAAGACCAAGATACTTCAGCCTTAAGAAAACAAAATAATAATAATAATAATAATAATAATAATAATAATAATAATAATAATAATAATAATTTGAATTTTGACATCTGGAATTCAAATTATGTTTTTAGCAATCACGAGTGCGCGTGTATGCGTGTGTGTTCGTGTCAGTGTGCAGGCATGAGTGTGTATATATGTGTGTGTGTGTAGGTGTGTGTATGTATGAGTGTGTGTGTGTGGGATATGGACGCAACCTGGAGATGCGGCTCGCTAAAGCGGCAGCATCGGGAGGGGTCGGTCGACGGTGGTGTTGCCGAGGGAGGTGGGGGGAGGGGGAATAAAATCATAGGGGACATAAAAAATGCCAAGTGAGAACAATAAGCAATGTGATTGCTCAATAAGCATTTTTTTGCTCAACCAAAATTTTACTCGAGTGCTATTAAAATAATTTACAGCGAGTTAAATTTATGAGAGTGAATAAAATATTAGGAACACGTACAAATTATTTCAAAACGGAGAATTTAGAGCTGAATTAGACTATTTATACTCGTGTAACGTATCTTAATTTAAACGACATGAAAAAAAAAGGAAAATGTTTACTTCAATTTTGCACGCCTTATGTGATTATTTTCTTTTTTAAAAATCCGGTGTGCATACAAGTACGAGATTTGTAAGACTAAGACGTGACACAGCAAAATTTAGATTCGTCACAAGGCAAAATGTGATGTCCGCAGAAAGATAAAAAATTGCGTCGTCATTCAGAGAAATATTTTCGATAGAAAAAACTCGGGTTTTTATTTTGGCCATTTCTAAGAACAATGTTAACATACTATGTCGTTTTCTCCGCTGTGTTTTCCTTTTTTTTTAATTTAAAAATACACAATACATAATGCGCCTTTTTTTTCATGGTTATAACTAAGCCCAATAACACTTCAACTTCAATTAATATTTATTTTAACAACTAAATATTATCACATAACCATATATTTGCGTCGTATAACTGTATATTTTTATTCGAATAAATTTAACTTGATATTTACAACATGTAATTCTACAAAACAATAACAATTTTTAAATTTTAAATGAACGTGGTAGAAATAAGTAAGAAAATTATTATTTAAATAACAAATAAAAGGAATAAAAATTTTGTGATCTAACGCAAATTCCGCTAGACTGAGACAGAAGACCCAGTTAAAGAATTTAAAATTAGAAAAAGAAAAATCCTTAATTAGATACCTTAAAATAGTAAGTATGTAGGAGATTTAGCCAGCCACGAAAAGCTTTAAAACATTGATTTAATGTCACGGCTGTCTAAGACAGCTAAAATATGGGTTAAATATTTCACACACACTAAGTAAGAAGTTTTGATATCAGTAAAAATCGTACTCATTTGGGAGCACTAATCACCAATGAAATAAATTAAGTTCAATTTTGCTTTACTATGTTAACAAAAGAACTGAGTATGTTTTAATGAATCGATCAAAAGCAATTAGTATTTTTTAAATAAATTGTAGATTTAATGAGTATTGTAAAACTGAAGAACTGTTATAAATTGTATTACCAATATTAAATATTAGTGATTCAATTAATAAATTTTGAAATTGAAATTTCTAGCATGCTTCTAAATTTTAATGAAAACGTAATAAGATTGCGAAAATAGAGGGAGGGGGAGTAAAACGGTTCTAATTATAATTAATCTAATGTAAGAACAATTAAATAATTTTTTCACCAAAATTTGTAATAATGTTTCTTAGTTTGTTGGTTACAATTTTAAATTCCAAAATGTTTTTCTCATGACTATGATAAGAGAAAAAGAATATTTTATAAGCGTCAGATGTTCCTTTGCAAAACATGAGGAAATTGAAGGTATTTCCTTTTAATAGAAGCTTATTACATCTTTTCAAACCAATTAGATTATACGACATTGATTTTTTTTTCATATTGTTTCACTGTGGATAATGAAAAATTGTCCATAGTTATGCTCAGCTTATTTTTCATTAAAATTTATTACGGTTTTTGCTTCAGTCTATTATTTTCAAATAAAAAATCACTAACTTAATACCACTCTTAATTTATTCAGTGAATAAATTTATTTAATTTAAGCACTGACTATTAAACAAAGAGCTACAATTTTATGCATAAGTGACCTGATGTAGCACTTCCTTCCACTTCAACTTACGCAAAAAAACAAAATACTACATACTAGTAAAAAGGTTTAAAGTATCAAAGAAAAACTTGAGAAATGAGGCGTCTCGTCGTAGAGTAAAAAGCAAAAAATCGGCAATTGTAGTTATAGGTCAAATCACACATATTGATGTGATGTAGTAAAAGAAAAATATTTTACAAAGTAAAAAATTGCGAACATTTATGTAATTCCCAAAAACGAGAAGATTGATATTTTGGATTGAGATTCCAAACATATTTTCAGATACGATTTTAATTCAGCATCAATACCATCATTTTAAAATTTGAAAATTAAGTGGCTTAATATGATACTTGTAATCATGTTTACTGTAGTTACTTCCTTATAAACAGATTCACCAATATTCTAAATTAGCATCATTTTTGCATTTAAATCCATTATATCCCATTAAGGGGTAAAAACTATGATACTAATGGACAAAAACTACTGTGTCTAATTTTTGAAAATTTAAAATTTTAAAAAAGTTTCTTAAATTCGGGTGTATAGTTTCAGAATGAACCTACTGTCAAAATATACTGAAAATTAAATGAACAAAACTGATTTTGATTTTATAAAACATCAAATAGGAAAATAGATCAAAATCGATACTAATACGTGAAATAGTCCCTTCAAATAGTGAGATCAAGTTTAAAATATGTGTCTGTGAGGATTTGGTTTTCTCTTCGCTTCGAAATAAAATCATTAATCTATCTCGTTTTCTGTGAAATCTATATTTTTTTTAAGAACAAACTCGTCTGGAAGTTTCTCTCACGTTTTTCGGTAATAGTTTTTCATATTCGAGTTAAAAAATAGGGACATCACATGGTCATGATAAACAAGATAAGTCAATAATAAGCACTCTATTTGATTATTCTCGCTTGTAAAAACATCATGATTTAAGTTTGGTTTACGTATTCCTTTTTTCTTTTTTATTGGGAATCGAAAGGAATTTAAGAATATTTATGGTTGTAATCCGGTGTGGTGCTGCATAAAAAGCACAAAAGCTTAGTGTACTTCACGTAAAAAAGATTAAAATTTTGAATAGTTATATATCCTTGATGTCAAGTTTTTCTGAGTAGGATACCTATATGTTAGCTAGAAATTTGGTTTTCTGACTGAAGTTTTATTCAGTAATGAGACTTTATTTATCCAAGAACCCGCCTTCAACACACACACACACAACCCACCACCACACACGCAAAAATAAATAAATAAATAAAAACACGTATCTGGGTTAAAAGTAAGTCTCAATTCACTCCCTCTTGCCCACATCAGATCTGATAACTGGTGCAAAAGTGCTGTTATAGAGTGACTGTCTAGTTGACCTGTAGGTATAGTTTGCAGAACATTTGCTTGTTGCGCTGTACTATGTCTTCCTAAAACAAGTGCTGTTCGGTTTATTTGAAATTATTTTGTTTACTACATAAAATAAAAATAAATTAATTTAAAAAAAAGACGTTGTCTTATTCAGTACCAGAGGTTCGATACTTCTTATTGCTATATTATTCTTAAGATGGAATAGAAGAGTCAGTGTTTACTGGGTTACTCCTTTTGTGGTTATAATGGCAGAATCGGATTTACACATGTCTGATTATTCCGTAAACGATTTCGGTCCAATAATTGTTGTTGCGATGGACAAAGCACGGCAGCGGGAGTCTTCATGAAGACGATTATTCTCTCGAGTAACATCTTCTCGTTGATGTAAACAATACAGCGGCACCATTTGGCGTGACTTTGATCAAGTTTTTAAATATTTTAAAAATAAAATGGGCTTCAAATAAAATGGGATATAAAATCTTATGATTTAACTATTATTTTTTAAGATTAATCTATTCTAACTATAAGCTTCGATGACACTGGGGGCGTACTGCGATTCTAAAATCCGCTGCTAGACTAAATAATATCACGTTCTTATTCTCTAAAAACAGTTAATTTACACTTAATACTGTATAAATGCATCAAGTTTTTGAAAATCCATTTAGGTAGCAGTTTCATTTAATTATCTTTTACTGTGCGTAATGTTCTGTTTAAGGAAATACTAGATGTTTGGTTATCCTTTAGCTTTTTTCTGCTTACGAGAGCAAACTATAAAGTATCCTCATATATATATATATATATATATATATATATATATATATATATATATATAAAATAGCCAATTCACTGATCAAGAAAGCTCCTGTCGTTATCAGTAATGAAACTCGCGCCACAGTATGATCATTTAATAATATTTTTTGGGAATGTTTGACGATGCAGGGAAATACTTTATTTTGACAAGGCTGAACGGGATCAGGCAGCTTAACTGTTTTACTGATAAGGTTGTTCTTTTAGGAGAATAAAGAAACGAAAATGTGGCAACAATAAACGCTATCTACCAAAGTTTACAAAAAATCCACTGGAGTTACGGTTTAAATTTCAACCATCGAAATATCACCAAACAAGCCATTGCTTCAAGCAATTGAAGAAGCAATTTTCACCCATCATACCTTGACGGTTGGTTTTCTAGTTTGAATATAGTTGTCAATAAATGCTTGCATTTAAAAATATATTTTAAAAACAGCATTTGAGGCAGTGAGAAGTACTTGGTTGTAAGTGGACATTTTAAAAAAGTTTTGAGTAAAATGCGTTTGAAGTTCAGATCCTAGTTAGGTTTTTTCTGAAATATCTTTCCAAATCATGCTGTATAGCAGTACCTACCTACCAAGACTCCTAGTACTATTTCTGGTCCCAAAGCAGAAAGAGAGGTTATCCTGCCATTTGTACTGGTTATCTGCATTTTTTTAAATTTAGTTACTTACATTCCTTTCCTTCTTACTGCCTCATTTGATGTTGCATAATCTCAGCAATAGTTACAAATGTAGCAAATATTCGAGAGTCATCGTTAATTTCAGTACTTTTTTTCTTCTCATTTTCATTATTTTTAGAAAGGCTGTGACAATATTTTACAGCTAGCTCTAATTTACATAATCAACTGTATTTATAAATGTATTTTTTCGCTGGCTTTATCTTTCTTAACGGACAAAACGTGTTATAGCGTGTTTAAATAAAAACGTGTATTTATTCCTTAATATTCATTGTACCGTACTAAAACTAAAAATGATTCTTTAATCTGACTCAAATAACATATTTTGGCCATTTTATTGTTGAAAAAAAATATTTTTAAAGGTTTACTTTTTTTAAAAATGTATTATTATTATTTTTTTAAGTACAAAGTTTTTCCAGCAAAAAGTTCCTTAACCCTTTCAGTGGATTTGCTTTTTCATATTTTTAATCTTTTTGTGTCTAGTTCTTCGTTAGATAACAGAGAATATTAAGAATGATATAAACCTCGAATTTGGAAAAAGTTAAATTAACACTGATTTTATGGGTAAACGTTTAAAAATATCATCCGGGAAACGTAGTATGTGCCCCTAAACTTTTCTTAACCATCATTTCAAAACATTGCTTGAACATTAGCTTTAAATGTTTATAGCATCCATATATATTATTTCTGTAGCCTGTTTTTGTATTCCTTACGCGAGATCTTCCCCAATTCTTGATCGATTACTTTGATTTACCCCTGATTTCAAAGTTTATCTTGCAAGCTAATAACGAAAAAATAAACCCACAGTCCAAAATTTTTTTTTTTTTTCTGTCAAAAAACAAAATAAAACCTGTTTTAAAGCACTGGATTGAGGTTTTCGGTTAAATTTATAAGTTTAACTTGCACTGTTTTCGGCAGAGCGGAATAGCTCGATTAGCAAAGCGTTCTACTGGTTGCCAGAAGAACGAGTGTTCGGGCCCATCCCGGATTATCCTGTATCGAAAAACTAGACAAATATCATGCATTACATGAGCACTTATAAATAACATAAGGGAGGGAATAAAATTAATGAGATAGGAACGCTCCTTGCTGTTATGAAAACTTGATGCAACCTGTACCACATTTGATTCTTAATTGTAAGTTTTTTTTTTAAAGCTTTGGCTCCGATTAGAAAACTAAAGCATGATGTAAGCGAAAATATAAGTATCAGGTTTAAGATTTCAGACTACAATGGAATATTTTTTGTTCAGTAAAAAAAAAAAAAAAAATCGTATACTGAAATGTAGATCTTCTAATGACAATTTTTGACCCTTTGGACAAGTAAAAAAATTACTTCCCCAAATTGAAATTACGCTTTTCATTTAGTTAACCTATGAATATTCATTAGAATACGAATTAAAATATTGAAATTTCTAACAACTTGATGAGTAAAATATCATTTATTTTCTTCTTTTCGCAAAAAACAAATAGTCACATTTTTACTGCATTCGAAAAGCTGCGCTTAAAAAACGAGCACAGTTCAACTAATTTTGTACTTTAACCGTTCGGTTAAACGATGAACACGTGATGCCATCTAAGCCTGCCATCTAAGGTTCAAGCAGCCTGCGATAACAATTTGTATAAATTTTCAAAATAAGAACACTTATCTTCACTATCGTATCTTATATATAATTTCTGTGGATTATTTTTCTGTCGGTATGCCAGATCTTTCTTATCTCTTTTAGAAATTCCCCTTCATTTTAGAGCTTATCGGGCCGGCTAATGACAAAAAATAGCCCTAGGGTCGAAAAATCAATTTTTTGGAAACGGCCCTTGCTCTTGCATAACATTGATGTAGCCTGTAGTTCTTATTCAGATTTTTTAATGCAAAAGTTTATTACAATTTTCCTCTTTTTGCAGTGTTTTCGGCAATAAAAAAATAACTTGTTTTCTTTTTTTTAAATATAAAATAAAGCTCAAAAGCACTGGGCTCAGTTGTTCGGTTTCATTTATAAGTTTTTTTTTTTTTTTTGGTAGAGCGTTCGGCTATAAATTAGCTGAACTTCGGGGTCCGCCATTATAGCTATTTAGATTAATATTAGGCATTACATATTAATATTACGCATTACATGTATAGTGCAGCTCTGGTTAGTTGAGCTGTGACCTTGACTATCTGATTTAAAGAATTTAGTGAAAAATAAACGTGTTATTGCCTCGGATTTTAGTTGAAATATTTTTGAATAACTACTAAGAAAGTTTCTCAACTCAATTTAGCGCCAATTACCCCTCCCTATTAACCGAAACAGAGGTAAACATTGTCAGAGTCGGAGCTCAACTTCTCAGAGCCTCACAATACTCATAACATACAGCAGATAACACACGTAAGGCAATAACATAAAGGCGACGATAATTCTTTTTGGCGTTTCGACTTATTTATTCTTATGCTACAGTTATTATTCAAATAAATTGACTATTAATCGAAGGGTGTTCTTTCTTTTTTTTAAGCTTTGACTCCGTTCAGATTACTAAGCATAATGTAATCATAAAAAAATGTTAGATTTAAAAATTCAGGCCTCAAGAGAATCCTTTTTGCGCAGAAAACTCTTCATTGTATGCTGAAATGTAGATATTGCTGTTAGCAGTGTTCGACCTTTTGTATAAATAAAAAACTACTATGCCAAATTGAAATTACGAGTCTCACCCAGTAAACCTTTAATTATTCGAATACAATGTAAACTATTGCATTTACTATCAACTTCACACACACACACACACACAAAAGTAAGAAATCCTTTTCTGCTTCTCTGTTTTCGGCGAAAAAAAAAAGCATATTGTCTACGTTCCAAAAATTACACTTAAGAAACGGATTCAGTTCAACTGTTATTGGTTTTCAATTTTAAGTGTTCGATTAAAAGAAAAACATGTGCTGGCATTCAAGTCGTAACTTTTAAAGCAACATGCTATGGGAAATTGTGTCAACTTTCAAAAATAAAAACACTTATTTTCAATCTAATTTCTTATTTCTCTAGAATGTTTGTTTCAATCGTTACGCGAGATCTTCCTAATTCCTTAATCAAATTTCATGTTTTACGACTAATTTTATAGCGTATCAGCTGGCTAATGACAAAAAATAGACGCATGTTTTTTTTTCTTTGCAAAAAGCATTTTTGCTGATTTTATTACACATTGCTTCAATGAATAGCATTCGAAAACGAAGGCGAAGATGCTCGGTTGGTTGGAGTGTCGTGCTGATAATCAGAGTGGTGCCAGTTCAAATCCAAGCCAATACATATCTCTTTTATTATTCTTTTTTATTTCGTTAGAGACTCACATAGGCAGGATTATATTTGCCACAACCCGTTTTTTCACATGCACAATTACTGCTTTATCACGAGTCACTCAGTCACACTTTTAATGATATTTGTGTTCGCATTTAAAATACCCACAAGCAAAAAGTGAGCGATGATTACATTATCCCAACGTTGTATTTAACGAGGTTTTGTAGCTGATGTCTTCAAATTACGTGCCTTCTTTTGTGTGCGTTTACTTTTTCCGTTTCCTTAAATCCGTTTACTTTTTTCGTTTCTTCTTCATAATGAATCTTTATAATTTTTTTTGAAATTTTTAACGAGCGAAAAGTCACATGAAACGATTCGAAGCAGAGTGCGGAATTTCGCACGGGTTAACTAGTAGTAATATATTTAATTACCTATTTCGTAAAGATTCAATATTATAGATTATACATATATTTTTTTTTTCTATAGCTGTTGACGTGAATGAAAACTTTAAAAACGTGGTTGTAAGAAAATCAAGAAAAAAAGAAAAAATCAGTCATGAGCAGTGTATTTGAACTCATTACATTTCTTCTTGTTTTCTCAATAATTCATTAATTTAGAAAAAAATGCTTATTTAGACAAATATTGGAGCTCTCTAAATTTTCCAAAGGCTCCAAGTCGACTTTTTTCTAAAATTAAAGTACGCATCGAAAAATAAATATTTGACGAATCTGAAAAACTCAAGATAAAAATGAGAAAATGTATATTCATCTTTTGTTGTTTACCATCAGTTTACTATAGGAAAAGAACTATTATGATTGCTCTCGTAACACTTTTATGAAATAAAATATCTCAACGCAAGCATTTCTCTTTGTCATGAACACCTTAAAACGCAGGAGATCACACCTATTTTCCGTAACAACATTTACAAATGTATAGAGATACTTTAATGACAAGAATTTTCCTTATAGCTCTTGTAAAATACTCTCAAATAAATGCAAAGTGGGAGTGAAAAGTCCTAAAATGTGAGTAAGGACGATGGCTCTAAAGTTGACACTTATGGCTTGATATCTCATCACACGATCAGGAGAATTTTTGCACATAAAGATCTTGTCCATCAACTTGAAGCTTTTTTATGACCCATCATCAAAAGAAATGTGACGTTTTAAAAGTTTATTCGGAAACAAAAGCTGAAATCGCAGTTTTTTCATTTTTTTTGTCAATAGTTTAGGATATTTTTTGAAGAATAAAACTTACGGTTTTCAAAGTATGACAATAATTTGAAACAATGGATTAAATTTATTAAATCACTGGTATTTGTTATATGACATGCATTACTGTTTTAAAACTGCTACTTTTTGAGTTTACCAAGTTAATTTTTTTTAAATATTTTTGTCACACAAGTTCCTAGCATAAAAAAATAATTTGTATGCTTTAAAAATGTTCCTCAAGAACATAAAACAATAAAATTTAAAACTTTGTATTTTTATTTGTGTCAAAAAAAAAATAAACACACTAAAATGACGCTTGCTTCTGTAATTTTGGTAAAGTTTTCGCCAATAGTTACAGAAAAATTCTTCAATTTCAAAAATACAGGTTTAAAACCAGAATGGTTACCCATGTGAAACATTTGCGTGCTACAGAAGCAGTTCACAAGTCCGTTTTATTAAGTTTTGAATAACAGTAGAAATGTGACGTGTTGTTTTTCTTTCGCTGATAGTAGTAAAATAATCTTTTAAATAATGTCTTACTTATAAACTTTAGTAAAGTATTAAGGAAGTTATGGAGTATTCACAAAAAACTTCTTTGAGAAGTATGCTATTCACTAAAGCAATGCGCATTTTGGCGACAAAGTAAATTGAAATTCAAGCCTCCATTTTGTTAAAATATTTTTAAAAGTTACACTGTGATTTATTATGCCAAAAGTAATGTCTTGTTTCATGATTTTGACAAAAACAGATCTGTAGCTTAAAATCCTGCAGTTAGTTTAGATTAAACAGTGGCAGACAAAGAACCACGTACAAAAATTCATATTTTATAGAATTTTTCGAGAAATAGGAACGATTTCTCTGTAACTTTTGTCACGTGAAAAGTATTCTTTATGGGAAAGTTTTCAATGAAAATTAAATTGCTCATTCATTCAAGGGACCAGCAACAAACTGATGGAACCAAAAATGTTTTTTTACCATCCTTTATCGTAAATAGCTGGGAAGGAGCTGTAAATTTCCGCACTTAATTTACTTACTATGTATCATAATTTTAATGATTTTCGTGAAAGCATCACTTATATTCCCAAAAATATAGCAGGGTTGGCCAGATAGAACTCGATTGGGTTGGGCCCAATGTTTTTTATGAAAAAACCCATTTTAAAAACCCATTATTTAGCCCACTTTTGAGTTTTTTTAAATTTTCTGAGAAGTTTTTAAAAAAATTAATTTAAATACTTTCACAATTTAAACTTCTTTTTTCCTTGTTCTTCACCGCGGACAATAGACATAAAAAATGAAATTTGAACTTTAATAGTATTTCTTAACTCTTAATGGCATTAAAAAATACTTCAGAGATTTTAAATAAATATATTTAACTTTTTTCTTTAATTGGTTAGTAAATAACTCAAATTATCTTGACTTAATTCCTGTCACGTCTGATTTTCTCAATATTTGTAGATTGTGCAGAGAAAACTACTCTAGCTAAAAGGCTTTCAAGTGAATTATTTTCTGCAAACCAACACGTCACAATTCTCGAATAAACAAAGTATATTTTTTAGAAATTAACAGGTTTTACAAACGGTCGGACAGAAAACAGAATAGGATATATAGTATTTTCATTATCTTACGAAAAAAATTAATATTTATAACTCTGTACACAGAAATAGAAAAACAGGCAACATAAAATTCAAAGAAATGTCTTGATTAAGCTCGAATTTGGTAAAAAAGGATTTAAACTACTTGAGGTTCTACTGAGAAATATGTTTTGCTTTTCACTTTGGCCCATAGAGAAAAAGTATAAATGAAAGGTTTTAACTTTTGTTTTTGAACTTTCTAATTTACTGCTAAAAAAGAAAGGTCATGCTTTAATGCAAGTTTCGATATAAAGTCCAATATTCTTTCTTTATGTCTTGTAAATTAGAAAATAAATTTCCAATTTGTTCTTTTCAAAAAAGGTTAAATATCTTAAATATTTCACTTTGTCCGACGCTTTCCTATATTGTTTTTATAGCCATATACTTGAGCACTTGCTAAAATAGCTCAACTAAACTGTAATGATGTAGTTAGTGTTTAGTGAACGAGAGTTCCTCAGGTCGCAAGGTGATCCGAACGGTAGCTCCCGGCGATTGGTGAGCGACAGCAAGCAGAAGGCAGTAGCTCCTTCTAACATTATAAAACTAAATTCGTGTTACTTATTTTGTGGTTAAGCATTTCTAGGCCTTAATTTAGCTATTTTTACTGTTAAATATTTGTTTTAAACAACAAAAAGACTAAATAACTATCAATGCGAAAGTTGAGAAATTTCTGTTTTTCATCCTCTTTTTACTTCCTTTTACGAAAAAGGAAGTATTGTATTCGCAAAAAGAATTTCGCTCAAAAATCGACCTAAATTTCCATTTTATTCACCCCCGAATGAATATTGAGTTTTTTTTTTTCGACTTGACCACACGTGGATAAGTGCCTAAGAACGTATAGACACGCGAAATATCCATAATGATGATTCCCGAGTTAATTACAGCGAATTTTCTCGTAACGTCTGTATGTACGTATGTATGTATGTGCGTATGTACGTCGCATAACTCAAGAACGGTAAGTCCTAGAAAGTTGAAATTTGGTACGTAGACTTCTAGTGGGGTCTAGTTGTGCACCCTCCCTTTTGGCTGCATTCGGGTATTCCTAAAGGGGTCTTTTACCCCTTTTTGTGTGGAAATCATTGTTAATTTCGATGTAAACTCAAGTGGTGTTATAATTTGGCGGACATTTGGCAATATATCGCCAGTCTTTTGGTCGCCAAGTTTTGTCGTCAACTTAGCGACAAATTTAGCGACTTTTTTTTTAAAAATCTGTTTCAATTTGGCCACTGTTGTGATATTTAGAGAATAAACTATTGAATCACATTAAAATTGCCAGTAATGGGGAAATGACATTAAATTGGAGTAAAAGGAAGTCATGTGATACACATATCAGCTCGTTTTAATGTAATTTTCACCAGTTACTTGCTTACGCAAAAGGAATAGATTTTGAAACATCTGTACAAGTACATTTGGAAAATTTATTATATACAAAATAATGTGACGCGGAATGACGCGGGGTTTTATTGTAACCGTGAACAAAATTATATTATTATATATAAAGCAGAATTTTTATGCAGGATGTTTCTCCACCCGATACTGCAAGCGTGAAATATCCCTTTCTCGCGTTGTTCGGTGGTAATCGCATGCTGGTCCTTTTTGTCATGCTCACCAGATCTCACTCAGTGTAGCTATTGGTTATGGGGATACCTGAAATCAACACTACCGCGATCGATCGACATCAATAGGGTTGACTAAAGATAACAGCCAACGCCAATGTTTCAACGTAACATTTTTCATCAAGGTTACAATAAAACCATATGTTATTTCATGCATGTGTGTCAATTTTTACCTATTTACATAAATTATTCCATAATATTATTAATTGTTTAAATGTATACTCATTTTTGATCACCCGGTATATATACCGGGATTATATAAATAACCTGAACTCATTTTCAAGAACTTGAAATTCTGTGAGAGTGTTCTTTCTATCCCACTTTCACACTTCTAAGAGCTTTTTCATGAGATTAAGGAGTTTTCAGAATTTCTATTGCTGCATAGAATTCCTTTCAGTTCGACAAAAATTATTAAGCGTTTTTTGATGAATACTTCCCTTTCCCATATCGATGGAGAATGTTCATTTTCATTCACAACTCGTAAAGATCGCATTTTTCGGTTAAGAAAATTTATTGAATGTCTTATTTATGGTTGTAGTAATTTTTGCAGGCATGTTTTTAAAAATGTGTTGAATATCTCTTAGATGTGCTAGTATCTTTCAGATGGTTTTTCATTTTTTTTTTTAAACTGATGCTTTAAAAAAAAATGAGAATTTTCTTTTAGCAAGTGAACAGCTTTTACAGCTGAAAATTGCTTTTACAAACCATCCTTTGGGGATTTAAGGTTCACGATTTCTGAATATTGTTTGCAGTTTTTTTAATGATTTGGAGCAAATCAACTCTAACAAAATTCATGTTTAAGTATTTCAGAAAAAATCCAAAAAAAAAAAAACTTAAAAAAAAACCATGAGGTTTTTTTTTACCAATTGTTATGTTTACGTTCCTTGCATTTTCCTATATATTTCTATGTAATTTACTTGCTTATTTAAACATTTATTACATCATTAACAATTTTTTAATTCCCAAATCCTGGAAATTGGCCGCCTGTAATTATAAGCAGTCTTTTTAATAGCTGCCTTCACTTCATCATCTCTGGCGAAGTGCTTGAAACCAAAAATCTTTTTTAGATAGTGGAGCAAGTAGTTCGGCGGCAAGTCGGGACAGGAAGGTGGGTAGTAGGGTGGGCCGAAATAAGCCGAAAAATTTTTTTTTTCGAAATCAATTTTTGGATAGCGCGCAAAAGTTGCGTAGTGAGCTAGTTAGCTCTCACAAAAAATTTCTTGGATATTAAAAAATATCTAGCCGGCGCTATTTGACACTGAAAAACCGAAAAAAAAGAGAAAAATGAATTTTTGTCGAAATTTTTTTTAAAAACTAAATTCCAAATATTTTGCTGGAATGCACCGAAAATGTTATATAATGAGGCAGTTCGATCCCATAAAATGTTTCATTGATTTTAATGAGCATTTAACCGCTCCTTTCCGACATCGAAAATTAGAGAAAAATGAAAAAATATTGAATTTCTTTAAAAAAACCAATGTGAAAATTATTTTTCAAAATTAAATCATAGACTAATTAATTAAATAGCGCCATTAATCATAGTAATTATTATCACGCAATAGTATCATACATTTTCGAGAACTACATATGTAGATAATAAAATTTTAAAAAAGAAATCTTCAAATTTGATTTATAATACCTCATGCATAAGGAATATTATTTTTTGGAATAATATTGTCCCTTGTTATCAAAGATGGAAGTTCTTTCCTAGCTTGAAGTTTAGCACGAATGAATCCATCTCGTGCAGTTTCACCACGAACTTTTATTGCAGCTTCGGGTATTAGTTTCACACAACGTTTCACAGCTTGCGTGTGACAGGGAAATTTCTCGAAAGTAAACTCTGTAGAATGTTCTTTGCACATTTCTTTCCATTGTTGGTCTTTTAGATGCATTGTAAGAGGTGGCCCTGTTACAACACAGTTTGCCCAATCAACTAAATCAACATAATGAACGACTTCAAAATTGAGTTTATGACGCTCAAGAATGGTACACCATCCGAGCTCTTCGTCTTCTTATTTCCAGAGTTCAGAATGCGCCTAACAGCTAATTCCCGAATGTATTTTCTTGAGTCAAACAACATTGTCAACAGTAGCTGTTCAGAATGAGCGAAATATGCATTACTTGACCGAGAACTTTGAAAATTATCTCCTTAACGTTGTCTGGAAACTGCTTTGCAAGAGAAATCATTTTCCAAAAATGTTGGGCGCGGTACTGGCAGTTCGGTCTCATTTTCATTTCAAACCACATTGGAGCATAAACTAAAATTACATACTTTACAAGCATTGTAAGGTTTTCTGATGGAATTGGAGTGCCTATATAGAAGCGTAACAAACGGTTTGTAGTTGTCAGCCATCGCGCATGACTGACTGAGTTTGCCTGGGCTACTGTCAGCCACGCTTGAAGGACAACTACCATCTTTTACGGCAAGACAGATTCTATACAAATATTGTTGTTCAGTACTTAAATTTTTTTATATCTTCCATATCCAAAACCAGAAGATTGCAGTCAATTTTATCAAATTTGACCACCGGATTTTTTTCACAATCTCTAAGAAGTTGTTCGATAGCTCCAGAATATGAATGTGGCCACTTAGTGCAACCGTCCAATTCCAGTATAAGAAGCCTCAGTGGCAACTCATTGTGGACATTGGACAATAGAGAGGACCCCTTTAATTGCTTAATTCCCAGCTGTGGAGGAGTAGAAATACAGCATTTCTTGTCGGGGGGTTTTGTCTCTTAAGTGGGTCATTAAGTCGAGAGGAAGAAATGGCTTGAGAAAAAGAATACTTGCGTTCAATTCATTAATCAGTTTAAAGAACTTCAGAGGATTCACATTTTTTTAATACTCAAGGGCTCTATTTGTCAAATATATATAAAATAGTTATAAAATAATCTTAGGAATAATAAAAGTAGTTGAGCGCCGTTTATAATCCAGGAGAAACAATTGGAACCGAAGATTAAAAAATTAGCATCTTATGTAACTATTTTTTATTTGAGTGTGTGCATTTTTTAAAATTGGCGTACAAATGTCGCATAAAATTGATTGAATTTTCACTGTTTTTCTCTAAGTAACGTATTGCGTAACATTTCAGTACTTACTTATTTCAAAACTACTTTTAATTTTTTTTTTTTTCATTTTTCCAATGTTTCAGTCTTAAAGGAGCGTAGCTAAATATTCTACGAAATGTATAAAACTCTTTGAGGATTTCAACGATACTTCTAATGTTTGCTGAAAATAGCGTCAAACTTTTATTTTTGACCCCCCCCCCCTTTTTTTTTGAAAAAAGTGCATTTTTGCCCTTTTTTTCAGTTTTTCGAGGTCAAATAGCGTCGGCTAAATATTAAACAAATTTAGCGAAATTTTTTATGGGTAATAACGGGCCCATATAGCAACTTTTCCGCATTATCCAAAAACAGATTTCCAAAAAAAGTTTTTTCGGCCCACCCTAGTGGGTAGTCCATATGTTCCCTTTCAAAATATTTGATCGAAATTTTTGCTCTTCTTTCGCAGTATGGGATCTGACTTTGTCACGCAAAAATAAAACTCCAGAGGTAAAGGGCCTTATCCGCCGATGAATTTCTGCGACTGAAAAGTTTCTTGCTGACAGAAACTGAATCACTGACCTTACTTCACAGTTAGCGGGGCAATCAAATGTCTTAAACATTATGAACTGAAACTAATCAGCTCAAAGCAGCAGTAAAAATGATAATAGCAGCGTTTTATGAGCAAGGTAAGCCGGGAGTCGGTACGCATGAGAGTTTTAATATTCGCTCGAAATTTAAGCAGTTGTGGAGAATCGTACCATACGTTTGAAATAACGCTCGTACATATTGCTCCTGTTACTCAGGTTGCAAGGTTGCCAATAATATTGCAAATTTTATTCAAAATTGAAACACTTTTTCTTTTCCATATTTAACTACAATACTTTAATGTACCCTCGTATCTTAGCGTCCAAAAAATTATTACGTCTACACGTTAAGAGAAAATTAAAAACCTGTTTCCTTGTCTTTGAGAAATTTCATTAATGTCTTGCTTTTCCATGATTTGAGTGTTAATGTCCTCACACGCGGCCTTATCTTTCAAAAAACATCTTAAAATGAGCAAGACAAGAGCTACGAAAAGTTTGATAATATGAAGCTAAATATTCTTATGCAGAAAGAGTGAACATGCAATTTATGTGCCTAATTAAAATTGAGGTTATTGCGAACAGTGTATTAACTCAATTTAGCGCCAATTACCCCTCCCTATTTTCCAAAACAGAGGTAAACATTGTCAGAGTCGGAGTTTAACTTCTCAGAGCCTCACAATACCTGGCAGCAAATTGATGTAAGCGAAAAAAATAAACTTTGGAGATAAGTAGCAGAAATAGTAGAAAAAGCTCTTAACTGTTTTAGGGTAAAATGTTGTAATAGTAGACTTGATTGTTGCTGTTGTACATCATGACTTCGATAAAGGTTTCAAAGAATGACCTACCTACTGTTTGAACTTATAACGCGTTTTACTAAAAAAATTAAAAATCCACTTGCATCCCTCTGCTTTTCTCCCTACCCTCATATCCAAATAAAAACAAAGTTGCATCAATTCATTTTCAATTTGGTTCATAAAGGGGCATAGAAATAGAACCATTATTTAATATTTGTACCAATAAAGCTTCTTTGATTATATATGAGACAGCTTCGTATTGTTTTAGGAGTATACGTTAACTTCTAAGGTAATAAAAGTATTGGATAGTTGAAGGGAGAAAATCCAAAACGTTGAAATTAAAAATATTTACTGACTTTTGTTCTGGATAACACATTTAAAATTTTTTAATTAAGAATATTTTAATTTAGCTTTAAGAAATCAACTATTTCAATTCAACTTTTATCAGTATATTTCAAATGTATGTATTATATGAGTTTTACGTGTTATGCCGTTTTATATACAAAAGAAAAATCTGCAAATTTTTCGCTAGAATAAAATTTGAAAAATACCCCTAACTAGATGATTTACACCATACTACTTTGTAGTTTTTAATACTGAGGTGTGTTATAAATTATAGCAAAGGTCAAAGTGGCGCATGGCAACTGATGAATACACATTACCTAAGTTAAGACTGCTGCTTGTGGTTAAAAAGAGACACTTTTTATGAGTTTCTCGATAATCAATAAACGTTAACATACCTAAGCAAATGTTGCAAGTGTCTATATCGAATCAATTTAAGCGGTTCTTCTTACACCCTTGAGAAAAATTTATTATGCTCAAAACGCTAAAGGAGCATTTTTTTACTAGGTTATTGCACTATGTGAAGCAATCATTTGCAACTCATTTCCAAATTAAAAAGCGAAGACTTAACGTAATAGCAGTACAAACTATTATGACGAAGCCGTAATGAAATCGCTTTACCGATAAAGAAAAATACTAGTTCCTTGCAATGCGCTTTTCCAAAATGCCTAACTTTTTACTGCCTTTTACAAAAAAGGAAGGATTGTATTCGCGAAAAAATTTTCACTTAAAAATCGACCTTAATTTCCATTTTACTCACCCCCGAATGTATGTTGAGTTTTTTTCTCGACTCGACCACACGTGGATAAGTGCCTAAGAACGTATAGACACGCAAAATATTCAATTTGAAGATTCCCGAGTTAATTACAACGAGTTTTCTCGTGACGTCTGTATGTACGTATGTATGTATGCGAGTATGTGCGGATGTTCGTATGTGCGGATGTTGGTATGTGCGTATGAGCATATGTGCGTATGTATGTCGCATAACTCAATAACGGTATGTCCTAGAAAGTTGAAATTTGGTACGTAGACTCCTAGTGGAGTCCAGTTTTGCACCTCCCCTTTTGGTGGCATTCGGTTGTTTCTAAAGGGGTATTTTGGCCCTTTTTGGTGGGAAATCATTGTTAATCTCGATATAAACTCAAGTGGTGTTATCATTTGGCGGACACGCGGCGATATATCGCCTGTCTTTTGATCGCCAAGTTTCGTCGCCCCGACGAATTTGGCGATTTTTTTTTAAAACCCGATTTCAGTTTAGCCACTGTTGGTGATATTTAGAGAGTAAACTATTGAATCACATTAAAATTGCCAGTAATGGGGAAATGACATTAAATTGGAGTAAAAAGAAGTCATGTGATGCACACATCAGCTCGTTTTATGCAGTATTTTCACCAGTGATTGAGTTCTAAAGAAAAATCTACTAATGAGCTTATTACTAACGTACTACATAAGGAATAAAAAAGCTAAGAACTATTTAGGTACAATTAAATATTGTTTCTGTTTTTAGTAATTTTACAGCTCAAGAAGGTATACAATTTTTCAAAATGTATTTGAAATTTTCCAATTTAATAGTTTTGGAGACATTGGTAGTTATACACTTGGGATCATTGTTCTACATGGAACTTTGATAGAATGGGATTTTGGCAAATCCAACAGCTCGTTAAAGAACATTTATACAAAAAAAAAATTAAGTTATGACAAAGAATAGTCGACAAAAGTTTAAAAATAAGACTTAACTGTTAGAATGAAAATAAATCACTTTGTAGGGTAACATTAACTTTTAATTTGAAAAGAAGTGATCATACTCCATTTCATTCTGTCTAAATGAAGGATTATCGCAGTAGTTTTTAAAAGTCATTTTTCTACATATGCAGTGGCTCCCAAAAGTGTTCGTACACCTACGACTTTTAATGAAATGTGACCTTATCCATTATTTAGAATTAATATTTCGGAACAGGTATTTCATTATAAGATCTATGATCAATTTTCAACAGAACTACATGATTTTTTTTTTAAATATTAAAACTTAATTTTTTAAAAATCAAAAACTAAAAAGTGCCGGAAATTTTGTCTCACAAAAGTCTTTGCACACTTAAAAAAATTTCTATATATTATTGAATAATCTGGCTTTTATTAATTATTTAGTAGAATATCATATAGTATCAACAACACCTTTTAAAACGTTTGGGAATAGATTTCATTCTTTTTCTTTCTTTTTTTGCCTAATTTCTGAGCAAGTGTTCAACCACACTTCAAGTCATACTGTTTCTAGCTCTATTTTCGTTCCAAAGCCGTATTTTCGTAATCTAGCCTCTAGCTATCTCTAAATATATTACATTGAGTTCAAATCTGGAGATTGAAGAGGTATTTTCTAAACTTTATGACAATTTTTGAGACACTAGACGCAAACGTTGAAAACCATGGTGCTTCTTCTCGTTATCTTGATAAAAAACAAAGTTGTTTCCGATTACCAAATTTTGGGCAAATAGTTTAAAAATGTTTTTAAAAATATTTTAATTAACAGCATGATTCATTATTTCATCAAAAAATTCCAAACTACCAAATCCTGATACTGATATGCACCCTCACACAAGAACACCTTCACCGTCCTGATTAACTGGTCCCACTAAGTTCTTAAGATTAGATTCCTAATTTTTCTTTCTATTTACAATTATACAACAATTTAACCAAAAATGATGAATTTATTTTCGAGTGTAAGTAAGACCACAAGAGTTCCAAAACGCTTTTAACTTATTTATCATTGGTTTTGCGACGAAAAGTGTAAGCTTTCTGCTTTTCGCACGGCCAAGAAAATTTCTGCGGGAAGAGGTCCCATGTAATCCAGCTAATCAGAGAATTTGGCGAACAATTTTAGGTGAAAATTATTTGTACGAGTTTTCATTTAACTGTGCAGAAACTTTTACAGCACTCAAATGTGTATTTTTCATAATTTTTTTAACTGTAAATCTCCGATCACACTTTGTCAACTTTGTCGGTTGACCTTTTCTAACCTTGTTTTCGGTCCGATTCTTTTCTTTTAAGCATTTTATCAAGCTCTTTACTACAGAATGGAATAAATTAACTAGTTTAGAGACATTTCAAACCAATTTACCGCTACACTGTTATAACCAGGGGTTCCAGACGAGTGAATATATTCCTCCTAAGGTGAAAGCAAGGTGCCCAAGGGTGCCATGTTGGCTAGGAAGTAGAGCAGGGGTGCGAAAACAGCAGACAATCGCAGACAGGGGTGCCAAAACAGCAAGCAATTGCAAAATGACTTGCTGGCACATGCGTTTCCGGCATACATTCATCGTTCAACCACTTCAATATGGCGGATGAATGATAGGTTGCATCTATGCGTGGCTTCTATGTCTTTCACATTGAATGAAGTTCACTATTGGATTAAATCTCAACTGTTCTAGGATAATTCTTTAAAATAACAAGTAAGTACAGCTTTTGATCACTTTGTAGCTTTTAGGGCTTTCAAAAATAGTTAAAAGACGTCTACTGCTTTTCAGTTACCGTTAGTCCGTTACGGTACCGTAGTACCGTTAGTTGTTTAGTTTCAGTTTACCGTTACTGTTGTGAAATTTCCATCATTCAAAACGCTACTAAATGAATCTATCATTATTTTCTTGAGTACCCGGTAAGCAACATTTAATCACCAAAATAATAACAGCAATAAGATTATCAATAATCAACAAGTGAGAACCTAAATGAAAATATTTCTTGTGCTTTGTAGATTACTACAGAACAGCAAGCGCAAAAAATAAAAATAAAAAAATCTCTCTCCGTCTAGCTTTTTTTTTTTTTTTTTTGCCTTTTCATTCAAGTGTTTGAATTATTTCCTGTTAGCGGTTAATATTTCGATAGCGTTAGGAATTTTTTTAGGTTTTTTAAACTGTCGAAAAATTTTATTTTATTGTTATTTTGATTGAAATTTTGAACGTTTGAGAAACGATTTTGTTTTTCCGTAACTTTAATATCCCAGAATATTTTTGGCCATTCATGTAAATAATTCATAAGTACCTCAACACTTTACTTTCGGTGTGGTTATTTCTCACAAATGATCATTAATTTAACTATGATTATTGAAATAATTACTCATCTTTAATTGTAAATATATTTGTGACAACTCTTTGATATCAAATAAAGTGGGTAGATATTATTTATTGTTTTATTCATTTTTAATATTACTTTCTTAAAAAAAAAAAAAACCTCATCAGTATGCAGCTTTTTTTTCACTAGTTTTTAACGGCCAGAGAGTTATTATAATTATTATTTATTTTTAAGAAAAGGATAAAAATTTCACAGATCCGCTATGTTTTTAATTTGCTTTTACCGACCCGTGGGTCGAAAGAGGTTGAGAAACACTGAGTTATAGCACGATCAGATGAATTAAAGCAATAAGCACTTCTTAACTATGTTGAAAACTCTGAAATATGATCAAAGGCTGTAATTACAAGTTTTAATCATTTCCAATACTAAACTCATGCAATGTGAAAAGTGTCCAAAATGTAGACTGTCATGAGTCAAAACAAAACTATTAAAAAATAAATAAATACACAACTGTATTCAAAAACGCACACAATACGGGGGAGGGGGGGAGAGGATCTACAGTAAGGGTGCCATTTCTCTCTCCGAAGGTTCATTCTTTTCACACCGTCTGCCTATTTTTTAAAAGGTGCCTGTTTTTCACCCTAGTTAGAGGTGCCATTTCGGCTCCGTATTAGGTGCCGCTGGTGAACAAGCGTTTCACCCCTGAAAGGTGCCGAATGCAACCTGCAGTTTTAACAGTGTACTGTGTGGAAAAAATTCAACTTTCGAATGGTGTTTGTGGTTTTTTTTCGAATATCAGCGATTTTAAAGTAATAAGCAGAGTATTAAGGAATAAATAAACAAAACAGTAAAGCCAAATCACCTTTAAGGGTCAACACAATGTAAAAATTAAAAAAACAACATATGATAATTTTAATCATGAATTTATTCGAAAATATTTGCGTGAACGATGACTTTTGTGGCGTATTATTTCTCTGTCTCTTCATTTTTTGACCCATTTCAAAAAGAAGATTCGTCAATATTTTGACAAAATTACAGGTTTTATTTAAAATGACATAGGAATGATGTGAAAAAAAAATTGGACTTCAGATTCGAATTCAGTTTTGCATTATTTTGGTTTTACTAAAAAATTTAAAAGTGTACGAACACTTTTGGAGCCACTGTATTTAATTCCTAAAAGAAAGATATGGTGAAAAAAAAGTAAAAAGAACCTTTTGAATGATATTTTGAAAGTGCTTAGCAAATGTGCCATTTAAAAAGTAAACAACTTAATTACTACACTATTTTTGTCAAACATTTAAAAATATTTAGTTGTCACTCATTCTACATTGTATTGCGAACAGCAGCAATTTCATTCCGTGTTACTTGTATGTTAAGAAAAATGGGCAAAATTGACAATTAGAAGTTTTTGTATTTAGGGTAAAGAAAATTGTTGGTAGTGTCTAATGAGAATCTCGTAAAGTTCAAGTATTTTACAGATAATTGATAGTGAAACTTATCCATTTAAAATCTTAAAAAATATTTATCTACTCAAAAAAGGCCTAATATTGTGTGTATTATATGTAGTTATACACTTTACTGCACAAAATATTCATACGCTTGCAAGATTTTCCGTCACAACTACGACACTAGGTAGTCATATAGTGTTTGAGTAAACAAATTGAGAATCAAAAATTAGAGAGAAAGAAACGTATTCTAGTGCTCCGCAGCATAGTTGGTGCTCAGCGGAAGAGTAAAATGCATCACATTAGTAGGAAACTAGTCGACCCGTGCGGAACTCCGCATTGTGCTTCAAATCGTTTCATGTGGCATTTCGTTCTTTAAAAATTTCAAAGAAAGAACATTATGAAGAAGAATCGAAAAAAATTAACGAATTAAAATAAACGGAAGAAAGTAAACGCAAAAAAGAAGGCATGTAATTTGAAAACATCAGCAACAAAACCTCGTTAAATCCAACTTCGTGATAATATGATCATCGCTTACCTTTTGGTTGTACGTATTTTCTATGCAAACATAAATATCAACAAAAAAGTGACTGAATGACTCGTGAAAAAGCAGTAATTGTGGATGTGATAAAACGGGTTGGGGCAAATACAGTGCTGCCTATGTGAGCATCTGGCAAAAAAAAAAGAAACATTAAAGAGATATTTACTGGCACGGATTTGAACTGGCGCCATTCTGATTAACAGCACGACACTCCAACAGACCGAGCAGTTGTGCCTTCGTTTTTCGTCGTGAATAAAAAAAAGCAAAAAAAAAAAAAAGCAAAAAAAAAAAAAAAAAAGGACCACGCGTCTATGTTTTGTCATTAGCCAGCATGATACGCTGTAAAATTATTCGTAAAACATGGAGTTTGATTAAGGAATGAGGAAGATCTTGCGTAGCAATTCAACATTCTAGAGAAATAATAAATTAGATTGAAAATAGGTGTTTTTATTTTTAAAAATTGATACAATTTCGCATAGCAGGCTGCTTTAACCTGCTAGGCCGAAGTTCAGCTAGTTTATAGCCGAACGCTCTACCGAAAAGTCCAGTGCTTTTAAGCTTTATTAAATACAAAAAGGGCGTTTCCGAAAAATTGATTTTTCGACCGTAGGGCTATTTTTTGTCAGTAGCCGGCCTGATAAGCTTTAAAATGAAGGGGAATTTCTTCAAGTTATAAGAAAGATCTCGCATACCGATAGAAACATAATCCACAGAAATAACATGTAAGATAAGATATTGCAGAGAAGTGTTTTTATTTAAAAAAATTTATACAATTTGTTATCACAGTCTGCTTGAAACGTTATGGCTTAGCTGGCAGCACGTGTTCATCGTTTAACCAAACGGTTAAAATACAAAACCAGTTGAACTAAGTGCGTTTTTTAAGCGTAGCTTTTCGAATGTAGTATAAATGTGACGATTTGTTTTTTTGCCGAAAAAAGAAAATAAAAGATATTTTACCCATCATGTTTTTAGTAATTTTAATGTTTTACTTCGTACTCTAATTAATATTCATTAGTTTAACTAAATGAAAGCGTAATTTCAATTTGGGGTAGTAATTTTTTTATTTGTCCAAAGGGTCAAAAACTGTCATTAGAAGATCTACATTTCAGTATACATTTTTTTTTCTGAACAAAAAATATTCCATTGTAGTCTGAAATCTTAAACCTGATACTTATATTTTCGCTTACACGATGCTTTAGCTTTCTGACCGGAGCCAAAGCTTTAAAATCAAAAATCAAAATAAAAATCTACACTTAAGAATCGATAATGCTACATTATGCATCAAGTTTTCGTAACAGCAAGGAGCGTATCAATCTCATTTATATTATTTCCTCACTTATATTATTTATTGTTTATATGTTTTCATGAAATGCGTGATATTTTTCTGCAGATAGTCCGGGCTGGGCCCGAACATTCGTTCTTCTGGTTACCATTTGAACGCTCTCCTGATCGAGCTATTCAGCTCTGCCGGTCACAGCGCAAGTTAATCTCATAAATTGAACCGAAAACCTCATTCCGGTGCTTTAAAACAGGATTTTTGACAGAAAAAAAACAATTTTTAGACCTTATGTCTATTTTTTGTCATTATCCTGCACGATAAGATTTAATATGAGATGTAAATCAAAGAAATCGATCAAGAATTGAGGAAGATCTCGCGTAGGAGTAAAAAATAGGCAACAGAAATAATATATAAGATTGGTGAGGGAAGCAGATGTGACTGGCAAACCAATACTTCCACAATGTCCTCCTTATCGAAGAGCTTGGCTCGAGTTTTGAGTTAGTATTTATTTTTTTGTTAACAAACATTGACGCTTGGTTCGCCAAAGCTTGAATATAGAAATCTTCGCTACTTTTGATTGCAACCGGTTTTAAAATGGGCTCGTCCTGGGACGAAAACAAGCAATGTTGAGGTGGTCTGTATTTACGAGTAACCATGAAAATAACTCTACAATTGGTTGCAAGAGAAACCGATACTCGGTTGAGAGGCCGGTGTCCCTGCGCGGTTGATTGAAGTCAAAAATGTAGGAACTAGTTAACGAGTTCGAACTTATTTGCACTCTGCTAAAGTTGTCTCATTCAAGTTTTCCCTACATGAAATGTTCTACAGGGATCTGAAGACGTAGCAGGCCAGTCAAAGACATTGTTGACAAAATCGTGCTGTATGTGGGCAGCAGTCGCCGTCATCCTGTTCAAAAACAGAACCTGGACAGATCCACAGCAAAGACAATGCGACTGGTTGAAAAACGTCCTCAACAAACATGCTGGCAGAAGCATAATATCTCGTAGCACGACTATGGCGAATGGCGTACCTCACATCGCACAGAGGAGTGTTTGGGCCAAAAACCTGACCATAAATTGAAATTGTCAGCTTTACTTATTTGTCGGTCCTGAGTCTCAAAACAGGTGGAAAAACATGACATCATGTGGAAGTTTTCCTTTTTCATTCAGACTAACTACAAAAATTCACCAGCAGTCAGAACTTGGCATTTTCATGATTCGGTTGCCTTTGTTTACGACCATTAAGCATTTTTATCAAACTTTCATTGTCTTGTTTTTCGAGTTAAAAGTTTACATTTCGGTTAAGATGCACACTGTTCAACTTTTATAGAGAAGTATGCACTGTGTTTTTATGAAAAGTGCGGAGAATATTTAAGGTATACAAATTCTTAATTTAATTTTATATGCATTCAGGGGTTAAAAAAAACATTTTCCTGTTTATCTTTATTGCTTTCTTTTTTTTCTTTCTTTTTTTTTAAATCTTTCCCTATTATTTATATTTTTTATCATTTTGACTTTTTCATTTTTTTGCGAATTATTTTTTTTCTTAAAAAAAATATCCTGCCTTTTAAAATGAATTTTGTATCGTGTGCGATAAACAATGACCTGCATTATCTGAATTTGCTCTCATTCTATACTTTACATCACTGTATGTACATGAAACATTGTAATCTTCAGTTTCGGCGGTGCTGAAAATAAAATTCACTTTAAAGGAGAGTGTATCAGTGATGTCGAACTCTATCACAAATATTTGAGTGCACAACCAATTTCTAAAACGCATTCCTTTTTTTTTTTTTGGTATTTCATTTCGAGGTTTCATTTCAAAAATATCAAGGTAGGAGAAACCATTATTGAACTGCCTTCTAAAATATTGACGAGGCAATTAACCATAATTGAGATTCATATGATGGTCTGACACTTGAAAACTCCAATGGCATAATTATTTTTCTAGGGTAGTGTCGCTACAAAAACCTGTTGTTATGCTTCACTTGAAATGGCAATTCTATATTCGTTCTAAGTGTCATATTTTTAGCAGTTAATGTAAAGGTTATCATTTTGAGAAGCTAATGGTCTTTGACACGATGTGCAAAGCTCATTGAATCAGTAAAAATCGATTATATTAGCTTCTTTTCACCATTAAATATGTTTATTACCTTTTCCTCTTTCAGGCTCATTTAGTAAAGTGACTGCAGATTGTAGATAATGTGTAAAAGGTTTGAAAGGAGCTTGACGAGATATAACTGTTGTAAAAATATTGAATTTATTTATTGCGTTTTTTTTTCTTTGAAATAAGATAAATGAAAGTAAATAATTTACGCAACGATATTCCCGAAGAAAAGTTTTTAAAAAATTTCGAACTAACGCTTAAAAAAAGTCTTGTGTTGATATAAATTATTGTTCTAAATAGTTACTTTAAATATTAATTGCCAACTATTTTGAAGTATATTTTATGTTATTTAACTGTTCAAATAGGCACAAATATTAACAACTATTTAACAGGCTGTAATGATCATCACAAATCATAATAGCTGCCAAAGTTTGAGTAGCTAAGTGCACAAAAAAAAAATAAAAAAGTGTAAATCCATCAACAACCGAAGCAATTTTTTTTTCTTTTATAAAACTTGAAAAAAGCTGAAATACTTTCTTTTTTCTTAAATAATAAATCTAGATATGATTTGAAATTTGAAAAACAAAAATCTAAAGAAATATAAATTTATGTGGATTCGCTCCTAACAAATATTATACTGCTGTTGTGAATCCATGTGGTACAGTGAAACCTGTGTAAGTTGACCACTTGCGGTGCAGTACTTTGGTGGTCAACTTAACCAGGTGGTCAACTTATAAAGGGTGGTACTGATTATTATTAATTTTTTTTTATGTCATTTCTTGCATCATGTATTCATTTTTTGACAAATTCACACTTACTCTCTCTATTTAACTCACTTTCATTGTTCAACATTACTTTGAAACAATAATAAAAAATGTTATTCAAATATTTTTGTTTTTTACTAAATTAGACACTGTAGTTTTAAAAATTCCATATGTGTCAGCTAATTTTTTCTTGCTTTCCCCTTTTTCAATTAATTTTAATATTTCATATTTTTTATCAACCTCAAGTTCAACCAACTTTCTTTTGAAGTCATTTTATGCAAAACTTATAACACAAAGAGCAACAAGCTGGACTCTCATAGTTCATAAAGGCTGTTGAAAATGAAAATGTTCTATCTCTTAATCCCTTGCACCAGAAATAAATAACTTTAATCTTAAGCACAATTACAGTGATGCCACAAAATATTGCAAGTGGAAGAAAAGAGTTAGTACTTTTCTACTGACGCCTGTTTTAATTGATCTTGGCGGTGGATTTGCTTTTGTTGGCTGCTGACGTTTGGTTCTCTTGAAGGCGGGACGCTCCTGCGTCCCGTGATATATAAAAAAACGAAGAACGCATCGGTATTATCAATAATGATTTGATGATTATTTGTCTAATCGATTTACTTGAGCACATGAAACAGCCTTAACATGAAGTACTTAGTAGCGTTAATTGAAATTATGTTAAGTAATTTTATGTATGAAGACAGAATTTCATTAGAAATGAATTTGTGTAAAGAGAATTTCCTTCTCATGTAAAAATGTTTTATTAAAAAAAAGTAATTCATGTTTTCAAGCAATTTCATTTCAAGTGTATTAGGTACACTGTTTGTGGTTGAATTGGTTTGAGTTAACATTAGTAAAAAAATATAATCATTTTGCTCATCTGAAAAAATGAATGTCATAGTTTCAAATAATTTGCTGCCATTTTTTAAAACGTGTCAAGTTGTTGAAATACGAAATGTATTGACTTAAAGTATTACTACAGAAATAATTTAAAGCTTAATAACCGTTTGTGTTATATTGTGTCCTTAATTACTTTTTCCTTTACGAACGTTTAAAATAGGTAAACTTATTCTTTTAGTCCATGCGTCTTTCTGTTATAAAACTTTTACACTCAAGTTTTTAACGCAGTATACTGCCAGCTAGTGATTGCAATACCAAATAAAAGTGCAATACCGGAATTTGGTAGTTTTCAAAACGCGATACTGGAATACCGGTATTAAGGCTAAACCAAACCCAGGGGCGCAACAACCCATGAAAGTCAAGGCCTACTGTCTCCCATCTCAGTTTTCCCGACAAAGGGCACTGGGAAGGAAGATTTTCATATTAGGTCGTCAGCCAAACGAAGAACCCCCACGGTTTAGTTCCCTGGCACACTTGGTACCATTTTTGCGACCCACTGAAGAAATGAATGGCCAAGTTGACCATGCCCGATTCAGGAACAGAACTGGGGCCAGCTGCGTGGAAGCAAGAAGCGCTACCACTGAGTCACTGGGCTTCTGGTAACTAGGTTACTGGGTATTAATACGAGCATTAGAATTTTTTCAAAAAAATAAATAAAAATGAAAGCATTTAATTTTGAAACAATAAAACTTCTAATCTAATGTTCATATTTTACAACAGTCATGGTATGCCTATTCTTTGCTACGAGTTGTTATACCCGTAACCCTTTGAAAAAGAGTAATTAATCAGTGAAATTATAACATTTTCCTCTTTTCTTATAAGGTTTGTTTTTGTTACTGTGTTTAATAATACTGTTTCGTTGATACATTGTAGTTAAAACATGTAACCGCAACCAAATTTATGTTCACTATGTTTTGAAGGATAATGTGCTTGTTATTATCTTTTATAAAATAATCAAAAAGGAATTATTCTAACTGACACATTAACATTTCCTATTCCTATTCAGAGTCACAACTGGCTACAACTGTATTTATGTCGAGGACTGCATACTAAGTGCCTTGCCTCCATTATTTTATATACCGATAGATGGCAGCACCATCACCGGATCAAACAGTTAATGAGAATTTAGAACTAGTCCAGGAGCTAATAGCTACCTGGTGCTAGCACCCCCAGAGGTATCGTTTCACTTGGAGGACATTGAGACCACGAGCATATTCAACGTCGCCCAGTCTCCTTTAATGACGACGGTGGGTCTTCGACCATCGAGGTTCGAACTCAGGACCCTCCGGCCCCGAATCCGACACTCTACCGATCGGGCTACCACGGCCCCATATTAACATTTATAACAAGTTTTCGCATACAATGAAAAAAGTTTATATAGCTTCGATTCGTAAAATGAATTCTTTTCATTTATGAGATTGCGCTAAAGCCATGCGCGGGGGGAGGGGTGGGAAGGGGGTGGGGCTCCATTTTCCTGTTCTAAGTAAGAGGTGAGTCGAAACTCTAAAAAAAGATGTAAACTATTTTCCTTAAGATCTCTTTAACTTCATATGAAGTGGATGGAAATTAAAGCTCTGAATTTTAGCCAAAATTATTTCAGTTTGGGAAAAAAAATTTGCCCTCATAACGAATGACAAATATAAAATAATTTTCTGATTAATCACGTCATAAAATAAACAAAATGCAAAGTAGCTAGAAGTGAAGATTAAATTTGTTATGCAATTTTTAGAAAATTTCATACTAAGATCATTATTTTAAAACTATTTTAATGTGCTTTGATCCATTTAAATATAAACTCAAAAATATTTTTAATAAGAAAATTTTAAGTTCGTAGAAGTTTAACAAGCATTTGAAAACTGTTTCATTTTTAGAAATACGTATTGTATTCCACATAGAAAAAAACATATTGATTTTTTCTTATTTCGGAGCATCCTAAAGAACAATTTAGAAACAATGGTAAAAAAGATTACTGCAAAAGCTCATTATACTTTAGTTGTGAACTATAATTAGCCTTAATTACTCGATTGTTTGTTGTTGTGTTTAAAGCATTAATTATCGTTTTTCGCAAAGACTATGTGCTTTCTCTTTGGTATGGTTTACTGTTTCAAAAAACATAATTTTTAAAATTATAAATCTTGTTTTAGGGGTTTAAATGTTTGTCGTTTGATATCACACGTTACAAAATTAACTAAGGAAACAAAGTTTGTTGTTTTGTTTCAAGCTTTATTTGTTCATTTTTTTTTGAACTAAACTAAATTATTCAAAATACTTAAAAGCTTATAGGTTAAAGTACAAAATACCGATTTAAAACCTCATTTTTTGCAAGAAACAAATAATCTTAATTTTAACACTGAATATGTTAATGCTAATTTTATGCTCAATGTATCATTAAATAGCAGCTCAAACAATCTTGGAAGTAATGAGTAAAACGATAAGTTTTTCAACACAAAATTGTAACAGATGCAGTCGGTCTCGTTTTAAGGTTATGCTGAAGGTTTTAAAAGCGAAAAAAAGGTTTTAAAAGCGAAAAAAAGGTTTTAAAAGCAAATGAAATGTTGTAAAAGTGAGAGAATCTGCAAATGTTGCAAAATAAAACTTACTTTATATTTACGTTTGCAGTCGCCGTATGGGATTTTATGGCGACTATACGAGCTATGTGTCTTGCCTCCTTGTATATGGTAATATCAATTTACTAGTCGACCCGTGCGAAACTCCGCATTGTACTTTAAATTGTTTCTTCATGTGGCATTTCGCTCTTTAAAAGTTTCAAAGAAAGAACATTACGAAGAAGAATCGAGAAAAGTTAACGAAATAAAGTAAACGGAAAAAAGTAAACGCAAAAAAGAAAGCATATAATTTAAAAACATCAGCAACAAAACCTCGTTAAATCCAACGTTGTGATAATGTGATCATCGCTCACCTTTTGGTTGTACATATTTTCTATGCAAACATATATATCAAGTGAAAAAGCAGTAATTGGGCACGTGAAAAACGGGTTGTGACAAATACAGCCCTGCCTATGTGAGCATTAAAGCAACGTGTGATAAAAAAAAAAGCAACAAAGCTGTTTGCCAAAAAAAGAAAAAGACCACGCGTCTACGTTTTGTCATTAGCCAGCATGATACGCTGTAAAAATATTCGTAAAACATGGAGTTTAATTAAAGAATGAGGAAGATCTCGCATATCAATTGAAACAAACATTCTAGAGAAATAATAAATTAGATTGAAAATAAGTGTGTTTATTTTTGAAAATTGATACTATTTCGCATAGCAGGCTGCTTTAACCGTTACGGCTTGAATGCCAACACATGTCTTTCTTTTAATCGAACATTAAAAATTCAAAACAAGAACCACTTGAACTGTGTCCATTTTTTAAGTGTAATTTTTCGAACGTAGACAAAATGCACCTCCCCCCCCCCCAAAAAAAAGGAGTAGAAAATGATATTTTACAATTGAAGTTGGCAGTAATTTTAATGTTTTACATCGTATTCGAATTGATAGTTAAAGGTTTACTAGGTGAAACTCGTAATTTCAATTTGAAGTAGTATTTTTTCATTTATACAAAAAGTCGAATGATACAATGAGAAAAATATACATTTCAGCTTCCATAAAAAAAAGAAAAAAATTCTACGCAAAAAGGATTTCCTTGAGAACTGAATTTTTAAATCTAATACTTTTTTTATATGCTTACATTATGCTTAGTGGTCTGAACGGAGTCACAGCTTTAAAAAAAGGAAGAACAACATTCGATTAATAGTCAACTTATCTGAATACTAAGAAGTCTAAACGTCAAGTAGCATTCCCGTCGTATTTATTTTATTTCCTTACGTGTGTTATCTGTTGTATGTTATGAGTACATGTAAAGCGTAATATTAATTTAAATTAGCTATAATGTTGGACAGCCCGGGCAGGCCCGAAGTTCAGCTAGTTTATAGCCGAACGATCTATCGAAAAGTCCAGTGCTTTTAAGCTTTATTAAAAGAAAAAAAAAAAACAGGTTATTTTTTTTTTTGCTAAAAGCGACGCAAAAAATGGATAATGGTATTAAAATTTTGCTTAAAAAAAAATCCGCTTAAGAACTACAGGCTGCATCAAGGTTTTGCAACAGCAAGGGGCGTTCCCGCAAAATTGAGTTTTAGACCGTAAGTCTATTTTTTATCATTAGCCGGCCTGATCAGCTTTAAAATGAGGAGGGAATTTCTTCCAGAAATAAGAAAGATCTCGCATACAGACAAAAAAATAATCCACAGAAATAATATCTAAGGTAAGATATTGAAGAGAAGTTTTTTTATTTTAGAAAATTTATACAATTCGTTATCGCAGTCTGCTTGAACCGTTATGGCTTAGATGGCAACACATGTTCATGATTTAACCGAACGGTTAAAATACAAAACCAGTTGAACTAAGTTCGTTTTTTTTTAAGCGTAGCTTTTCGAATGTAGTATCAATGTAACGATTTGTTTCTTGTCGAAAAAAGAAAAAAAAAAGATATTTTACCCATCAAGTTGTTAGTAATTTTAATGTTTTACTTTGTATTCTAATAAATATTCATAGTTTAACTAAATGAGAGCGTAATTTCAATTTGGGGTAGTAATTTTTTTTTTGTCCAAAGGGTCAGAAACTGTCATTAGAAAAACTACATTTCATTATACGATTTTTTTAAGAACAAAAAATATTCCACTGTAATCTGAAATCTTAAACCTGATACTTATAGTTTCGCTTACATTATGCTTTAGCTTTCTGATCGGAGCCAAACATTTAAAATCAAAAAAAATAAAAATAAAAATCTACAGTTAAGAATCGATAAAGCTACATTATGCATCAAATTTTCGAAACAGCAAGGAGCGTATCAATTTCATTTATATTATATTGTAACGGATCCGGTGAGACTTCCAACTTTCTTGAAAGGACGACACAGTTCTTGATTAAGAATACAGGAAATTTATTTACACTATGTACAGGGAAGATCGTCAACAACTGCTAAATTAATCATCAGCAATTAAGCAAATATCACACAAACCGTAAACTCAACGGTTACACACGTATTTACTTCCGAATACGAAAAACAACACAGCGAAATGCCTCGCAATAAACACAGCTAATACACTCTCAGCACAAATTCTCAATCGAAACTAACTTTTTATCACGCGGGACGCTTTTATAAGCATCGAAAGAAATCTCTCAAATATTCCACAAGATTCCAAACGCTTCTGGAAAATAGTAGACCGTTATCAAATTTTATCAATGAACAAAAAAAGAAATAGGGGGATCGTATACTTTAGCCGAATGTATAGGGGTTGTATATTCATTACGGGAAACTATTTACAGGTTACGTTACTACAATAATTACTATTTACAGAATTTGTAACATTGCCCCCTTCCTAAGGACTGCACGTCCCGGGCAGTACAATCCCCAGAAAGGGTGCCAAACTTGTATCACAAGTTCACAAATACACACATTGAATAATAACCAATATTGCATAGGAAACACAATAATAACAAGAAATATTACTAAACATTAAAACCAAAAAAATTATCTACAACTTTTATGTTATCAACCATGGTTGTTTACGTAATACTCATGAACTATGGCCATAGTATGGGGTTAACCGAGCATAATGTACAACCCTAGGTTTTGCATTAGGTGAGTCCTGGATCCTCACCACGACGTCATTCAGTCGGTTAAGGACTTTGTAGGGTCCATCCCAATGCGACTGCAATTTGGGTGAAAGACCTTTCCGTCGGATGGGATTCCATAACCAAACCAGTAGACCTTGTGTCGTATCGGAACTTCATCTTCTCCGCCGCGATGTTGATTCACTCTCGTGCGAAGTTATGAACATCTTCCAACTGGGCCTGGAGATCCTGGATGTACTCCCCAGGCGATGAAGGCGCATCCGGAGGATGACCGAAGACGAGATCACAAGGTAGTCGAAGCTCTCGTCCGAAGAGCATCTGAGATGGGGCATATTCGGTAGTCTCGTGGACATCACTGCGGTAGGCCAGAAGGAACAAAGGTAGTTTCTTGTCCCAATCCTGTTGATTTCTGGATACCATAAGCGAGAGATTATTCAGAATTGTGCGGTTAAATCTCTCCACCATGCCTTCTGATTGTGGGTGTAGTGGTGTTGTCCTAGTTTTCTCAATTCCGAAAATTTGACATAGGCCCTTAAACACAGCAGAGATGAAATTCCTCCCTTGATCGGAATGAATCTGCAAAGGTGTTCTGTATCTCGAGATCCAATGTTGGACTAGAGTCTCTGCTACGGTGGTAGCTTCTTGATCTGGAATGGGATACGCTTCGGGTCATTTGGTGAAATAGTCGATGGAAACAAGAATGAATTTGTTCCCATCAGCAGTTCTTGGTAGAGGACCCAGGATGTCGATCCCAATTCGTTCGAAAGGAGCTCCAACGTTGTACAGATGTAGCCTCTCTCTGCTTCTTTTCTTCGGTCCTTTACGAGCAGCACAGGCGTCACAAGAATGGCGCCACTTCTCCACATCATCCTTCGCCTTGCTCCAGAAGAAGCGCTCCCGAATTTTATTGAGGGTTTTCAAGACACCAAAACGTACTCCAGTCGCACTACTATGTATTTCTTTCAGGACGTCTGAAATCCTTGATCGGGGAAGTAGTAACTGTCAGTCTGCCACCTAGATGTTTTGCCGTCGTTAGATTCCCATTTTCGGTGTAGCACGCCGTTCCGTAAATGGAGCGAGTTCCATAAAGCCCAATATCTTTTTGTTGCAGGACTGAAGATGGAAGCGTCCTGCCAGTTAGGTCGCCGACTGTCACTCTCCATGAACTCCGAAATTGGTTTTATGTCGGGGTCTTCAAGTTGATCTTTTCGAACTTGGTCATCATTCCATGGATCAGGTTCTGATGATGTTGAAGTCACTGTCACCTGATAGGCAGCAGGGCTAGTCGTTCCATACTGTTTCTCGATTCGTGAACAATAATTGAAGTTCTCAGGACAGGGTCTCCTTGATAAAGCGTCTGCATTACCGTGAGACAACCCTTTCGGTGCTTGATCTCCATGTCATATTCCTGGAGTCGCTGTATCCACCTGGCTATCTGGCCTTCTGGATTCTTAAAGTTCAAAAGCCAAGTTAACGAAGCATGATCTGTCCGAAGCAGAAATTTCGGCCGTAGAGGTAATGATGGAAGTGTTCTACAGCTTTCACTATGGGCCAGTAACTCCTTTCTGGTGACGCAGTAATTTCACTCCGACTTTGATAAGCATTTGCTCCAGTAAGCGATGACATGTTCATTTCCGTCAATTTCTTGGGATAAAACAGCTCCGATGCCCTCGTTGCTCGCATCAGTGTCCAGGATGAAGGATTTTTCAGGCTGAGGATAGGCGAGGATAGGCGTTGATGTTAAAGCCTCCTTCAGTCGTAGAAATGCATCTTCGCATTCTTTGGACCATTCAAACTTTTGCTTGCTCTCAGTCAGCTTATGCAAACGTCGTGCAATAATGGAAAAACCCTTTACAAACTTCCTGTAGTACGTGCAGAGCCCCAGGAAACTTCGCAGCTGATGGATGTTTTCGGGACGACTCCAACTCTTGACCGCAGATACCTTTTCTGGATCGGTTTGTACACCTTCAGAAGAGATGATGTGACCACGGTAGTTCACTTCCCGGCGGAACAAATTACATTTGGACGGGCTTAACTTCAGATTGGCTTCCTTAAGCTTTTGCAGCACCTTCCTAATATTTGCCAGATGTTCTTCGAAACTGCGTCCCACGATGATGATATCGTCTAAGTAGACCAGACTGGATTCGTAGGAAAGTCCTCTTAACACTGTCTCCATAAGACGCTCGAACGTAGCTGGTGCATTGCAGAGGCCGAAGGGTATCACTTTAAATTGCCATAATCCTTGTCCAGTTGTAAACGCTGTCTTCTCTCGGTCATCAGGGTGTATCTCAACCTGCCAGTAGCCGCTCTTCAAGTCCAGGGTCGAAAACCACTTGTGTCCGGAAAGAGTGTCCAAGGTGTCGTCTATCCGTGGAAGAGGGTAACTGTCTTTCTTGGTGATTTCATTCAGCCGTCGGTAATCGACACAAAATCTGGTGGAGCCATCTTTCTTTCGGACCAAGACGATGGGAGAGGCCCAAGGACTGGATGAGGGTTCGATTACATCATTCTCCTTCATCTCTTTCAGGAGGGTCTCAACCTCTTCCTTCTTGGCGAACGGTAGTCGTCTTGGATACTGTTTAATAGGGGGGTGTTCTCCAGTGTAGATCCTATGCTGCGTTAAATTCGTACTGCCAACATCCTCCGATGTAGATGAAAACAGATGCTTGAAGTCATCCACCAATTGTTCCGCAGCAGTTCTTTGATCTTTCGATAAGGATGCACTCCCAATTAACTTCTATGTCAAGGACTCAGAAGACACAGTCTCAGGGGAATTGATTCTTCTAATGATGCAGTTTACTGGAGTACAAGTTGCTAACACTTCACCTTTCCGTATATTCCTTGGCCTTTCACTCATGTTGGCGACTCTCACAGGGATAACATCCTTAGAAAGGTCCACAAGCGTAGATGCTACCAGCACTTCTTTTAGGTTATTGCTTAGGTTAGGGTATTCAATGAGTCCAAATCGAAAATTATTGCTTTCTTCAATGGAGTCAGGTATTAACCGTTTAACCGTCGAACTATTGACGGAAGATCAAATTTGAGTAATTTTTTGAAATTATGTCTATTTATGTCTAGTAAATACAGAAATAAAATAAAATTTCCAGAAAAAATTTTTTACTTTGTTTTTCAGTGTGTTCCATTTTTGGAACATTGGCGCTTTGCATGAAGTTTGTTTTCTTTTTTTTTTCTGAGAATTTTTTTAAACTAAGAGGTTTTGAATGCGGTTTTTATCTTAGCATTCTTTATTACGGAAAAAATAGTATTTTAAATTGCATTTATGTACATACCAGAATTCAGAAAATCCAATACAGAAATATCTAATGCCCATGATATGAAAGGAAGCATTGCTGTTGAAGTCGTTTGTAGCAATGGAAACATTTCTTAGTCGTATTTTTTTTTTTTTTTTGCACACCGCACAACGTCCTTGGGATACAGATACAATATAATGTCCGTCAGACATTCTTGATTGTTTATGTAAATGACAACGAGGCCCTGGATGACTTTCCACTCGTACTTTTCTTCTTAGAAGGTGAGTTGTTATTTCTCTTCGGAACTCTAAATGCTTCATCTTGACTTCGTGTAACTCACAATGAAGTAACCAACTAGCTACATATGAAATATTCAGAGCATTACTAAAAAGATTCCACCACCATTTTTTACTCCTCAAATGAGGTCTGTATTTCCCTAAAAGTTTATCCAAGACATCCACACCCCCCATTCCTTCATTGTATCTCTTGATAAGATGAGGTTGTGGCACATCTATCTTGCATTTCTGCTCATTTGAGTAACGTTTTACAGATGCAAGTGGCTCATGTGTATAACAATTAGATGCTACTGTAACCACTGCATTATCATTCCAGCTGCACATGTACACTGATCCATCAGACTGATAGTCAAAATTTCCTCGATCTTGTTTAGAAAGGGCTTTTTTGGATTTCAGTGGACAATGGCCAGTTCGGTTTTCACGAATTGTTCCTGTTGCTCGTACACCTTTTTTTGATAGCTGAGAAATTAAATTTCATTCTTTTTCTTCTTTTATTTCCTGATAATTCTAACTTTTTCTTTTTTTCCGTTTTCATTCACTTTTTACTTTTATTATCTAATGATTTCAGACTTTGTTCTTCCTCCGTTTTTTTTTTTTGTTAAATTTTCACGAGAGTTAGCGGAAAAAATGTCCACCTGTCCACATACATCAATTGGTGTAATAGGTTGTAACTCGTCTTCTAGAATGTCTTCTTTCTCAGTGATATTGCCTGGTTCATCAGGGGTAATTGGCATATATCTACTTCTGATAAATCCGAATCTGACAATGTCTCTAAAAAAGCCACATCTTGTTCTACAGTAAGAAATCTTGCAGACATTTTTTAACATTTATGAACAGTTGGTATACGTCAAACAGAATTTCGTTTCGCTCGAAAACAAAGCTAGCGAATTATTGAACTGCATTTTAAATATGAAGAATAAAACGCTCACTAATATTATTTTTTATTATTACGTCACAATGCAGCTGTCTGAGCAGGTGTGGATTCGGAGCCATATAGTCCGTCAAACAGTAGACTGTTATTATTTTCTTTGCTAACGAAACGTCATATCCTTTCAAAATATAAACTTACTTGGTTTTGCCAACAACTACATCAGAGTACATTCAAAATGAGAAGAAAAAAGAAACATATATAACGAAAATTGAAATTTCCCCTTTGAAGTCGAACGATTTACTTCTTGGAAATTTGACTCCCTAAAAGCGCCAATGTTCCAAAATTGGAACATGCTATTTTGAAGGGGTACACCTTTTGGAAATATCATTGTACATTTCTACAAGCATTTTAAAATCATACATTGAAGTATTTTTCACAACTATAATAAATATCGGTACAGATGGGATATACCCCCCCCCCATTTGGCGACATTCGATTTTTTTGCACAAAATTAAAATATTTTTCTCGCCAATGAGGCGATAATTTTTTATGCATGGCATCCCTGGCCAAACTAACCTGTGTTTAGCAACCCGAAGGCAATCTTACAGATCTGTTCAAACTTGTTTACTTGGGTTGTTTGGGTTTCACGCAGGAGAGATACGTGGTGTTGTTTCGTGCAATATACCTTACAGGAATGCTTATTTTGTGTTAGTTTAAATTCAGTAGTTGTGTTTTGAAGTAAAAACATTAGAAAATGCCAGTTTCTTCAAACTTGAAGGTTAATTAAAAGTTAACTCCAACGTGGTGTGTATCTGTAACGTGCCATTGTCATATGATGTATTGTTTTAGACTGAGTGTGAATATTTATACCATATAAAAAGGTAAGTTCTTTATTTTAGAATCCAAAAAAAAACCTCTCACTTCCAAAATTCTTTCTTTTTACAAATCCTTGAGGGGTTCTTGTAGTTTTTAACTTTATTTTTACTGTATGTAAATTAATTTTACAGAAATAGTACGGTTATTTTGTTCTAAAAGTTAATTCTTATCGATGCCACGAATTATTTAGACATTCTATTGACGTGCCTCCTTTAGGTACTGAATTTTATGTTAACAATTGAAAGTTCTTTCGGTTGTACTCTTAAAAATGCTGAATTTTATTAATAAATCTGCACAATAATGGTGCATATTTCACACTTAAAACTGTGTCATTATAGTACACTGAACGGAAGGAGCCACCCTTGGGTGTCTCCATGAAAATATACATAACTGTGACCATACTCCGACTGTAATGTATATTAACAGTCGGAGGGATAACGGACCGAGCGGAGCGAGGAGAAATGATGAAAAAAAAAATTAATGCATTAATTTCGACTTGTAATTAATACAATAATTTATTTCATTGTCTTTTAATATATTTACAAAAAACCCCGGCCCTGTACATTTTTGAAGGATATATTCGTGATGTTTTTTGTTGTGCTTTTATGTTGTTTTTATATATATTGTGTTCTGAAGTGCTTTGATCATGTTTTTTTATCTGATTTTTTCCTGTTGGCGCTAAAAAAGCATCGCTAAGAACGATGTATGACATATGTCGTCATACATCGTTTTCTTGGCGACGCTTTCTTGGCGCCAACAGGAAAAAGTCGCCAAGGGTGGTGTATATCACATCAGTTCCTAAATCTCATCACATTTTCTGAAAAAGCCAATTTTTGGTAAATTTTATAAGAAAAAGTTACAAAAAGCTAAAAAAAAAAGCATCTTTGAAAAATCGCAATAAATAATTGAAAATATATATACAATCAAGCAGGAAATCAAAAAATACTTTGAAATAAGACTAAACTGTGTTAAAAAAACTTGTTTATTTTAACGTTATTTCTTGGGAAATTTTTCAGTTAAATATGATGTTCCATTTTTGGAACATTGGCGGGTAAACGGTTTGATGAGCGGATTTTACATCATTTTCAGCGTTGAAGATGGCTATGTCTTCTCTCCTCGAGTGCAGTTCATTAGTCTTGAAGTCCAGGGTGAAGTCATATTTCTTTAAAAAGTCCAACCCGAGAATGAAGGGGTCCGTGATATCAGTGACGAATGCCGTAAAATGGTAGGTGGCATTCCCAAACACTATTTCCAAGTCCACTTTACCTTCAATCTCGATTTTGTCACCTGTCACAGTCTGAAGACATACGCGTGGCGATGTCCACAACAGTTTCAATCCAAATTCACGAGCCACATCTGTCCTAATGATTGTCACATTGGCTCCAGTGTCGACAATCAGTCTGCAGGGATTCCCATTTACATGTGCGTAAATGAAAAGTCCATTACTCTGCCGCTATTAGAAGAGGAAATCTGCAGAGCTCTGGTGGTGGTGATTTCCTTCCCTCGCGTAGCTTGGCGAGCCGGACAACTCCTTCGCAGGTGCCCTTCACTACCGCATTTCAAGCACTTCTGCTCTTGTTTCTTTTGGGATGTTATGCTGTTCAGATGTCTTGCCAAGTCACCGAGTTGTCTCTCAAGTTCATCGAGGTGGGACGACCTGCAATCAATCTCATCAACTTCCTGAGTTCGGATTAGATGGCGATAAACACGGATTGCTTCTTGGGCGGCCTCGTATCTCATCGCATATATCAAAGCGGATTTCAGGTCGTTTATATTCGCCCTCCGGAGCGCCTTCTGGATCTCAGGATTCCGAACTCTGTCGATGAAGTAGTTGAGTGCCAGGTTGTCTCGAACATCCGCAGGACAATCGCAAAAAACAAGATGAGACAGTCTCTCGACGTCCGCCGCAAACTCTTGCGGGGTTTCCCCGGTTTTCTGGAAACGGGACTTCAACTGGAGTCGGCTGAAATCTTTCTGGCACTTCTCACCGAAGCGAAGCTCCCACGCAGATGTGAGGGCGGCGAAATCCAGGCGCTGGCTGTCCGGAAGGGTCTGAAGAATGTCCGCTGCGTCACCTCTCAGGGATGCTGCGAGATGGCAAGCCTTGGTAGCAGAGTCCCATCCGTTCGCTTCCGCCACTATCATGAATTGAGTTTTGTAAACCTGCCACGAAGTTTTCCCATCAAATGTGGCAAGTTCAATGGACGGTCGAGCAACCGATGTGGGAGCACCAAACTGTACAGTAGGGTGGGTCGAAAAAAACTTTTTTTTTTAATTCGAAACGCTTTAGTGCGGAAAAGTTGCCAATTGCGATAAGAATTAAAAGCACACCAAATAGAACAAAATCGGATAACATCTTCCGGTCGCGCAACGAACTTGAATGTCATAAAAAATTGTTAAAATCGATCTATTTTGTAATTTTTTTTCTATCATTTAAATATTTAATAAAAAGCAAGCTTTAGTTTTCCATGTTTGGTTTAAGGTTTAAATAACTCAAATAAAATATAATTTAACCAATTATCAAATATTATCCGCTCGCACAACGTCTTAGAATAAGACAAAAATTCACCATATTCACTGTGTCAATTCAAAATTCAATGTGTGTGCAACTCTTCGCCCATTTTGCTGAAACAAAATGACCCAGAACTCACCACGTGGAGGTGGTTGCACTTCGAGTTCCACCCACACCCAACCCAACCAACCATCCAATAATTGAGTGTGGTATTTCTATATTTAACATTTAAACATTAACATTAAAGGCTGATTTTTTGGAGAAAATAGGCATAACTGATCTAGATTTTAGAGTTGCACGGATAAATCCATCTCTAGCTTCAAGCCCACATACTTTCTTCGAGGCTTCTGTAACAAGTTTGACGCATCTCTCAACAGCCTGGGTGTGACAGGGGAACTTTTGTATTTCTCTGATGGGCGTAGAATCAGAATTAATTAATGACTTAATGTCATCTTCATTAAGGTCACGTAGAATTGGAGGGGAATACAGCACACAAGAATTCCAATGAATAATTTCGGTGTAATCGGTTGCTTGGAAGTTAATAGTCGGTGGTACAAAATTTCTGACAATCTTCTTCTTCAGAACATTTTGTCTTGCTTTTAAAAGTCTTCTGTAACCCAGCTCGCGAATATGTTTTCTTTCATCCACTAGCATTGCTAACAGAAGATTTTCTGGATGTGCGAAAAATGCGTTTCGTTGTATGACTGGATCAACAACTTGCAGTAACTCTTTGGATAAATATCTTGATGTTTGAATCGCTTGGAAGACGTGTTTTGGTCCGTTAGTAAAATACTTGCTTTTTTTAACGGCGAACCACACAGGCATATATGATTTCAAGATGAAGCAAACTATTTCTTTTAAGTTTTCTGATGGCTCTGCAGAACTTATATACAACCTAAGGATTCTGTTGGCCACAGTTAGCCATCTGGAGTGGGACAACGGACCAGGAGTCCGATTTGCTAAATCTTCCGGACATTTTCCCTCGGTGATTGCATTTGCAATTTCTAACAAATACTGTTGGTCTTTACTTAAACTCTTTTTGTCTATATCAGGAATCAAACAGTCTATGGGTTCATAAAGGGCAATCGGAAGTTTTTCACAGCAAGTGAGTTGCTGTCCTATTTGTCCACTAAAAGATTTAGGTCCTGATGTTTGACCGTCAATATGTTGAAAAATGTGGCGAAAAGGAAGCTCATTAAAATGCAGAAGGCATATGCTCCATTGAACTGGACGTCCTATGAAGTTTTCTAGGCGAGAGATGACGCCAGTCTTCCAACCAGTATTGGTTACAGTGCCATCACAGCCTATTACTTCGAGCTTTTCTAATGGCATTGAAAGCTCAGACAAACAGCGAATAATGCTTTGCATTATATCATTCGATGAACTTGAGGAAGGAGATATATGTCCTATATAAGTTGATCCTGGTTCCATGATAAGAGAATAATGTTCTTCTTTCAGCTCTCTACGAAATTGCTTCGCATTCAACTTTTCAAGAACCAAAGTATCATCTTTTCGTCCGTCAAAGAAAAGACCCCAACTTTCTTCAGGAGGTATAAATTCACTTTGTAAATCTGTTCTAATGCGACTTTTGTCTCTTCTTATTTTACACTTATCAACCACAAATGAAGAGTCAGTTTTAGTTATCATCCCGACGTCTTGAAGAACACTGGATGCTATGGCTGCTGTAGCTCGATCAGAAACTCCAAACCGATCGCTATTTAGTGCTGTTGCGCTGAGTTTAACTCTCATCTGCGATTTTGGCTTTGTAGTAGATGTACTTGGTAGTATGTATTCATCATCTGCACATGAGTCCTCACTGGAACTGTGTTTTTGCTCTTCAATTGTAGAATATTCGCCTATGTTAGAAATTTTATCTCCACTCACTACTCGTTTAAAATCGCGGGCGTTCCTCTCAGCCCTGATATTCAGTTGCTTTGTAACCTTCTTATCAATAGGTCCGATCATTCCGATATTGTAATGCCTTTGAAGATACATGAACTTCAACTCAAGAACAGGAATTTTCTTAGATTTCTCACAGGAGCATTGGATTGAAATTGCACATTGACATGCATCCGGTGTTTTTTTGCATGTACAGTTCACTGTCATTGTGCATTTACATGCAGAGACATCAAAAAGTGACTGAGCTTTCAATTTAAAATCTTCTAGTCTGGATTTAAATGCAGGCTTGTCTTTGTCACGCTTGTAAGACTTCAATAAGTTGGTATAGGAGTCGTGATACGCATTGATCATCTTTACAATTCGACAGTCAGATAATGCAGGAATCGATGCTTTATCATACAAACATTTCACGTGTCCCGCAACAGTAGAGGCTACTTTGGCGAAACTTACGCATTTGTTTTTTGTCACAAGTGATAAAATGTATCTCTCTTCAAAGCAGCACTTAAGAACACATTCGTATGTCGGCAGCTTATTTTGATTGAGACTTCGAGGACACCGAGGCTTTTGATTGAGACTTCGAGGTCATTAAATTTATTTTCCATCACAGTCTTTACCGAAATAAGGTCGTTTTTAATTTCTTCTTGGTTAGACGTTAAGCCCTCTTTCAGCACCTTTAAATCGCTTTTTAACTGGTCTTGATTTGCAAACATACTTGAAATCAGATCACTTTTTAATTGTTCTTGATTAGCCGCCATATCATTTTTTAATTGTTCTTGATTAGCCGCCATATCACCCTTCTCAGAGTTGATTGCGTCAAGAAGTTGTTTTAATTGTTCATCCATTGCGCGAGTAATCACCATAAAAATAAAGTTCAAATTCAAAAAGTTTTTATGAAAAAATGTCCAAAGTCACACTTACTCCAAGAATGTCCTGAAGTAGCCCCACGTTGGGCGCCAATTGTAACGGATCCGGTGAGACTTCCAACTTTCTTGAAAGGACGACACAGTTCTTGATTAAGAATACAGGAAATTTATTTACACTATGTACAGGGAAGATCGTCAACAACTGCTAAATTAATCATCAGCAATTAAGCAAATATCACACAAACCGTAAACTCAACGGTTACACACGTATTTACTTCCAAATACGAAAAGCAACACAGCGAAATGCCTCGCAATAAACAGAGCTAATACACTCTCAGCACAAATTCTCAATCGAAACTAACTTTTTATCACGCGGCACGCTTTTATAAACATCGAAAGAAATCTCTCAAATATTCCACAAAATTCCAAACGCTTCTAGAAAATAGTAGACCGTTATCAAATTTTATCAATAAACAAAAAAAGAAATAGGGGGATCGTATACTTTAGCCGAATGTATAGGGGTTGTATATTCATTACGGGAAACTATTTACAGGTTACGTTACTACAATAATTACTATTTACAGACTTTGTAACAATATTATTTCCTCACTTGTATTATTTATTGTTTTTATGTTTTCATGTAATGCGTGATATGTGTCTAATTTTTTGATGCAGATCGACTGGGTCGGGCCGGAACACTCGTTCTGCTGGTTACCATTCGAACACTCTGCCGATCGAGCTATTCAGCTCTTTCGGTCACAGGGCAAGTTAAACTTATAAATTTAACCAAAAACCTCATTCGGTGCTTTAAAACAGGTTTTTTTGGCTGAAAAAAAAAACAATTTTTAGACCTTGGGTCTATTTTTAGTCATTAGCCTGCATGATAAGCTTTAAAAGGAGATGTAAATGAAAGAAATAGATCAAGAATTACGGAAGATTTCGCGTAGGAACAAAAAATAGGCTACAGAAATAATATATAAGGATTGATGCAGATTACATCCATAAAAGAATTTACAGCACGAAGTGAAAGAACATCCGGAATAAGGGTCAGAGAACTCCCCCCCCCTTTGCCATTTTCAGGTGTATAAAGCAAACGTTCTGGAATGATATAGTTTATTTTATGGTTAAATGCATCATAGAACTTTAGTAATTGCTCTGGTTCTTCCTAAAGTCAGGTCACAGTGGTATGAATATTTTGAGCGAAGTTTTCTTTTGTCGTAATTAAGGATACTTTTTGGAAAACCGTGCCACACTTAGAAATCAATCATTAATCAAGTTAAATTTTGAGGGGAAAGCGGAGTACGTGAAAATGTGATTTTGTGACGGGGGGGGGGTAACAAAAAGTGTGATGTCGCATGTTTTTTTTAAGAATGTGTTCACTGAAAAATAGCGTGAAATGTGGCAAGGGGAGGGGAATTGGGAAGGTTGAAGTGAGATACTTTATGACAAAAGAGGAGGGGATCTAAAATGATGACAAAAAACGTGTGGCGTCATTTATGGACAGCCCCTTACGAAAAGAAAGCAAATAATGTAACTCTTATGTCCAATTTCTAGTTGACTGAAAGACGGCTTAAATGGGTCCTATGCATTGGACATTACGTAATGCATAGGGCTGATATCCTTCCTCTAAAAAACTCACGCTATGTTCTTCAACGTCAGAAAATCAATGACCACTCTCCCCTCCATGCGGTAACACATGGATGTTAATCGTATGACTTTTCTGTACAAGTCATGGAATTGGAGATTTCTTAAAAAAGAAAATATATCGATAATGCAGTTAAAATTATAGAGAAAACTAGCTGCTTTATTAGTTTTTTGATGGAATAAAGGGACAACACTTAGATACTATGATGCAATTCAAACAACTGTCCAGGATCTTCTAGTTCAGGAGCAATTATTTTCTTCCCCTTCAAGAAAAAGATTTTAAGTATTTCTTAAACTATGATTTTTGTTCAGGACAAGAACTTTTTCCACAGCTAAATGAATCTACTTTCCTGCACGCCATTACTCATAGTTGTTTTAGTCGCCAACGTTACGTTAAAAAAAAAAAAAGTCCTTGTTAGAAATTAGGCTTATTATACGCCTCATATTGATGTTTTTTTAAAAGAACGATTTCAAATTCTAAGACATTTTTTTTTAATTTCATACAAAGGTATGTGAAAAATATGTAGTAAAGACTAACATTAAACAAATTCTTCAGGGTAAAATTTTAAAAACCCATTAGGAAATGATAAATGAAATAATGTGATAACGAGTACCATCAATACTTTACATAGGCACCTACCTTTGAGGAAAAAATTATTTTAAATGCATTATATTTTTTAAGACTCTCTGATTGTTGATAAAAAACATTTCAATTATAAAAACGTTTCACGTTTTATTACACTAAAAAATGTATTCATTTTATTAATAGATTCCGATTAATAAATAACATTAACATAAAAAAAATATATTAAAAAAAAATACTTTGTACCTAAATAATTTAATTCAGAAGTACGTTTTTTTGCAGATATTTCTATTCATGGAAAAAAAAAGCGCTTTCAATTCACAGAATCAATTAATCGTCTCTTATACTTTCCTCAATTACGGAAAACTACATTTCCGATTTTGGTTCGATTAGAAACAATTTTGAAACTAAAAATTAAAACTATTCGTAGAAAATCTGCAATTGTCTGTGTGTATGTGTGTGTGGGTGTTATTATTATTTTTATTTTTTGTTGGAGGGGAAGTGGGGGCATAAAATTGTCTTAGGTATCATTATTTTTTTTTAAATTAAAAAACTTGAACTTATCTCGTATATTGTTAATTTTTTTAACTGTTAAAAAAGTAATTAATTGATTAATCCCTTTACAGTGTAATTAGAATTTGTTTTTGCACATGTCGTAAGTCTAGAGTTCTTTTTAATCCAGTCTATTCGAGGCAAATCCACATTTTCGATCGCCATTTACGCGTCCTAAAATATCCCCCGTCGGTGCGTCAGTGAACTTTGTTTGAACTGCTAAAAAACGTTCATATTATAAACAACTGAACATGGGAATGAAACGTGTCCATTTAGATATCTTTTGAGCAAAAATGTTGAATTTGAGTTGACTTCTTCTCTCAAAAGTTATTTACTGAAACGAATTGGCTCGCGAACCAACTTCAACGCCTACTTCGAACTGTTAATGATTTTAAATGTATTTTTGAATTTACTTTTTGATGCATTTGTTTATATTTATTATATTTTGAGTTATTTTTATTTTATGTATATTTTAATTAAATATTAAGGTTTTTAAATTATGTTTTTGTACTTCGTAAAATTTTTATTTAATTGGATAATTTTATTAATGGGTTATTCTAACAGAAATGGTCATTTTCATCTCTCTGCATTAATTTACGAGTGTTTTATGATTCATACATATTTTTAGGGTTTAAATGCTTTTCAGGACAGAGTTTAACGAGATCACGAAAAGTAAAATTTCTTTATTTTATTTTAAATGTTTTTAATTTAGTCTAAAGTACCTACATGTCATTCCCTCACTTTCCCCCACTGTTACTCGTAGTAAAAAAATATTCCTAAGCAAACAAACAATAAGCTCACATAATTGTAGTTTTTATTTCAAAATATTGAAGAATTTAAGTAAAGAAACATCTAAAATTAAATTTTCATTAAAAATTAGTTCACGTAATTATTTTTAAGTCTGTCCCCAGTGGTTAGTGTCGTTCCCTCGCAACAGTCAATTTCCTCCCCAGAATCACAACGAAATAATTTTGTTTTAACTAGTTAGCAGCATATTTGTGTCTTTAATGTGTCGGAAGTTTTTACTTCGAATCTACATGAGGACTAATTTATCAAAAAGGAACATATCTATTTTCCAAAAATGTTCAGAAAGTGTGAAAAACGAATTAGGGTAAGAGCAAAATAGTTTCAACTTTTCTGGGTACGGAATTGAGCACAAAAGCACAGCAAATCATGGGCCAGAGTAAGAAGAAATGTTTGTGTAAAAAAATATGGAGATATAGACATCTTAATTTTGGATATGCGCCCTTTTGAACGAAAACTTGAATGTTGAAAATTCCAATTTCACCAAAACTCTAATATTTCACCTTCTTATATTCTCTTATCGAAGTACATGAACCTAAACGTAGTGGATTAAAATTTTGGACGTGTGTTCGTTTGGATCTATAAGTCTTCTTACTACAGATTCTTTCGGGATCTGTCCCCTTTTGTTCAAAATAAAACGTGCAGAGGACGGATTTGTTACCTTTTGATCAAAAAACCACACTTTACCCTTAAATAAAATAGGATTTTCCAAGGTTGGACTTCTTGAGAGTAGCTGATTTGATAAAGATCATCTGAAAGATTTAGAAAATGTCATAAAATGAATTTTTCTAAAAAGTGGATATGTTCCCTATTGATAAATTACTCTTCACATGATGCATAAAACCAGAAAGTGGTTTTTACATCCGTCATTCCCTCAGATCTATTTTTGTAGAAAAATACAGTAAAATAATTTAATGAAATCTGAATAATAAAAAGTTACTTCTTTGTTATATTTGTTCGCGAATAAACTCAAATATAAGCTAGGCATAACTACTAGAATCTTAATATTTATGATATCGTCATTCCCTTACTAGTGAGGGAATGACGCTCAAATGAAGTTTAATGCTATTAAAAAAATTTGTTTTTTGTTTTATAGGACCAATATTTTTTTTTCATAAAGCCCTTACATGCATCTATATCTATAAAAGTTTCCATCTGATCCCCCCACCACTTTAATTTTTCTGAATTTAAAATAAGCTCAAAATGATTGTTATCAGAATGTCTGTATTATTATTTAACATTTTTATTATTGTATTTTTTTCTGTTACGGGAAGGTATGTTTAAAAATGAGTTTCTGTTTTATTCTTAGGAAATAATAATAAAAAAAGGTACATTATTCAAATGCTGAAAAACGAAATTAATCAGGCAGCTAATTTATAAGCATTAAAACTGTCATCAACACTTTCGCATTTAATCTAAAATCGGTAAGTTTATATATTTAGACAAGTGGTGAAAGAAAAGTATTCATTATTTAGTTTCGCATAGTTTTGATTTTAAATAAACGGTGATTGTTATGTTTTAATATAGTGAAATGCTTAAGGGGAAAAAAAAGCAGCAACACTTTTTTAAAGCTCGTCACAGCATTTAATTTATTTATATAGCTACTTAACATAAATGCAATTTTTTGGACACTTCTTTTTTTGCAAGTCAATAATATTTCAGTTGTTGTAATATCTAATAGGCTGCATTCAAATTCAACTCTACTAAACAGTTTGCTTCAAATTTCTTTCTTCATTTTTCTTTTAACGCGCTTTTATTTTATTATTCATTCTGAGAAAAAGAAAAAAAATACTGTAGAACATAAACTTTTAACTCTCTTTAAACCTAAACTAATTGCAAAGCATTTCCATTTTTATTGGAATCAGGCTCCAGCGAACATAAATGCATGCTCTTATCGGTAAACTAGCATTAAAATATACAAGACTCCAGAAATCTCTCGTAAACTTTTGGCTTTTTACTTTTTTCTACCCATATATTATGCCCTAAATATTTTGTTGTGATTTGATCGCATGCATAGACTGTTAGCCTGAATGCGATCAATACCAGTTGCTATGACCCCTGGCATTAGCTGAAAAAGATCTGATGACATATTTTTGTCTGTCAGCTCAATTCTCTCCGTAGACATGGCCTTAAAACTTACAATCAGTAGAATATTTTCTTTTATTTTCTTTTGGGTCAATTAGGAGCTCAATTGTATCTCTCCCAGCAAAATAACTTCAGTAGAAAATACATAAGTTCTTTTTTCTTTAAGTTTCACGCTATCTGTCAATGCTTTTCGCTTCGTTGGAAAGTTTTGACGATAAATGTTCATTAGAAATGACAGTTTTGTTATCAATTCACAAAATGTTTTATTGCACTAAGCTGAACTATTTTGTAGAAAACGATATTGATGGTACGTGAAAAGAATTTCTTACATAGGATCCTTAAGTTATGGTCAGGATCAAAGTACATAGAAGGCTTACAACTTTTGCTGAGGAAACCTTTTTTCTGAGTGAACGTTTTTACTGAGAAGGACTATTGAATTTTCATGAGTATTATTTCTATTTGCAAGGTTACATAAGTTATTAAGCAGCATAGTAAGTGCTATAAAATACAATAATTTCAGTATTTTTCATTTAGCATGAAAATTAAACATTTTGGGAGAGCATTCTTAATGTATGTGTGGTTTATTGCAGAAGTGGTGTATCTCCTTATAAATTATTTTACTATAACTTATTGAATAAAGAATCTGGCAAATTTTTCCTTCGGAAAAAATGCAAGTGTTCAGCTGCTATTAGTCATTCGATATTTAATTTTCGAAAATTGCTTTGCTTCGCTTTTACGCTAAAAGATATAACTAAGTGTGATACCATTTACGTAACTATAAGAGTTTTAAAACTACAGAGATAGATCGCTTTAACAATGAACGACACATATTGTGAGGAAAATGGGGTGGGGGGAGTGGGTATGAGATAAAGATCAAAACATAAAAAAAGTTATCTAAAGCACGGTTTTTTGAAAAAAAATTTATTTTTATTGAAATACTTGATATTGTTCCTGTGTGTAGTACATAGCTCATGGTGGTCCATTTCAAAAACTTGAAATGAAGTAATAGTTATTTATTTACAATTTGAATTTGTTCTCGCAAAACCTCGCCTATAATTTTTCATGATTGGTGCATGGTGGCGTACAAAAGATAGAATCAATAGAACCCACCATTAAAATTTCATATTTAGAAGAAAAGTTTTCGAACTTCAACTAAACACTTTTAAATACACGACAAAGGCAAACCAGTAAACATTACGCCGTAAATGTTTTGTCCCCGTTTTTGTATTTGAGAATAAACCGAGTAAAAAGTAGTATTGCGTAATAACTTGATTTTCTTTATTACTGCTTCTGTCATTTCCTTTTTTTAAATATCTTTTCGAGGTTACAACACTATACTGCCGTGCTAAGCACAGATATGTTATCTGCACATTTTATCAAAATTGAGTTATTGTCACCAGGTGATCGTTAGTAATTTAATTTACCTAAATGTCAAGTTTTTTGGCGATTTGTGAACGCGAAATATTAAGAAAAGCTTTAAGAAAAAAGTCGTAACTGCACAGTTTGTGTAGTTTGCTAAGGCAATTTGAACGTAAGTGACAAATACTAAGCCTTTAAAGTGGTATCTGCGGAGTTACCACTTTTTTCCTTAGTATTTTTTGTAGATACGACTTTTATACCTTAGTAAAGCAGCATATTTAATAATGTAGCAGTTTATTGTAACACAGAATATTAAAATTAGTTTACCGTTGAATAGTTGATACATGTTGATAATAAAAACTAATACAACTTTGCATAATTGTTAAAGTAAATATTCAGCTTTTTCTATTTAAATGTTTATTTAAAATGCAATTCTAAAAATGAAATGCATGTAAAATATTCATATCTAATTCTTTCAGGCAAACAAACCGCATTTCATTCTACGGCCAGTAATATTTTTATTTAAGTATCGTCTGCTGTCAAAATTATCTTCATGCTCAGTAAAAATGAATCTAGAAAATAAAACAACATAAAAAACACATTCTTTGAATATAAAAAACAGAAAATTGTTATGGATTACAGTGTCCAGAGTTTTGAAAATGGTATCTTTCAGAAGGCAGATTCTGTTAGATTTGTATTAACAAAATAAAGCGAAACAGCTAAGCCCAAAGAAAGCAGATGGTTTTAGTATTATTTAATGATACTTTGAGCACGTTTTACTAAGCTATTTTTGTCGTATCTGTGCAGATACCCCTAAAAATGCCTAGTAATTGTCATTAACGGTGAAAATAGCTTAGTATATGAAACGGTTTTGAAAAGAAAATTTGTCGTAACTACATTTATTAATTTTAAATTAAGATTTTTACAAAAGTACTCTCTCACGGTTTTTAGATAAGTTATTTACGAAACAACTACATTTAAGCATTTATTTAAGTCATAAATCAAAGACACGAGTTGTAAAACTTTAATCGTCAATTTCTCATTTTGAGCTCTACTGTAGATACCACATCTGTGCTTAGCACGGCAATATAGTCATCCAGTGAGTGAATTATATTTCTTTCTTCAAGTTAATTTACTTACTTGGTCATTCTTGGTGTGTTGTTCACTTCTCCTTTATGCGTTGATGAAGGGCTCGTTCTGGTTGTCTTGAAACGAGTGTTCACATTTATTCATGTTTTCGCATTTCACTAGGTATATTTAAGTACAAAATGTCAACTTCCTACGAATTATAGGGAACTATGTAAATTAAACTAAACGGGATGCTGTTTAGTTAATAATCGTGATTAGTAATGTATATGTAATAGACTTACACACACATTTTTTGGTATCAGGCGAATTTACCTCGTCATTATCTTTATCATTTTAATCTTCAGTTCAAATTGCCAGACAGCGTATAACAGGTTGACACTCGTGCAAATTATGATACGTGAATGGTGTAATTCGAGACGTATCTGGAGGAGCATTTTATGCCTTTTCTTTGAGATTATTTAGCATTCATCATTTGAAATATTTTGGGCAAATTTGCCATTTAGTTAAAACTATTTTACATCCCTGATATAATCTTTAGCACTAATTTAAAAATCAAAAGATACTAAAGCTGAAATTTGAAATCACTTTCTTGAATGACTTAGAAACGCATGTGCTAATTTTACTAATTTTTCACTAGATCCCTTTCAGAATTGACGCTGCATGCAAATACAAATTTCATGTTTTTTTTTCTCTAAAACCTTGGTACTGTGTATATTGCAGCTTTTAAAATAGGTACGAGTCTGTTTGTAACTGATTAGCTGTTGCTTTTCAATTGATACAATATCCCATTTTGAAAATAGATTCCACTTGCACCTTTTATGCACTAAGTCCTCCATATTTCCCATTACGGAACTTGCTCAGATCTGCGTAAGCTTTACTACTTGAAATTAGGTGTTTATGTTTTTTCCCTTGTATTTGTAGTTTGCTTTATTGTAACAAAATTGATAAAATTTTAAAATTTGTGTGTCTCTGGAGCGGTAACAGTCTAAATATATCTCACATAAAACAACACTAAAATACATTAATAATAATTAAAAATGTCTCTAACAGTCCAGAACTCACGCCGAGATCTAAATACTTATAAAACGAAGAAAAGTATACGTAGTATTCTACACCACAAAGGGGAAGCTGTTGTTCTCTCTAACGTATTCTTATAATCTTCCTTTGCTGGTCGAGGTGTTTCGCAAATATTAGTCTTTGTCTAATTGTCACGGGGGACGATTTGCTAGTTAGAGTATTCGAAGTTTAAGGATTTTTCTCATCGTCCGAGTTCTGGAAGATTCATTTTTTAGAAACTTTAAATGTTTTTTTTTTTCAACAAGCGAGTGGCACGTAATGTGGAAAACTTGCTTTTATCATCAATAATTAAATCGGGTATATACCTGAATGGACTGAACCAAATGAATAAACTAAATACATATTATATTTGTTGAATTTGAGAAAAATTGATTGTGTCAGAAAAAATCTCATCCGAGATTTCTCATGTTAATCCTTTGAAAGCGAATTTTGGAAAGTTCATCAAATACAACTGCGAAATCTTGACAAAATCATTGCCATCAAACGGAATAAATGCCACTCAATAGAATCACACGAGGCTTTTGAGTATTTACTTCCATTTGCTCAAAAGCATTGAAAAAATAGTTGCAATATTGCCACTGGAAAATAAATTTTAATAGTCACGTGCACATATTTCGTAGTGTGATCATATACACATATTATTAGACCATGAAATAGAACCACCTGGACTCTTCTGCTCAGAGTACTAAACCACAAATCCGCGAACGCATTTGGATTCTTAGCAATTTTTTCATCCGTTTCCTGCTGCGAACAATTATTTTCAAATATGACCGTTATTTAAAACAGATTATGGGTAGCTTAGTGATTCTACGATAGCCTCGAAATTTGCATGAAGTTCAAAAGTTTTGAATATTCATCAAATTTTGAACACCTTTTGTCTCTATCCATTCAATCTCAAAATCTCATTATCATGAACCGTTCGCTTTCTTTTTGACTTTTACTTTTAATTTAAATATTGAGTAAAGTTCCATAATCTACTGAAATTAGTTTTCTTACAAATATTTTTATTTAAAAGATGATCTGTTTTCTTGTTTTCCATCGAGTTGTATGTTCTTCTACTACGTAAAATGAAATGTTTCACCGAATTTTTCTATAAAATCAGAAGGTAATCTAACTGGCGGGAGACTAAAGTCTCCACCCCCCCCCCCCTAACGACAAAGATTTTGCAATTTTTGTCGGTCAATGGTTGTGTACTTTAAAAAATAAGACTCCATGAAAAATAATTTACGACAACGAATGAAAAAAACTTCTCTTCACTTCAGAAAAGTTGCTGACTCATTTGCGTTGTATTAGTTGTATAATTCCAGTGAAAGGCACTTGTTGATAAAGCATATTAAACAGTAGTTTGTAGCGTGGTCTTAATTACGTCATAATACTGATTCGTTGCGGAAAGTTTTTTCTTATTAACTGCATGGGGGAGGAATATTTCTTATATTTCTTGCCTACATTCCAAACTTCATTCTTTGCTGTTAACCTCATTACTTCAGAAAATCCAAATTAAAATGTAATACCATAATCATAATAAACTACAACGATTTGCCCTTTATCACTAAAAATAACTATTATATTTTTGTTCCCAGGAGTTAACATGCAATCCGCAATGCTGACCGAGTAATTATGGGAGCCGTTATATGCACCTCAGAGAAAGCTGCGACCTCTTCTACAGAAAACACAACCTCGAGAAACTCTGGAAAATCCCTCAGACGCAGGTTGACGAAGGATTCTGTGTACGATTCTTCGGATTTTGTTGAGTGCTCTTCCTTAATTAACTCTAATGAGAAGGGGAAAATAAAAGCAAAAAGCAATGCTGAACTTCCTCCAAGTTTACCAAAAACTACTGAGAAAGAAGAGGTAATTGTTTACTTGTTACTCTGTAAATTTACAGCAAGGATTGCTTTTATATATGAAATGAAAAATGTAGCTGTTTGGATTTCGCAATAAATTGTTAGTTTTTAACATTCAAATAAAACATTCACAAAAAAAAAAAAAAAAAAAGCGGGTGTGGAAAGGGGAGGGGTCTATCTGGATCATTGATGTCTCACCCTCATGAGTTTGTGTTACCGCGTGTGTGTCGTTCAATGTATAATCCATATTCTCCTAAATTTTCATTTTTAAAATGCGTATTGGTTAAATGGCATCACATTTAGTTATACATTTTAGTATAATAAAAGCGAAGGAAAGCACTTTTCCAAAGATTAATATCTAATGACTAATAGTAGCGAAATACTTTTTTTTTTCAGAAGGAAAAATTTCCAAAGGACTTGATATAATAAAGTATAGTAAAATCATTAACAAGGAGATAGGACACTTTTACGATGAACCACACATATTTCGCATAAATGAGCGAAACACATATGGTTATGAAAACATATCTGACTATTTATGCGTACAAACATATATAAGAAAAAACTTAACGAAAATTGCGAAGAAAGCACAACAACGACAGATGACGTATGGATTGTTATTATTACTGTATCGTAAGCGAAGAATTATGAAAATTGCGTAAGTAAAATACGTAAAGCATAAATAAATAAAATGCTTATGTAATTAAAATTAAACGAACTTGCGTTTGGTGTTCAAATGGTTTTTCATTTGGAAAAGAAAACATAAATAATAACAAAAGAATGGTATTGTATTTTATAATGTTTTAAATCGATTTAATACAAAGACATCGATACAATTAATGGGTTTTAAAGCTCTATCTTGAGTACTTTTTTGCAGAGTAAAAAAACATCGAATTTGTTGTAAATGGGGAACTTATGACCAAATTTTACGCTCAACCAACTTGCATGATAGATTAAAGAAATGTTTAAGATCAGAGGAGATATCAAAGAAAGGGAAAGGACATGCTAACAAAATATTGAGGCAGAAAATAACATCTTCTGGCAAAACAAAAGCATAAGTTAAATGTTACATCATCTTAGTACAAGAGTTTATAATCTAAATACTGCTTTTAATCCATTTATCTTTGAAACTTACAGATTTTTAAATAAATTGCAGCTTATTAGTGGATCCTACCCAACTCAGACTAAGTCAGCTCCTTCTCGCGAAAGAAACGCCATTCCTGGAAAGTATTTGCCATCTGCTGGTTTCTTCAAGAATACGTGGAGTCGGAAACATAAGACTTATACTTCTAACAGCACCCAGTGCATTCGTAAAATGAGTTGCGACAGTCACTGCTGTCCAAAAATCGAACCGATTTGTAAGGAAATTGATAAACCTCCAGTTACCTCTCGTGAAACAGACACGCAGACCGATGCCGACACGACTCTAGAGAGCAAATGTTCATCAACAGCAACCTGTCTCGAGCATTTGACAACATTTTTAGCTTTTGACGGCAAGTGTGGGCTGTGTGATTTTGTGCATTCTGGAGAACACCATAGATGGAACAGTTTGGAAGACGATGCTTCTGCTGTGAAAGAGGTTTCCAAGAGTATTGGAAAATGGCTGCATTCAATGCCAAAATTTATGGACAAAATTGTGCTGCAGAAATCTGAACCGTGTCAGAAAGTTAGAATCATATTAAGGAAAGATAAACATGGTGTTCAAGAAATTCTAGTGACTGATGGTTGTTTATCGTACCAAATACAAGGTAAGAGTATTTTTCTCTAGAATTTTTCATGCTCTGGCTTATTTATAAATTACTGCAAAATTCGTGTACTCAACGCGTTAATAGTCAAATGTTTGCTACTAAACTGTAAGACAAATATATTGAAGCCTAAACATTTAATTTATTTCTACGTTTTAATAGAAATTTAGAATTTAAAGGACCCATCAAAGTGTTTGCGGGTTTTAGCAGTTTAATAAGTATATAAGCATTTTAAATACACTTTCCACTTGTCGGTAAAATCTCTTATCGTAGCTTTATTTTACAAGTTGTTGTTATTTTTTGCTTCGATGTTTCCTTTTTTCATTTCTACGCCACATTGAAGGAAGTCTTAACAAAATAATAACTTCTTACATCTCAATTGCGTAACTTTATATCTCAACTTGTTGTTTTCTCAGACATTATAATCTTCATTTTAGTTTCACACGCATATCTAGTTGCTCAAAATATATGATAACCCACACTGTCAAATGGTAATATCACTTTGACGAAAAAAGCTTCAAACTAAATTGAAACTGCTGTTTTTAACAAATGTAAATTTTAAGCATTGCATGTAGTTTATATGATACAAAACGATAAAAAAAGTACTTAAAAATTTCAGTTTGGTGCTTTAGTTTTAAATTATATAAAAATTATACCCCTTACGGTAAAGTCAGACCAAACAACGTAAGTAGAAGCACAAATTTGTAAATTACAGCAGACACGTGTTTCGGCGTTACAGGGAACGCCTTTTTCAATGCAAAAAATAATGAGCTTATGGATGAAAAGACATCCGACAAAAGCCAAGAGCAGATAAGCATGCAGCTTAAAAGATAAAAACAGCGGATTAGCCAAACACCAATGACAAAGTTATAAACCGATCAGGAACCAATAGGAATGCAAGCAAAGGCTAGGAGCTTTCTCTTAGGTACGACCCAGAAAGAAAGAATTCAATTGGACAAGGATTAAGCCGAAGCTTCAACAAAAGGAAAAGAAATTGTCAGTAACCAGTGAACCGCAAGAAAGGAAAAGCAGAATGGAAAACCATGAAATAAAATAAACAGAAACAAAAAATATTCGAAAAAAGGAAAAATAAAGATAAATAGAAGAAAATTGGGGGGGGGGTGTCAATCAAGACAAAAAGGTAAAAATAAACAAAGGAAGATAGATAAAAATGAGTGGCAAAAAAAAAAAAAAAAAAAAAAAAAAAAAAAAAAAAAAAAAAACAGGGGGGGGGGGAATGGGGAAAGGACAGTATTAAAGATATGGGAGCCAAATGTTAGAAAAATATGGAACTGCACTAAGATCGTTAACTAAGTTAGAACTGTTCCTCAAAATATGAAAGGATTCCCAAAAGTCAAGATCTGATGAATTGGGGCATTTTTGGATAATCTGATAAGAGTTAAAATCAAAAGAGTGATTCGAATCCCAACAATGTTGAGCAACACTAGACTTATTTAATTGTTGTTTTTTCACATAATTTTGATGCTCTTTCAAGCGAATTTTTAAAGCACGCCGAGTCTGTCCAATATAGGCAAGTTTACAACTACAATTAATTCTATAAATTCCACAACAATTAAGAGGGTGAATAGGATCTTTAAGAGAAGACCCCTTACGGTATCTGATTTTTTTTAAAGGCAAGACTTTCAACATCAGTTACGTATTTAAGTTTATGCAAAATACTCAAGACAAGACATTTTTAGGGTAAAAGTGTTTTGCGTAATTGGAGTACTATTTTGTTTGACTTTAGGAAAATCGTTTCTCTCTCAATTTTAAACATTTTTTAACATTCAATTTGAGTTATATAATTAAGATGAATTACTAACGAAGTAAAGCTGATGAAAATATACTTAAGTCACGGCTGCTTAGCTGCAGAAATTACCTGTAAAAAGTGATCAATAATCTCATATTATAGCCTAATGAGTAGACAATTTATACTCTCTGAGGAAAATTTGGTAAATTTGAATTTTGCATGTGAAATGCTTCGAAATGAATTGAACTACATTACAGTTACGATTTTTACTCATTTAACATATTAACTACAAAAATTTTGTACTGATGTCAAATCGCCATAAATAAATCTTTAGATGACAAAAAGTTTAATTACTTTTGTAGAAGTTAAATTTTCTGTAATAATAACAAAACTATAGTGCATGGAAATCAATCTAAGTTTGAGAAAAGTTTCAAATTTTAGAAATAAATACAATAAGTTAATCTCCATAGTAAAATAGTTTTTTTTTTTTTTGCATTGTCCTAAGTCATTGCAAAATTTTCGTAAGCTCTAAAATAAATTAAAATAGATACACGTTGTTATTTTATCTTTACGGTAAAACATAGCAGGGCAACAGTTAAAGAGAAAACACTTTATTTTTCTCAAATTGAAGATAATCTGTTTTTCTTTTGTACCAATGAATATGATTTGATGTTTTTTTTTTTAGTTCCTTGCCTCGAAATACCTAACCTGTACCAATTTCTAGACGAAGATTGTTCTTGTTTGTTCGTCGCAGAAAGATTCTATTATTTTCATCCCTAATAAATGTTTCGGTAAATGTCAAAATAACCTTCAAGAATAATAGTGAAAACTCACTTTCTGCATAAATATAAAGACATCTTTGTTTTGAAAGCATTTAGTGCTCTGTTGTCTTTATGTTAAGCTTAAATGAAGGGCTTCATCTTTGATCAACGAATGCCATGTTGTCAATTACAGTGACGTTACATGTACTTCTCTAACAAAGATACCTTAAACGCGGAGAAAATATCTTCTGCGCCAAGGACTCTCGCGGTGATTCTCGTTCTCAGTTTCTTCGATAAAACTTCAGAAAGAGGAAAGCTAAAACGGTGGTATTTAAAGAAACAGGCCTTGCGTGTGACGCTCAAACCTTAATAGAACGAAAGAAAATATATTAGTAGAAAAATCGATGCCTGTTAAGAAGAATGAATGGCTTCAGAAAGTTGCTTCTTCACTATTTCATATTTAATATACTTTTAAAGAACTAAAGGAAATTTCATTCGCCTAAAAATAAATTTCGTTTTTTGAAACGGTAGTTGCTTTTAACACTAGAACTAGAAATCCATTTTTTAAACTGTAAACTACAAACCGGGGTAAATATTTACCCCGTGAGTTTTTTTGCTCGTAAAACGTTTCTGAAGCCTGTAATCTGACTTATAAGTGAACCCAAACCTGCTTTTTTGCGGTCTTTTTTTTTTTTTTGTGCGATTTTTTTTTATCCGTGCAGTACATGAAAATTTCACTCAGATTGGAACTTATCTGACGAAAACGAGTGCGAGGTAGTATCTTCAAGTGACGACGTAGGTGTAGGTGCCCCAATGGGAAGTCACCCTTACCTCCCAAAAATTCCTTATTTGGGAAAGTATGTTCGACTACTAGGCAAAATTATCATCATTTGGTTTACTTTGATTTGTTTTAAAGATAAGCAATTCCTGGTTATTTTGTAAGTCATTAGGTTATTTTCTACGTGAGACATTTTTTATGCGGTCTCTATCCACCGCATAAAAAATATTTTTAACTATGTTGCGAAAACAAATTTTTATATCTATTCGTGAAGTTTCTAAAAAAAAAAAATGCAATTTTTTTATGCGATCCCTATCCACCGCATAAAAACAAGTTTGGATGTACAAGCTTTTTTTTTCTTTTTTCATGTCGAAGGGAATGGCAAAGAGCAGATTCAGTTTTATCAAAATTTAGTTGGTTAAAATACCATTTGAATAGCTAAATGGGCTGAAAACCTGGTTAAATGTGTTATAAAACGATTTTACTTTTGGGGGTAATCATCGACCCCGGTCTGTAGTTCTAGGTTAAAAAATGTAATGCTAAGTATGTGAAACGCTTAGTGAAATAGGGTTATATTTAAATAAACTGTTCAAAAATGTGTTGGAAGTGGTGAGACATGTAACGCGAATGTATTACAGTATAACTGCTATTACTTTGAACCAGAAGTCGGGTATAGCAATATTGCCTTCTAAAGATTTCTCACGTTATTCTGTTGGTCACGTTAATGTGCTCCTTTTTGTAAACATTTCTGAAATAACTGATGTGGAGTAGCAATGAGGCATATTTGTAACACTTAGTCGGATAACGTTAAGTTGACACGTAAAGCTGAAGTATTAGTTTTTAATGGCGATAATTTCAAATCAAAAATCTGGCTTGAAAACATTACCTTTTAAAGATGTAGCATGTTCTTATGTTCGTCCCGTTGATATAGTCCTCTTTGAAAATATTTCTGAAGTAGCTGATGTAGAATAGAATATCAATCTATTCGGATTCAGTTCGGTATAAAACTAAGCTAATACTAAAATATCTTCCAAACTAATGTTCATTGAAGTTTGTTTTACCACCTGACCCATTGTTCATTTATATCAATTCATGTGGTTTTCGCCCGCTTTGTCGAGTGGTCAGAGGAGTCTGACTGCGATGGAGAGGTCCTGGGTTCGAATCCCGGCTCGGGCATGGATATACTTTCTCCGGTGCTTGTATTTTATTTGTTTGAATGTTTTGTTATGCTGTGAATGGTTGTCTACCTTATACATGGCATGTTTGTACGGTGGAAGTCGGACTTCACACCAAATTACAGTAGAGGTGAAAAGTGAAGAAGCGCACCACAAAATTGCCAGCCTAGCTGGTATACGAAAACAACAACAACCTGACTGTAATTCATTAAAAATGTTTTTTTTTTTTTTTTGCATTAACGTTAAGTTGGTATCGTACCAGAAATACAGTTCTAAGAAGTGCGTTAGTTTAGTTGAAATAAATTATGAACACAAAATTAAATTATTTGGTACTTATTTTTCAGCAAAAATTCATTAAAACAGTACTAATTTTAATATAATTATTCATTAAAGCTAGATTTAGTTATGAAGCAAAATTCTTTAAGGTTGGAGTCATTTATGAACCACAACTCAACTAAGATTATTTTCCGAACACATTTCATTAAACTTGAATTAGTTTACGAACAATATTTTATTTAAAAAGAACCCCTAGAAACAAGAAAAGACGAAAGATGATATTTCAACCAATAAGTAGTTGTCAGAAACTCTTTCGAAGTGTTTAAAGTATCGAATTTCAGTGAAGTTTATACTGAACGCAGTTTGTCTCCTTATTTTGCTACTTCATTTAAAAATTAATAGTTATTCCAAACTAATTTGAATTTTTCTAATAAAAGTATTGTTAATATGTGCTATAAATTGTGTATTAGCGATAATATTGTTTACAAAAATCTCTTACTTTGTAGTAAAGTCTTATTTTTCGAATATACAACGGATTAACACTGAAATGCTTGTGAGTTTCATGATGCGCAAGATTGATTGAAAATATCTTTTGGTTTTAAGCCATGAAATTAAACTACTTTGACAAGAGTTAACTTTGGTTGAAGGCCATTATTAAAAGGTTGATTTATTTTTGAACGCGGTTATTAATTTTTTACCTCGACCAAATAATTGGAAAATCAATATTTGCTTTGAAAAACGGGCCAGGTATAGAAAGCTCTCTCCCATTAGGGATAAAAAAAACTCTTAGTCACGTAGCGTCAATAAAATGATTAGTCACCCCCAAGTTTTCGAGGGAGATGAAGCATCGTACGTCCTAATCTTCAAACTAGTTGAGGTGTTTTTAAACATGTAAATTTACATCAGAAGCAATCAGAAAAGAAAAAAACAAATAAAAATCATTCTGGTAGTAAAGAGTTGTACAAAACTCTCTCAAGTAGTTGAAAATGTTGCAATTTTCGAAAGTGTTACAGTAAAATAGAAACTTTCAAATGCTGTTAACATTGCCAATTTAAGTTTTAAAGAGCCAGCACTACATTTACGCCAGACAAGTAGAATAAATATATGCCAGACAAGTAGAATAAATTTACGCCAGACCAAGACTCTAAAATATTTTTTTACTGACATTTTGTTTTACAGCGGCCGTATATGATACATGCAAAACCTTCTACAAATCAGCAAGTTATGAGAAAATATCGTGCGCAGTAGATTAGTCCAGCCAATGAGTGTTCAAAACATGGGTGTAGCGTGCATGGAATATGCGATAATTTTTGACTTCAGAATATTGTTAGGGGTAGTTAGTAAGTAAACATACTGAAAGTCCTAGCTCCTAGGAGGTGAGCTAAAGGTGGGAGGGAGGGGGGAAAGCAAATTTTGGGTTTTTCGAGAAAATGTCGGAAATGGTGGAAAAAATGCGTTTAAAATAAAAATTCAAGCTAAATAAGCTGCCTACGAAACTGTTTCTACATATATTTATCAAATTTCCAATAATTTTCCGGGTATATGTTATGAAAAATCGATGATTTTCGGAAAAATTATCTCTTTTTGTCAAACATTTACTCCAAGTGCCTCCCAGGATCGGTATTCATGAAAGTTTTTAATGACAATGTTGTAGAGCTTTAAATTTCCTTCAATTTGATATGCTATTTTGCTATATTTTCTTCAACCAGTCAGAAGTTACAGAATTTCAAACACTCACTTTCATGCCAAACAATGAAACACTTGGCATTCACAAATTTCAAACTGACTCGAAAGGATGGCGCACTTCCTCTTTCCTCAATGAATTCGACAGTCCTGATGAACAATAAAGAAGTATTTGTAGATTCCTCCAACGCAAGTAATGTTTAAGGGGGTAGGTGGCGGCCGTTAAATTGTGACTTTGTGACAAGGGAGAAGGAAAGAGTAAGAAGTGTGACACGAAAGCATTTTTTAATACGAATATGTTTATAAAAAATATTTTATGAAAAGTACTTTGTGACAAATGGGAAGGGGTCAAAAATGTTGAAAAAAGTGTAACATCATTTGTGGACAGCCCTTTACCGAGAATTCGGACGGAGATTTGCAGAACTGCGTATATGCAGTATGAATTAGCTCCATCCCCATGGCATCGTTTAACGAAAGTGAACTGAGGAAGCGCAGAAAGCCAGCACTTCCTCAGTAAAAATTTGTTAGAAGTAATTAATAAGTTAACACACTGAAAGTCCCCGACCCTAGGGGGGGGTTATGGGTGGGAAGGGAGAGCCAAATTTTGTGGTTTTCGATTATATCTCGGAAACGGGGGGGGAGGGAATGTGTGCCGAAAAAAAGTGAAAGTTAACTAAGTTTACTGTGAAAATGTTTTCACACACACACATATATATATATATATATATATATATATATATATATATATATATATATATATATATATATATATATATATATATATATATATATATATATATATATGTCAAATTTCCATTGGTTTTTTTAGGTATGCGTTCTTATAAAACCAATATTTTTCGAGAAAAAAAATTATCTCTTTCTTATTGTCTCAGAGTGTCTGTGCCATGTAGGCACTCAAGGGACCTTATGCAGCAATCATGTGACAAGGACCCTGACGGTTTTCTGTGCCTGGAAAATCCACCGGCTGAACACTTGAACTGTAGATTCATATCAGATACCAAAAAAATACGAAATTATGCCCAGTCACCGTGACACCCAGCTGACAAGCAATCAGAAACTATGAAGTTCTAGCATGTACTCAATTTCATTATCCTTATTGAAATGAATATGTGACGCTATAGCATGATAAGGAAAATTTTATTAATAGAAATAAGGTAAATGTAGCTGACCAGCAGTACCTTTTTGTAATTTTAGTTTTCATTATTTTGAAAGTGTTTATACGGAATATGGACTGACAGTGATTAGAAAATGCAAATATCATGTTTAAGGTGGCATCTTGGTTTTATTCTGAGGCGGAAGGGTCGAAGCTCATTCATGTCCACCAACAGTGGAAAAGTTGTTCTTAGAAATTGGTAATGTATTGATATCCCCTTCGTCCTGGATAAATATTTTGATTCCGTTGTAGCAACTGCCCTTGCAATGCACGCTTGCGACAGAGTACTATGCACATCTGATAAGTTGAGCTATGGTCTTGAGCAAATCCATTTCTTTCAAGGAAGAAACATCAGTAAGAGTATTGGCGAGAAAATCCTGTACCTCTTGCTACGTCTTACCTGAATTATATTTTTCGCCAAATGGGCAATGACAATGCAAACTTAATCTGCAAGTTTTTAAGCCGTTTTTCCTAACCCCTATTTCAACAAATGGAATAGTTTAATCGGTCGGGTAGCGGAGCTCAACTTGCCGGAGGTGGACAATAGTTTAACCATGATTTTCTACTAGTGACCTTCCGGTCACTTGTAGAAAAGCAATCGGTCAAAAACACCTTCAAGATTCCGTTAGGAGCAATATCCGATTCCGAGAGTTTCGGCACGAGTAGATCATTCTCCTTTCCCAAACCCCCAATCCGGTACTTTACAAATAAGTTCCTAGCTACAGGTGTACCTGGTGGTATGGCAGAGTTATGGATCAGTCTTGATGTTTGCCGCTGCTTTGATAAATAATCTGTGACGGAACTCGTTGAGGGACTTTTCTGTGGCTAGAACACCATACCATGAGAGATACATATGACATCAGCAGTCTCAATGGATTCAGAGGAAGAAGAACTGTTGATATATACCTTGGATGCATGTTGTATGATTTTAGGTTTCTGGCATATTTTGACAGCAGAATGTAGTGATGAGTTGGGGATTTGACTATCAAGACAACAACCAGAGGACTTCTTCTCAAATGATAGCTACCGAAGAATTTTGCCATCTGATGATTGCTGTCTTCGCAATATCAACGTCAGCATCACCTAAATCTCGGAGCGTATTTGTCTCGTTTTTCAACAGTTTCATTATTAGCTGATTTTTCAGCTGACTGTTATTATGAAAGTTTTACAGAAACCATCTTGTTTGACCGTTGTTTCAATTTTCTAACTGACATTGATGTCCATATGGTTTATACAGTCGTCTCTTTTTGCCTAAGTTTTGTAGACTACACTGCAAAAAAAAAGCTGTTGTTTTTACAGTAAAATACTGGCAGCTCGCATTCCAAAGAAAAACTGCAAAAATTACAATTCTAAACTGTAAAATTTGCAGTAATATACTGTTTTATAACAGACTTTTACTGTGAAATTTACAGCGATAAACTGTAAAATTAGCAGTAATATACTGCTTTTTAATAGAACTGCCCTGTAAAGCTTACAGTATCAAACTGTAAAATTAGCAGTAATATACTGCTTTTTAATAGAACTGCCCTGTACAACTTACAGTATCAAACTGTAAAATTAGCAGTAATATACTGCTTTTTAATGAAACTGCCCTGTAAAACTTACAGTATCAAACTGTAAAATCAGCAGTAATATACTGTTTTAGGAATGACTTGACCTGTAAATTTAACAGAGATAATATGTAAAATTAACAGTTATATACTGTTTTGTAACGGAATCGCCCTGCAAAATTAACAGTATCAAACTGTAAAATTAGCAGTATGATGCTGCGAAATCAACTGAATTGTGCCATAAAAACAGCAGTAGTATACGGTTTTATAAATGATTTGTACAGTAAAATTAACAGCAGTAAACCATAAAATGAAGTTATCAATTTTTATGCAAAAGGGTTTTTTCACCCTATCGTTTCTTTTCATAGCCGAAATCACTGCTTTTACAGCTGAAGAACAATATCGAAAAGTAAAGCAATTGAGTCAGTATGTACGTTGTATAAATCAGCCTACATACGAAATCTGTTCCTTTTCTTAAGTTTTTCAACAACAAAAATAATGTTTTAGGCTATGAAAAGCGACAAATAAAGAAATATGAAACACTTTTGCATAAAAATAGTTAACTGCTGCTAAATATATGTTTTATTGATATTAATTTCCTTGTACACAAAATAAATCAATGCCCCATCTCAATATTTTATAAATACATGTTAAAGAAGAAAAAGTGGTGCATTTTCATTTCTGCAAAAAACTTTTAGCTCTATTGCAGACTTAAAAATTTACAAATTAAAGGAAATTGCAAAATATGGTCTGAAGCTTTATTTTAAGAACAGTTATAGCTTTTTCATAATACATAACTTTTGATCCATGGAGGTAGTAAAAATGAGAAAGGTTTTTTATATATAACTGAAAATACTACATCGTATCTTCACTAAAAGTACTTTTTTCACTTCCAGCATTATTGTAATGCTAAAATGTGCAGCATAACGTGAGAAATGTTTTGCAATATGCAATCCATTAAACCTTTAAGTTTATTTTAACTTGATGCATGCAATTATATGCATTTATTTTTCTTTTATGGTAAAAACAGAATATTTTCACGGTTTTCTTCTTTTTTTAATGTTATAAGTTGCATTTGGATCTATTTTATTTGAGAAATACTAGTAACAAACTAATTTTATTTCACACCATATGTGCAGTATACAGCATTTAGACTGCACAGAATGGTTTTTATTCTAAACTGATTATTATAGATTAGATAATACTTTATCCTATTAACCTTTTAAAATTTACATAGATGAAAACTATAAATATGTGACAGTTTAAAATTCCAGAGCTACTAAACAGAAAATTTTTTTCACTCGGTATAATAAAATCTGCAGGTTTATGGGTACTAGTATTAAAGTTAGAAATTGATTTTACTACTCCAAAAATTATATAACTTTATATTATGTTATACTGTTTTCATGAGAAAAAATGAAACATTCACACCATTAAAAATTGCCAAATTATTTTATTTCGTATACATCACCTATAAATATCGATTAGTAGTTTTTACAGTGAAATTGCAGAAATTCATTTAAAACCGAATGCTAATTTTTTCAATTCCAATATTTTTGCATTACAAACTTGATTCTTCTTTGTGACATCTTTGCCGACTTAGGTGCCATCATTAGGCCTTATATCATGAAAGCATCTGTCAAAATAAAAATTGTTATAATCTCATAAAACTTGTGGACACCAAAAAACATTCATGGAAAATCCAATTACGTAGGTATTAAAATACGCCCTAAAATGATTGAAATTATGACTCTGAATGATCTGAAATTAAGATTGCCTTGGGAGTTGCTTTTATTTTGAAACCGCTTAACATATACCTAAATTTTAATTGAATCGTTTATTTCAGGAACCAGTTAAGCGCTAAATATGTTGTTTTAAGGAGAAAAAAAAACTGCTGTGCAGCAATTTGGAAACTACGCAATTGAAACGGTGGTTTATTAGTGTATAATTAAAATAGACCTAATCTGAATACTTTACATAAGAACTCAAAAAAGAAAAAAGAAAGAACATAATCTTACATTTTATCTTCCATGTCAAGAAATGCACTTATACTGGTTTCTGAAATACAATTTAAAAAAATCATTCTAACTTTCCGTAGTTTTGAAGGATTTTGTAATACATAGGAGACCGTTGATTAAGAGTAATATTTATTTTTTTCGATCGGATAACTGAAGTGATTGGTGATCGGGAGAATATATGTCTTAAGGATAATAAAACTTGAAACTAGTTTCCTCTTATAATAGGCTCCAGATTATTGGATTGCAATATGTTTACTTCAAAGCAATAATTAGGATGCGGTAGAGTATTTTTTTAGAAAATGGAACAAGGTCGATGTTTAGGACAACCAATTGGGAAATATTGAGGTATTCATTTAAAATAATGAATACTGCATTTAGCCTCTTTTAGCCCCCCCCCCTCCCTCCCCGAGTTGCTATAGTAGCACTGAAAACCGTAGATGTTTTTTCTTTCTTTTTCTTTAACTCGTATTCCATTCCAACACTTGTTAACAGCTCGAGCTATGTTCAACTGATACCAGCTTCATATTCTTTTTCTTCGACAGCTGCCCATTATTAGAAATCTGAATATGAAACAATGCGTGATGTAAAATAATTTAGATTTCTGTACTTAATATGAAATATTTTACTTGTAATTTTTAAAATATTTTTTTTTCATATATTTTATTCCACAATTGTGTTATTATATTGTTTAAATTTAATTTTTTGGAGCTTTTTTTCTAAGTACTAAGGAACTGCATAAAAAAATCATTTGAGTTGAAATAAAATAATACCGTAAGAGCATTCTATTTTATATCTGTCTTAATATTTAAGCATAATTTAAGATGTTTCATTTATATTTTATGTCTTTTAAAATGTGGACGCCCCCCCCCCCCGTTTTAAATAGCTATCGATATCCCCATTTAATCCGCCAGCGGCTTTTTTTTTTAAGTGCTACTTCTTTTGATAGGATTTAGACAATTTATCTTTAAGTTTTTCAGAATTTACCTGAAACTCGGAAGAAACAATTCTATATTCCCAAAATCAAGATGACTTAGTTAAAGTCAATTCAGTAAAAAGTGAAAATCGATCAGAAAAGTTGAAAGTTTTTAACAAAAGAATAAATCGACAAACATGTCAAGAAATAGATTAAATCTGATACTGCCAGTTCTAATCATTAAGAAATTGTAAGTCCACATTTGGCCCGCCGTCCTTGTTGTAAACAATGCTACCCTGCTTGGAAATGCTTGCCAGAAGACCGCACCTCTTTTAACTGTAAATTTAAATATGCTCACATTTGCAAAATAACTGCTTTTTATTTACATTACAATAAAAATAATCTATAATTTTGTTTGATAAGTGTCACAAGTCTGAATATACGAAGAAAGTTTCATACGCTGTAATACATCGTACTTTAAATTCTAATCTTTATTGTTGCTCTCATTATAAAGTTTACTTTAAATTTTGTTCCTTTAAATTTTTACAAACATACGTACAATAAATAATAAAGTACTTAACATTCTGATTTGGTTCCTTCAATTTTACTAACATGTAAAAACAAAGAATCAGTGCTCCAAAATTTACTGGAAAATAAAAATAAAAAAAATAAATAAATAATGAAATAAATTACGTTTAATTTAGCACTAACAGAAATTTCTATATTCCGGTGATTCTTGAAATGATATTGTTCAACTACCCATAAAACCAATATTGAATTACAAGTTTAAAAAACCCAGACGTAAATGAATTGTATGATCCATCACATTTAAATCAAAACAAAATTTAGTTTACCTTGTTCCAATACATAGTTCTTGATTGTAACATAAAACCTGACAACGGGCACACAAAAATCTGCTTCAGGGGCCCAATATGGCACACAGACCGTAGGATAGGCTTTAGTCTCTAAGAACGCTTTAAAGCTCAAAAGCATTTGTGATTACAAATTACATCCTAAAACATAAAAATATAAATGAAAAATATACTTATAAAATTCCATTACCGGCATTCATGTCACTAAGTGAATCATCGTAACATCGTTCAGACTAGAGGCTTCTTTGAAATTCCAAGCGGAACACAACCACGAATTGCCATCTTGATAAAATGAGACCACCCATTCAATTCTGGTCACAAGTTACGTAGTTCTTTACATTTGCATACCACTAAAATCATAGAAATAATATTGCATTAGTGAATAAATTTAGATGAAGAAAATTCAGGCGGCTGGAATGAAATACTTTAAGACATGAATAAAAAAAGTAGAAATATATTACAGGCCATCCGTTTGTGTGCACAAATTATAACTTAAACATAATGGAATAATTGAAACATTTCAAAAAAAGAAAAAAAAGAAAAAAACCTAGAAAAATATGTCATTGCAATTCAAGCTTTATGTAAATTTTCCCTAGAGAAAGGTTTTGTAAAACAATCAGCTACATTATTTTTAGTTTCATCAAATTGTATTCCAAATTCATTTTTATCAATCAAATTCCTTAGGAAATAGCACCCCACATCAATCTGCTTAGTTCTGCAATTTTCTATTGCAGAACTAGAAAAATCGATTGCAACTAGATTGATTAATAGAACTCTGTACTGTGACAATCTAAAATTCTGAACTCTTTTCGTAGCCAATTGATTTAAAGTTCCTTTAACCCACATCCTTAGATTATTCACTAATTGAAATATACTCTGCTTCCATCGTTGACAGTTGTACGCATTTTTGTTTGAATGTACCACCATATTATTCGTACCCTATCCAAAAACACTACAAGCCCCCCCCCCCCCCCATTGAAATCCGGTCGTCGTGATTTGAGGCGTAATCTGTATCAGAATGACAATGATTTATTCAATTTACAGACAAAATTTAGATTTCAGGGACGGACAAACCTTTCAGGTTGTCTCACAAATCTCCTCTTTTACATCCGCATATAGATACGCATTGCAAACATCTACATGGAAATGGACTCAATGTAGCTTATACACAAAAATTGAAAAGAAAGCCTCAATCAAAGGAAAGGAAATTACTGGAGAGAACACTTTCGAAAAGTACCCCCCCCCCCCCCACCTGGTGGGTATTTAAAATTACCAGTCTGGTCTTGAAGAGCATTATTTCATTCTGCTCATTTGTTTTTAAATAAAAAAAAAACCATCTGTACCTTTTTTTCTTTCTAAAACTTTCATTCAGTGGAACCAATGCGTAAACTTTTTTCTCATATCACCTGAATTTCTTGAGCCATTCCGTTTTGCCAATTTTAAATCTCGGACATGTTAGCTTCTAGCATACTTGAATTATCCCCCCTATCTTCATAAAAATCCTATACTTTTCTTAAATCATCATCACAAGTGAAATTAAAATATTTTGTGTCATATTCAATGTTATTTTCAGAACAATAAACCTCGGCTTCACGATTCGGACTTTAGAGCCGTCGTGTCAATAGAATAATACTTATCCCTGCATTCTTTATTTTGCCTTGGACTTTCTTTAACCCATTTAATTCTCAACATGCTATTTTATGATTTTCAGGATATTCTTCTTCTACTTCAGATTTACTCAGTAGTGAAATAAAACTGTGTCCATCTGTTTCTCGTTCCTGAGGGGGGGGGGGGGTTCGCCCAGAATTTATTTTCATCGAATTTAACATTCAGCGTTTCTGTCACTTCGCGATTTTTGATATTCCAAATTCTGTAACCTTTCGTATGAAACGCATATCCTACCATGACTCCTTGTTGAGTTCTCATATCCAATTTATTTATTTTCTGTTTTGAAAGTCCAATGTACGAAATGCAGCCAAAAAAAAAAACCCCGGGAGTGTTTAATAGATGGCTTTCTTCCCCCAAATAGCTGAAAATAGGTTTTGTTTAATAGATGGCTTTCTTCCCCCAAAAAGCTCGAAAAAGGGTTTGGTTTTTCCTTTTAAAACCGCTCTAGTCCGTAAGCAGTAGAAGTACATAGCTGCTTCGGCTCAAAACTGCTGAGTCACATTCGATTCATTTAAAAGTTTCCATTCATTAATGTTAACTTATTGTGTTCTATGACGCTACTGTGTTAACTAGAGGATTTGTTGGTTTTTTCGATTCTTATGCTTTGGTCGCTAAGGTAAATTTCAAACCGGGAGTTCAGAAATTCCTTTCCGTTATCGGAGCTTTGCCACAAATCTCTTATCTTTTGAAACCTGACAAAGTGTTCTTAAACCTCACTTTTCCTCTTAAAGAAATAAACTGAAGAGTTTCTTGAAAAATCGTCTATTATTGTGAAAATAATTCCCCCCCCCCCTTTAAAGAACTCAACTGCTAAGGAACTCATCGTATTCAAATGCAAAAGATCTTACCGGGCGTTGGCTTGAATCTCCGTTACAGGTTTAAACGAAATTCTCCGATTTTTTCATTTTACACGGATAACAATCTGACATATTTTTATTTTTGATAAGCAGTGAAAGACAGTGAAGTACAGAATCACACTTTTCATTATTTATAATATACTTTTTGTCTTCATCCTGAACATGTTGATGCCAAAATTTAAGACTCAAAGTGTTCTAAAAGTTAAAATGTAAGGAAACTGATGAGTTTCAAGGTTATAAGAGTTTCAAATTCTACTGTAGTTCTCGAGCATCTACTTTTCTAAATGAGCATGTCCTTCAAAGCGAATAAAATATGACAAACAATGCATAATAATGTAAATATTCTACTTTAAATTTAAAAGCTGTAATTTTGACGAGAACGAAACACTGCCAGATCAGAAATGAAAAGCCGAAAATTTTAAAATATAGCCAGGCACGGCCTGAAGTTAAATATGTTGGGAAGACGTATAATCTCAATTTGCCAAATGGAACTTAAATATTTGCCGATTAATAAAATACTGGTGAATGCACACATTAAGTACGCACAATTAAGTACAATATCTAATGAAATTTGGTCATTCGAAAATTTAAAAATTGCAACATTACAATTATGTCCCCAAATTTGCCGAATAGCCAGAAATTTTTTTCCCAATATGGCATTTTTGGGGAGGTCATAGAGACTTCCCGTGACCTCCAATCGAGTGCCTTTAAATATAGTTTCTAAAATTATTTTTACGTTCACAAGTTTCAATGGTACTAGTGCAATTTTCCTGAAGTAAAACTTTAATTTCCTGATGACGCAAATATAAAACTTTTAAAACACAAGGGTTTCGTGTTTGTATTTTAAAATGCTTATTTTTTAAGTTTTTTATTATTTATTTATTTATTTTATTTATTTATTTTTTTTTTTTTTTGAGTTCTTTATTGATGATTTTTTTTAATTATTATTATTTTACTTTCGACCGATAAGTATGAAAGCTGGCTCCAGATTTCAGAGAATTTTGAGTCGTTCAGACATCAGAGTATTGTATTTCCACACTGTCAAATTCTTCAACAAAAAATATCAGTAAATTGTATACTGTTTGCATGCGCGTACGTACTGGTTGCAACGTGTACTCTGTCACGTTGTTATTTATTTATTTACATTATATTCATCGAATTATTTAGAGAATATAAAAGCTACTGACGCTATAACGTAAAGTTTTTCAATAAAATGGTTAAATGCAAAATATTAAAGAATTTAAAACTGAACAGAAGAAAGAAGTCAATCGCGATATGCTAAAAATTCACTAGAGAACATAAAAATTTAAATTTTAAGTACGGACATAGTATATAACACAAAAAGTAATCGTACACAAAAATTAATGTTCTAATAGCTTTAAATACGATCAAGAAAGGAATTGATTTATTTTTAAATAAAATTTGAGTTTCAGAAAATGTTTAAAAACTATCACACGTGCAGTAAAATATTCAGAATCACAACAACTACTCAGATTTTTGCTAGAAAGCAATCGCTGCAACTTAGCAACTATAAGAAATTGCAAAGTCAACATCAACGAATATTGGGATACGAATTGCGATTTCAAAATAAAATGTTATTTTACATACATTCTCGATGATAAAGAAAACTATATTTTGAGGAAAAGGGAATGAATAATATAACCAGCACTTACCTTTAACTTGGATTACAGTTTAGCATTCCTGCCTCAGCACACCCGAATCATCAAAAAACATGGCTGCCCACATCTTGAATTCATTAGTTTCTGTTCCCGTATGAAAGAAACACCTTTTGCGCATCGTTTTGCGCAATCTAAAATATTTTTACAGTTTTTCTCTGTTATTTGGCAGAGCAGTATTAAACTGTAGGAAAAAGCAGTATATTACTATAAAAACAACAATTATTTTTTGCAGTGTAGGTATCCTCAGTAACAACAAATTCAAATTAAATTAAATCTATGTCGTTATCTATTCCTTTAAACAGTATGTATAGTGCTGACTTTCTGCACGTCCTCCGTCAACCCATTCATACTGCATTTGCGTAATTTTGCAAATCTTCGTCCGATTCCTTGGTAAACGGTTATCCACAAATAATGTCACTTTTTTTCAACATTTTTAAACCCCTCCCCCCCCCCCTTTGTCACAAAGTTCGTTTTACAACCAACTTCTGATAAACATATTCGTATTAAAAATGCTTGATGTCACACTTCTTACTCTTTCCTTCCCCCTTGTCACAAAGTCACAATTTCACGGCCCCCCTCTAAACATCATTTGTGTTGGAGGAATCCACAAATACAGTAAACCCTTGTTTCACGCGCGGATTACGTTCCACGAAAATCCCGCGTAAATCGAAACCGCGTAATTTAAGACCTAATACTAGCGTTAAAATAGGGGTTTGGTTCTGTAGATAACAAAGTAGTTCATTCTAGTAAAGACTAATTGTATAGTACGTTTAATGTGCACTTGTATCGACTTTTATGCGCAACATGTATAAAGAAAACATAAATTAATTTCGTGCTCTGTTTATAAAGAGGAGCTGGCTATGACAGTCGTTTGGCAGTCATTAAGAAATTTTCATTGTAGTTCTTTGCAGAGCATTAACGCATCCATGATCACTTGCGTCATTTCCATGATAGAATCTTCCTTCACTAACAAATCAGAAACATCATTTCTATTGCTATAAATGGCTCAAAATTTTCAATGTGAACGTTTTTGGTTGTGCGTCACCGACGTCGGTATTTTCGTTGGTTTTGTCCTCCTTCGTCATTCCTGAAAGCTCTTCCAGTGAGTTCACTAACTTTACTTCTGGAAAGAGCTCTGGAACCAATCGCATAAAATGTCTCCAAACGGCACAAGCTCGATTTTTAGCACGCTATAATGCAGTTGATTACGCGTAATCTGCAATCTTTAGAAGTTTGGATTTTAAAAAAAGGGGAAAATGTTATCTGTTTGCTTTGCCGCATCCGCGTAAAACCGAAACTCATCAGCGTAAAGTAAAATAAAGGTGTCAAATCTTAAACCGCGTATAATCGAAACCGCGTAAAATAAACCCGCGTAAAACGAGGGTCTACTGTACTTCTTAATTGTCCATCAGGACTGTCGAATTCATTGAGGAAAGAGGAAGTGCTGGATTCTTCCGAGTCAGTTTGAAATTTGTGAATGACAAGTGTTCCATTTTTTTTGCCATGAAAGTGCGGGTATGAAATTCTGTAACTTTTTATTGATTGAAGAAAATATAACAAAATAGCATATCAAATTAAAGGAAATTTAAAGTTCCACAACTTTGTCATCGAAAACGTTCATGAATACTGATCCTGGGAGGCTTTAGGAGCAAATGTTTGACGAAAAGAGAGACTTTTTCTGAAAATCATCGATTTTTCATAACATATACCCGGAAAATTATTGGAAATTTGACAAATAAGTGTACAAACAGTTTCGTAGGAAGTTTATTTAGTTTTTTAGTTGTTATAACTTATTTTTTCCACCGTTTCCGACATTTTCTCGTAAAACCCAAAATGTGCTTCCCCCCTCCCTCCCGCCTTTAGCTCACCTCCTAGGGGTGGGGACTTTCAGTATGTTTACTTACTAACTACCCATAACAATATTCTGAAGTCGAAAATTATCGCATATTCCATGCACGCTACAATGTGTTCATTGACTGGACTTGATATGTTTCCTCTATCATCTTGATGCAGCTGATAAGAATGCGCGATGTCATAGGGATACATCAATTAAGGAATCTATTAAGGAAAACATTAATATTAAAAACTGGTTTCTCAGAGACCTTTAAAAAGAAAAATATGGACTATATAAAACATGTCTTACGAAATTAAATAACCACATAGAATTCTAAAAATCATCACAGAAAAATCCTTACTGAAATTCTTTTGTGATGAATATGCTAATCATGCTCAGCCTTCAATTTTTAGCAGTAAAAAAAATACGTGCTCTCAATACTTGGAAGCATAGTTTCTAACAAGTATACAAACCATTCAGAATTAAGGTTTTTAATAGAGTAGTTTTTCATTCAAAAAAAAAAAAAAAAAAAAATGTCAATTGATTTAGGAAACTTTTTCTGTTATTCCAGAATATATTTTCTTGCAATGTTTTCGGATCCTTTTTTTTTTCTTTTTTACCAAATAACAGTATTTCGTAGTAATTGTGTGTTCTAGTTATTTCCTTAAGTTATTAATTATTTATCTATTTTCAATAAAAGCAATTTAGTATGAAACAAATGCAATAACAGTAATAGTACTGACAATACTAATAATCATTCTTTGAAATTAAATTTCTTTCTTGAGATATTATCAAACGTTTGACTTGTAACAACAAAATATGTATCGATTCCAAAATAACATTCTTCTAAAGGTAAAATGAAAAGGCAATTACTGCTTTGCAAACAAAGGGTGAAAATGTTTAATATTTTATAGTAATATTTTAAATGCACAAATATATATGATATTAGTGAAACGAAAGGTAATACAACTATGAAAAGAAAAATGAAGGACACTTTTTTACATTTGTCGCTTTTGTAACATTCAATTAAACGTCATTTTTCAAAAATATTTAATATAAAATTCTTATAAATTGCTATTTAATAACTAATGTGTTCAATGTGTTTAGAATAAATTATAATAACCTATGGTTAAAATTTTAGACAATACAATAATACATAGGTTTTTTGAATTGGCAAAATTTAACGCTAAATTGTGTAGCTGAACAGGAACTAATTTCACTTAGCCTAAAATCTTGTTAAATTCCTATGTTTTTGAAGAAATTAATCTATCCCGCACTGAAGTTTTTGTGTAGCTCTATAGAAAGGTGGCATTTCTTGGTTCAAGCTCGGGGTCAACTTAGAAAAGCGTCTTCCATTTCTTTCTAGTTATCACATGTTTTTCATCCTCTAAAAAAATACCTGGCATTTAAAAATTCTACCATTCACTGTCCCTAGTCTGAATTTATGTTTATCACATTCTGCCAAGGCGCCAAAAAAAAAAAAAAAAAAAAAACCCTAAAACGTATCAAAAAATCTAAAATATAAACTTTTACCATGCTTCAAGAAATAATGAAGTTTCTTGCTTGCTTCATTGCATGTATAAATAAGATTCTTGTATAGCTAAAACTTGTCCCCAGCACTTTGTGTCATTACCATCCAACTGTTTGTGTAGCCTTTCATGACTACTAGGTGCAACTGGCAGCTCAAATAACTTTCAGTTTTAGTAGTAGTCATCAAAACTTTGTTTATAAAATAAGAATTCTGTATGTAGACATTCCCCTGCTTCCTAATTAGGTGTATTTAACATCAAAGTAAAGAAAAAAAAATATGACTGTCACTATTACCATCCTTACTCATGATGAGTTACTTTAGACCATTATTGGCAATTTTGTTCTTTCTATGCTAATATTAAGTGAATCTTTGTTCAAACATACATTCTATCCTTTAGGGTGAAAACTTTAAAATTTCATCACCATCCATGTCCTTATCATATAGTGCTGAAGCGCGTATTTTTTATTATCTTTTTGTTTAAGTCCCTTATAAATCTTACAAGAATTATAATCAAGTAATCCTATGCTTTTTATATTATAGTTCAATCCCACAAGAATTATAACTAAGCATAGGATCGCTTAATTATGAATCCTGTAGGATTTACGTGGGACTGAAACACACAAAATATCTGTAGTCAAAACCGGAATGCGGGACTCGATGGACGACGGTGCACGTTGGACCGATCTGAATAATTTGATCTCTGTTACAAAAATTTATTTTGATTGATGATCAACTAATAGCACCTATATTCCTGCAAAGTCGTTAACAAAATCACATGGAAAAATGTTATTTCGGAAACTAACTTTATCGCTGTTTTTTTTCAGTGATGTGTAGTTTTCACAGATCTGCAACTTAATTTTTTTAATGGTTTTCATGAATATTTTTACATATTTTCTGACCAAGAACCCGGTTGGTTGGTTGTATTGGTTTTCACGGAGCAAGAGCCTTGATAGGCCATAATGCACCAAATGATTAACCTGCAGTACGTAGGTACACTAAAAGAAAACGCACAAAAAAATTAAAATTTTTAGACGAATAAAAATAGCAAACTTCTAGTAGTACTAACAAGGAAATTGATAAAGACCGTAGTTGTGCTTATTCTTGAGAAAAAGTAGCTGGTTCTGGCATAAGGACTGTAAAAATAAAGATTGATCAATTTAATGCTTTGATATGCTAAATTGATCTTTAAATGTTATGATTTTTCATGCTAAACACAAAAGAACAAAAGTTAGTTTTAAAAAATATCGCATAATACTTATGATTAAAATCGTTACAGAAGTTGGTTTCGTTATGCGAACTAATTTACGCCAGACTCGAGGCACGTAATTCCACTTCACAAAGTTCTGTTAAAAAATTAAAAGTTTATGAATTAAACAATTTGAAAAAAAAAAATCTGGGATGATGAGAAATATTTAAAGAGAGAGAAACTCATGCAAAAAAATAAGACTTCTAATTTAATTTTTTGACGAGATAAATAATGAAAAAAAGAAAAATGGACCTATGTGCCCCGACTCGTATTGTTTGATAAAAATATTCATTGTAATTGCGTTCTGGAAAAATATTGAAGAGCACCTAGCCTTATGAGTTAAAATTAAACAGATTGGGATTTCACAATTATAAAATACAATTTTACTTTAATACAATTTTTTCAAATAACCAGGTCTAAAATTTTTCCATATGAAAATAAAATTTCAAAATTATTTTTCACATTCCTAATTACTCTCGAGCTGTAGCAATTTACCTTTCAGAAACAGACTATAATTCTTTGAAACTCATCAATTTTCTACACGGCTACCAAAGAGAAGATTTTATTTAAAGATCTGTCCAGGTTATAATGTTCCTGTAACGAGCAAAGGCCGCATAACCTTGGTTAAGAAGTTCGAGAAATTACGGTCAGTACATGAGAAACACGCAAATGGTGCCTTAGCTCTCTCTTCCCCTCCCTCTACTCCGGCGAAAATGGATGTGGTGGGTGGAGCAGCTTTGTTAAAGTTTCCTTCGATACCCGTACAGTGAGATTAGTCTCACATATAATTCTGATGTGAAAAAAAAACTAATAGCTACTAGAGCTAAAACTCACCAGGAAGTTAAATGATTAGATGGGGTAGGAGCTTTAAGGATAAATAGACATTTTCCCAGAAGGAGTAAAATAATTATAAAAGCGAAATTATTTCTGTCAATTATAAAGAGTACAACATTAGTTTGCCATTAAGCATTTTTGGAGAAATGGTTTTGCTTTTAAACGCAACACGTTAAAAAGTATACATTGCATTAATGTATAGGGTAGACCGGGGCACGTTTACGCGAATTTTTTTCAGTGAATTTTCTAATTTTATGTTTTAACTTAGGAAACTTTAGATAGTTTTATGAAGCAGTTAATCGAGTCAAAATGTAAATTCAGATGTTGCTCAGCTTGTGTTTTTAACTGTTAAAAAAGTATTTTTCAGTCCAAGTCGGTTGCGTAAACGTGCCCCGGACACCGGGCCACGTTTCACATATTTATTTTGACACCTAACGTGGTTCCGTTAGTGATTTAAACATAATGTCTTAACATCGCTAAAATAAAGCAAATTTATTTCCGACTGAATAGTGTATAAAGTTAAAACTGAAGGGGCTTGAAGACAGCACTATATGATTATAAGCTATAAGATAGGAATGTGTAACTTAATTAAAAATTAAAAATGGTAATTTTCAAAACTAAATAGCCGGAAAATACTAAAATTGTTTAACTTTGGAGTGAAAAAAGTGTCAGGGGCACGTTTAAGTAAGATGCAATAAGAATGATCGTAAAAGTGCTCCGACGTTCAACGCGTAAGCTTGCCCCGTCGCCAAGTTTGAATTTATTTTTAACGTGCAAAAAAATATTTAATAGCATTTCAGTTTATACAAATACAATTCTCAAAAAAGGATAAAATTCTACTAATTTTTATATATTTGTTTTTTTTTTTTTTTTTTTTTTTTTTTTTTTTAAACTAAGTATTATTTATTCACAATAAGCTTAAAAAGGTTCAACACAAAATTTACTCGACTTGGTAGGAAACAGATTATTCTTTCTGCATGCTAGACCGAAGCTCAACCAATACTCAAAAACTTGTGAGAGAATTTACTAGGAAGTAGCATCAATCTGTTATGACTGTTGGCTCTCCAGTAATAATTCGTTTTGAAAAAAGGGCACTGCGTAAACGTGCCGCATGCTTCAACAGTAAAACGATTGTATGAAGTTGTTGATAGTATCATAACAAAAGTTATCAACGGGAGAATAGCAGTAGCAGATCTACCATGCTTCACATTTCGCAATTGCAAAGGGCCCGAAGGGGATGATACACAAGGTGAATGTTTTAGTACTGTGGTAGACAAAGGGGACTCCCAAAAATATATTGTGAAGCGCCCCCAAACGTGTAAATCCGCCACTGGGGAATATTAGGCATAATGTACGTTTAGCGAAATTTTCATAAGAAATATATTAGAGCTTTAGATGTGAAGAACTACGAATATTTTATTAACCTTATGGGGGGGGGGGGATATTTTTGATTTAGCATTGCATATGTTGAGAATGTAAAAAAAAAAAAAAAAAAAAAACTCTCCATTTTTTTCCAACTTATTTTTAATTTCGTAAAGTGTGGGCTCCTCAAAAACATCATCAATCAAAAGAAAACGAGCTGATGTGTGCCTCACATGACTTCCTTTTACTCCAATTTAATGTAATTTTCCCATTATTGGTAATTTTAATGTGATTTAATAGTTTACTCTCTAAATATCACCAACAGTGGCCCAACTGAAACAAGAATTTAAAAAAAAAAAAAATCGCCAAATTTGTCGCCAAGTTGACGACAAAACTTGGCGACCAAAAGAAAGTATCCGCCAAATTGTAACACCGCTTGAGTTTACATCGAAATTAACAATGATTTCCCCCCTAAAAGGGGCAAAAGACCCCCTTAAAAACACCCGAATGCAACCAAAAGGGGAGGTGCACAACTAGACCCCACTAGTAGTCTACTTACCAAATTTCAAATTTCTAGGACTTACCGTTCTTGAGTTATGCGACATACATACGCACATACATACATACGTACATACAGACGTCAAGAGAAAACTGGTTGTAAATAATTCGAGAATCGTCAAAATCGATATTTCGCGTGTCTATACGTTCTTAGGCACTTATCCACGTGTGGTCGGGTTGAAAAAAAAAAAAAACTCAACATTCATTCGGGGGTGAGCAAAATGGAAATTAAGGTCGATTTTTGAGTGAAATTTTTTTTGCAAATACAATACGTCTTTTTTTTTTATAAAAGGAAGTAAACGAGCAGATGTGTGCATCACATGACTTCCTTTTACTCCAATTTAAAGATATTAGTGCCTCGGAGTGAGCAAAAAAACACTTTAAATACTTTTATTCAAGTCTGTTGCGAACCGAAGCAAAGAAAAGGTTTTATACAGATAAATTTTCCCAATACTGGCAGTTTTAATGTGATTCAATGGTTAACTCTCTAAATATGGCCAAATTGAAACCAGTTAAAAAAACAAACAATTGCCAAATTTGTCGCCAAGTTGGCGACAAAACTTGGCGACCAAAAGCTTGTCGATATATTGCCAAGTGTTTGGCAAATTATAGCACCGCTTGATGTTATTAAAACAATGATGTTATGAAATTAACAATGATTTTACCCCAAAAAGGTGTAAAAGACTCCCTTTGGAACATCCGAACGCAACCAAAAGGGAAGGTGCCAACTAGACCCCACTTGGAGTCTATGTGCCAAATTTTTACTTTCTGGGACATACCGCTCTTAAGTTATGCGAGATACATACACACATACATACGTACATACGGTCGTCACGAGAAAACTCGTTGTAATTAACTCGGGGATCGTCAAAATGGATTCTTCAGGTGTCTATACGTTCTTAGGCATGTATCCACGTGTGGTCGGGTTGAAAAAAAAATCAATATTCATTCGGGGGCGAGCAAAATGGAAATTAAGGCCAATTTTTGAGTGAAATTTTTTTCGCGAATACAATACTTCCTTTTTTTGTAAAAGGAAGTAAAAGAGGGCCTATCAGAATAATTTTAATAAGCGGATGATTCTGCAATGACATTATGAGACACTTAAAAGCTATGTGTTTCATCTCAGTAAAAAAATTCCAGTGGTTTTAAGAACTGTGAAAAAAAAAATTAAAAACATTAACTTAAAAGATATTATTCTACTCATTTTCTCTGAATTACTCTGCTTTTCATGATTGAAATGGGAGTTGATTTGAGAAAGCTTAAGTTGTAAGTTTTCAATTGTTCCGTTGCTAAGCTCGCTCTCGTGGCAGTAGTTTTATTTAACTGTTTTTGGATGGTCATTTTCTCTACAGAAATTTATTTGTATATTTAGGAAGCAACATTCTATGATAGGAGGTACTCATTCGTTCAGAAATCTCTAAAAATATCTCTTATCATTAACCCAGCCAGAACTAACCCCTTGAGGGGTGGGGTGAATTTAAATCTTAACCTGTATGCAAACTAATGTTTGACCACGAAGATATGGCACCTGAACTGGAAGCGAAAACGGGTCACTTCATTTTGTAATAGGTAGAGAATCAGGGAGAACGCGCAAGCAGTAAAGTCTCGCGTTCTCGTTGATCCTACCTATTACGAAATGAATTGGTCCATTTCCGCTTCGAGTTGAACTGCCGTTCTCTCCGCGGTAAAGCTTTTACTATATTAGGATTTTTAACAGCGTTAAAACCAAGATTTCTGAGGGAGCCCCTTTGCTGAGCGCCTGTTTGTTGTATAATTTTTATTTAAACATTCTAAAAAAGGTTTTTTGTAACGCTTTTCATCCTTTAAAAAGCTAATTTAGTGACAGTGTTTATTAATTTAGAACAATGACACCTTTAAGTTCTTAACTATAACCTAAAAATATGTTTTGTACATTTTTTAGTCGTTATAAAATATTCAATTTAATTCAAAATGGCTTAGTCAGTGACAATCTGTTTTAAGACATGCGCTTCCCAATAGAAGAGTTCGCAGATAAAACATTTTCGACTGTAAAAATGTTATTACATTAACGTTTTTGGTCAATCTTTAAAGTTAAAAGTGTTGAAGCAGCAATGAATATTTCTAAATTTTTCATTGTCTTTGTATCTTTTAGAATTATTTTCGAACTCTGTATATATTTCATAGTAAATAACAAAAGCAATTTATAGCTAAGTTCGCTGTAAAAAAAAAAAAAAAAAACATTTGTAACCTTACTTCATAAAATCGGTGACAGTTTAGCTCCCTCCGCTGCCCTGGAGTAATTTAACTGATATAACTGGCGTAAATTTACGCATTGCTTGCGGAAGTTAACCCCATGTTAAAGTAACTGTAGCGGAACGTCTCACTCATTTCTACGTAAGGTTACACCAGAATTTTCTGTATGCTTACAGAGAAATGGCTTGAAAGGTATTATCAGCAAAGATTCAGTTTTCATCTGACTTTCTTTAACGAGTACTCATTTTCAATTGTAAGTAGATTTACACTTCAAGTCAACTATTCAACGGTTTAAATTATCCAGATATAATAAATAATCAAGCATTTATTTATTTCTAAACGTTTTAAATTGAAAGTACAAAATTAAATTATTAAGTTACAAAACTTAAATTTCGTTATAACAAACAATATAAAAAAATCATCCTCAAAATCCCCTTCTAACTTCTTTACAGTTCTTACTTTTAATTATTCGTTTGTTCAATATTTATCAAGTTCATGCTTTTTCACAACCAATGTACTCCCAATTATTTATTTATTTTAACATACAAACAAGACATTTTTATTGCCCTAAGAGAGGAGATGTCCTTAGTGGTGTCCAAACACACAACGCAAATCTCACAGACAGTTCGTAGAGCAAGAGCTTTTACCGCAAAGGTCGGTTTTCGTTTCACTAACAAGAGTTTACTAGCTCTGCGCCGAATCCGATCCTTACGCTTGCGCTTTGAATTCTATTGAAACCATAATGCAAGGTTCCTCCAATAATTTTAGTTTTTAAATCAATGATGCTACAAAGTTCAGAATTCGTGTAACGTTACATCCATTGCTACTGGTTAACTTAACCTTTTTACTTCCTTTTACAAAAAAGGAAGTATTGTACTCGCGAAAAAAAATTCACTTAAAAATCGGCCTTAATTTTCATTTTGCTCACCCCCGAATGAATGGTGAGGTTTCTTTTTCAACTCGACCACACACACACGTGGATAAGTGCCTACGAACGTATAGACACCCGAAATATCCATTTTGACTATCCCCGAGGTTTTTACAACGAATTTTCTCGTGACGTCCTTATGTACGTATGTGCGGATATGCGTATGTGCATATGTACGTCGTTATAACTCAAGAACGGTATGTCCTAGAAAGTTAAAATTTGGTACGCAGATTCCTAGTGGTGTCTAGTTGTGCACCTTCTATTTTGGTTGCATTCAAATGTTCCAAAGGGGGTCTTTTACACCTTTTTTGGGAGGAAATCATTGTTAATTTCAAAAGTGTGTTATAATTTGGCAAACACTTGGTGATTAATCGGCAAACTTTTGGTCGTCAAGTTTTGTCGCCAAATTTGGCGACATTTTAATTTTTTTCACATCTGGTTTCATTTTGGCCACTATTGGCAATATTTAGAGAGTTGACCATTGAATCACATTAAAATGTCCAATATTGGGAAAATTAATCTATATAAACGTTTTTTTACTACGGTTCGCAACAAACTTGGGGTAAAAATATTTAAAGTGTTTCTTTGCTTAATCCAAGGCACTACTACCATTAAATTGACGTAAAAGGAAGTCATGTGATGCACACATCAGCTCGTTTTTTTAGTGTTATCCGTTCTCATAAAAGAAAGCTTGTTCTCTAGAATCGTTTTGAATTTGTTTTGAAAATCACTTTCAGCTAGTTTTCATGTGAACATGATAGACATCGAATGAAATATTTACAGAGGATTTCCTGAATCATCATTAGAGCTAACTCACTGTAACAAATTTCGGAAATGTTTCTGGATATACCGGAAACGTTTCCGAAATAGTAAGAATCCTTCATCCAATAGTGAACTCCTCATTATTCAGAAAGCTTTTTGTTATTTCAAAAAATCTAGAAGCGGAAGTGCTGGCGCAATGCTTCGAAACGTATTTTATCCTTCCAACACGTCCGCCAGTGAGTCGGAAATAACGAGAACTTATTTTTTCCTTATCTATGGTTGCTGCAGTCAGCAACTGTTTAGCATTGGATTGCTTGTTATTTCATGTCTAGAGAGTGGTAAAATGTGTCGAAACTAATTTTACGCCTTTGCATTTTGGGATGCCCTTGATTTTTTTGACGATGTACGCAGCTATTAGGTTAGTAAATAACGATTTGCTTCTTTACAATTTCTGTGCGACCATGATTAGATATATATTGTGTGTTCAAGCGTGAATAGTTTCAACACCCGTGTTTATGCTTAATGAAACGAAACCCTTTGGATTACTTATCCAGTTGTAATGGAGGTACTTAGATTTTCTTCCGCTCATGTTCACTTGTAAGTATTAATGAATATTTTAAGGGGGTCCGGGACACATTTTGAAATTTTTTTTATTATGTACTTTAGAGTTTTGAAATTTTTTGAACTGATTCATCATTTATTTAATAAGCAAAATCATAACATAAATATGAAAAAAAATTATTTTTTATTTAAATTTAATTAGTTTTTTTCAAAGAAATGGGGTTGCTTTAAATTGCTATAACTCAAAATATTGTTGGTCAATTTTCAATTTTTTTTCAAAAAAGTATGTACAAATATCTATGCTTTAATTTTTATTCGGCGATTTTAAAAATATTGATTCAATAAAAAATAAAAAATATTTGAAGAAAAATTTCGAAAAATTCGAAGATACTTTTTTTTAAAAAAATCATAATTTTTGAAGTAAACGTTTTTTTTAAATTCGCCGAATAAAAATTAAAGTAAATTACTTGAAAAAGATATGCTCCAAGTTTCATTACTTTATCTCTATCGGTTCCTGACTTATAAGAGTTTGAATGCAAGAAATCGGGAAAAATTGCATCATGGAGAAAAACGCGTTTAAAGTTTTAAAGCTATGTACACATTCGTTAGATGCATGCAACAAAAATAACTATAACTTTCGTTCTATTTAAGGTAGAAACAAGATTCAAACGTCCTCTTAAGCAGAAAAAAACGGAGCAATTTTTCAAATTATAAAAAAAAATTGCAAAATTTGAGGATTTTTGTGTCCCGGACCCCCTTAAAACGTGTTGTGATATACGTTTATATTTATGTTGATTTGCATTTGATGAGACTCCAATTGTAACTGTTTTTGGTTTTATCGAATTAATTTTAAGTTATCCTACATACCTATGTGCGCAGTGTACTATTTGTTGTAACCAATTGAAACTGATTAATTACGCAAAAGAAATAAGATTTATATTTGAAAAGCAATCACAGAAAAGTTATATTGATATACTTGGATATACATACATTGGTTCAAAAAAAAAATCAATTGTTTAATTCATTAAAAATATGGTAATGCAAATGTTTTCTAGTATTGTAATATGCTTCACAAAAAATGTGCCAGTGTTATTTATCTTTTTTTATTATAATTTATTCATTCATTTAAAAATATTTATACCATTAGAAAATGACCCAGTTATCTATCAGTAAGCAACATAGCTATGCAATTAATTCATGTGCTTATTCATTTTGTTAAATGTGGTTGACAATAAAAAATTCCTTGACATTAGTTGTTCGGTTAAATAACATTTCCTTCGTGGATATACTAGTTTAATGTAGGACAGTCAGGAGGAATGAGTCAGTGGCAAAAATGGAACAGCTGCATTTACATGCCGAAATAAAAAGTAATATTATTTCATGTCATTGTTTTAATAGTGATTATTTTTTAAACACTATGTTATTAATGTACAATGTACATATGGATAGAAGACGAGGGGCGTTCACAACGCAGACTGCCATTGACATTTTCAGGGGTTGTTTTTTTTAAGGGGGGGGGCGCTTTATAGCATTTTATGGGTGCACCATCACTCTTACGGTGTGGGGAGGGGGGATTCTCGTATATATGAAATGGAATAATCAAGCAATAGAATTCAATGTTTTAATAAATAAAATATATAATGCATTTTGCGCACATTGTAAAAATAAAATCAGTAACCTATTTTGATTAAGTATTTATATTTCTGATGAACTGGAAAAGGGCAAAAACAGAAGAATCAACCCGAATGGTTCCAGCAGGAGGACTTGGTGTCATATTTAAATTCACCAATTTCTCTCTTGGTACTTTTCGGTACACTTTGTTCGTCAGAGAAATTGACTTGAGGTGAACGAATTCCGGAACGCGAAGGGTAGGTAAGTTCTGTCAAATTTTATCCGAAAATAAAAGCTATCTAGTTTGATACAAAATATGTTTTTAAGTTCTGCATTAAAATACAATATGTTGATAATTTTCTCCTGAAAATATTGAGAGAAAAACTGAAGCTTAAGATTGTTTAACAAACAATCCCACTTTTGAGAAAGTCCCTCCCCTTCCCCTCCCCTGGCGATTTTGTGATTAAGAATGAAACTACTATATTATTTCATAAATTTTCAAAAAATTATAACGGTGCATATGTTATGCTGTTAACCATGCTATTTGTCATTAGAAATTCAGAAAAAAAAATCCGCGAATGATTCTAAAATTGCTTGTTTTATTGCTCTTATATATAAAAGAATTGAAACTGGTATGGTATGCAATACTATAGTAAAGAATTATATTTTAGAAAAAATCACGGAAAAAGGATTCCGAAATTCTCAGAAACGCTTTTGAAAATTGTTTGGATAATTCCAAAATACTCGGAAACGTTTTCAAAGCTTTCATGAACCACAGCTGCACAGAATACTCAGAAACATTTCTGGAAAATACGGAAAGAGGATTCCGAAATACTCAGAAACATTTCTGGAAATTACAGTAAGAGGATTCCGAAATACTCAGACACGTTTCTGGACATTATAGAAAGAGAATTCCGAAATACTCAGAAACGTTTTTGAAACTTTGATGAACCTCAGCTGCACGATGTAATCAGAAACGTTTTTGAAACTTTCATGAACCGCAGCTGCACGATATACTCAGAAACGTTTCCGGATTTTTTTTTACAGGGTAGTGGCTAAATTTAGTTTAAAAGGAGGATTTACAGGGAAGAATTTCTTTCCCATAAACTGCGGCGTGCTATTTACTGGAAAGATGGAAAATCCTGCGGATAACTTTTAAGATGTTAAATAGAGAATAGAGGTACTTTCTGCTTTTACTTACAAAAGAATTTTATAATCGTTTTGAAAAGATGAACTCAAATTTTAACATTGTGTAAATTGTCTTTCTTACTGTTTCATACATATATATATATTTTCTTTTTGAAGTAGGTAGGAAGGAATATCGATTTCTTTATATAAATAAAACACTATCTCCACACTTGTGGTGACCACTGTGTAAATCGTCTTTCTTATAGTTTCATAAATACACTTTTTGTTTTAAACAGGTAGGGAGGAATATCAATATCGTTATATAAATTCACCACTAACTCCAAATTCGTATGTTCGGGTTAAACTTGGAAACTACAGATCCGATTTCTTTGAAATTTTCACAGTTTGTTTTGGTTAGTGCTGGTAAGATTTACTGACTGTTTCGAAAAACAATCGACAGGTGATCCTTTTCACTTCCTTTTACAAAAAAGGAAGTATTATTGTTCGCGAAAAAAATTTCATTTAAAATTTGGCCTTAATTTCCATTTTGCTCACCCCCGAATGGATATTGAGTTTTTTTTTCAACCCGACCACACGTGGATATATGCCAAAGAACGAATAGACACCCGAAGTATCCATTTTGACGACCCCGAGTTAATTACAACGAGTTTTCTCGTGACGTCTGTATGTCCGTATGTATGTGCGTATTTGCGTATGTGCGTATGTATCTCGCATAACTCAAAAACGGTATGTCCTAGAAAGTTGGAATTTAGTACGTAGACTCCCAGTGGGGTCTAGTTGTACACCTCCTCTTTTGGTTGCATTCGGATGTTCCAAAGGATGCATTTTACACCTTTTTGGCTTTAAATCATTGTTAATTTCAATGCAAACTCAAGTGGTGTTTTAATTTGGCAAACACTTGGCAATATATCGCCATGCTCTTGGTCGCCATGTTTTGTCGCCAACTTTGGTGTTTTTTTTTTTTTTTTTTTTTAAATCTGGTTTCAATTTGGCCATATTTACAGTTAACCATTGAATCACATTAAAACTGCCAATATTGTGAACATTTATCTGTATAAAACGTCTTTTTTGTTTTTTTCTGTTAGCAACAGACTTAGGGTGAAAATGTTTAAAGTTTTTCTTTGCTTACTCCGAGGCAGTATTATCATTAATTTGGAAAAAAAAAAGAAGTCATGTGATGCACATCAGCTCGTTTATTCAAAATTCAATTTTAGGATCAAAAACAGATCTTTCTACTTGAAATAGTTATCGTATCGTTTCGATTTTAGTGCTATTGGAAAGCGCGAAAAAAACTATCCCTTAAGAGCATTTTTCAACCTACGGTAAAAAAGAGCGGAGAGCTTTAATTTACGAAGAAAGACGTTATAAGCATCTTAAGTAAGGGAGACTCGATTTTTAATTCGATATTTGAATCGTTGCCATTTTTGCTCAAATTTAGTCAAATCAAGTTCTTCGACTGTTTTTAAGCTTTAATGTTGTTATATTTAATCTAATCGGAACCACAAATCTACAGTTTTAACGTCAGTTAAGAATAGTCTAAATTGGAATCGTCTGCGATCATTATATTGATTTTATATCTATTTTTATGGAGTTAATTTAGTTGAAATAATGCCTTGCTGTTGGCATTTTTGCTCAAATGGGGACAAATAAATTTTTGAACTCGTTTTAATCTTCTCCGAGAAGGGAGTATTTAAAAATTCCCTCTTTTAAAATTTTTTGCCAATTAAAGTCTACTTATTCGTTTGTACAGCCCAGAAACGATCGCTAAAAATTTATTTTGAAGTTATGTTTGAAATTTTCATTTCTGTTGCGCTAAATCTAATCGGGACATAAAATTTACTGTTATCACGGAATTTAGGAATTGTCTAGGGGGGGGGGGGGGTCACTTGATTCTGATCCTTTAGAAGCGTGACTTTCATTTGAAATAAATACTATCGTCTGCTGTTTTTGCATGTATGAATATAGTTTTATTTCCATTGATTTTATTTTTGTTTTATTCATCAATATTTTTAGGCAATATACCTAAACTTAGCTAACATTTTTATTTATTTCCTTTTTTTATTACAATTTCCTTCGGATTGGATAGTTGCAAAATATTGTAACGGATTCGGTGCGACTTCCACTTTCTTGAAATGAAGACACAGTTCTTGATAAAAACACAGGAAATTTATTTACACTATGTACAGGAAAGATCTTCAACAACTGCTAAATTATTCATCAGTAATTAAGCAATTATCACACAACACCGTAAACTCAACGTTTACACACGTATTTACTTCCAAATACGAAAACAACACAGCGAAATGCCTCGCTATAAACAGAGCAAATACACACTCAGCACAAATCTGAATCGAAACTCCTGTTTATCCATCGCTAACGGCTTAAATACACCGAAAAGAATTTTCCACAACATTCTTACTTCTTCGCGAAATGCGTAGACCGTTATCAAATTTTATCAACGAACAAAAAGGAAATAGAGGGGTCGTATACTTTAACCATATGAAAAAGGGGTTGTATATTCATTACGGGAAACTATTTACAGGTTACGTTACTACAATAATTACTATTTACAGGATTTGTAACATTGCCCCCTTCCTAAGGACTGCACGTCCCGGGCAGTACAATCCCCAGAAAGGGTGCAAAACTTCTATCACAAGTTTACAAATATACACATTAATTAATAACTAACAGATACAGAAAACAATAATAACAAGAAATATTACTAAACATTAAAAGCAAAAATTATCTACAACTTTTATGTTATCAACCATGGTTGTTTACGTAATACTCATGAACTATGGCCATAGTAAGGGGCTAACCGATCATAATGTACAACCCTAGGTTTTGCATTAGGTGATTTTTGGATCCTCACTACGACGTCATTTAGTCGGTTAAGGACTTTGTAGGGTCCATCCCAATGCGACTGCAATTTGGGTGACAGACCTTTCCGTCGGATGGGATTCCATAACCAAACCTTGTCACCTTCGTTGAATTCATGTCCAGTAGACCTTGTGTCGTATCGGGTCTTCATCTTCTCCGCCGCGATGTTGATTCGCTCTCGTGCGAAGTTATGAACGTCTTCCAACCGGGCCTGGAGATCCTGGATGTACTCCTCAGGCGATGCAGGCGCATCCGGAGGACGACCGAAGACGAGATCACAAGGTAGCCGAAGCTCTCGTCCGAAGAGCATCTGAGATGGGGCATATGCGGTAGTCTCGTGGACAGCACTGCGGTAGGCCAGCAAGAACAAAGGTAGCTTCTTGTCCCAATCCTGTTGATTTCTGGATACCATAAGCGAGAGATTATTTAGGATCGTGCGGTTAAATCTCTTCACCATGCCGTCCGATTGTGGGTGTAGTGGTGTTGTCCTAGTTTTCTCAATTCCAAAAATTTGACATAGGCCCTTAAACACAGCCGAGATGAAATTCCTCCCTTGATCGGAATGAATCTGCAAAGGTGTTCCATATCTCGAGATCCAGTGTTGGACCAGAGTCTCTGCTACGGTGGTAGCCTCTTGATCTGGAATGGGATATGCTTCCGGCCATTTGGTGAAGTAGTCGATGGAAACAAGAATGTATTTGTTCCCATCAGCAGTTCTTGGTAGAGGACCCAGGATGTCAATCCCAATTCGTTCGAAAGGAGCTCCAACGTTGTACAGATGTAGCTTCCCTCTGCTTCTCTTTTTCGGTCCTTTACGAGCAGCACAGGCGTCACAAGAATGGCACCACTTCTCCACGTCATCCTTCGCCTTGCTCCAGAAGAAGCGCTCCCGAACTTTATTGAGGGTTTTCAAGACACCAAAATGTCCTCCAGTCGCACTACTATGTATTTCTTTCAGAACATCTGAAATCCTTGATCGGGGAAGTAGTAACTGCCACCTAGACGTTTTGCCGTCATCAGATTCCCATTTTCGGTGTAGCACGCCGTTCCGTAAATGGAGCGAGTTCCATAAAGCCCAGTATCTTTTTGTTGCAGGACTAAAGATGGAAACGTCCTGCCAGCTAGGGCGTCGACTGTCACTTTCCATGAACTCCAAAATTGGTTTTATGTCGGGGTCTTCAAGTTGATCTTTTCGAACTTGGTCATCATTCCATGGATCAGGTTCTGATGATGTTGAAGTCACTGTCACCTGATAGGCAGCAGGGCTAGTCGTTCCATACTGTTTCTCGATTCGGGAACAATAGTGGCAGTTCTCAGGACAGGGTCTCCTTGATAAAGCGTCGGCATTACCGTGAGATAACCCTTTTCGATGCTTGATCTCCATGTCATATTCCTGGAGCCGCTGTATCCATCTGGCTATCTGGCCTTCCGGATTTTTGAAGTTCAAAAGCCAAGTTAATGAGGCATGATCTGTCCGAAGCAGAAATTTTCGGCCGTAGAGGTAATGATGGAAGTGTTCTACAGCTTTCACTATGGTCAGTAACTCCTTTCTGGTGACGCAGTAATTTCGCTCCGACTTGGATAAGCATTTGCTCCAGTAAGCGATGACATGTTCATTTCCGTCAATTTCTTGGGATAAAACAGCTCCGATGCCCTCGTTGCTCGCATCAGTGTCCAGGATGAAGGATTTTTCAGGCTGAGGATAGGCGAGGATAGGCGTTGATGTTAAAGCCTCCTTCAGTCGTAGAAATGCATCTTCGCATTCTTTGGTCCATTCAAACTTTTGCTTGCTCTCCGTCAGCTTATGCAAAGGTCGTGCAATGTTGGAAAAACCCTTTACAAACTTCCTGTAGTACGTGCAGAGCCCCAGGAAACTTCGCAGCTGATGGATGTCTTCGGGACGACTCCATCTCTTGACTGCAGATACCTTTTCTGGATCGGTTTGTACACCTTCAGAAGAGATGATGTGACCAAGGTAGTTCACTTCCCGGCGGAACAAATTACATTTGGACGGGCTTAACTTCAGATTGGCTTCCTTAAGCTTCTGCAGCACCTTCCTAAGATTTGCCAGATGTTCTTCGAAACTGCGTCCCACGATGATGATATCGTCTAAGTAGACCAGACAGGATTCGTAGGAAAGTCCTCTTAACACTGTCTCCATAAGACGCTCGAACGTAGCTGGTGCATTGCAGAGGCCGAAGGGCATCACTTTAAACTGCCATAAGCCTTGTCCAGTTGTAAACGCTGTCTTCTCTCGGTCATCAGGGTGTATCTCAACCTGCCAGTAGCCGCTCTTCAAGTCCAGAGTCGAAAACCACTTGTGTCCGGAAAGAGTGTCCAAGGTGTCGTCTATCCGTGGAAGAGGGTAACTGTCTTTCTTGGTGATTTCATTCAGCCGTCGGTAATCGACACAAAATCTGGTGGAGCCATCTTTCTTTCGGACTAAGACGATGGGAGAAGCCCAGGGACTGGATGAGGGTTCGATTACATCATTCTCCTTCATCTCTTTCAGGAGGGTCTCAACCTCTTCCTTCTTGGCGAACGGTAGTCGTCTTGGATGCTGTTTAATAGGGAGGTGTTCTCCAGTGTAAATCCTATGCTGCGTTAAATTCGTACGGCCAACATCCTCCGATGTAGATGAAAACAGATGCTTGAAGTCGTCCACCAATTGTTCCGCAGCAGTTCTTTGATCTTTCGTTAATGGTGCACTCCCAATTAACTTCGATGTCAAGGACTCAGAACACACAGTCTCGGGGGAATTGATTCTTCTAATGATGCAGTTTACTGGAGTGAAGTTGCTAACACTTCACCTTTCCGGATATTCCTTGGCCTTTCACTCACGTTGGCGACTCTCACGGGAATTACATCCTTAGAAAGGTCCACAAGCGTAGATGCTACCAGCACTCCTTTAAGGCTATTGCTTAGGTTAGGGTATTCAATGAGTCCAAATCAAAAACTATTGGTTTCTTCAATGGAGCCAGGTATTAATGATTCTGACCTTGAGGGAATCGATAAATCTGTTTGGGCTATTATTTGATGAGCGGATTTTACATCACTTTCTGCAGGGAAAACGGCTATGTCTTCTCTCATCGAGTGCAGCTCATTAGTCTTAAAGTCGAGAGTGAAGTCATATTTCTTAAAAAAGTCCAATCCGAGAATGAAGGGGTCCGTGATATCAGCGACGAATGCCGTATGATGGTAGGTGGCATTCCCAAACACTATTTCCAAGTCCACTTTACCGTCAATCTCGATTTTGTCACCTGTCACAGTCTGGAGACTTACGCGTGGCGATGTCCACAGCAGCTTCAATCCAAATTCACGAGCCACATCTGTCCTAATGATTGTCACATTGGCTCCAGTGTCGACAATCAGTCTGCAGGGGTTCCCATTTACATGTGCGTAAATGAAAAGTCCATCACTGCCACTACTAGAAGAGGAAATCTGCAGAGCTCTGGTGGAGGTGATTTCTTTCCCTCGCGTAGCTTGGCGAGCAGGACAACTCCTTCGCAGGTGCCCCTCACTACCGCATTTCCAGCACTTCTGCTCTTGTTTCTTTTGGGCTGTTATGCTGCTCAGATGTCTTGCCAAGTCACCGAGTTCTCTCTCGAGTTCAGCGAGGTGGGACGACCTGGAATCAGACTCATCAGCTTCCTGAGTCCGGATTAGATGGCGATCCATACGGGTTGCTTCTTGGGCGGCCTCGTATCTCATCGCATACACAACAGCAGAATTCAGGTCTTTGACATCCGCCATCCGTAGAGCTTTCTGGATTTCCGGATCTCGAACCCCGTCGATGTAATAGTTGAGTGCCAGGTTGTCTCGAACATCCGCAGGACAGTCGCAAAAAGCAAGATGAGACAGTCTCTCGATGTCCGCCGCTAGCTCTTGCAGGGTTTCCCCGGTTTTCTGGAAACGGGACTTCAACTGGAGTCGACTGAAATCTTTCTGGCACTTCTCACCGAAGCGAAGCTCCAACGCAGATGTGAGGGCGGCGAAATCCAGGCGCTGGCTGTCCGGAAGGGTCTGAAGAATGTCCGCTGCGTCACCTCTCAGGGATGCTGCAAGATGGCAGGCCTTGGTAGCAGAGTCCCATCCGTTCGCTTCCGCCATTATCATGAATTGGGTCTTGTATACCTGCCACGACCTTTTCCCATCAAATGTGGCCAGTTTAATGGACGGTCGAGCAACAGATGTGGGAGCGCCAAACAGTACAGAACTGCTTTCCGCGGTCGCCAATCTCCGTTCCATGTCTTTAATTATTTCTTCCTTAAATGAAGTAAATTTCTTGTCTTCTTCTTCCAACTTATTTTCCACATTGGCGATACGCTCTTCCACAGTATCAAATTTTTCTTCCAGAGCATCAACTTTATCTCCCATGGCGGTTAGTTGATTCTCCATCATGGTTTTCATCGACGTTAGGTCATTTTTTATTTCATTTTGACTTGTAGTAATTTTAGCAGTTAAATCACTATTTAACTGTTCTTGGTTAGTCGCCAATTCATTTTTTAATTGTTCTTGGTTAGTCGCCATATCATTTTTTACAGAGTTGATTGCGTCAAGAAGTTGTTTTAATTGTTCATCCATTGCGCGAGTAATCACCATAAAAATAAAGTCCAAATTCAAAAAGTCTTTATGAAAAAAATGTCCAAAGTCACACTTACTCCAAGAAAGTCCAGAAGAAGCCCCACGTTGGGCGCCAAATTGTAACGGATTCGGTGCGACTTCCACTTTCTTGAAATGAAGACACAGTTCTTGATAAAAACACAGGAAATTTATTTACACTATGTACAGGAAAGATCTTCAACAACTGCTAAATTATTCATCAGTAATTAAGCAATTATCACACAACACCGTAAACTCAACGTTTACACACGTATTTACTTCCAAATACGAAAACAACACAGCGAAATGCCTCGCTATAAACAGAGCAAATACACACTCAGCACAAATCTGAATCGAAACTCCTGTTTATCCATCGCTAACGGCTTAAATACACCGAAAAGAATTTTCCACAACATTCTTACCTCTTCGCGAAATGCGTAGACCGTTATCAAATTTTATCAACGAACAAAAAGGAAATAGAGGGGTCGTATACTTTAACCATATGAAAAAGGGGTTGTATATTCATTACGGGAAACTATTTACAGGTTACGTTACTACAATAATTACTATTTACAGGATTTGTAACAATATTATCATGATATTTAAATTTTACTTTGCTACGGTGGTTTTGAATGATTTTAAGGAGTACTTAAATGTTATGCGTTTTTCTTTGAAAGATGAGTTTTGATGGACAGTTGACGTCATTAAGTAGGATTTTTTATGGAGCTTACTAAAATTAAATGTGAAGATTTTCATTAACGAAGCCGATTTTTTTTTTTTCAATTTGAGTGGGAAGGGAAATTTACATACGCTTAAAGAGCTATTTTTAACCGACTTCAAAAAAGGAGGTTATGATTTCGTATTGCGGCTTTTTATTTGTGTTTTCGAATTATTACAACACTACTGATTTTTGTTTTTGTTTTTTTTGTTTCGAGGGGTATACTTCCCAGATGGTCCCATTGAAATTTGGTCTGAATCTGATGAGAGGACCCGGAGAAATCCAAGAAACTTTAAATTTCATACGTCATGGTCACACGGTGTTGCTGTGATCGGTGTATTTTCACACCTAAAAGGTTTTGGCTTTCTCTTGAACGATATTTAAATCTCGCGGCACATGGATGATTAATTTTCTCAACGCTGCACCGCATGGTAATTTTTTATTATAGGTGTTACTAATGTACTTATTACTGCGTAGCAAAGCAGTAAATTAAATATATTTTGCTACTTTAATAGTTGAATCAACTACCTTAATATTTTATATTTACTAATAAATAACTTTATTTAGAAACTAAAATATAAAGATCTTTATTTAATATTCCAATTTTTAAATATATTTAGTGTTCAATTGAGGGGGAATTGAATACAGAACATCCCTCCCTCACGATATAATTTATATTCTTTAATAATATATATTATAACTGTGTATGATTTCTAAAGTTTGACCAATATTCTAGATTTACTATTTCACAATGCCGCCAGTTCAATTTGAAATTAGGGTTATATTAATTAGCAGACTTCAAAAAAAGGAGGAGGTTCTGAACTCGTCGGATTTGTTTTTTCTTTGTACAATGTTTCATAAATACTCGAAGACACCTGTACCCAGGGGCGTGCACAGGGAGGGGGGAGGGACACCTGTTGACCCGGGCCCGAGCCTGGAGGGGGCCCAATATTTTTGTAACTAACGGTGAAATCTAGGGGTAAACAATATGGAGAGGGGCCCGGAAAAGTCATTTATGATGGGCTCCAAAATTTCTGTGCACGCCCCTGCCTGTACCGATGAGGAAATGTTTTTTTTTTTGTTTGTAACAGCATAGTTCCTCGGCGGTGTAATGTTAATCAAGTTCAGGTTTGATGAAATTAAAGGAACTCTGCAAATATCATACTCACATTTAAATCGATTTGTAATTTATTAACTTTGTATATCGTCTCACTTAGTGAACCGGTTTTTATGCATTTTTTTGTTTAGTGGTGGTTATGTTTAGGGGTGGTCTAACTTAGGTTTCAAATCTTTGATTTACCCTATTTGTTCTTTAGGGAAAAGTTAAGGGTAAAACAATAAATTTCATGCAATTTCCCTCACAAACGATTAAATATAAAACCCATTGATAAACAAAGGCCATACGTAACTGAGTAGGTTTAGTTTTAAAGACTAATTTCGCGTATAGTCATCGGACCAGCGTCGGCATCTTACGTTGGAACATACCTTAAAACGGTACGTCGGAAAACGGTTATCCAACCGTTGGTTATTGGTTAGTTTCAAACGTTATTCTAATGTAAAATACAACTGTAAACTAACCATTTACAAACGTAATATCGATGTAAAATACAACGTTCAACCAATGTTATTCCAATGTAAAATACAACGGTAAACTAATCATTTAGAAACGTAATTTCGATGTAAAAAGCAACGCTTAACCAACATTTTCTAATGTTGTTCCAATGTAAAACACAACAGTAAAGTAACAATTTCCAAACGTAATTTCGATGTAAAGAAACAATACTTAACCTACATTTTCTAACGTTATTCCATTATGAATTTCAACGCTAAACCAACTATCTTCCAATGTTATCTACTTTAACTGTAGCATTTCATTAATAAAATAAGTATTACGATGTGCTCTTAGAAGAGCGAGAATGAAGAATGATTTTTCAGTCATATTAACATAAAACGATAAAGTGGCTGAATTTGACATACAATTTATCATTTTCATATCATTTACCATTTCAATAAAATATGAACAAAAATTTAAGATATTGATAATTCTTACCTTTTATTTTTCGGAATAATTACTCGAAAATTATCTTCATAAGCATACATTAGTTTCTTTTTTTCTTTTTCAGGAAATATTAATTACCAGCAAGGTTATTCTTAAGACAGAATAGAATTTTTGACTTTAAAATTCTGCCGTGAAAAATAACCCAGCTTGTTTGAAAGTTCAACTTTGCTTTGACCTGAAATAAGAATTAAAAAATGAATAAATAAATAAAACGTACGCATACACATTCAGTTAGTAAATCTTCATAACAATTAAAATGACGTGGGTTAAACTTGAATATTATGAAAGTACTTATTTTATTGTTTTGCCGAACTATTATACTCTCCCATTTCATTCAAAAGTTCATGTTCATTGATTTTTTTTTTCATTTCATTTTTAGGGAAGGAATTTTAATGTATTTTATCCGTCAAAGAGAAAAGTTCATTCAAAGACACAATTTTATTTCTATGGTAAATTGCACATGTAATTTGTATGATTAGCAAACTATTTTTTATTATTGAGCGTTTAAAAGTACCGAAGTTAAAATAAGGAACAACACGAAATTCTGAAACGAATTCTAAGCATTCACGAAAATTCTCTAGAAAACTAGTTAAAGCATCTATCAAAAAAAAAAAAAAAAATCAGTTCGAATACGCAAAAATTTTAAGAATTTCAATCCATCGGAGACCCCCCAAAAAGAAAAAATGCCCCTAGAAACAGCATCCCCCTAAAAACTCCTGCCAAAACCAATTTGTAGAAAAAATTCAAGCAGTTTAAAACGAAAAAATCTGGGCCTGCACAGCTACAATGATTTGTCAAGCTTGGAAAACGAATAAAAGTAGAATGCATTTAACACACACACACAAATCTTTTATCTTAGTTTTAAATTTATTGAAAGAAAGAAACTTGTATATGACCCTGGAATGAAAAAGAAAATGGCTATGCCCCAGGCGCACCCATCCCTCACCCCTTTCAAATCCTGGGTCTCAACAAGACTGCAGAGGCGGGGGGGGGGGGGCTTATGGGATACGCACGCTTCGCAGAACGCGCAAATCAACAACGAGCTTGCAATAAATGCGCGTAAATGTGAAACAGGTTTGAAGGTTAGAAATAAGGTGGGAATGCGTTTAGTCGGATATAGGTTAGCTTTAAACCATCCTCCGATGCTTCGACCCACTCAGCATAATGTCGTCGCCCAGGTGTCAATGAGACGTCATCTGCTGACGATAGAGTCGTCCCGGCAACGTCACTCCCCGGCGTCCTAAGTCTGCCCCCATGTCCGGGTTCAATAACGGTCTGTAGACGTCCCCAGAAGGGCACCGTCTGACGTCCGGGAGACGGACGGTGACTAATAAGGGACGACGCAGAGACGTCCCAGGAACGCCTTAGGGCGGACTAACCCACATTAAAGCGACGGTCTCACGGCGTCCTAGGGCCGTCCACAGACGGGCCTTTCGGCGTCGGGTGACCGTTTATAGTGCTTTATATTGAGTAGAGTAAGCTTTATTTGACTATTCTATTTTTTAATTCAATTTATTATTTTTTTAAATTCAGTTTACTTCATTTTGTAGCTCATTTAGTTACGAAAATTTTTATTATTACAATTATTTTTTTTTCTCTTAAAAATTCATCAGGTTTGCAGCACCAATGTTATTTGACAAAATGAAGCAAACTAATTTTAAAAAATATAAATTAAATTAAAAAATAAAAAAGCCAATTAAAGCAATTTTAGTTCAGTATATTTATCATCACTATAAAATACATATATAGAAAACCTTTCTTTTTTTTTTTCAGATCAATTTTACTCTCAGGTAATTAAAAAAGTTGTCATTCATTCTTTTGGTGAATTGTATTCTATTGATTATTTTTTTTAAGCTCTCTGGAGAATGGAGAGTCCAACAATCTTTTCCTAAAGCAGCTTGAAAAACATAAAAATACAGTTTAGGCATATTGCATTCCTCGAATGAAAATTTTTATTATCATTTTATGTACCTTCTTACTTGTCTATTTATGTTTATGACTTTCCATTTTTAAAAAAAAATTATTAATATAAGAATTTATTATAGCTATTATAAGAATTTAAAATTTTAGTTCGCTGTGATAAAACTTTAAAGAGGTAGCCCTTTTATTAAACATATAATTGGAGATTTTCAAGTTTTAAGCAACAGCTTTGAATTTTCTTATAGCAAGTGGCTTGAAGAAATCCTCTTAGTAATGCAATTTAAAACTACTTGAACTAGCTGTTAATAAAATATCTTGCCTACACTGTAGCAGCCCCTGCACTGTTTATACATTTTCACATGTATTTTATTTATTCCTTTTAATAACTGTCTAAAACCTGAAGCCTGAAAACCTTATAGCCCAGTACATAATATTAAGATTGCAGGCAAATTTTGTTTCCAATTGAAAAACAATTCAAAATTCTTATTCGCGATATAAAAAGTTGTCTAAATGAACATGTACATTTAAACAAGTTATTCTCAATTTATTCCCTGCATGTAAGCAATCAATATTAAACTGAAATACAGTTCCCCCAAGTTGATAAAACTAGTACACAATTGGTTCTTATCAATGCACAACGAAATTCTAACTGAAAATAATTAAATACATTAAGCCAGGACTTAGTTTTGCAAAAGAAAAAAAGAAGTACAAGTAGCACAACATTCTTATATAATTTACCTGAATTTCATTTAATGGATTCCATGAAGTTTGATACAAAGAGCAGTACTAAAATAATACAATGAAACACCTTTATTGACAAATTTTATACAATAGATTTCTTTAATTATTGGCTATTTCCCTTATCAGCTAGTCTGCTGAATGCTTCAGCAAGGATTTCATTTTCCTTTGGTCATCTGCTACCTTCATGTTTTTTCCAATACCATCTGAAAAAGAATTAATGAAGAGAAAAAATAAGAATATTTTCAAAAACCACAAAAAAGGACAGCACAATATTAATGGGTTGGGGGGGGGAGGAAGAGAAAGAAAAACATTACTTGCTCAATATAGGAAAAAGTCATGTGATTTTATAAGCTATTGTACTAAGAAAATTCTTATCCCTGGCTTGTCAAAATATTGTCCTATTCCTTTAGTCCCCACTGTAAAATGAGTAATCAAAAGATTCAGCCCCCTTCTCACATGGGCGGATCCAGAAATTGTTGTAAAGGGAGTCATGTTTTAATGGCGAACGTTGTACCACCTACGTAAAAAAGTATCAGTTAAATCCATCCCCCAAGGATGATGGCGCACCCCCTCACATGCTACAACACCCCCCTCCCCTAACCCAATGAGATCAAAATCCTTTCAATTATACCCTACCAACCCCCTATTTTTTTCAATGTCGCAACCTGCACCATAGATCATATTTTTTCAAATTTTCATCATAAAAGTCATATTTCTTTTGGCAGATAGGCTGGTCACGCTACCACAAGCTTTGAATATATGGCATTAAATTTATAAAATATTGGAAAAGCATAGACACACATGTGGTTTGAGGTGGAAGAGTGCTCTGAAAAAACGTTGAACTCATTAGTCATGATTGTTATTTTGAAAATGAACAATTAGAAAGCTCAAAATAGCAATAACCCCAGTAAACGAACCAAGTCAATCATTTGAATTATGAGGCCCTGAGAAGAAATACCTTACAGAACGGGGACACACACACATGTTAATATTCATTCCATGTACTATTTTTCACATCGAAAAAAATGAAGTAATAATAATCACAACAAAATACTGTCACAGGGACCCTCTCCTGAATCCGTCCTTGCTCCCCCCCCCCATGCCATTAACATTGCAAAAACCTAACAGGCACCATCATCAATGTTAAACTCAAAATCAAATCAAGAATGTCTTCCAGTTTAAAGCAAAGGCAATACTTACTACTACAGGGTGGAGGGGGGGAGAACAACACTTAGAAATTTCTAGCTTAATAGCCACTTCTTTAAAAATAAATCCGCACCAAAAATTTTCAAAACTACTTCTTCAAAAGATGTTTTTATACACTTTTCTTGTTGAAAACATTTCTATTACTATTTTATTTTTAATTTTTTTTATTTATTTCGCAATTTCATTTGAAAAATGAAATTATTATTATTGAATAAGAATGCAAATAAGGTGTTTTATCTGCAGTATTTATTTTTATTGCATTTGTTGTAAACATTTCTACAGAACAATGCACCATTTTCCTTTGAATTTTGAATACCAAACAAAAATACCAAAATTCTTTAAATTTGAAAGTACCAAACTCACTTACACATTTTATAAATGTCATAAAATAGAAATCTTAGAAGTATTACTTCACATGTGCTTCAGTGGCGTAGCAAAGGGGGAGAGGGGCTGAAAACAACCCTCAAAAGCATTGGTTTTCATGAAAATGCAAATTATAATACAGTAGTTTTTGCATATGAAAAGGCTGTTTTGATGGAAAAAAACCCCTTCAGAAGGTATTTTTGATCAAAAATACCCTCCAGAAGGTATTTCTGGCTGCGCTAGTCATGTGCTTAGATGAGTAAAGACAGAGTAAATACATATATCCTTTTGAGTGATTAGAAAACTTAGATCAGATTTTTTTTTCTTTCATTGAAAGAAATACATTGTATTTTTATTTTTCATGTTAATGCTCTTTAAGTATCTATTGTAACAAAAAGCAACAGAACACAAAATATGAAATCAAACTTCATTGATCATATTGAATTTGCACAAGAAATATGTTTGGTAAAACCCTCCTCGAAACAAAAGTCTGGGTACAGCTCTGGCACATAGTGTACAACACGCAAATGATTTCTTATTTAAAAGATGATTTTTATGGTCACAAAAAAATATATATGCATAAAAATAAGCAATCGAAGTTGGATGAAATGTCAATGTCTAAATAAAAAATAATCCATAAATGACCAATAATAAATAAATAACATTTACACAAATAAATGCAAAATTAAGTTACGAATATTGTAGTGGGAAAACAGAAAAAACAATCACTAGTTCAAAAAATTAGTTCTTGGAGGGGGGAGACGAGTGGGCGGTTAGGGGTTTTGACGACTTTTTGCAGGGAAGTAACAATCTCAACACATGGCGATTGAAGAAATTGGTAAAAAAAAAAGGCGAGAAAAGTAGTACAGAAAGCAAGTACAACTCAACAACACTCTGTTCAATTCAAACATATACATCTTAAAAATAGTAATTGGTGTAAACTGTAGAAAAATTCTTTAATGCAGGGAATGGGGTCCTGACGGAATGGGAATGGTATTATTGAAACTGAAACAAACTATATCTTTGAATGCTTTTTTTTTGGGGGGGGGGGGGTCGTAGCTTCGGAGGCGATGCACCATTTCCCTCAAGGGATGGTCACCCCTTGAATATTCACTCAGTTTTATATAATAACTGTTTTCTGAGTGTAAGCTATTCAGAGTGAATGATATGGAAAAGCCTATATAAAGGGACTGGGACTCGGAATAAACGTTCAATATTTGAGTGTGTCGGTTAAAGGAAGTTTTAACACAGATTTTGTTTTGTCATGCATTCTTGTCAGTTTGTTCACCAAACCCCAGCCCTCTCATACTTTCCAACTAAGTCGACACTCTTGTCAGCCCTGCATTTAAGCCTGAGAACCCCCCTCCCCCAACAGTAAGATCTCTTGTAATTCCTCAGAATTTATTCATTGAAACCAAGCTTAACACAGACATGAGCATGCACTTGATTGACAACATAGTTGCTTTTGTGAGAGCATTAATTCAAAGTCATGGAAAAATATAAGTAGCAGATTTGCTACACTCTCAATTATGTGCTATTAAATATAAAAAAAAAAAAAAAATACAGTATAACCCCGATTAAATAATTGTCAAAGGACTGGAGAAAGTTTTCGTTAAATAAGGATATCTTCAAATCAAGGCGCTTATACATTCAATGCAGTTAAATTCGGACCAGTGAAATGTATCGCTCAATTCAGGAAATCGTTAAATCGGGTATCGTTAAAATCAAAGTTACACTGTATTAAAAATGATTTTTAAATATTCATTTTGGAACACTTCATACAGATACCTATGACTAAAAAACAGCTCTAAACCGAACTATAGGAAACTCAAAAAATAATAAAACAATCAAAGGACTTAATTAAAAATTCAGTTGCATGAAAAGGGAGAGATATGGGGGGAGGGGGAGCAAAATTAGAACTGTAACTCCTTTAGTTAAAATTTCAGTATGCATACATTAAAACATTTGTCACGATTTGATCTTCAAGAAACTTAGCTCAACACATAAGCAAAACATAAGTCAATCGATGGAAATAAAAGGTGAAAAGTGAGGTTAGATTTATATTATCTGACAAATAAAACAAATATTATTTGCATTTGAAAGAAAGAAAAAGCATGAAAATTCAATACAAAAAGATATTACCTTTTAGACTTTAAAGTTAAAGTAGAAGCTTTTCCATTCTGCTCCTCGATGCCTTTAAGTTTTCTTCCTTAAAAAAAGGAAGAAAATGATATGTAATGACAAAAAGTACAATAGTATGTTAATATGTATTTGGTACTTCATTATAGTACCCCTTGAATCTTCTATATATGCTGCATTGATATCACAATGTAGACAATTTTACATAGTTTATGAAAACTGAAAACAGGCCATCACTCATGCAGTGCTACCTACTGCTTACACATGGGTTAGAAAAATAATTCACTGGTTCAAGGGACCAGTAGGCAGGGCTGTTTGATTTTAGCCGGGCCAAAAAAGGCCAGCCGGCTTTATTTGGTTTAAACCACTGTAAAAAGCCGGCTTTTTAAAGAAAAATAATTTTTATGGTATTTTATTGTAATTTAATCAAAATGAAAATTATCTTTGTACCTTTAATGCAGTTACGACTGTATTATATCAAGTTCCATGAAACACTAATAAAAAATTTGTTAGTTGTTAAATAAAGTCGTTCACAAAAACAAAACCTCGCTCTAATATAAAGAATATAGTCTAGTTCAATGGAATTTAAATGTTTATAAATAAATTTTAGTAAAATTCAAAAAATCATAACACTGCTGCTGTCATACCAATCATTTGGTTCAGACTTTAAATAACAATGCATTACAATTTTGTAATAAAAAGGAGAAGAAAAAGTAATTTCATACACTATATCATGCATGTGAGTGCAAGGGCCACCGAGACCCAAAGGCCTTGTTAGCTTGGGACAGGCATCCCCATAAAAATCGTAACATGATTCTGATTCCGAACCATGCCCAGTCAACCAGTTTTCGATTAGGGTGACATGGAATCTTGTCAGCGCTGGTAAAGTCCCCCAAGAACGATGGCATGCTTCCCTCTTTTCCTAAAAAAAGCCGCTCCTAAAAATTTTAATGGCTCTTGGTGACCTCGCAGACAAACTTTATGTAAATACTACTGAAGAAATTCTCCAGAAAAAGAGCATGATCATTGCATTAGTAAATTAAAAACTATACATGATTTTTTTGCGAATGACAAAAATAAAAAGGAAGTAAATCATTCTGAAAAATTTAAAACAGTTGCATGCAATAAAGTAATAAAACGATGCATAACAGCAAAATCACTTCAGGTTTATTTACTCTTAAAAATTTGGCGTAATACTTTAAGGGAGTAAAATTACAGAATCATGACATAAACATCTTTAAGGAGAAAACCAAGCATGAGATAAAGAAAAATAATTTTCAGCTTTGAAAAACAATAAAATCATTATTTTTAAACATCATCTGCTTGCAATATAACACATTATATTAATGTCAATCACAACTGTCTAATTTCATACCATAAAAAAAATATCGTTGTTAAATTTAGTATCAACAGAATCTGCAACAGTCGAAGTATCGGCATGATTGTGTATTTACATTACGTAACGAGCACCTTTTTTTTTTTTTTTTTTTCACATGCTGCAGGGACACGCAGAAAACAAAACAAAAAAACATAATGCTTTTCAGTACTTGAAGAACGTATTCCTGTAAATATTTACACTAAACTGCCACAAACACAACGGACAAACAATGGAACACATCATATAGTTAACACTACATTTCAAGTAAAAACGCACACGAATATACATTAAAAGTTTGCTTTTTTCTTTTGGTGACGTTAAGGATTACTCTTAAACAAACATCTTTAAGAAAAGATGCACACAACGTTCTTATTGCATTTCTATACGTAATAAACAAAAAAATATTTTTACTTACCTTTCTTGCTTGCAAAAACATGGCCGAACGGCGAGCGGGAGCTCAGAGAGACGACGCTGGTTTAGAATGCCGCGCATGAATATCTCGAAATAGAATCAAAAATAAAATCACCGTTGGAAGCTTAACTTTTTTCTTTATTTTATCCATGTTTCTTCGTTACAATGTGTTTCGAAACAAAAAGACGCGATTTTAAACCTTTCAATAGTTTATTTATTTATTTCTTGCTAAGGAGTATATTTTTACGCGGAATATCTTGATGAAGTGTAAGTGTAAAAAGGTTCGGCGTCGCATAGACGGCATGAAGTCCGTCGCCAGGACGACCCAGGGACCAGGGTAGAGGGCTGGAACCCGGGTTGAGTAAAAGGGTCCTCAAATGGTCAATGTTATGTCGTCCCAGGGACTGACTAAACTGACGCTATAAGACCAAACTGGAAAAACACGGTTTTAATTAGTAATTAAACTTTTTTGAAGCAAAATATACGTTTTTCATCTATTTTCAACAATTTTATCATCTTTTGACTCATTTTCTGCGCTAAATTTTACTAAAAATAAAATTAGAGGCGTCCTGTGGACATCATATTGAAGCGCCCTCCAGACGTCAAACATACGACCATTATGGGACGTCTCGCCGACCAGTTCTGCTGAGTGGGGAATGATCGGATGAGCGTATGAAAAAAACCAATATTTAACCAAAACATATTTCCAACCATTGCGATGCATTTTCAACCTTTCTCCGACGTAAATCCGATGGTTTGTGCTACCTGGGTAGGAGGCTCCGACTTCAAAAGGTTATTAAAAATTAAGAGATCGTATATAATTAGTTAGGTATTTAAAATAATTCATCGTATAGTAATTTAAATCAGCGTTTATTTTATGATTTGGTGTTTAGTTTAGTTGATTTTTGTACTGGAATTGTAAAATAAATTTCATTTCTATGTTTGGGTAGGAAATAGAATGTAAGTGTAATCAGTTATTTTTTGCTTTTTAGTTCCTGGGTGTTTTTTGAAGGCTGTTTTTTTTTAATTTAAAAGTAATTTTTAACCAACTAGTACGAGCACAGCCGTGCGAGTCAACTGGTAATAAAATAAACCCAAGCAAAATTCAATTTTGTACTTTTTTATCAAGGGTTTTATAACATTTTTTCCTTTCCGCTATCGTTCCGATGTCGTCCTCTATCGTCGCGAAGATAAATAATATAAAAAAAAGTTTAATGTTAAAAACATTTCTTTCAAAGTTTCTCACATTGAGCGTTTTTGCATATCTTTCGATTTTTAATTACAACAAAGAAATAAAAGAGGATGAATATTCGGCAGTGCTGCCATCTGCTGTACAGAATATTAATGAAGTTCATAGAGTGCTTAATTCCGTCAATTAAGAAAGTTGTTGACGGCAACAGCTTCCTGTTTTTGTTTTGAGGGGGGAAAATTACATTAGTCTATTTGCGTTTCAAAAGACAATTGCAAGTTTATTTTCCTGTTTATTTTCTGTTAAGCTCAAAATGGTAAAAACAATTCTTTATTCCACACCAATTCATTTTTATTTATTTTCTCATTTTTAAAAAATAAATGCACATTCACCAACAACGATTTTTCGATAATATTAATTTATATGAGCTATACTTAACAAAAGGCATCTGTGTTAATTAACTGCTTCGTTGAATTGTAACTAAAATCTATGTTTAAAAAAATGCAACTTCAAACTAATTATTTACGTTCAAATCTTTTCAAAAATTAATTAATGCTCACTAACAAGCAGTCACTATAAATAACAGGTTAATTGTAAAAATGCAGTTACTAAAGTACAGTAGGGTCTTACAATAGTTTAAAAATTTTAGTTTTAAATCTTAAAGCAGGGCTGTCCAACTGCAAAGAGCCCACGGACCAGAATTCTGGTCACTGATCACCTAACGGGCCGCAGTTTGAAAAGTTGAACAAAAACCTCTAACCTCTTATACAATAGCAATTAATAGTAAGTAATTATTAATTATAAAACAATGAAACAGAAGGATTACAAAATAATTAGCTTACACTTTGATGGGAAAACTGAGGCCGATACGCCTTCTTTACAAACTCAGAAATGTCAACATCGATGCGGGCCGTACAATATGTATTGGCGGGCCACCAGTTGGACAGCCCTGTCTTAAAGTAATCTCTAGAATTGATACTTCAGTTCTTATTCGGTAAATTTAGTCAAACAATTATTATTTACACTATTTTTCTTGATTTCCTTTCAATATGTATGAGCAAAATTTATGTCAAATTTAAGTAAATAAAAATTGTGCACGAGGTACAATAAATGGGGACTTTGAAACGTTCTCAGGTTGCTAAAAACAAGCACACAGCACATGTATGCGCACACACACACACACACACGTGCGATCGCGCGCATATGTGAGAAATTTTTAAATGGACTATTCAGAGGGCCGTTCTATTTCTTAAAGTAGCTATAAAGCAGGAGTATGTTGTCCGTTAGCACCATATATTGAAGTGAGATGGTGAGAAAATTAAATGAAGACGATTAAAATCAAAACAAAAAAATTGTAGGATCAATTCGGGTAAAAGGAAACATAATTTCAATGATTTAAATTTGGATCCATCACACTTGCGGATAGCTTGAGAGATAACGTTTTGTGCCTTAAGTCTTTGATCCACTTCTCTGAAAGGAACTGGGTGTGAAAAATTCGATTTTATGATTGCTTGTTGTAGGCCAGTGGTCTGGGAGTGAAAAAAAAAAAAAAAAGAATTTGGAAGTAATTGGGGGAGAGCTGGAAATCATTCTAATCCATGCAGTATAGGTTTGGAATGAACATACTAAGGTTTCCACCTCCTGCTAAGGGAGTTTAGCCGCTAGGTCAATTTGGACGTAGTGACAGGCAACTGGTGTCAAAAAGTACTTGTTTTTGGATACAACGATGCCTCAAAAACACCGCTTACAATCCCCACACATATCACAAGAAAACTTGTGCAGTTTGAAATTCTAAAAAAAAAAAAGTACATACAATGTATATCTTTGTTAAACACTAAGCTCAAAACTTAATTTCAAAGTTTGGCTAAAATAACTAATGAAGTGCTTCAAGCTGGAACGTAACTTTCGCACTCCCAGTTGCTCTGCCTGATACCCCCGAGGAATAGAAGACCGTGACACTAAAAAACATGGCGGTGCTTTCTGCCCAATGGAAGCAGCTACAACGATATTTCATCACTAAGTTGACGTACTAGATGTTGCCGAAAACAATTTATTTCATTATAAAAATGAATGGGTTCAATTTTTGTACAGAGCTCATTTCATTTCTTAAAAAGCTAACGAAAAAGTACTAATATTTTAATTAAGCTAAGAATAATTTGAAAAGTACAAGAGATGTGATTATATTGGAAAGATATCGTCGCCTCGGAGCAATAGTAAGGCATCTAATCCCAGAAATAACCTTAAGATATTTTACTGTTGCTCTGAAGTTACAATATATACAGTTACGATAATTCGAAGTACAAAGGGCAATATTTCATATTAAAAAATAGCTTTTTAATAGAGAAGGACATCAGGTATAAAAAGTTACAAACAAAATGCGCGTGGGTCATCCTTTATGCTTAGCATCACTGAAAACATTTGAACACACTCAATCAAATGAAAGATTTGAGTATTTATGGAAATCAGTCTGAATTTTAATTTATCTTCTATCGTTGTTGGAAAAAAATATTACTTTTTAATGAATATTGCTGATCAGAGAAAAAAAATATCCTGAATAATTATCCAGTATAATCTTATTGCATTTTCTCTTAGCAACGATTTTTGCAATTTTGAACTTATACAGTAGTTTTTTAAAAGTTCTGTAGTTTATGTTTTTGATTTTTTCGAGATTTTCAGTGATGCTTGGAAAATTACTTCAAGTTTTTAGGTGTATTATTTTTTGTACGTTTCAATACTTGCTGTTTTATTCTAAATAAGTAAAGAATAATCTTATTTAAGTCTAGATCTTTGCCATTTGTACTAGATGCAAAAATTTTCAATGACACAATAGATTTTTTTTAAACTACAACTAATTTATTGTTTTCAATACGTGCATTTCTTTAAAACATTAAATTGTGACATTTTATGCTTAGATTTCTCTAAGCGCACCTCACATAATACTATGTCTCTCTTAAATAAAACATTTAATATTATAAACTAAGTAACCTATTATATGTGTTATTTAAATTTAAAAAAAAAAAAAAAAAAACTTCAGGAAAAGCGAATTAGAAAACTTTTTTTACCTTGAACGTAATAATGTTCTTATTCAAATGATGATAATTAAAATCAGTCATTTTGTTCAAACATTCACTTATTGTATCTAACATGTAAATAAGTTATTTAAATATTTATATAAGTTTTCGGAAGGAACCAATAAATGTTTGAGCCAAATTATTAAATTTTCACACTACGTTTTTTATCTTATGGTAGGGCAATTAAACTGCTATTGAAAAAGAAAAGCTAGACATTGTTTGTTCTCATTCTTGGGTCCTTATCATTCATATTTTGTTCAAACAAAGTTTAATCCCCCATGAAAAGTTATTTTTAAGGAAAACCTCATAAATATTTGAGAATAATGAAAGAAGCCCAAGGCTGAAATATAGCTCGTAACTGAACGACCAGTAAAAATGCCTCCTAAGACCTTGTTTTGTACTTCTACAGGCATGTGTAATTAACACCCAATTATTTGTGGATTACTGACATATTTTAGAGCAACTTTGGTGACTGGAAAAAAATGTCTTACTATAACAGTAACAAAATTTTAGATTACAGTAGACCCTTGTTTTACGCGGGTTTATTTTACGCGGTCTTGATTATACGCGGTTTAAGATTTGACACCTTTATTTTATTTTACGCGGATGCGATAATGCAAACAGATAAAATTTTCCCCTTTTTCAAAATCCAAACTCCTAAAGATTGCAGATTAATCAACTGTATTTTGAAGTGCTAATAATCGAGCTTGTGCCACTGCAGACATTGCAAGCGATTGGATCCAGAGCTCTTTCCAGAAGTAAAGTTATTTAACTCACACAGTTCAGAACTCACTGGAAAAAGAGCTTTTAGGAGTGACAAAGTAGGCCAACACCAGCGAGGATACCGACGTCGGTGATGCACAACCAGAAACGTTTACATTGAAAATTTTGAGCCATTCCAAGACAATAGAAATAATCTTTCTGATTTGTATATTAAGGGAGATTCTATCATGGAAATGACGCAAGTGATCATGGACGCGTTAATGCTCTGCAAATAATTACAGAGAGAAATTAAGGATTGCAAAAGGACTATCACAGCCAGCTCCTCTTTATAAACTGAACACGAAATTAATGCATGTTTTCTTTGTGTATGTTCTGCATAAAAGTCCATATAAGTACACATTAATTATTATTATACAATCAGTCATCGCTAGAAGGAAGTATTTTGTTATCTACGGAACCAAACCCCTATTTTAACACTAGTATTAGGTCTCAATTTACGCGGTTTATATTTACGCGGGATTTCCGTGGAACATAACCCCCGCGTAAAACGAGGGTCTACTGTATTTAGCTGTCACATATTTCTAAATTTAGATCTCGTCAAGAAGGTATTCAAAAGTTTTGCTTTTGCTCTAATCGAGTGATTTCCGAACCTGTTATTGTGTGATTAAGACGGTGTCAAATTCTAAATTGCTGCTTTTTTTAAACCATAAACCAATCAAGTGCTAAATTTGTGAAAAATTCAGGTCAAGAAGTTTACACGATGTAGAAAAACAACTGTATGCTGAGAAAAAATGAAGTTTTCAAAAATGAGTACATTCATGCTTTAATATTTTCTTGAAACCTTTTATTCAAAATATGAGTATCCATGTTTTCAAATAGTTTGCTGAATTATTTCATACTCAAAAATGAGTAGATAATACTCAGTTTTGAAATTATTACATAGTCAAAAATGAGCACGAATACCTCAAAAATGAGCACACATGTTGATTTGAGTATTTGATGAGTATTTGAATGTTTCAAATTTGAATACCACGTAGTCGCAGCCATTTTGACTCGCGATATGTTCAAATTTGAGCACCATTTCATCATTTCTGTAGTTGCTGTTTTTAGAGAAAAAAGTTTAGAAACAAGGATTGAGAAAACGTAGGCACCAGGTATGTAGACTGGAGAATTCTCTGAAGAAGGCATAATAATAGGCTTGTCGTGATGGTAATGATGAAACCGCAGAAAAAATATTAGTATTAATTTTAAAAATGAAAAAAGAACCATCGAAATTGTGTTGCCTGAATATGCAGAAGTGAAAGCATCGTTTTTTATAGAACTGTTTTCAATATTTCTCTTCATTTTTTTACATAATTACAACTTTGGAACTCTTTTTAAAGTGTCACAATACATCCGAAGTACACTTTTGATAGTCATTCGCTTGAGTGCGTTGTTGACACATAGTTACAATTAATTTTAGAAATTTAAAGTTTTTTGATTTTAATTTATATATGTATTGAAAAAAAAAACGAAGTAATTAGGTATCAAAATATATCTTATCATTTTCTAAGAAATATTTTTGTATTGAAAAATATTGATTTGTACGTGTTGCGGGTATAACTGAACACTGAACAGTCAGTGACACGATACTTCAGTCAATCTTATTTTATTCCTAAAGATATCGCAAAACTTACATTGTAATAGCGTTTACATGCACGCTTTGTATAAGTATTATGTTGTACAATACTGGTGTTAGTTAGGTTACGAAAGCGCTGCAGGTGTATCTTAACTTTGCATTTGTTACATTTCTCTTTTCATTTGTTTACATAATTACAACTTTGGAACTCTTTTTAAAGTGTTACAATACATCCGAAGTACACTTTTGAAAGTCATTCGCTCGAGTGCGTTGTTCACACATGGTTACAATTAATTTTAGAAATTTAAAGTTTTTTGATTTTATTGATATATGTATTGAAAAAAAACGGTATAATTAGGTATCAAAATATATCTTATCATTTTCTAAAAAATATTTTCGTATTGAAAAATATTGATTTGTACGTGTTTGCGGGTGTTACTGAACAGTGAACAGTCCGTGACACGATACTTCAGTCAATCTTACTTTATTCCTAAAGATATCGCAAAACTAACATAGTAATAGCGTTTACATGCACGCTTTGTATAAGTATTATGTTGTACAATACTGGTGTTAGGTTACGAAAGCGCTGCAGGTGTCTCGTTAGTTTATCAGAAGACATGCGATGTACAATTTAACAAAAATTTTCTATGATCTTAACTTTGAATTTGGTTTGAATTTTCTCACTAAATGTCTCCTAAACAAAGAATTCCTTTCCTGGAAATCTCACTTCCTGACTCTATCTTCAAATCCACAGCTGTGGTTGAAACAATACTTTCTAAAGATGCTCTCTGACAAAAATCTATTATGCAACGTATTTCGTTACTAATATCTTGAAGTAAAATTCAAATGTTCCCGAGAAGGGACGAACCATTCGAATTTTAATTTTAAAGCCCTTAAATGGCATTAAATGGCTCTTTCTACCCGAAATAATTATCGATTTCTTTGATTCAGGTCCCATTCGAAAACCCACGAAAAACACGTATAGAGTTCCTTCATTTCCTTCGAATTTCAAAAAAAAAAAGGCTGTAAAATCACCGGGAAAAAATTAAAAAGCACTGCTACGCCTAATGGAACAGAAGTTTTAAATCGGAAAATTATTGTTTGAGCGATCTCATTTTAAATTAGCGTGAATAAAGTTTCAGAAGGTTGCCACTATTTTTTCTCGACTGCGACGAAAAAAAATTTTGTTTTTGTTTTGAGGTAAAAATTTCTCCTTTCAGTTATTATTTAGTGATTTATCTTCTTACTTTTTTTTGTACCGCAAGCAGAAGATAATCAGGACAGTTGCGTTTAATTTCTTCAGGAATTTTTCATTTGACGTCTTTTTTCATTCTTTCTTTCAGAATGATTGTTTGGAATTTAAATTTTACAGTTTTCTTTTCTCTAATTGAAGCCTGATTGTTTAACACGCGTCACTTGACATGACTTTTATTTTCGAGGTAGACCGCGCAAAACCGGGCAATGCACCTAGTAAATAAATGAAAAAGTCCTTCATTTTGAAAATTCAATATTTATATTGGAGTTAAAAACTTATTATTTGAATTTTCAATACAAGTATTTAAATGAAAATGTTTAATCATCCTGAAAATGATACTTTTGCTCCCTTTTGACAAAAAAAAAAAAAAAAAACCTAGGAAAAAAAATCAAAAGGGGCAGTAATAATACTAAAAACTAGCACTATAAAACTGGTTCTGCTAATACTGATGAAATAAAAACAAACTCACTCCCTTCGATTCGTATTTTATGGCATAAGTCCCATATCCGTAAAAGTGACCTTAGAGAAAACGCATTAAGAGGCATCCATGAGTTTTTATTTCAAACGTGTCCAGTTTTGGTAAAGGGAAAAGAATCTCACGGACATATTTTTCTCTTTTTGTGACGAAATAAACCATTATTTTGTGGAAATTCCTTTTGCTTTATGTCTGGTTGTTTGAGTAATTTGGTCTTTAATTTCTTGAATAATAGAATAAGTACAGCCAATTCATAATTGCAACTGCTCATAAGTTTCACGAACATATATACTAAAGCTCAATAACTTTATTTGTGTTTATCGTATTTGTTTCAGTTCTGAACTACTTAGATATAAAGTTTTTTTTTTTTTTTTCTTAATTCTTAATAAGTGTTTATTCGAAATTTTGTACCTTTCATATCTTTTTAAAAACACTGATAATTTATGTGTAAGAAATTATGAGCAGTAGACGGACGAATAGAAACGTAACATTGCTCTAATATAATTACCCGACTACGCGTGCGCGACGCAACGGTGGGGAATTAAATGTGTTTATCAGTCTATGTATGTATGTCCGTTTCTATGTGGCGTTCTAGGGGCTAAAAGCCTTGGTCAATTTTGGTAATTCTTACATCAATCGATTTGTTTTAACCTTGGGTAACCTTAATACATGACAGTAATCAAAATTCACCATATCAATAACCTGTTCGGGATCGGCGCACGTTTGGTGTTGCACACTGTGTCGTACGCTACCTGCGTGCGACAAATGCAGGTAGTATTCGCTGCCTGAATTTTTTTGTTTACTGAGTCTACTAATTGGGATCTTAGTGGCCGAGTGGATTGATTAAGCGATTGCTTCTCCCACCTGAGGCGGTGGGTCAAGACACCCTCGCTCCGGATGTACTTTCCCTCTTTCTGATGTGAATTCTTTCATTTGTTCTTTATTTGTATTATGTACTGTAATAAAAAGTATATTATGCGTAACGAAGGCAAGACACTTAGATTGTAGTCCTCATCAAAATAAACCCGTGCAATAAGTACCAAAAGAAAGAAAGTCTACTAATTCGATTTTCATCTCTAACATGTTGCATTTGTTTCTACCTTGATTCAAGGGACAGAGTTTCGCGACGTGTACTTTCTCGATAGGCTTTTTTAGTTTTGCGAGAAAGATTTGACTGACGGGGGGGGGGGGGACGTTTCCGATTTCACGTCATCGTGAGTTATACAGGTTGTTTATATAGCTGTGCTGTAGTTGACTTAAGTTCGCGCATTTTTGCCGAAGGCCAAGCACATGTAGCTTAAAGCGGAGTTAGATCTCTACAGGGACTAATTATCAGTAGTTCAGACCACCGCGAGTTACTTAATACACCTCACGATACAAACAATTTCTCTCAATGAAATGACAAGATTGCGAAATGTACCGTATCATAATCATAATAACTAAGTCAATGAAAATTAACTAAAAAGTGTCAAATAAAAAATTATTAAATAAAAACAAAAAACCCGACTGCGTAAAAACCAAAAAAAAAAAAAAAAAGAAAAATGTATCAGCCCAGTAGTTTAGAATGTTATTAAGTACTACTGAATAACTACACCGTTAAATAGTCAACAGTAAGGTCCCATTTAAATTTTACGGGTTTCTTTGAATCAGAAAGGAATGTGCCTCGACTGTTGATCCTTCTATTCTGCTTTTGAATTTATGATTTGTCTTATTTGTGTACGGTTATAAAACTATTTCAACGGTGTAGTTATTCAGTAGTACTTAATAACATTCTAAACTACTGGGCTTATCCATTTTTCTTTTTAGTTTTTCTGGTTTTTACGCAGTCGGGTTTTTTGTTTTTATTTAATAATTTTTATTTGCTAATATTTTTGGTTTAAAGTAAATACTTTAAGTATTTAAATCGTCGGCTTTACGTTTTCAAGACCCAAACGGTATATTTAAAGACAATAACAATTACTATAATATATGTATTTGCTGTCACAGCTACATTAAGTAGACAATACAATAATATATGTATTTGCTGTCACAGCTACATTTCTTTGCTTATTCTTCATTTCTTTTTCATTTACTTCTTTTTATTTGGCTTTTCAATAAGTTAACTACAAAAGTATAATTTGTGCATTTCTCGCGTCTATAAACCCCGTTTCGTTTGATCGTTATGACTGGAGATTTCAAGCTAACAATAAGATGAAATAATTTTTAATAGTAAAATAAAAATGGTGTTTTGGTTGTGTGTGTGTGGGGGGGGGGGGTTATTATGCTTCGGGGCGGCTCGAATTTTTTGAAATCCATGTTTATATTATCGTTCCTCTTGTGCGTATTTTTACTACTCGGTTGTCCTAAAAGTTCGTAAACACTTGCTAAAAATGGAATTTTTAGCATTTTCGAAAATTCGTTGTTTTTGTTATTACTTGGCAAGTACAATTTCAATTTTTTGCAAGTGTTTATGAGATTTCGGGACAACTTTAGTAATTATATATATATATATATATATATATATATATATATATATATATATATATATATATATATATATATATATATATATTGGTATGCTAATATTTAAGGGATAGCACTGCAGTTAAAATAATAAGAGCACTGAGTAGTTGAGATTATTAAATTTCATTTAAAAATAAGATATATTAAGGATAATTGTCATGCAAAAAAAAATGTCACTGATAAACTACTATGATTTAATTTACTAAAAGACTCGTACATTACATATTCATGACAAAAACTTATCCTAAAAATATGTATATAAAGTGAAAAGTATTTGTAAACTTTAACTGCGTTAGGAATTGTTCCGCTATTGTTTACAGCCCTGTTTTATTACTGAGTATTTTTATTCTAAGAAAAGCATATTTGTTTTCTAAAGCTGCTGTTTTGTAAAGTTTAAATGAACTCTGCACTTTAAACTGTTCCGGATCCAGTAAAAGCTATATATTTGCAAAATTAATATAAGAAAATATTTTTCGATAAACGATTCGGTAAAACGATTAAAAGTGAAATAAATATATTTATAGATAATTGATAAGAGTAGCAGCTATCTGTTGCAAATAGAAAAACTTGATGCAAACAATTTATTTCCATTTCTGGAGATTAGGAAATCCTAATATACCTCCTATATAAATAGCTACTTTTGCGTTGATAGCGGAACATTAATGCAAATTTTCATCCTTGAGTGCACTCAAAACTGCTTCAGAAATTATAATTATTTTTTTCTTGTGTTTCCAATTTTAAGCAAGCAATTAAAATTCCAGGCATTTTTCGCTTTTTTTTCCCCTCAATCATCCCGATTTATCTTAAACATTTTAATGTTGATAAAATTAAAAGAAAAATTAAAGGAAAATAAAGAGAAAAAAAGAAGAAAATATAAGGAAAGATCGAAAACCTAAAAATTGCCTTTTATTAAAACTATTTTTCTGTGAGAGTTCGAAAAAAATACTCCTTATTAGTTTTCTCTAAAATTTGAGCTTTGTTCGCTTAAAAGTTACCATTATGAGAAAGAAATTTGAAACACAACTTTGGTTTTGAATTTGCAAAGATTTTTTTTATTTTGGATTCATCCTACGTTTGAAAATTCGGAGTTTATTATTAATATTTGATCCTATTTAACAATGCATATTTGTTTTAGCAAAGTGTTTCGTTTAAGTTGTATGCAAAATAAATTTCGTTGTATGCAAACAATTTGTTTTAGTTGTAATTTTAAATATTACGAAAAAAAAACCGTGATCAATGAAATAGATTTCTTGAATTAAATAGCACAAATTAACTTCAGCAACTTAAATGTAACATAGATATTTCCGATAATTTGTTCAAAATAGAGAACTGTAGACATTCGATGGGAAATATTGTCAATGATCTTAATTGATCCATGAGACGCAAGCATGAGACTCCTTATTTGTTAATTTTTAACAACTATCAGGATATAATTAAACATTTTTTTTAGAGAAAACATTGATTACCGATAAGCAAAGAACTTAGCATGTAGTTTTCAGATGTATCTTTAATATCACTTCTTCATCGCAATGTTATGTTAGGAATGAATGTAAAAATATATTATTAATGCTCAGCATTTATCTTTGAATATGTATCGCAACGTTAACCCCACTTGCCCGCGCTAAAAAGGGAAAACAATAATCACATAAACCTTAGCTGACTAAGAAAAAGATAATGTTGGATTTTTTTAACATCAGTTTTATTGCGGTTGATAGCGAAAAACTGAACAAGTTAAACGGAGTCAAACTTAGTTTATCTCGTAATTCTTTTCTATTCAGAGTTTTTATGATATCCTAAAACTGACTATCAGTTCAAATGACTATCAGTAAGAAAAACAGTTTCAAGTCTGACTTACGCGGTCACCCACTCAAAAGTAAGTGCAGAACGCTTTTCTAAATTCCGTAGCTATTAGTAGTTGCAATAACTTTATTCCGGTACACCGGGTACCAGTATTTCGTGCTGTTTTGTTATTTTGTAGAACCGGTTTTTTATAAGAGAAAATACCAGTATTTTCGGTATTTGCTGCAAATATAAAATGCTTTTCAATTAAAGAGTTTTTAATGTAACATATGATATATCTACAGTTATTTTAAATGAGTACAGTAGACCTCGTTTTACGCGGGGGTTACGTTCCACGGAAATGCCGCGTGAATCGAAACCGCGTAAATTGAGACCTAATACTAGTGTTAAAATAGGGGTTTGTTTAAGTAGATAACAAAATATTTCATTCTAGTGATGACTGATTGAATAATAAGTTTAATGTGTACTTATATCGACTTTTATGCACAACATGCATAAAGAAAACATAAATTAATTTCGTGTTCTGTTTATAAAGAGGAGCTGGCAATGATAGTCTTTTGACAGTCATTAAGAATTTTTCTCTGTGATTATTTGCAGAGCATTAACGCATCCATGATCACTTGCGTCATTTTCATGATAGAATCTTCCTTCACTAACAAATCAGAAAGATCATTTCCATTGTCTAAGAATAGCTCCAAATTTTCAATGTGAACGTTTTTGGTTGTGCGTCACCGACGTCGGTATATTCGTTTGTTTTGGCCTCCTTTGTCACTCCTAAAAGCTCTTCTTCCAGTGAGTTCTGAACTGTGTGAGTTTAAAAACTTTACTTCTGGAAAGAGCTCTGGAAGCAATCGCATGAAATGTCTCCAGTGGCCCAAACACAATTATTAACACGCCCAAATGCAGTTGATTACACGTAATCTGCAATCTTTAGGAGTTTGGATGTTGAAAGAGGGGAAAATTTCATCTGTTTGCATTGCCGCATCCGCGTAAAACCAAAACTCGACTGCGTAAAAAAAAAAAAAAGTGTCAAATATTAAACCGGGTATAATCGAAACCGCGTAAAATAAACCCGCGTAAAACGAGGGTTTGCTGTAAAATATGTTTTTTATCAATGAGACTATCCAATTACTTTAATACAAATGTAACAAAAACATTTGATGCCAAAATTTGGCTTCAAAAGTAAGAGCTAATAGAGAATCTGGGAATAAAAGAATCTGGTGTTTTCATTACTGTATGGGAGAATACATTTTTGTGTAAATAATGAAAAATGTTATTATTCACTATTTTTCATAGTAATGCTATACTTTTTATTATTTCATTGTATTTTAATACTGTAAAAGTTCTTTATTGGCGTATTTTTTTTGCTAATGTTATAAATATATTTTATGCTGCTCAACACTTGATTATACGTTTCTTCCTTTTATATTTGTTTAGTAAAATATGATTAATATTTTTATATTGTACACATTCTGTCTGAAAGTGTGTGATATAACATTGAAACAAGTATATATATATATATATATATATATATATATATATATATATATATATATATATATATATATATTAAATGTCTAGTTCTATTATTAACAACGGTGCCTTAGTATCAGATAAAAATATATACCAAACACCAGAAATTTATTTCTGCATTAGTTGTTGTATCCTGTTCTTTGTGACTAAGCTAGAAAGGTTTAATTCCAAGCAATCATTTTCTTACTTACGTTTTAGTTAAAAAAAAAAAGAGTTTTGATTCTGAGCAATGATTTTCTTACTAAAGTTTTGAAAAAGAAAAAAAAGCGCGTACGTTTCAAATTTAGCAAAAGGTACACCGAAATGCAATAAATTTTAGCAATATCGTCGAAGCATGTTTCTTGCATTGTATACCTAAACTAAAAAAAATATGAAAATGCAAAAGTAAATGCACGAATTTTTTTGTCCACTTTTAAGTGACTATTAACGATACACAGACGTGGAATTCGAACGTAGCTTGAAGAGCAGTATTGCCTATACTTCTTTAGACTTAGACTCTTTGTTCTTTAGGCGTACAAGAAGGTACTAAAACACTGGAATACACACAACTATCGAAACACTAGCATTAATTAATATGCATTGCAGAATCGAGAACAGAAGATTTTGGTTTCTAAAACACAAACAGTTATATGCTAGTAAACTGAAGTGATTCTTTCTTTACTAAACCTGTAAAAGACGAAGAAAAAATGGAAAAATTGGATTATATATATAGCAGTGACGTACCAAGCGTGAGTGACACCCGGCTCGGTAATTTGTGGTGTTACCTCCCCCCCCCCCCCCATACACAAATGCAAAAAAAAAAAAGTTAAAAATTTGTGTTATTACGAAATTTGATGTAGGTTACTGTACAAAAGACAAAAAAAAAAAAAAGGTTAGAATGATTTCTAAATAACTTGCCTTTGACGCATATGTGCAGAGACGTTGCGAGGTCTAAGAAGTAAGGCTGTGTATGAAATTGAAGGTCCCTTAATTATTTCAAACACAGGGGAAAATACTGGGTTTCAGTGTTTTCGTTTAAGAAGAAATCATTATTAGGTCAAAGTTTTGACAATGTAAACTTATATTGAAACACTTCATGATGTTTGCTGGGTGTTAGGGAGGGGGGTCCGGAGGTTACCCCCTCACACCGGAAATTTTTAAAATGTGTTGTGTTAAAGCTTTATATTTATCAAAAAGTTGCAATTCCACTTAAGGTGTTACCCCCTCGCGGGCGACAGCCGGGGCAGACCCCCCCCCCCCCCCCGCGACTCTCCGTAGTGATGTATAGTCACGTTACTTATTTCAAACGTATCTCCAACACCGAAAAAAACACTGGGGTTTCAGTGTTTTGGTTTAAGAAAAAGTCACTACTAGTTCAAAATTTTCACAATGTGAACTTATATTATTCACTCCGTGATGTTTGCTGGGGGTGAGGGGGGCGGAGATTTTACTTATGCAAACTTAATAAAAGCAATGGAAGAAGAGAAGTTGAAAGTCAAATTAAATAAAAATAAATAAATAAAAGCAATAATAACTAAAATTAAAAAATAATATATTTTTTCATGTATCGCTGAATATTTATTATAGTTACATATTAATTTAACATTATACTGTTATGTTTAATGTATTCCCCGAGAACGCTGTTTTCAGCGAAAATTACTTAAAAAAATGACTAGGGAAAATGATCAATATGCAAAACAATACTGAAAATAGAGATGGATATTTCTCCAAATGACGTTTAAAAGTTACCTGAATGATCCATTGCGTTAAAATATATAGATTTTCTTTACCTTGAAGTAAAAATTCGTTATGAAAAATAAGATTTTAAAGTAAACAAAAATAGGAAAGGCAAATCGCGTTAGAATGGATTTAAAAAATATTAATGGGTCACGACAGCATATTTCAAAGCAAAGAAATTTTTTATACCTTTGAGTATAAGAAACCTTTTACCTGAGAGAATGAAAAGAAGTAAAATAGCACTTTTTTTCAAAATGCAAATCTAAGCAGTGCGTCTCTTTAAGCGAATTATTTAAAAGCACAGTAGAAAAAATTTCTTTCGAAACTACATTTAAAAGATAAATGAGTTATTATGCTGAATCTCGATCTTTTATTTTTATTTTGTATTTGTTTTCTTTTTTATAGTTTTAGTGTTTTCCGAAGAATTTGCAGTCTGAATTCGGCAGAAAAAAACAAAAGCAAATGCTCTGTTACAATATTGTGAAATAGTTTTAAGCAATTACAATTTTGACGACGACGTTAGTATTTCTTTTTTAATTGTTTCTATCCGTATCTGGTTTCAGTATGACTTTCAGAATACCAAAGTTTTCTGACAATTACCAGATTGGTTACTAATATACAGCACGGGGTTTAGAAGTTATTAATTTCTGTGTAAACAACAAGTGTTTTCTACGTATGGGTTGATTAATTTGCTTAAATATCACTAATGGATAAACACTGCTTTTTGATTTTAAGTACCTCCACTCCATTAGATGATTATTAATAGTAGTAAAAGTATACAGCTTAGAACTATGCTAAAAGTTTTTCCTTTTATCATGGCTTCTTGGCTAAAACAAAATTTTAATTTATAGCTTAATAGAAAACTAGACTTGAGTCCACATAATACTACATTCTTAATTAACGTTCCAAAATTGAAATTTCCAATAGACCAAAACCCATTTTCATTGATAGAGTTGAGAAAGTTCCTCTTAAAACATCTAGAATTTCAATTTATATTAACTACATAATAATAATCAAAAGTTTGCAAAACAATCTGATCCTCGCTAAAAGTTTAAATTTAAAAGTTTTGGAGTTTATGTTTGCGAAAGATAATAATCATCTGAAATGTGAAGTGAAATCCTTTGTGAATAAAAAAAAAATCTTTATTTTTGAACTTATAATGTCTCAAAATCTTCTATGTTTTGTTTTGGTTCTAGACAATATGCGCTTCTTATTGAAGAGTTTGACTTTTGATGCGAAACTTGTTTGAACATTCTAAATGTCTCTCACTCGCATATATTTTCTTAATTGACTTCAGATTTTTCCTAGTTATTGGAATTACGGTATTTCAGGAGTTTGGTAAAAGGATAAAGAAGGGCGAAACTGATTTTTTAAGATAAAAACGAGTTATGAGCTTTCAAAAGTTTGCGAACCTTTTAGCTCATAGTGTTTTTTCTTATATTACTTAATTTTGGTTTTGGTTCCATTTCTTCTGGCTTGCTTTTATTCCTTCTTTTACGTATTAATCCTGGTGTATTTACGTTTAAAATATTTACACGCACAACCACAAATGCTCCTGTTGCAAAGTATTGCTGGTGGGTCCGATTCTCCATGCTTGTATAGCTCGCCTTAAACTTTTGGATTACGAGGTTAGATAATTTCTTCTTTCATTGTGTCGCATTCCGATCCTTCCTAGCTTGTATTAACTTCCCCTATACGTGACACCAGGTAAGGGATTTAACTACGGAAAATAAATTCACTTGCTTACCGATTTCGCTTGCTTTTGTAAATTCGTATAGGAAAGAAAAAGCCATTGAAGATTGGGGTTTAGATCCTAATGTTTAGGTTATTTAAAGCAGACTGAGCTTTAGATCTTAACGTTTAGGTTAACTGAAGCAGATTGGAGTTTAGATCTGAATGTTTAGGTTAACTAAAGCAGATTGCGATTCAGAGCTTAATGTTGAGGTTAACTGATGCAGATAAGGATTAGATTTTAACGTTTAGTAAAATTGAAGCTACTGGAAACAAAGGAAAGTAAATGCCAAAATTATAAAGTTGGGATTAAGCAACAGAAATGATACCGACTAGATCTGTTGCGGGGTAAGAGATGGTACTAGTAGCCCTGGTAGGTGCTGCTGTAAAGCATTATTTCAAAAATCTTTCAAAGAAAACCTTCACAGGTTTCGATTCCGCTCTCGTTTTACACAAACTTTAAAATATCTACTGTGATACCTTTACTTCACGCTGCGTCAATTAGTTTCATTCAAGTTTGGCCATAACGGCGCCCTCATGCATATAATAACCAAAATCACTGATCGAGTAACGCTCTGAAGTCACCAGCAATGAAGTTATTTTTAAAATGAATTACTTTACAATTGAGAATGTTTATATATTTTTTTAAACGAAAAAAATGGATGAGATTCTTTCTTTTTTTTTTTTTTTTGTTAACTGTTGCCAATTTGTTGGCACCAAAAAGAGTTAATGTACTTTGACCTAGCAGATTTTTCCAGAAGGGAATAATTGACCGAAGTCATGCGACCCAAAATTTCAACGATCAAAATATCCCCCAAACTGACTGTTGCTTTAACCAAATGAAGAATCAATTTTAACCTGTCATACCTTGATGGACGGTTTTCTAGTTCGAAAAGAAAACGCATTTGTCTTTATACTTCATGATCTTACATTTCATTCATTTTTTCCCGAAGTTCAACATACGAAATTAGTTCTACTGTCTTCGCCTCATTGTCATGGAGAAGCTTCTACTTTATTCAATTTCTTATTAAATTCTCCGTTGAGAATAAGTAAATGGTGAGTAATGCTGGTTAATAATTCATGAAATTAATTTTCTTCATCGCGTATTCTCATTGGACCATCAAGCGCCCTTTAAAAAGGTTCTCAAATTTATTTTGATTAGAAAGTTTGCGTTACTGAGACGCATAGTGACAGAACAATTAACGCATCTTTTTGGTTTTAAAGTGATACGAAGAACAAAATATTATTTATTTCAAAGCTAATCCTAGATAGTTAAAAGGGTTATAATTTTGTACATAAAGTTTTGTGCAATTACGAAAATCAGTTCCGACGATTATCTAAATTTTGAAATTTATATTGCTGTCATTTGAACGCTGCGCCTTTCAATCACTAACATTCTTATTTTAAAAGTGAATGGAATTGTCTTAACATTGGTAGAAGTCAATCTTTTAAAAGACAATTTACAGTGGTGGTAAAAAAAAAATTGCATCACCCGCGAAATCCAAATATTTTTAGCATTTATAAGTAATTATAAAATAATTAACGGTTCTTGCACCATATAACACGAACTGGCATCGGTACATGACGCAAGATATTGCGTAAGATTGCATCATCCTTCTAACTGTATAAAAAAAACAGTTGAACGTTCGACGGATTCATTTACGATCTTGACTTATAATTGCAGTATTTTGAAACACGTTCAGCTGACACCGCAAAGGAAGAGTGTTGCCGTTGCATTGGACAAAGAAGGATTATCGTCACGTTACATGGCAAAAAGAATAAACTGGTCGCAATCGACTGTTCTTCGACTACTGAATAAGCTAATAGCCCGGTCAAAATAGACATTCGAGTTCGGAAAAATTCCCATAAAGCTGAAAATTGGTACAGACCTTAAGAACATCATTATAAGTGAAATGTCAAAAGTCCTCATCGATCCGAGTGGAGCTAAAAATTTTATGCAAGGTCAAAGGTCAAAATTGAAATTTTTTTTTAAGAAAAAATTTAAACATTCATACAGTGCTGAAAATTGGTACAGACTTTAAATGCATCATTGTGAATGATATATGAAAAATTCCCATCGATTCCACTTGAACTAAAAATTTTATGAAAGGTCAAAGGTCAAAATAAACAAAAAAAACTTAAAACATCGGAAAAATTCACATAGAGCTGAAAATTGGCAGAGACACAAAATACACAATTATAAATGAAATATAAAAAATCCCCATCGATCCCACTTAATATAAACATTTAATGCACGGTCAAAGGTCAAAAAATGTTTTTTTTTTTTTTTGTTTTGCAATTATTTCAAAACATAACTGTTATTATAAAAAGCGCATATTAATTTGTAAATTATACAATATGTTGAAAAGACGTTTTTATATGAAGTTCAACCCTTTCTGGTTCAAATTATGTGAAAATGGTGAAACAAGTACAACATTATCCCTTATTTAACGGATATAAGATGCCTCTCAGTACCTATTATCCCTAATCAGATTCTTCAGGTGCAGCAGTAACAATTTTTTTTAGTCTTTGCATACAAAGGTTGATCAAAAGTAACAAGTAATGCTTTGTATTCTCCAAAGCACAAAGTAAAGTAGTGTATATACTATTGTAGTTATTTGCAGGTTGGTGAATAAATGGTAAGAACAAAATTCTAGACATTGAAAAATCCATATTATTCTTTGTTAAATCTTCAATATAACCGTTCCAACCTGATAGCGATAAATTATTCCATTTCCCATACAACCATAACAAATCTATTTTCCGGAGTAAGAAAGAAGTTGTATCACTTTCATAAGAAAAATTCTGAGCAGTTATTTTACTATATCCTTCTACACCATTATTGTGGTACTCTTGTGTTGGCACATGAGCTTTTTCTGCAAAATCTTTCGCTGAAATAATTTGTTTCATTCGCGATAAAGGATCTTCTGCTAAAACTGAACTTCTAGGAGTAATGATTTGGATTATGCCCATTATGTGTAGTGTTATGGCCATTTAAAGTGTGTACGTTAATACCAGCATTGTCTGCTGCGTATTGAATAAATGTCCCGGTTTCTGGTGGTAAAATGGCTGATGGTTAAAAACTGTAGCCGCCTCATACGCCATAGTATCACTATACGAAGCACTTAAACCAAAAGACCAGAAAATTTGTATCAAACGTTTAGATCCAAATCGTCGATGAAAAAAACTGAGAGACCCAATTGTAATATCGAGATGAAAGATCTAGGACGAACAGCAGCCATAATACAGTGGCTGACACTAGTACATATTAATTTCAAATGTTCCAATTTAGATCGTTTTCTTTTTAAGATAATTTGCTCCAAAAAATAAGTCAATGACTCCGGAATGTCACTATTAATATTTTCAAACATTTGACATGGCGGGGGATAATTGTTAGTGTCGCACACGACAGATTGAATATCTTTTTGAATAATTTCTGCCGCAGTCTTTAGTACCCTAAATCTTTCCTCTTTTGCTGTTTTTTTTTTCGTACCAAGCTTTGTTCAGTATATCGTGCTGAGTGTAAACAAATCATTGCTAAACTTCCACGTTTCTCGGTTATAATCATTCTATTGCCATACCTTAACTTTAATCTGTTTTTGATTGTTTTATCATCTGGGATTTCTGTTTTACAAATATTTTTTAGTTCTTACGGTGAAAACTGACAATCATCATTATTTTCAATAGAATCAAATATTTCTGTCATCGCCATAGTAACAGCGGGATTTTCAGGACGACCTGCTTTAAGACCTACAGAACGCTTTAGAAATGAAGTGTAGCAATTAGAATGGTACTCCGCTTCAGCAGCAACTAAATCGTATTCATATTGTATGCGTGCAATAACAATTTTTGCTACGTCATCTGAACGATTATGTGCAATCTTTAGAATATTATCTTTAAAGGAAAGAGTAGCAACTTGACAAATTCTACGCCGTATATTCTGCTGTTTTTTCTTTTCAGTGTCTTCATTTGCTTCATCACCACAAAATAAGCAACAGTTTTTAAAACATAATGTTGTCTCACCTGATAGGACTCTAGTACGAGGTGGACTACTCAGAGATGTACTGGCCTCTGTCTCTTGTTGTCTTTTAACTGCCGCAATGCCCACTTTTGGGTGTACATTTTGCGACACTACATGAACTGATCCACCGACTGTTTGTCTTTCAAGTATTCAACAAACCCACCGTTCCTTGCACTACTTGAATCAATTATAGATTTTAGTCCGCGTTCAACAGTAACAATTTCAACGTCAGTCAAAGATTTATTGCAAATGAAGCAATCTTGCGGCATCTTTGAAGAATTATTTGTTAAGGGTACGTATTCATATCAAAAATAGTATCAATAAACCCGACTTTTCACAACAAAGAATCACTCCCAGTTAATAGGAGCACTTGTGCGACTGACTTTGCTCATACAAAGGAATCTAAGCGCATCCACTCTCCCCTGAATGTAATTTGATCTTTTCAATTTGAAGGGGGGGGGGTGAATCGTAAGAGGGGATAGGCATAGCGGTCAAGTGTAGTTTCTCGAGGTCACTCGAAAGAAAGAAAAGGAGCTTCAGTACTATTTCCAAGTTTCAAAAACTGCAATACCTTATGAATGTTATCATTTATTGGGGGGGGGGGGGGGCACAAATATTGGGCTTTTTTAACACCTAGGCAGATCCAGTTTCTGGTTTTGGAAGTACTCGTTATCAGAAAGGGATCAAAGTAATTTTAGGGCACAAATAGGGGGTTTAAGGTCAACGAAATATGTCATCAAAATGCAGCTTTAATTTTGTCGCTTACGGGGGGGGGGGAGGGCTGGGGGGTAAGACCACCAAGGCACAGCCTCTAAATCTCCGCTTGTATGTACATAAATGCATAGTTTTCAAACTTTGTATCCTCTATTTTAAGACACTTACCGTTTAAGAGATATTTGTGAAAAATTGATTTTCTGAGCTTCGACCTTGAATAAAACGTTTAGCTCCACTGGGATTCGTTGGGAACGTTTGAAATTTCGTTTATAATGATGTCTCTAATTATTTCTATGGTAATTTCATAGTCAAAGTGCAATATTTAGACAAAAATTGGGATTTTAGGGTGAATTTTTAGAAATTTGAGTCCTTGAACTGCAGTTTTAGACTTTATTTTATCACTTTAGGGAGAGGGGGGTATGACCCCTTGGACCCATCCACTGAATCCCCTCCCGTTTGTGCATAATTATCCATTAATTATTTATTAATTATCTATTAATTTTCAATCTTTGTATCCCCTATTTTTACAATAACACTTACCGTTTAAGAGATAGTTGCGAAAAATCGGTTTTTGACCTTTGACCTTGAATAAAATTTTTAGCTTCACCGGGATCGATGGGGACTTCTGACACTTCACTTTAGTGTTGTCCTTAATTATATTTGTGTTAATTTCATAGTCAAAGTACCAAATCGGGGTACAAATAAGGGGTCTAAGGTAATTTTTTTTTTTTTTTAATATGTCTCCAATGCCATTTTAACCTATATTTAGTAGCTTTAAGGTGGAAGGTATGACCCCCATGACCCATTCTCGGAATCCCCACTTGTTTGTACACAATTGCATACCTTTCAAACTTTGTAACCTCCATTTTTTCGCTGACAATTATCGTTTAAGAGATATATATGAAAAATTGATTTTTTGACCTTTGACCTTGCATAAAATTTTTAGCTCCACTCGGATCGATGAGGACTTTTGACATTTCATGTATAATGATGTTCTTAAGGTCTGTACCAATTTTCAGCTTTATGGGAATTTTTCCGAACTTTCGCTTTTTTTTGGTCTATTTTGACCGGGCTATAAAGAGCACCGGAAGCACATTAAGAAAGAGTGGCAGTGGCCGTCCACGAATATCCAATGCAGCTCAGGACAGGTATTTGATACGATTCAGTCTTCGGAACAGACAATCATCTTCCATAGACCTTAGAACAGCATGGGAAAACGAATCGGGTGTTCACGCATCCACGTCTACTGTACGAAAACGACTGTGTGGTGCGGGTTTGGTGTCACATCGACCACGAAAAAAGTCACTGTTGACCAAAAAAGTTAGAAAACAGCGTCTAGACTGGACAATCGCTCCCCAAGGGTGGACTGTCGATCAACGGAAATCAGTTGTGTTTTTGGATGTCCAAATTTAATCAACAAAATGCTAGGTTATACTTTATGATGTTTAAACATTTCCATGTTACTTTTGTTGATTTTTGAACAGAAAGAGTGTTACAATTAAAACCTCTACTTACATCTTCGTCGTCCACTTGGCAACTTGGATGCACTTCACATTGTACTTGTTACACTTTTGACCATGTATTTCCATAAATAAAGTAAACAATTACCGGATTCCTGCTGTTAAATGTTTATTTCATAAGTTTTGCACAATTTCACATACATTCATCGTTAATCGGTCGGCCAAAACTTCTCACATATGCCATTGTTGTGAAAATGCGAGGGTGATGCATTTTTTTACCAGCACTGTAGTCTAAATATCTCCCTGTTCACTGATAAAAAAGTTGACCCAATTCAGTACTTATGTTTTTAGAGTATTCTGCAAACTTTTAAGCTTTTCGGTTTGCAAATCTAAACTAGTGTTAAGTAAAATACTGTTATTTGAATGCTTTTTGATGGAAGGTAACTTTTATTGTACTTGTAAGTTTTTCTATGTAAAGTTCAATGTATCTAAAGTTTAAAAATTGCTGTTATATAAATAGAAGCTATAAGATTAGCGTTCAGTATTTCATTTTAGAGATTAGATTCGTGCTACAAAGATATACTTTCAGCAAAATTTGACAACTATAATCCGCAAGATATACTTTCAAACAAATGTAGTGTTTTAAAACTCCAGTGTGTGCCAGATTTTTTGTATAGACTTATATCATCTTAGTTTTCTTGTGTTTGAGGGGGCGGGGATGGCAAATGCTTAGTTAACAGTTGAAAAAAGAAGAAAAGGACAAGAAGTGTCAATTTAGTAATCGAGTGAACTGAATGAAATTATCAATGTGCAAAGAAAATGTATTGTATTAAGAGGGATATTAAACACATTGACACTCTTACAATGTTTAAAGTCAAAGTTAATTCAAAAAAACATTAAAATAAATTAAACCATAGACATACTTAATCAACAAACATCCATAAAAGGTACAAAATATTTTAAACGCATTAACATTTTGAAATTAAAGAAAGTAAAACTGTCGTAATTTTTTTTTTTTTTTAGATTCTCTTAATTTTTGGTAGATAATAGGAATAATACTTACTTTTTTACTTTTAAAGTAGCTGGATATTTGAGGCTGCTTACTTATCTGTGCAGCAAGTCTGTTATTTCATTTTGAAATTTTATATTGAAAAAAGTCTTCATTTGGTCTCTATTCCAGGAAGCGTCTTATTGTGTCACCAGAGTTAACTTCATTATGAGAAGGAACCTTGTTAACGGTACATTGTTCATAATATTTGTCTTTATTGATTTTGCTTTGATCAGGTTGAGAGTCTAAAGATTTTTGCTCTTTACTGTCAATGCATACACAGAAAAACATCTATTTTCTGGTGGTGATTTGTGTTTCTTATTAATAACACTAAATGAAAGCATTCCATTCAAATCCAAGAAAATGCCAGTTCCTGCAATTGCACACTTCCTGTAAATTGGTAAAATCGCTTCGAATGATAATCAGTTACTGCACACTCATTATTGTACTTTACAAAAAAAAAAAAATCCCAACACTGAAAAATTTAGAGATTACGTTTTTCCAAAGTGTAAAAAGTGTTCATTTAGGCAGGATATGTAAAAAACAAGATATTGCAATAGAAGGGAAATCTAACACAGAGACAAATACTACAGCTTGGTACAATAAATATTTATTCCATTAAGCAGGTTAGTTTTTTAGCCGATTATCCATTAAACAGGTTTAGCTGTAGTACTTTGAAGAATCCTGAAGATTTTCCATGCAAAAGCTTTGCCTAAAACATTTCAACATTTTTACCCAGTAAAAATGTTCAAAATGGCTGTTTATGCTGATGAGTAATGAATTGCAAAATTACTCATCTTACATAAGTAAGATGAACTTATACTCAAGATACAATGTGAAAACTATTGAATCTATAGCTTAATAATGTTGTGGTTCCACCACACAAATGATGATAAATCCGCTTTGTTCGCCGTTTCGGAACTACCCTAAGCGTTTTCTTCAGTGCACACGTTTCTAGTCAAAACTGTTATAGAACATCGATTAATCAGTTTTCCGGGTTTATGATACGGAAAACAAGCTAATGAAGAAGCAGAGAAAATTTGTTTTTGAGTTGAGTGCTTTCGAAGGAGAGGCTTCACGTATGCTAGAAATAGTTTACTAAACGGGAGTTAGCTTGTATTCTTATTTCACATTGCATTATTTAATTAAACATTGCTTGCAGCTGAGGAACATCTCCCCAAATTTACAATTATTATTGCATAAGATGCTTTTTTCCGCTCTTAATGCTTCTTGCAATTTAATTAATAGAAATTGGCTTCAGTGAAATTATTTGAATTGATATATTAAGGGAAATGTAGTGCCCTTAAGATTTGAGAATTATTTTTTCAGTGAAAATGGATCTCTTTTAGTAAATGTACAGGCTAAGCACTTTTAGATTTAAATTATATTACTGTGAATGCACCTGTTTTAGACTAGAAATGTTGTTCACAATTTACGAAGGGTTTTTTATTGAACGAAACGAAGCACCCTTCCTTCGAAGAAAAAAATATAAATTAAAACCAGCATCTTTTAAAAACAATTAATCGGACAACAAAAACATAAATTATCTATCTGTTACATTGATATCCAACGCATAACTAATAACCAAAATATTTTTCTTAGGAAAAATGTTTACATAGGGCACACACACACACACACACATTAAACGTTTGAACAAAGTTTAATTGCTAGACTTGATAGAACATTTCTTAGCAGCAAAGCATATTGTATTTATTGATCATCTGTACTGTTTTTAAAGTTAATGCAAAATCAGTTTCCTTATCTGCCCTTTTCTCTGTTGTTAAACCGAATTGATTGATCAAAGAATCTAAAGTTTTTCTGAAACTGATCCGCCCGAATCATGTTAAAACTATGTTCAGAAAACAAATCCTTTCAGTTCAACATTTATACTTTGATTCAGCTGTTTCAATGTGTAGAAAATGTTTTTAAGATTAATCAGTTTTATTGAGCAGGAATAATGCACTATTGATTGAATTAGAAGAAGACTGGGTTTTCGTCAGTTAAAATACTTTACTTTATCCCGATGACTCCATTTAAATCCATTTTAATGGATGAGAGTTGTTCTAACTTGACTCACAATTTTTCAAAGTTTTGCTTTCGCTTAACATTAAGTAAAAAGCTTTTAGATATTTTAATTATGTGACAAAGCAATAAATCATTATAATTTAAACTGTTACTTGAATGAAGTTTACGATTCGACCTCTCAAAATTTGTATTTTAAGTTTGCTGTCTTCATCAGTGATTTTATTGTCGTTTTTCAAGATGCGTGATTTGATTTGCCCATCCAACATTTCCGCTCTCAGGTGATCGAAATTATTTTAAATAAACCAGTAAAACGATGTCTTTTCTTGAAGGTCCATATATTTACAGCGGAATCTTTGTAAAACGTTGAACTTTTATTTTTAAGAGTAGTGGATTGAGTAAATCAAAGAACTTCTTCTTGGAGGGCAATTACGATTAAATAATTTTAGTCATTAATATTTATTGAGTACTTTCAAATTTCATGTAATTTTTACTTATGAATGTCGGCTTGATATGAAAGATCTCAATCAAATCCAATTGAGCTCTCAAATGTTAATATACGTACCATTCCTTAAAATACATTTGAACTCGGTTAATACAATCTGTCAAAAATCCACGACATTGTTCGTGTTAGCCGTTATTCGTAACAACCGTCAATGAGTGATACTTTGAAAAGACGAGGGAATGCTTTACTATATAAAAATATTACTACTAATACACACATTGTAATCTAACTATTAGTAAAAAAATACTTATTTCTTGTAAATGAACATTTTTCGAAAATATTGAAAAAAGACGATGATAATCGGTAGTTGTGCAACCGGTTGTAATCCACAACGGAAGATGAAGATTTATCTCCGAGTAAATAAAAATGTCCACAGGTAAACAAATGTACGGGATTTATTTTCTATGCAAAATATTTAATATTTTCTTCTCGATACACAATGGGACTTCTACTACCTAACAAAATGATGAATAATTTCTAAAAAAGGAAATTACAGTATTCAGACACGAACATTTTAAGTAAAGAGGTCAGACATTTTTGTTCTTCTCAGCCAATACTTTCAATTTATTGCACGCATTACACGTGAAATGTTTAATGTAATTAGATAGCAAACCAAAATTAAGGAACAAAATGTTTGTTTAAGCCGTGATTTCGTATTAAACGCGATCGTATTAGGAGAGTTCAACTGTACTTGAAAAGGAAAAGTTTCACAACAATTCTTTTGTCAGCAACGGAAAGTTCTTAACATATTTGAAGTCTTTGAACTACGTGTAACTTGAAACATCAAACCCTTAAAAGTATTTGCTGAAATGTTCAGGCACAAAGAGTACAAGACCTGAAAGAATCTGCATTTTGAATGATGAATAAACAGTCACATACATCTGAGCTACAGATGAATACAAGAAATTATTGCTATAAAAGGCTTTATACCTAGCGAAGATGTGCCAGAGGATTTTATGTCACCTGCCTGCGATACATATTTACTGACATGTTGGCAAATGACTTTAGTGGTGACCGTAATGGAAAACATTAATTTCGGCACGGGAATCATAGTTTCGCATTTCTAGAAACTTTGACATGTGCGTGGATTCTCGCCTATTTAATCACCAAAGCTCATTAGCCATGCTCAAGGGGAATCTTCGTAAATGATTGATTAACTGCACCATGGCCAAAGTTTTTAAAATGAAACAAGTGAAGATATAGCTCTAAGAGTAATTAGTGTGCTTCAGCATTACTTTTTAAAAATTTCAGCTAAGTGGCAATACTTTTCCATAAAATACTTACGGAATGAATAAAGAAAGTAACTTAAGGCAATTAACGAGCGATATTTTAATTTGAAAAAAAAAGCGCTATCTATATTATCTTATATTTTAAGAAATCAATTAGCTTTTTTAGAAAACGCAGAAAAAAATGAGAATAATAATTGAAATATTCCGTTTTTTCAAAATAAAGTAGTTTCAAATACATTGTATTTATTCAGTTTTTATTATGCATGTTATCTATCAAATAAAAACAATTTCTTTAAGATAGAATAATGTTTATAGCCCAATAAAGTAATAAGAAAATAAACGATATGTGTGTTTTTAAAGCACTTTAATATTTTACTGATAATTTATATAAAATTGAGGGGGAAAAGTGAATAATTTTATTTATTTTGTATTAATAAGTGAATAACTATATTTATTATTCACATTAAGAATGTCCCCTAAATGTATACAAAGCTTATGTCGGTTGGTAAACTTAAAATTGTTTGTTGGAAAAATATACACTTCGCGTGAGGAATAAACAAGTAAAGGAAAACGTTATATTTCTGTCCTAAATTGTGCGCTAAATTTTTATTGCTATAAACAAAAATAAAAGACTGCAAACCACGCAGAAAAAATATGGTTTGTTTTTTAGGTTCACAAAACATGTAAATAAGCAATTTACGGAAAAGTTAATGGTTTTTCATTAAAAAAAATATTTTCAAAGGAGATCATTTTCCCCCGTAAGAAGTAGTTTTAGAAATATGATTTCAGATTATATATGAAGGATTTAACTGCTCGCATGCGACCCAAGGACTGCCGATTGAGCATTGTTGATGTAGATTACCTACTTATGTGTGATTACCTACCTACACCAACCTCGTGGAGACACATAAACCACTGTTTTTACCTTACCCGCTAGTTTCTCGGGTAAAAAGGATCACACAGGGGTAAAATGAAGCATGATTTCACTTCCTACCAAAGTCTTGTAGTTAAGAATTTCATTCCCAGCTGCTCTCATAGAGTGTAGTCTTGGACATAATTTGCAAAATTGTATGACTCAATTGATCTTAAAGAAAAATAAGATCTATTGTTGATAGGTTGAAATTATTTTTCCCTTACCCCAAATGACACTAGTTATTTTTTTGGCGTTTCCGCTTACTCATGACTTTTTTCTACATAGAAAAGTGTGCGTTAGGTAACACCAATAGACGAATATAACCTTTTTTTTTAATGTGTGCCTTTTCGACCCTGCATTGATATTTACTTCCGAAACGTACTGTATAATTTTTAATTCTCCGTAACTGCAGAATATAGTTTATATACAGGCTGTCCGCACCAAACGTAATAAATACGGAGCTGTAAAAAAATATCTATGGTTACCAGTATTAAAGGGTGTAACGTCACACAAATTCTGAAGTGTGTAGGATCACTGTTGTAAAATCTCAAATTGCTTGAGGAACCTTGCACTATGGTTTCAGTAGAATTCAACGCCTATGCGTAAAGATTAGAATCGGCGCAAAGCAGGTAAATTCCCATTAGCGCAACGAAAACCATTTTTGGTGGTCAAGCTATAAAAGCACTTACTCTGCAACCTGTTTGAATTCGCGTTAAAGGATTCGGGCCCCGCTCTGGTCATTTCCTCTATTAGCGTAATAAAAATGTCTTGTTTGTACATTAAAGTAAATATATAATTGGTGTATATTAGTCGTTAAAAAGCATGAATTTGATAAATCGTTTAAGAAAGATCAAAGCTTAATTTTTTAATTTAACTTGGTTAATAATGCCATCCTAGCTTTTTTAAAACTACTGTTAAAATTCAAATTCAGTACATTTTATTCCGACGAACTATATATATATATATATATATATATATATATATATATATATATATATATATATAAACTCTGTGTTGTAAATGTAACTTATTAGTTTAGTTTAATGTGTAACGCTTGAAATAAAATAAAAATAATGTGCTATTAAGACTCTTACTCACACATAAAATTAATAAAATTTAAAAATGTCCAACGTAACGTCTGTTACGTTTGAAATGGAACATACATGCGTATAATGTATAATAGAATTAAGTCGTGATGAATAAATTTAAATTGAATAAATTTCAAATTTTCATTGCCACACTTTCTTTCATGATATAATTATCATAGGTACAAACGGTCTCGTAACTCTGCAAAAGACCTGGTTGAATTAATCATTTTTCTTTTGCAAAAAAAGTATTTTCCGAAAAAGGCTGTTTTCAAAAATTGAATTACACTTTTCTGTATACATACACTTCTCGCAGTTTGTTTAAGTGTTCGGTAAATCTCTTTTAACGAAGCTTCCGTACAATCTTTTTCTACCTTCTCTCTTTACAGAAGATTATTTTGGTCTTTAACAACTTTTGAATTGCTGCCGCTGTGCCGTCGGGAAAGTGACATTATCTAATTAATATTCAAGAAACACTTATTTTTTTTTCCGAGTCCCGTTAGGAAAGAAAGCATTATATGAAAACAGCTTGAAAATATTCTCTGTTGGATGTTAATTTCATTTGTAGACCTCCTTAGATATTTTCTTATATTCTTGTGTGATTTCAAATGCATAAGCACGTGCTTCTTGTTCAGAGATATCCTTGATCTAAAAGACGTCAAGTGGGACTAAAGCGCTATAAGATTAAGTTCCTAAAAAATGTTAGTAAGAAGGATTTAGAGTTGTTCATGTGTGAAATATTACTTACTCTTGGTTATTTTAGACTATTCAAGAAGCGTTAGACAATAACAATAAATGTTGCGACTTAATAACTTCCCGTTGTGGGTAAATGAAAAAAATAAAAGTGAGTTAAATATCATTAAATTATTCGACCCAAATGTCGAATCTAATTATTAGGCTAATGCATTTTGACTTAAAATAATTTTAAAGCAATACGTTTGAGTCCTGTATATTTCGAAATTATTTGGGTGTCAATTTCAGTTTTTATGTGTTTTACTTAAAGGAATAAAAGTTGAGGAATGTGAGTCGAAGTGAAATAGTGGGGCAAAGATATTTTGCTTAGTTTTCAGCGTTACCTAGTTGGAAGCATTTCGACCTGGGGTCGGATAAACTGCATTTGTGTTGAAGTTACATAACTATATTCACTTTATCATAAATGTTGTTAACTACAACTTACTTTATAAAATGTTGCAACTCGAGTACAAACTACATTTGAAATATAGTAGTTACTTAAATATTTTCCAGAGATGAATTTGGATGGAGTATTCAATTTACGTTAATGTTCAAGAACAAAAAATTGAAGGTTAAAAAAAATGCTTTAGAGTAACAAATTAGCTCATTTAAACGTAGAAAATTTAATAACGTCTCATGTTTAAATGCTAATTTGTGAAATCATTTAAGAATTATGTATTCATGTTTTTTGGAGATAATTTCTCATTATAAACGGCTTTTTACTATTGTTTCTCATAAACTTTTAAATTATTTCTGAAAAGCGAATAATTAATTGAAGATACGCTAGAATTGTATCAAATATTTTTGTCTTTTGTTGAATAGTTAAAGTTCTTCAATTTCATATAAGAAGTGATGTACATCTAGAGTTACAAAGCAAAAGACGTCCGCTCCAGTAAAATAAAATTCACGCATTTTTTTCGATTAAATTCATTTGCATTTGAAAACATGGATATCTTCACCTCAGAGCAAAAATAAGATATCTTAGTGTTATTTCTGGGAATAGATATCTTAGTGTTATTTCTGGGAATAGATATCTTACTGTTGCTCTGAGGTGACGATATGTTACGACGAAAAAGGGAGGGGATGATAAGCTATTATTCATAATGGCTAGATTAAATATCGTTTGAACTCTATTTATTTACTAAACTAACGTTGAAAGTAGTTACCAGAAATCCCTAGAAACTACTATTTTTTTTCTATCCTACTACTTACTACACCGTTTTTTTAAAAAGCTGCGCTACAATGCAAACTATGGAAAAATGTCCTGACTACTGTAGTTACGCGATTTGTAACACGCTACTTTCGACCACAGTTGTCTTAAAAAGATAGATCGTTCCTTGGTAGGTTGTGTGTTTTTTTTTTTTTTTTTTTAGTCTCCCTTGTCTTTCTTATAGATAAAGTGACTTTTGAAAGGGCTTGTTCATAACGCAACTTGACAAACGTCAGGTATGATATTACATCAAGTTTATCGATACAAGTTTGTTTTAGACGGCAGATTGCAACCACTAATGGTATGATTGATAAACGTGTTGATACGACCAGGACTTAGCGTTACTGTACGTAACAGGCCCTCATCCTCAATGACAGCTATTTCGTATGACCAAGAGCACTTTACAGTTATATATTTGTATTCTGCCGCAGTTCAACTAGTGGTATATTTTTTTCGTTCAACTCTTTATTTCTACTGCCGTAACGAAATAAATTGAGCTTTGTTTTAGGAATACTCTGATGGAGGAACCAAAGCTTCCCTTTTGAAAATCGTCTATGTTCTTGACATTTCTGACTGCGGATTCATTGCTTTCAGTGTTAAATGGGAGAGTGAGTTTCTGGGTTCCATACAAACAATCCACATTTTGTAAAACAGTTTTCCAGGATAGTCGCATCGGTTCGTCATTTCAGAAGTTTAGGAAAAGAAAAAGTCGCCAAAGTGGATAACCTTCATGCGTGTATATCTTAAACTTAAAATGCTCTTAAAGCTTTAAAAATAGAATACAGGTCTGAAATTCGGAACATACATTGGTTGTAAAAGATTCAGTGCAAGTGGTTTTGAAAATTAATTTCTAAAATAATAAACTAAAAAGACGTTATATTAATATAAACTCATATATTCGCCGCAGATCCTTAAAGCACCAGCGTACGTAATCCCCCCCCCCCGTAAAAAAACTCGATTCTGACGGCAATTAGAAAAACAAGACCTCCGTCAGACTGGCCATTGCTATAATTTCATTTTTCGTGCTTGTTTAATCCGTCAGTCTTTTAAGTCCTTCGGTCAACCGCTAGCAGTTACCATTAACGCGGTGTTTATGCACTTTCTTATCCTTTAGATTTTTGCCTGAATTGTGAATTTGGTGAAAGATGCAGCTGGTGTCTATCTTTTTAGATAAAAGTCAGACTCCTGTCTATATGGGAGTCTCATTTTTCACAAAAGCTGCTTTCTACTGACCTAATTCCTACTCACCAATCAAAAGGGTCTTAGTGTTCTCAAGCGGAATTAATAACACTATGCAATAACTGTTCTTTGAACTGGTCTAACTGTACGAGGAGTTGAAATGAAGCGTGTTTCGAATAACTATGCAATTATATTTTTTCTGAATTTCCAAATGATCTTCAACATATTTGCAGTAGATTATTTGCTTTACAAATTGCCAATTTTTCACTTTATTGTTACAAAACCTAAAAAAAAAACTAAGCTTTCAACATGCTTTATATTATTATACTGCTAATAACTTGTTCGACGTCAGAAACAAAGTACGTAATGCAACATCTTGAAATAATTACTTAGACAACTTAGAATACTTAGAAACTTCGAGATTTTTCGAAACGGTAATTGGCTACCCACGAAGTGAATAATTGGCTCTCTATATTATTTGAACATACTGAATCAATTTTCAATGGAAATGATTGATGAACATTTCTCGCATGTTCCGTGGGAGGTCAACACTCTACAGGTTTCCTCAACTTACTTAGGGGTGCAAATGGGAAAATGACTCTAATTCTCACCAGGTACTCAAATGTGATTATAAAGTAACTGTAAATCGTGTTGTCTTTTAAAATATTTTACGTTAGTCCAAGGAAAATCTAATTCATTTCATTCTTCTTTCGCAATTCCTTATTTCATTTTTAAGGATGATATCAAACTACTCTGAAGCAATGTTTTATGCTCTGTAAAACTGGGAGAATTGCCTAAAAATCTAGCAATGGCTTGAAAATTTTTTAGTATTTTATGTTAGAGTTATACAGGAATATAGTGTTTCAAAATTGACAACAAGGATTCAGAGGATCGTTCATTCTTTTGATCCGTTCATTTAACTCGTTCATTTGAACGACTTCGTTCATTTAAAAAAGTTGCAGGTGATCTCTATGCGCAAAATACCTACGTACAGTGGAAATGTTTCAGATCAGTAATAATCATTGAAGGAAAATTAATTAAAATTATCTAAAAGTAAGAAAATATGTCTATGAAAAATTAATCAAAAAATATTTTATTTGGGGTCAGGTTTGAGTGTTCAGATAAGCAAAATTAAGCTGCTTCTTCGTCAGTAGGTGTTAGCAGTATACTCTAAAAAGAGCCTCACAAGTTTCGGAACGCATCGCGAGTCAGAAAGTAAACCAAGCGGGCCAAGCAAGCATTTCTTCATAGATTATAACAAAGAAAATGTTGAAGTAAATACAGAACTAATGTTCTTTATAGCTATTCATAATACGATTTGAAAAAAGACAAGATGACATTAATTTAAAAAGAATTAACGTAGTTACAGCCAATTTACTGTTAACTGTTTTCAAAACTAAGTTTTTTTTAATTTTTTTAAACATCTGCTTTTTAAATAAAAACTGGCGTAAGTTGTCGAAACTGACCTTTTAGGACCCCCAAAGAAACATCTGTCAACCATGACATGTACCCAAAAGAAAAAGGTGCGTCCCTTAAAATTTTTTTCTCTAGCTACAGCACGGTATATATACGTATAGTATTACCAATAGACCATGTATAGCGAAAAAAACAATAAACAAATATATCGGCAGTTCTGCCACAGTACCACATAACTTAATTAAAAAAAAAAAAACCTCACCCAAATAAGGGAGTTTCAAAATTATTCCACAGTACCGATGAGAACAGAAGAAAAAAAAATGATTTGAATTCGGAAATTTTGAATTCAAATTAAGGTTTTCGCAATTACGAGTTGCGACAGGGCCCTACTCATTGGTTACAACCCACATCACTTGTTTCTAAGAACGGCTCCTGTCCTTCCAAGCCTGCCTCTCCTCTTGAGCGGTTACGTGTGTATTTGTATATGTGTATGTATAAGCTTGTGTGTGTGCGTAGACCTATTTGTATGCACGTTGGCGTGTGTGTGTAAGTGTAAGAGCGTGTGTGTGTGTAGGACATGGACGCCACCGACCAGGAGAAGCGGATTGCTCAGGACCGGTGGAGCCGCGCCTGCAGAGGACAGTGGGGGTTGAAAAAGGAACCAAACATCAAGGATGGTCAAATAAAAACAATTAGCAATCATAATTGCTCAATATATATATATATATATATATATATATAATTTGAATTCTGACACTTTGAATTCGAATTATGTTTTTCGCAATCGCGAGTTACGACGGGACGACGGGACCCTACTCATTGGAGGCTATTGTTTCGAGAAACGGTTATGTCCTCTCAAGCCTGCCCCTCCTCCCGGGCGGTTACGTGTGTGTATGTGTGTAGGGACTTATTTGTGTGCATACGTGTGTGTATGTAGGAGTGTGTGTATGCAGGACATGGAGCTATTGAATGTTAAATAAGCGACTAGGAAGTCGTCAACAAAGTTAAAAATATAGCCAAATCAATATAGATGGTAGTTGATAGGGATGTTATAGAAGACAAAATGATCTCCATAAAAGTGATAAAAGGCATTTTTAGAAACAATTTTGGCGACAGGAAACGTGAGAAGGATTTTAGCATGTGCGTGGGACAGCAAGTGGAAAGTTTTAACATTTTGTTAGTAGCCCAAACAAGTTACGCAAAACATTACTAATGGATAGATTGGGAAATTGCAAAGGAGCTGCAAAAACTAAACTGCAATAACTTAAAGAAAAATGATGATTAAAGAGGAAAGTAAGAAGATTCGAAATGAATATATTGTACTGCACTAAGAAAAATGAACATTGAGGTCTATTAGGAGTTAAAAATTTGAAGATGAATGTATTTATATTTTTAATGCGATTTTATCGCAAGTGCAGCAATACAATGTTCCAAACTGCTCACCGTTCAAAATAACGGTCGTTCCTTTTTTACGTGAACGAACGGATCCGTTCATTTTAAGGATTCGTTCTTTTTGACCTGTTCGTTCATGAACGACATATCCCTACTTAATATAAAATTGATTAGTCATATTGCTTTTAAAAAATACTATATATATATATATATATATATATATATATATATATATATATATATATATATATATATATATATATATATATATATATATATATATATCTTTTCTTTGAAAAACATGATAATCTAAAGCTTTCAAAATTAAAAATTCATTTAGAGCAAGTAAATAAGCTGTTGAAACTCATTTACGTAATACTTTTATTGCCATTAAAGCACAAATGTGTCACCAGCCTGAAATAACGTAACTTAAAATTTGACCTGTAAAAGTAACTTAAAAGATTTTTGATATCAAAAATAGCGTAAACTCGAATTTATTAAACTGGAGAAAAGAAAGTTAACATTGATGGTTAATATATTATCCATTGAAAATACTAAGGAGCGCATTTTCAGTTAAACCTTCTCTGGATATAAATGTAAGGCCGCTCTCACGGTTTAAATGTACCTTTCAGTAGAAATTAATTTTAATTTTTTTTATCTGTAATTTTTTATTGATCAGTTTAAAAATATTTTTCGTATCTAAAAACATTTTCTTCTTTTTTTGGCACATGTTTTTTTGGTGAGTGCTTTGCAGGCTTTATTTTCTCGCTTTCAATCTAAGACTAACTGTATTTTCAAAACGAAAAATAAGTGTTGAATAACAAGAACTCAAGAAAATAGAGGCAGAAAATAATGAAAAATAATCATACATATTATTTCTTAAGGGTGTTTTTTTGTGAGCATACTATCACTTCTTTAACATTTCATGAGACTTCATAAGCAAGGCACAATTTCAATTGTTTAAACGTTTTCAGCGAAAAATAAGCAAACATTTTTTATTTTCACTGTTTGTTGAAAAATTACACTTAAAAAATTCGGATTTTAAATGCCGGCTGCCGGTCCATCAATCACTTGAAAGAGTGATGCTGTCATCTAAAATTCTAAACTAATGTGTCAATTACTCTCACAAATACACAGTGTATTTAAAGATAAAAGTTTTCTTTAGTTTGAGATCATTTTGCAAAAAGTAAATAAATAAATATAAATAAATAAATAAATAAAAAATATATATATATATATATATATATATATATATATATATCTTTCAAAAGAAATAGTGATATATTACTGGTTCGGGAAATAGGAGGATAGCTGTTTACATCATCTTCAGGCTTATTTATTTTATGTACAGGGATGATAATAGTCCTCCTCCAAGCTACAGGGACTCCGAACTCCAGTTGTGATTTAAAAAAGTCCAAAGCACAGTAACTGCATTTCTGATAAGTTGTTTCAGACCGCACTTTATGGGTTGAATAGCTTTTTTTTTAAACTCTGAAATGACAGGGTTTCGATGAAAAACCTCATGTCCAGGGAGTTGCGACGAAATAAAGTCCTGGATTTTCCTTTTAAGAATTTTCTGCAAAGTTTAAATATTTCTCTTTAAGTGTTGCCTTGAAGAATGCCACAAAAAATGCATGCACAAACTGTGTTCCCGAAGCGTAACATGTGTGTGGTCTACGAGGAAATAAGAAAATGACTAAAGTTCAGAGAAAAATACTGTTTTATTTAAAAGTTATAACACTATTAAAGTCCCAAAATCGAGAGTAGTAAAGCTTCCTCTGGCAGCTGTACAAGACAAAACATGAAGTGGCATGGAGAGAAGTAGATCACCTATGACCCTTGCCGAGGATCATGCCATAACCGTTGCAGTGAGGCAGCTAATTAACCAGTATTAATAATAAACATTATTAATACTGGTTATTCCTAATGGTACTCTACTGGTACCCTAATAAATATTAACGTGTAAAAATAAAATGTTTAAATTTATCTGCTTGTGTCTTTTATTACTCCTGGTTTAGGCACATAATTAGTATTTATTCATAGCATTGAGATACTACCCTCTAAAATACGCTAAGAACCAGCCAGTGGTGTGTTCCCTTAAGGGGTGTTTGTGATCCGAAATTTCAAAATATTTTGTGCTGACAACACAATTTAAAACTGAAAAATTGTTAAAAAAAAACTTTGAAAATGTTCCTTTTTAATAATTTTTGTTTGCTTGTTGCAAAATTTTCTACGAGGGGCGGGGGGATCGAGTTGCTCATAGTTTATGAAAATTTCACATTGTCTTCACAAAATTTTACTTGAGTCCACTATCACCCTCTGGTTTAATTTTGAATACTCGCGACGTGGCGGAGGGGGGGGGGGGGTTTCCGGTGTCTCGGTTGGACTTTCAGAAATCTGGCAAGCCTAATTAAATATATTTTGCTACTTTAATAGTTGGATCAATTATCTTAATATTTTATATTTACTAATAAATAACTTTATTTAGAAACTAAAATATAAAGTTCTTTATTTAATATTCCAATTTTTAAATATATTTAGTGTTCAATAGAGGAGGAATTGAATACAGAACACCCCTCCCCCAAGATTTAATTTATATTCTTTAATAATATACATTATAACTGTGTATAATTTCTAAAGTTTGACCAATATTCTAGACTTACTATTTCACGATGCCGCCAGTTCAATTTGAAATTAGGGTTATATTAATTAGCAGACTTCAAAAAAAGGAGGAGTTTCTGAACTCGTCGGATTTGTTTTTTCTTTGTACAATGTTTCATAAATACTTGAAGACACTTGTACCCAGGGGCGTGCACAGGGAGGGGGAGGGACACCTGTTGGTCCGAGCCCGAGCCTGGAGGGGGCCCAATATTTTTGTAACTAACGGTGAAATCTAGGGGTCAACAATATGGAGAGGGGCCCGGAAAAGTCATTTGTGATGAGTCTCCAAAATTTCTGTGCACGCCAATGCCTGTACCGATAAGGAAAAGTCTTTTTTTGTTTGAAACAGCATAGTTCCTCGGCGGTCTAATGTTAATCAAGTTCAGGTTTGATGAAATTGAGGAAACTCTTCAAATATCATACTCACATTTAAATCGATTTGTACTTTATTAACTTTGTATATCGTCTCACTTAGTGAACCGGTTTTTATGCTTTTTTTTTTTGTTTAGTGGTGGTTTTGTTTATGGGTGGTCTAACTTAGGTTCCAAATCTTTGATTTACCCCATTTGTTCTCTAGGGAAAAGTTCAGGGTAAAACAATAAATTTCATGCAATTTCCCTCACAAACGATTAAATATAAAACCCATTGATAAACAAAGGCCATAAAAAACAAAGGTTTATACTTTCTTTACCTATAGTTAAAGAAAGTACTAAAACTATATATTATTAAGAGTAATGATAATGAAAATTTTAAATTAAGGATTCTCTGAGGCAAACATAAAATTCATTCTATTGGAATTTTTAATCTTCATCTATAGTAGGGCCATGTGAAGAAACGTGCGACGTTTATCACGAATTACATGACACTAATTGCGAAACATAAATTACAATTTACAATATGACAATTCAAAAATTTACAATTTTACAAATTTAAACTTTAAGCGATTTCGTTTTTTATTTTTATGAGCTAAACAAGGAGGTAAAATTTTTCCTGAGAAATACAATGATTTTACTACTTAAGTGATCTCAAATTTAGTTGAATTACGTTTAATTTTTAGGGGGCAAAGGAAAAGCGCGATACATCTGAATGAGTAATATTATGAGGCGCGATATAACTAGGGGTTATTGTAGTAAATGTATAAAAATTAATTATACTATTTCACTTTACTACTTATAGGGTCCTTAACAGTACCCAATTCATTTTGCTCTGCATGAACTTGAAAAACAGCTCTAAACATTCAGAGGTCGCAAAGAATATTTGAAAATGCAAAATAGTTTTACAATAACAAAAATTATATTTCATGTATGGCAAAATCTTTAACTTTGAGAGTTCAATTTTGAGAATGGCTTGTATTATCATGCAACTTAATCTTCAGATATAGCCATTTTTCTGACTGGAATCAATTTTTAGCTTAGTAAGATAACTAAAATATTTCCAGATAGGTGGCGATGAACACTGAGTAAAATATTTTACCATTTTGCTTTGCCCCACATCCCCCTAAACCTTTTCGGATAAATTAAGGGCACAGTGCATCCCTGTCGTATCGAAATACGAATAGAGCAATTCGTATCGCGTACTGCTGATACGATATGAGCAAACTTTCAACGAATAATTGCAAAAACTTTGACCGAATCTATATATATATATATATATAAATGAATGTTTGTCTGTATGTCATCAATGAACTCAAAAACTACGCGGCAGATTTGACTGAAACTTTCACCGTTTGTTACTTTTGGTACTGGGAATGTTTATAGACCAGTTCGAAAAAAATCCGATCGATAGTTCCTTTTTTATTCCAATTTAAGTCACAATCCATTGGATAAATACGAATAAAATTAGAAATTAATTCGCGTGAAAGATCTTATTGATAAGAAGTTAGCTGTTGCCATTTTTCTTGAGTTTGAGCAAATAAATTCTTTCTTTATTGTTTTATGGCTTTTCATGCAACGGGGGGGATTTAAAACTTTTTCTATTTGATATTTTTAGCGATTGATTGATCTTGCAAACTGCGTGAGTACAAAATTTGAGTATAGTCACGGCTTCACTTGATACCTGGACCGATTATTATGAAAATTGCTATATATATGTATTTTTCCACGGAGAAGGTGCATAATATGCTCATTGAAGCCACTCGCCACCAGGTGGCACTGCAGAGTAGCAACTTCTGCCCCGTTCAACCGATTGTCATGAAAATCAGTATAATGATGTACTTTTTTGTTGGCGTAGCAACCCGCGTCAGGTACAGCTAGTAGTAAAAAAAAAAATACAAAATAGTAAATTATAGTTTGAATGTAAATATTTTGTATGTGATTGGTTATTAATTTTCTATTAATTTGACGCGATGCTGTGAACAGATGCTGAGAAACGTTTTAGTTCAGAGAGATTTTGATAGGAATATTGGCATTGCTAAAGCAGCAAAATTTTAATAGCGAAATATTGCCCATATTACTAAACTTGTATTGGATTTACAAGTTTGGTGATTATCAACTCGGCGATGTTTGCCGATTTGCACCAAATGGGTGCCAATTTATGGCTTCACTTCTGTTATGACTCCGTCTGATTATTTCCCTTTCGGTTGAAATTTTCACTTCATCGTTCTAGAAGAAGTAACATTTCAAAATCATGTAATGCCTATTTCAAAAACTGCCCTTACTGAAACACATAAAATTTGTCGCATCAGTTCTTAGTTCCACTTCATTAGAAACAAGTTATTCCTCATTATTATCCGAAATAACTTTATAGCATGCAATAAACGAGAAGCTAAAGGCGGTAGTATCAATTTTGAAACACCACGGGCAATATGATGTGTAGAAATAAAACTAAACAAATATTTGTAGAGCCAGATGTGAAAAATTTATAGCATATATTTTTGACTGTGCTTTAAAAGATGCTACTTTTTCAGATCATCGTAGTAGAAAAATGATATTAGCATTAAAACTCAAATTGCAATTCAGTCAATTATTTCTTCGGTAATTTTGTTAAAGTCATTCAAAGTCTGCGGCTTTGATGATTGAGATTTGTTTTAGTGCAGATAAAAGTTTTAAGAATTTGCAACTACATCTAAATTGCGTTGTCGGCATAACTTAGGAACATATTCTGCTTTTTTTTTTAATGATATAAAACTGTAAAATCTTAATATTTATCTGCTGTGATACAAACTAGCGTAAACAATGAATTAGTCATGTTTTTTTTTTCTTAAAATTCTAACCAAATCAATTTAGTAATGTTTCATTTAACGCATCTAAATTAATAAAAACTTTTGTACCGTAAGTTGTACACATTGAAATATTTACTAATTTCTAAAAGTTGACTGCAATTACGACCTTTTAACCGCAGCAGCTCTATATTTAAAAAGTATTTCACTCAGGTACGGTGTTATGCAGAGATAAAATTGATTTATCCCTATAAAGTCACTTTCTCGTAATGTAAAAATTAGATTAGACTTTTCTTCAATACTTTTACAGGTACCGATGGAAAAAATATCGATTCAAAACTTCTAACATATGGTGTTCCTAGACTTCACTGCTTCATAGATTCCGCGAATAAAAAATTCTTTTTCATGATAAAACCAACAGAATTTCCATTGTCGAAAAAAGGTATAAAATTTCCTTTTTGTAATACACCGATACTTCTGTCATATTTTCAAAAGAATACTTGCAACATTCTGGGAAAACGCAAGTTGAAAGCTGTGAGTATTTCGATTTTCAAAGTTACTCTCAGAAGGTATGTATTGAATAGCTATCTAAGTTTCTGAAATCCCAAATCATATGTGAGCACAAAGAGACCAAAAGTTTTTGTCAGATTAGACTGAAGAAGTATGCCTCACATTTCAGCACTCAGCGTTAGAAACTTCCTATTTTTACAAAAGCAGAAAACTTTTCCATTGGTTTGTTACATTTCATGGTTTTTTCGCACAGACGCTGTACACAAATACGTTTTGACGTCGACTCGTAACTCATATTTAATTTATGAAATTCTGGCAAAACTAGGAAAATGAGTGGGATAGTAAAAATGAAATTTAGATGGCAAGTTATGCAGGAAACTTTTTTTATTATCTAGTCTGGTGTTAAATGAAAAAACTATCATTATTAATTTGTTACTTTCTTTTATTTTGTTTGAAGGACATGCGGGGGATGGGGAGAAGAAAATCCAACCCTTTTTTCGTAACTGGTTATTTTTGTAGCTATTTGCGCAAGGTATAAAAAATTGTGATTCAATTACCTAAATTTGAATTTTTTCATGTGTTTTTGAAGTATTTAACCCTATCAGATTAAACAAAACTTTCGGACCTATTTTCACTTTTCTAAAACAGAGAGCTGTTTTACGTGCATTAATACAGTTAGCGAAGGTAGCAATATTTTTTCAAAATGAGGGAGGCGGACAAAACAAATAACCCTTTATTCAAAAATTTCAATATGTAAACAAACGACCACAACTTTATTTCTTTTTGATATTGATCAAGTGTAGGAGCTGAAAAACGATATTTAATGAATTTTTGTTCTTGCATATTGTTAAATAATACGCAAAATCTTACGTTCTATTATTTAAAAAATACCTTTAATATCGTCCATCTGAACTTACATTATAAATACAACTGTTAGTAAAGAAGCATCGAAATTAGTTGGAACCAATGAAATAATAGTAAATACAATTACTTATGACATTAAACATTTACAAATCTTTTATTTTTTATTAAGTATTTTCAAATTAAAAACAAGTTCAAATAAAGAAATCATAAGTAAGGTAAGTTCGGGTAAAGGGAAAAAGAATTTCATTGTTTAAAATTTAGAGTATTCCCTTTCTTTAGGATTAACTAAAGCATTTGTGTGTATATTATATTTTTGTTTAAGATTACACTCTGAAAGTAATAGGATACAAAAATTTTAACTTTATGACTGTCCATTACCAAATGAAACTGTGATTCTTTTTACCTCAGAGACTAAGCTGTAAATGAAAACTTCTAATGTATTTCCCCATGAGGTTAATGCAGGTGAATAATTGCACTTAACACGATGACTTCAGAAGCTATAGAAGTTCTAGAATCTGTGACCCGCAGGTCCCATGCGACCTACTTAATCCTCCCAATCTAATTTTAAATTAATCATAAGGGAAATAATACAAAAACTCAAATTATGCGTTAAATTTATAGAAAATACACATAAAAACGTAATTTACATCGAATTTACTGTTCTTTAAAAAAATAAAAATGATTTACCTTGTTATTCCCATTTACCAGAGTGCAAGATTTATAAGGCATATCGAAACACCTAAACTGAACATCAAAAATAGTTAGGAGGATGAAATTCATAAATAAATGTTTTTTGTAACCTTTCACATGATCATTGACGCTAGTTTGAACCAGTTACTTCAGATTTGTTCATCTGCTGTAAGAGGAAAATGTAACATCACTAAACATTAAAAAAACAACCTTTTTTCGTTGTGTCATCTTCAAACAATCAAGACGCTTAAAAAATGTTTGGAAACAATCGGAACTATCTGAATCTCTTCTATAGGTTACTTAGTGGTTACTTGCCGACAGTTTAGCTTCAACAATTACCACACATTCTCGTAGATATAATAGCCACTTCACTTATCGAGTATCGCTCCTTACGTCACCAACTATGAAACTCGCGTCACAGCATGATTTGATATTACTTTTTGGTAATGTTTAAAAAGCAGAAAAATGCTTTATTTTGACAATGCTGAACTGTATCCAGTAACTCAACTCTTTTACTGATAATACTGTAATTTAAGGAGAATGAAAAAGAAATTAATTTGAATTTTGACATCTTGAATTCAAATTATGTTTTTCACGAGTGTGTATATGTAGGCGTGTGAGTTTGTGTCTGTGGTGCAGGCATACGTGTGTGAGTAGGTGTGTGTATAAATGTGTGTATGTGGGGGGGGGGTTGTGTATGTGTGTGTAGGCATATGTGTTTGTGTCTGTGTGCAGGTATGAATGTGTGGGTAGTTGTTTGTATGTGTATGTGTTTGTGTGTGTGCGCATGTGTAGGTGTCTGTATGTAATTGTGTGTGTATGCGTGTAGGTGTATGTATGTGTATGTGCTTGTGTGTATATGTGTGTGTATGTGCTTGTGTGTATATGTGTGTGTGTATGTGTGTGTATGTGCTTGTGTGTATATGTATGTGTATGTGCTTGTGTGTATATGTGTGTGTGTATGTGTGTGTATGTGCTTGTGTGTATATGTGTGTGCGTGTGTGTGTGTGTGTGTGTGTAGTTGTGTATGTAGTTGTGTATGTATGCGCCTGTGTAGGACATGGATGCAACCTGGCAACGGCTTTCGCTATAGGAACAGCATCGTGAGCAGCCGGTCGACGGTTATGGTGCGGAGGGTGGCGGTCTGAAAAGAAAATGATAATACATCAAAACAGTCAAGTGAGAACAATAAGCAATCGTGATTGCTCAAAAAAAAAAAAAATTAAAAAAAAAAACAAGTGGTCAACAATGAACGTTATTTACCGGAGTTTAGGGTTAATCGACTGGAGTTCGGCTTAAAATGTTAACAATCAAAATATCACGAAACAGACAATTGTTTCGTTCAAATGTAGAAGCAATTTTCACCCGTCATACCTTGACGGTTGATTTTTTAGTATGCTTATTAAATTTGATTCCATATACCTCATGTGTTTATCCAAAGTAGCTCTAATTGAACTAATTAATACGTAGATGGTTAAATTAAAGGGTAAAATGAAATAAGACTTAAATTTAAATATCAAAAACTTCCCATTCATTTTAATTTCATTTAACCAGTAAAATATTACTGCTGTATTTTTATGAATTAGTTTTTATGTATGAACGGTCAACAAGATAACATTACATATTTATATTTTATGAAACTTGAAAGTACTACTGCCGTGCTAAGCACAAAACTTGTATCTGCACTTTTTATCAAAATTGAGTTACGGTCACCAAGTGATTCTTTGTCACATATTTTACCAAAATACAACGTTTTATGGTCATTTGTGAATGAGAAATATTTTGTTAAAAAATTCTGAAAAAGTTGCGTCTTTATCAAATACATGGAGACATCTTAAAACGGCAATTTCTCAGTTTTAACCGACTTCAAAGGAGGGTTAGTATTCGTCTGGCGACTTTTTATGTATGTTCTCTAATTTCTCCGAGACACCAGGACCGATTTGAAAAATTATTTTTTTTTTTGTTTAAAAGGGTTTATCCTTTCCAGATGATTATATGGTAATTTTGTCTGGTTCTGATGAGGGTCTCGGAGAAATCTAAGAAACTTTAAATTTCATACGTTGTTGCTAAGTGATCCGACTTTCGTCAGCCAAGCAATACGTCACAGGTCACATGGTTTTGCCGTGAACGGTGCATTTTCTCGCAGGATTGTTCTTGTCTTGAACAATATTTAATTCTCACGCCATCGGGATGTTTGATTTTCACAGCGCCACCTGTACATTTCAATGATATTCTTACTAATGTATCATGTAGAAAATCAGTAAATAAAATGTATTTTGCTAAGAAAATAGTTGAATTAATTAATTAAATATATATATTTTTGCTAATAAATAACTTTATTTAGTCATTAAAGTTTTTCGTTTTTTAAATATTTCAGTTTATAAATATATTAAGTGTTCAATTCAAGGGAAATTAATGACACCCCCCCCTCATCCGACGATTAAATTTATATTCATTAATAAATAGATCGTAACTGGTGTCCGATTTTTGACAAGTATTCTAGACTTCATATTTCATGACGCCGTCAATTTAAAGGCAAAAAAAAAAATAAACTTCATTTAATTTCCCCTTTGAACGATTAAATATAAATCCCATCGTTAAAGAAAGTGCCCCCATAAAACAAAGATACTTTCTTTACTCAGTTTTAAAGAAAGTACCATAAAACATCAATATATAACATAAAACATACTGATGTTTGATTTTTGACAAGTATTCAAGACTTCATATTTCATGACGTCGTCAATTTAATGGATAAAAACAATAAAACTCATTTAATTTCCCCATTGAACGATTAAATATCAATCCCATTGTTAAAGAAAGTGCCCCCATAAAACAAAGATACTTTCTTTACTCAGTGTTAAAGAAAGTGCTATAAAACATTAATATTTTGAGGCGTATTTCCTCTTTTTAGGGTCTTACTTTGGGGGAGTCTTCGCGATATTTATGGGGGGGGGGTGCGCCCTTGTGCACCCTCCCTAAATATCGCCCATGTATTAATCATTAGTAGTCATTTCGCAAATTTTGAATAAAGGATTATCTGAAGCAAACAGGAAATCATTTTAAGTGTATCCTCCTATAACTCGAACACGCATAGACAGATTTGGAAAATTATTTTTTTTTTCTTTGAAAAGGTATACTTCCCAGGTATCCTATGGTCATCAGACCTGTATCTGAAGATGGATCCTTGAAGAATCGAGAAAACTCTTCAAATTTTATGGGCAAAGTTAAAGCGATTTCTGCTTTTTTTTAGTGACTCGTGCATTTGCTTTTGGAAACTCATTTTGATAAAGTCGAAGTGTTGATGAAGACTGTAATGGTTTTTATGTGGTCCCCGTGTTGTTGAGAATTTATACTGAATTGTTTAGAGAATTTAAATGCAATAATTAAATATATATGATTTGAGACCTTCTTTTGCTGTAATAATAGATTGGTTGATTTTCAAAGAATTACTGCATGCAGTAAAATAACACATGAAGCATAAATTACAGACAAATATTTAATTTGAATATAGACTTATATTACAGTATTATTGGCCATGATGATATATTATATTCTGAAATCGTATAGTGGTTGTACACATTGCAGGTATGGCCGCTCGAAAATATAAACTATTGAAAACAGTTGAAATGTATCCATAATCTGATTTAAAACATTCTTATCATTTATCTTTCATTTGTCATGAATTAATATAAATAAAGATAGAACTTTATATGTATGCAATTATAAGGTACCTTATAAAATTTAATTCAAATTACTCACTTTAAAAGATGAGCGGGCCCGCTATTGCACTGGTGAATATTCGCAGGGTTTACAACATTATTGTAGTGGTTTTCTTATTTGTAGGAGTCCATGTGATTCGCTGATTCGGAATTTTAACACAGTTCTCCTAATAAAGTTGAATATGGAAATTCAGGGTGTTTCTTGTTGGTAGTCTTCATTGATTGTTCTCTGGACAGTTCTTATAATGGAACAGACTATTTTTTCTGGATATATCTGGTCGGTAATCTTCTTTGGTTCTTCACAAACATAATTAAATTCTTATATGTATAAATGAGGTTGAAGATAAGACGTTCACAAAACTACAAACATCGAAAACTATACTAGACTACATATAAATATATATAAGATATGACTGCATTATATTCCTTCTATACCCGGGGCTGGACAGCAAGTCCAGCCCCGGGTCGTTAACGCGTCGACACTCTTGTCGACGCGTTCTGCAGTTTTTCAAAAAAAAACTGCAGAAATCGTTGGGGGTTTCCCTATATAACCTTCCTTTTTAGGCAAACCCCGCTTATACTGCTACACAAGGGCAAACATAGCATTGCACTCATAAAGTAAATTCCTGACGTGTTCCCTCTCGATTCAAACATGTTGGAGATTAGTACGCGTTAAGAAAGAGTTCCAGATCTCCTTGGTTCTATGTCTTTTATTTATCTGCCATCCATGATAAAAATCAAAGCCTAAGTTAAAATTGGGCTAAATTATATATTTTGTATGTAAAGGGAAATGGTGTAATGTCCTCAGACAGCGGCGCATATTTGTAACGGCAGATTAGGCAGGGACGCTCTCTGAGTGTAATGGGGTGTAATCATGCGCGGTCAATGAACCTAGTTGGCGCGGGAGGAAGAAGGGTGAAAAACTATCTTCTTCGAAGGGGCTAGCGTTGTATGAAAACTTGAAAAAATAGATTCGGGGATGGCAGGAATATACGGATATTAAAAGTGTGGCAGTGTGATTCTTATCGCACTGTCACATTATCCCCCCCTGAACAAGAAAATTTTAGGGGAACACATCAGGAGTTAAGATGTATATGATACAAAATATCAAAAATTTCATGAGTTAAAGAGTATCAAGTATAAAAATATGAAAAACAACTCAGCAATATCATCACTGAGAGAACGAAAATCAAACATTTACATCAATTGATATCACACTTTTCTGAGTCGGTAATCAATATATGAAATGACTCGTGTGTTTTAAATCTTGTGTAGGCAAACATTATTTCAAACTTCAAAGTACAGTGTAATTACATGATGTTTATCAGAAATTTGTATTTATCGACATGTAGATGACCTAGTCAACCGTATATAGGACATTTCTCATTTTTCACATATAATTCATTTTTTAAATCGTGTTCAACTGTGACAAAATTTTTCTGGGATACAAAAAGTAAGATATACCTAACAGAGTACTAGAGAGTCTCAAGAATGAAGAAGAAATCTGACATAAGTGTCGGGCACCCGTTTTTTCAATTATTCCTCCCCATTTTGTTTGAATGGATGAATTAAGGGCACTTCCCCCCCCAGCTAAATACGGAACCAGCCTGCTATGAAACCGGGAATGCTATCAGAGGCCTCAAATAACACGTGATAGAAGAAACCCAAAATCAGGCTCAAAGTCCTGTCCCAAAATTTACTCCTAGATGGAAATTTTGTCGAAAATCTCTCAAGAAATCAAAGTATTAATCTTGACTTGAAACACCCATTAAATTTACTGTCATGTGTTTTTTTTTCTTTTCCTTCTTTCTTTTCTCTATTCCTTTTTTTTTTTTTTTTTTGAACTAGTTATAGTCAACATCTTTTTGTTGGAATAATTTACTAACATGTAGTTTCATAATTTTTCCTTCATTGTGCACATCTTTAATCAAATAATTATCATTTCTAAATTTTTGAGAATTTCATACGGTCCATTATACTTCGGTTGCAAGGCATTGGAAAAGCAGAAATAAAAACTTTGTCCCCTATCTGAAAATTTGGTGGTTTTCTACCCATGACATATTTTTTCCTGGAAGCGAGGTATGCATCCTTATGTTTATCGAAATTGTCTTTGGTCTCCGATATTTCCTTGGAAATTCTGTCTAGGTATTCTTTGCAGTCCTCAATATAATTTGGATCATTGTTTAGGTTCAATGGGATGTTAAGTTCTCTACCAAAAAATAACTTAGCCGGTGAAAAACCAGTGGCGGTGTGAACTGAGTTGTTGTAATAAAGTTTGAAAATCAGTAGCTTTTGTGTCCATTCGAATGTCTTATTGCATAAAGCAGCAATAGAACTTTTTAACACTTTGTGACATCTTTCGACGCAGCCATTGCTTCTCGGTAGGTACACTAATGTTTTTCTGTGTTGAATATTTAATTGTTTTAAGAAATTGTTAAATTGATCTGAACGAAAACTTGGACCGTTGTCTGAAAGTACAATCCTAGGTATACCAAAATTTGAAAAATGAGCATTTAAAGCTTTAATAATGGTAGGACTCGTAATATCGGAAAGAGGAATAGCCTCTAAAAATCTGGAATAGTGGTCAATAATTGTCAACACAAAACATTTGTTATCTAAGCTACGTGGTAATTTTCCAACTATATCAATTCCAATACATTTATTTACTCCCAAGAAGTTTTTTGGAATCATCTCATAAGTGGTTGAAGACTGCTTAGGTTTGTGGCTCAAACACTTACTACAATTTGAACAAAATTGTTTAGTCATTTTAAACATACCTTTCCAAAAATATTGTTTCCTCAAGAAATTATATGTTTTGTATACACCAAAATGAGGAGTGTGAGCTTCAGTTAAACAAATTTTAAAAAGAGCATTGGGAATGAGAATTTTGTTTTGAATAGTTCTTTTTCTGGACTTTTTGTTGTGGTTGACAAATTTAAAAATAACTAAATCTGTCTGAGAGTCGATGAAATATTTTGAACAAATTTTTGGGTCATTATTTTCAATGGTCTGAATGATTTTCTGAATTTTGTTATCCTGTCTTTGGTGCCATTTTATAGATTCATTACTAAGTTGTTCACAAGCTTGGAATAATTGTAAGTTATTTACATTCTCATTGTTTTCTGAAACTGCCCTCGATAAATAATCGCTTGGGTTTGAAAATCCAGGGATATAATTTGGAACAAAATCAAAAGATTGTAAAAATAATATCCATCTAGCTACAATTTCTGTTTGTTTATCTAGTTTCATGGGATACGTAAGACTTTTAGCATCAGTTAGTATTTCAAATCTTCTGCCATATAAACTGTCATAAAAAAATTTTACAGTAGAAAAAATAGCAAACTCTTCTCTTTTAATAGAAAGGTATCTTGACTCAGAAGGAGTTAACTGTTTGGAAAAAAATTCGACAGGGAAGTAATTACTACCAATTTTTTCAACAAAATACCACACACTGCAATTTTGGATGCATCTGTAGCCAAATAAACATCGTCGTCAGGTTTTAAATTTTTTAAAGTTGGATTATTAAGCATGATATCCTGAATTTTATCAAACGCTTGTTGGCATTCTTGTGACCAAACAAATGGAGTATTTTTTCTGGTTAAATTAACTATAGGATGCGTAAGTTCAGAAAAATTGTATAGCATATCTCGGAAATAATTCACCATACCTAAATAAGCTTGAACCTGTTTGACGTTTCTGGGAATAGGAAACTTAGTGACTTTCTGAATGTTTTTCTCAGAAGGAGAAAAACCATTGTTATCCAATTTGTATCCTAAGTAGGTTATGCTGCGTCTACATATTTGAAGTTTTGCCGGATCTAATGTTAGGTTGAATTTCTTCAATCTATCGAAATCCAATTGCAAATTTTGTTTCATTTCCTGAATAGTGTTGCCTGCGATGGAAATCAAAATATGGAAAAACTGACACGAGACCTTAGAACCGAATGGTAATCTAAGAGGTTCAAAATTCCCTAGTTCCGTACAAAAAGCTTGTTTCTCCCTATCAGACTCCTTTAACTGAATTTGAAAAAATGCGGACTTTAAATCTAACACACTGTAAAATTGGCGACCAGAAATACAATGCATAATTTCAATGATACTGGGAAGACAAATTTAAAAAGATTCGGTGATACAGTTTAATAATCGATAATCAATAACCATCCGAAATTTCAATTTTTCAGGATCATCGTTCTTGTTTTTTTTTCTAATGAAAATAGCAGGGAATGCATATGATGATGATGATTCTTGTATAATTTCTGCCTCAAGTAATTTAGCAATTTCTTGTTGTGCGAATTCCTTAGCGATTTTGGGAATAGGGTATGGTTTTGTTTGTAATGGAAAGTTATGAAGTAATTTAATTTTAGGAACAACTTCGTTAGTCGAACCCAAAGTTAAATAAAATTTTGAAAAGACTTCAGTATTTCTCATTAACATATCCAAAATGTCCCTTCTTTGTGTATGGTCTAAATGTTCGAGATCGAAATCAGATTCCTTAATTTCCTCTTTCCTCAATTTTCTGACCTCAGATAAAGACAAAGTGTTAATCTGAAATGGTTTGCTATTGCTAGGTAATATGCAATCAGATTGATCAAAATTTTCGACTGAACCAAAAATTGACTTTTTCCTCAAAATGATAGGTTGATCAGTGTTGTTCTCAACAATTGTTTGAATTGTGTTATTAAATGAAACATGGTGAATAGAATCAGAAGTCAAAATTTTAGATTTTCCTTTCTTTGGGATAAAGAGAACTTGTTCGGAATGAAATAAGTTCTTTGGCAATTTTAAAGAAATAATTTCTGAAGTAACAGGTTGGATAGTGTAATTTTTGAAAATTCTCACATTGTTTACAGATTCAAAAATTGGTTCATTAGTTACCTCAATATTTTCTGAATCATTTACATGATTAGTTAGCCTAAAACTGAAATGAGAATATCCCACAATTAATTGTTTATTCACTGAATCAAGGATAACTCTGTTTCTCTGTAAAAAATCATATCCCAAAATAATTTGATATTCTGAATTCCAAGTATTCTTAGTCACGTAAAATAGATTTTCGAACCATTTTGTCTCAATTTTAAATTTTATTTTAACAGCTGACATATAGGGAATTGCTGATTTGTTTAAAGTGACAATTTTGACGCTTCTAGAAACATACTCAACCTTGGTGGATTCCTTGACTTTTGTGACAATATTTGGCTCAATTAATGATAAAGAAGCTCCGCTGTCAATTAATGCATCAACAATTAATGAACCGAATTTTAATTGAATGATTGGTAAACTGTTTTCTGCGGAAGTGTTGCATGAGAGTACAAATTCCTTGACTTCTTCGGTAGGAGTATTAATTTTCTCAGATGTGGATTTAATTTTTTCCTTTTTAGCTTGTTCTCTATAATAGTGGGTACCTGTCTGAGAACAAGAATTTTGCTCTGGTTTGATCCAAGCACCCCCCATTAGTTTAAATTGTTTCGTCTCCCAAAATTTCCTCTGTTGTTCCTATATGGGTGAGTATATCTGCCTCGGAAATTTCTACCTCTGTTGCTCTGAGGACCACGACCTCTGTTGAAATTTTGACCTGAGCTTGGAAAAAACCAACAATCAGTTGTTAGATGGTTTTTCTGACATATGTGGCAAGAAATTGGTGGATTCGGAAAATTTGAATGACTTTGAAATTGGCGAGAATTTTCCCCCCTTAATTGTAAATTATTAACCTGACTGTCCCTATTATTTGTTAATTCAGAGAGCTGGGAAGTTAGTTCAGAAATCAATTTGTTATTTTAAATTTGACTCCTCATCAATGTGTTAATTTGGAAGTCCTAAGAATTATTAGATGTGGTACAAGACACAGACTCCTCAAGTGCATTCTCAACATTTATAGCACATTTAAGGGCAGATTTAAAATCCTTAGGTCCGGTTTTCATTACCTCCAATCTAATGTCGCTTTTTTTTAGTGACTCGTGCATTTGCTTTTGGAAACTCATTTTGATAAAGTCGAAGTGTTGATGAAGACTGTAATGGTTTTTATGTGGTCGCCGTGTGGTTGAGAATTTATACTGAATTGTTTAGAGAATTTAAATGCAATAATTAAATATATATGATTCGAGACCTTCTTTTGCTGTAATAATAGATTGGTTGATTTTCAAAGAATTACTACATGCACTAAAATAACACATGAAGCATAAATTACAGACAAATATTTAATTTGAATATAGACTTATATTACAGTATTATTAGCCATGATGATATATTATATTCTGAAATCGTATAGTGGTTGTACACATTGCAGGTATGGCCGCTCGAAAATATAAACTATTGAAAACAGTTGAAATGTATCAATAATCTGATTTAAAACATTCTTATCATTTATCTTTCATTTGTCATGAATTAATATAAATAAAGATAGAACTTTATATATATGCAATTATAAGGTACCTTATAAAATTTAATTCAAATTACTCACGTTAAAAGATGAGCGGGCCCGCTATTGCACTGGTGAATATTCGCAGGATTTACAACATTATTGTAGTGGTTTTCTTATTTGTAGGAGTCCATGTGATTCGCTGATTCGGAATTTTAACACAGTTCTCCTAATAAAGTTGAATATGGAAATTCAGGGTGTTTCTTGTTGGTAGTCTTCATTGATTGTTCTCTGGACAGTTCTTATAATGGAACAGACTATTTTTTCTGGATATATCTGGTCGGTAATCTTCTTTGGTTCTTCACAAACATAATTAAATTCTTATATGTATAAATGAGATTGAAGATAAGACGTTCACAAAACTACAAACATCGAAAACTATACTAGACTACATATAAATATATATAAGATATGACTGCATTATATTCCTTTTATACCCGGGCGTGGACAGCAAGTCCAGCCCCGGATCGTTAACGCGTCGACACTCTTGTCTAACGAACGGAATTTTTTCAAAAAAAAAACTGCAGAAATCGTTGGGGGTTTCCCTATATAACCTTCCTTTTTATGCAAACCCCGCTCATACTGCTACACAAGGCATTGCACTCATAAAGTAAATTCCTGACGTGTTCCCTCTCGATTCAAACGTGTTGGAGATTAGTACGCGTTAAGAAAGAGTTCCAGATCTCCTTGGTTCTATTTCTTTTATACATCTGCCATCCATGATAAAAATCAAAGTTAAAATTGGGCTAAATTATATATTTTGTATGTAAAGGGAAATGGTGTAATGTCCTCAGACAGCGGCGCATATTTGTAACGGCAGATTAGGCAGGGACGCTCTCTGAGTGTAATGGGGTGTAATCATGCGCGGTCAATGAACCTAGTTGGCGCGGGAGGAAGAAGGGTGAAAAACTATCTTCTTCGAAGGGGCTAGCGTTGTATGAAAACTTGAAAAAATAGATTCGGGGATGGCAGGAATATACGGATATTAATAGTGTGGCAGTGTGATTCTTATCGCACTGTCACAAAGACAATTTTCTTTTTAAAATTACTGCGCATTCGAAAAAGCCTTTCTTCAGTCTTCGGAAATCTCCGAGACGCTGTGCTCTATTTCACTCTCTATTGTGCTCATCTGTGCTCTTTTCAGATTCCTGTGTACGACGCTTTCTTACTCAAGATGTATGTAAGGAAGGCCTTTCAGCCACGTAACATACTCGACTCTACGTACTTATTTTGTATTTATACCACTAAAAAGCAAAAAATAAATTATTTTTAAACAAAAAAGAACCGACATAAAATAACAAAGAGGAACTAAAACGTAAAAAAAAATTGTTCCTACTTAGATACGATTTCCTACACAAACCTATAAATCAAATTTATTTTACAATTCCAGTAGAAAAATCAACTAAACTAAAATCCCCATTATAATTTAAACACTAATTTTAATTCCTATATGATGCGTTATTTTAATACCTAACTAATTGTATACGATCGCTTAGTTTTTCATAACCTTTTGAAGTCTGGGCCTCCTATAAACTACACTTAACGTAACTGACAACCCACCGAATCCTGAGTTGAACACTAATTTAAATAAACGCGAAATTAGTCTTTAAAACTAAACCTTCTCAGTTACGTTAGGAGGCCCCGACTTCAAAAAGTTATTATTGTTTTTTAGGTTGGTGCAGGAAATCGAATGTAAGTATGACCAATTATTATTTTTTATTTTTAGTTCTTTGTTTTTTGAAATCGGTTCTTTTTTATTTAAAAATAATTTATGAACTCAGATGAAGATGCGACTTTTGCTCTTTGCACGGCAGTATATTGCCGTGGTAGGTAACGTGTAGTTACTGCAATTTTTTATTTTATTTATTTATTTATTTTTGCATTTCTGTGGTTTCCGCTGAAAAAAAAAAAAAAAAAAAAAATTCTGGCGACAAAAATGTCCAAACTCAACATTTTCCTTTGTTAGTATTAAATTTAAAATGCGTTTCTTTCAATAAACTCTAAAACTCATTTCTGCAAATACTGCCGTTTGCCTGCTCACAGCAGTATAGATATCCATTTACCCAGTTCAAATACATTTCAGTAATAGTACATACTCCAGCTTTTAGAGATTTCTAACGAGCATGAAAAATCAAACATACGCTGCTCTTTACTTTCTACAAGACGCATTTCCTTACTGCAGATGAAATGCTGTTTTCTCGGAAGAAAAATTGGCTTCATTTTTCGCCTTCAAAAGATTGAATATTTTCCAGAGAAATACCGTAGAAAATAGATTGAGTACGCTATTCATTATTGCTATAATATATCCTTTGACCATGTAAAAGCAGAGATAGCAAATGATCCGTTACTTGTCATATAGTTGGCATTTTCTTTCTACAAGATTTCGTTATCCTGTTTCTTCCGATGCCCTTAATATTAGACCCGTCTTTCTTATCACTTTCTCTCCGCGCTTCATTTTGTTGCTTCACTGAACCAGGAAGGGAAAATAATTCTGGGGCCACTGATAGAAGTTGGATGTACCACTTTGAAAGAGAATGAAAACGTATCATTGATTCTAGAAATTTTAAATGATTTTGTCGATCAATAAGCCTCTGGAATTTACTGAATAGGACAAAGGATTTATATTGATTTTTTGACTACGTTTTAAGAGAAAATTTGAACTGACATAAGGTGAGTTATTTATATTTCGACACTCAGTTATTGCTTAAAAATGTATATACTGTTCTGTTTTTTCAGACTACCATGAAAACAAGATTAAGCTGATCCATTGTTTTAATATTCATTAAGAGGACAAATTTTCTTCGCCATGGTTACAAAGCGTTTGCTTTCATTCACGGCTTAACTTAAGCATAAAATTTAACTCTGCAAACTTCACTCTCTACCGGCGTTTGCGAGTGGGACCACTCCTGGGTAGTGGCTTCTATGCCCTACACAAGCACACACACATGGCAACACACATACACACGTCTACACACGACTACATACACAAGCACATGCCCACACACACGCCGAAACACGCACGCCTACACACACACACGCGCGCGCCTACACACTCAGACACACACCTATACTCACGCGCACACACACACACACTTGTGATTGTGAAAAACATAACATGAATTTAGGATGTCAAAAATTAAAGATTTTTTTTTTCTTTTTCTATAGTTTGTATCTTGTAGGACTGCAGGGTAGATCGGGACACGTTTACGCATTGGTGACGTTTAAGCAGTGCCTATTTTTCAAAACAAGTTATAAATGGAGAGCCAACAATCATACCACACAGATTGATGCTACTCCCTAGTAAATATTCTCACGAGTGTTTGAGTATCAGTCGAGCTTCAGTTTAGCAGGCAGATAGGAAAATCTGTTTTCTACCAAGCCGAGTAAATTTTGTGTTGAACGTTTTGAAGCTTCTTGTGAATAAATAATACTTTGTTAAAAACAAAAAATTATATAAAACATACCAGAATTTTATCCTTTTTCAAGAATTGTATTTATATGGACAGAAAAGTTATTAAATTTTGTTACACGTTAAAAATAAATCCAAACTTGCCGACAGGGCATGTTTACGCATTTTCATCGGGGCACATTTACGCTAGTTCTTCCTGTGTTTTACCACTCTGTCTTACTTCTGGCTCCGGACTTTTTTTTCGCTTTGCACTGTCTCAAACCTTTATTATTTTCAGGTTATTTTGTTTTGAAAATACCATTAACTTTTAATTAAGTAACAGATTCGTAACTTATACCTTACAATCATATAGTGTTGTCTTCATGCTTGTTCAGCTTTACCTTTATACACTATACACCTGTAATACATTTTCTTTCTTTTAAAGATGGTAAGACATTACGTTCAAAACACTAACAGAACCACGCTAGATGTCAAAAGAATGAAAAGGCTTATCATTATTTTGACATCAAACGTGACATCTCAGTGAGGCTAATCCATGAAGAAGATGACTAGTTTCATAAGATAAATAGTTTCCGATAGTTCTGATAAATGATTCAGAAAAATAATTTCTGTTTTTAATTAGCAATAAGCCCTAAGATTTTAGTTTAGCCTATAAAATGTTCTTTAATTAATTATTTGTGATTTTCTTATTTTCAAAGTGTTTTAAGAGAAATAAAACTTTTAAATTTGGTTAAATATCTATAGCACTTGGTATCATTTTTATTGTGCGTAAACGTGTCCCACTCGATGCGTAAAATTACCCCGTGTTCGGGGCAAGTTTACGCAACCGACTTGGACTTTAAAAAAAAAACATTTTTTTTACGGTGAAAAACACAAACTGAGCAACAACTGAATATACAAATTTCGACTTCATTAAATGCTTTATAAATCCACAATGTCTAAAATTTCCTAAGTTCAAACATAAAAATTAGAAAATTAATTGAAAAAAATCCTCGTAAATGTGCCTCGGTCTACCATATTAATGAAAAATTGTATCTGATTTTCTAGGAAAATAAGTTTGTAACGAATTCTGTTATTCATTTTTTCTTTATTTTAAAATGAATGTTAAGAGTAACAAAATGAAAAAAATAAAACTCAAATAAAATAAGGAGAATGATTTTTAATTTGAAGAAAAAAAAAACGACGAACAAAAACCTAAAATTTTAAATTATTCTGTTGTGAGAAAAAAATAAAGTTGTGTGTTTAGCCAACAGAAGCTGTTCTTTTACTGAAAGCTATTAAGTAACATAAGCTTAAAATGTTGAAGTTATATTGAAATAAGAAATCGAATTAATTTTCAGCTAATACTTTAATCATCAAATTTATTTAGTGTATCCTCCGGCCGCAGCCGCGTCCCATAAGAAGCTTAGCTTCCATTGTTTAAGTAAAATTCAATTATCTACTGAACGGTAAGTTCTATCGGGTTGAAACTAATTTTATTCGATCCAGCGCACTATTAACACATTAAATGCATGGGTAAATGATGAATTTTGAGAATTAAACTCGGTCGATCAAAAGGAACGCTTTTTGATGTCCTTTTGTGCCATCATCTCCCATGTTCATCTCCTGCCGCTACAACCCCATAAGAAGTACACCCAAACCTGTTTTTATGCGGTGGATAGGAACCGCATAAAAAAAAAGTGTCACTTAGAAAATAATCCAAAAACTTACAAAATTTTAATATTTAAACGAAATCAAAATAAACCAAGTGATAATTTTTGCCGATTAGTCGGACAGCATTTTTCTAATAAGGAAATTTTTGTGAGGTCACAGTGACTTCCCATCGGGTACCTATTTCTTCACTTAGAAGATACTACCTCGTACTCGTTTTAAAAATAATTTCGTCAATTAAATCGCAATTTGATTGAAATTTTAATAAACCGACCCCCCCCCCCCCCCCAAAAAAAAAAGCGCCAGAAAAAAAAAATCGCATAAAAAAGGCCGCATAAAATCAGGTTTGGGTGTATAGAGAAAAAGAAGGTTAGCTTCAAAAGAGAGAGAGTGAGGAAAGTAGGCATATTTTAATATCCTGCTATTATTTCTTAATTTAAGCTCATACATATTGCAAATAGTATGTTTCAGTTGCAAATATCGTGATTTTCTTACCAAAAAAAAGATGGATCCTCTACTCATATACGCGTGTTCGAAATTATGCGTCTTGATTTCATAATTTTTCATTTATCTTTACATGAAGTATAGTTGGTTGCATTGAGAGTACAATTTAAAACGAAAATACATTGTAGCCGCAATACACAACTCCATATCAGTTTTTAATCACAGTTTATAAGAAACAGAGTATGTTAAACAACAATATTAAGCATGTAAATTTTGTTAAGTCGTTAAACTTCCTGAACTCAGTCGTCTGTGTTATACTGCAAATCATCTAACACGGTCATTTTTTTTTTTTTTTTTTTTTTTTTTGTCACAATCAATCTCTAACATTACTGTCACGAATCTTATAAAATGTGCTGATAATCTAGGGTTAAAAATCGACGGGGGAGTCACTGTGCTCATCAAAATGCAAATTTGATCGGCAGAAATACTTTCTTAAGAACACGGAATGTTTAAAATGTATGTTAGAAACGTATTGAAAGCAGTCTCGAGTGCATGAGATAAGTAGATGAAAAAGTCATTCGGACACCTTTAATTTATGATGATACTTTCATCAACGCCTTCGTTGCATTAATTTTATTGAATGTTGAAACTTCACAAAACACAAGTTTAACGTCAAAAGATTTCAAAGTGTAACAAACGTTTTGTTCGACTTATGGATATCTAATTAAAATTCTTTTGGAAAAGAAATTTATTACAGAAGATGCTAACCAATTTCTAATTTCTCGAAATAAAATGACAACTTTCAAATCCTCAGTAATCCTTCAATTCCCAAAGTAAGTCGATTTTATTTTCAAAGTTTAGAATTTCTAGTTTTTTAAATGGTGTTAATTAGTTATAAGCATAAAAATATACGTTAGTTTTAACTTTGAATATTATACGATTGACCGCAGAATATATGCTTAATTTTCCTTTTAAACGTATACTGCTATTAAAACAACAATAAAAAGTTAAATAAACGAGTTTCAGGTAATCCGAGTAAACAAAATAAATTTTAAATGACCACTTTTGCACCGACCTCTTAATTAACGAAATCCGACAAAGTGAAGAATAAACAAGCTTAAATAGTTAACAAGCTCCTATCTTCTTATGCATTAATGAAAACGTAACAAATAGACTACAAATCGCAGCGCTAAGTGTAGAAATGTGCGGTCATTTCTTCTGATAGATCTCAATATCCCTAACTGTGTGATATGTACATAAACGAAAGTTTTAGCAATATATTGATGCCATATCATCCACGAAATTTCACTCCGCATCAATTTGTACGTGAAGTATGTATTTCTACTTTAAGTAGAACACATTTAGCATGTCTTAAAAAAAGAAATCAAATCTACCTGAAGCAATTTCTGCAGTTGAGTAAAAATTTTATGCATACTTCGCTTATGTCATTTCTACTACCGAAATTAAGAAGCATCAAATTTAGTGACCTTATTTTTATATTATTATTCTTTATTGGAAATGCTGTTTTCTTTGATTATTTTTATCATGTATTACGTTCGAGAAAATTCAGTTAAGGTTTAGTATCAAAAAAATGCAGATATATTCTTAGATCAGGGAAAACGAAGGTTAAAAAAATATAAAAATATATCAGGGTCTAGTTAATATAAGAAGATAGCTTAGTACTAGCTCCAAAATCTTTGAACTGAGGCAATCCGTATTCGTGTTCTTAATGTTCGAAGTGTTTTAAAATGATATTTAAAACTTATCACCGAAAACAATCCTATGTAAATTAACTAACTTAGTACACTAGCTTATATTGTGATAAGTCATGTTTACATTTATTCTTGTCAAAAAATATTAGTCTTTTTACACTTATGATCAAACTGTTGGTATTTAGGTTTTTAATTTCTGTAGCACTATCCTTTATTGCTGTTTTTTAAAATAATTATTGCAAAATAAATTCATTTTTTCTACTTTTTATTCCAAAAGCAAACAGGTCAACTTTAAAAAACTTTCGGGAAAATAATAAAAACTATTATTAATTTAATGTTAGAATTGATACAAACTAAAAGTTGTTCAGTTTGTACCTAATGAAAAAATTTTATGTCATGTTTTGATATGCTAATTAGTTTATTGTTTAACTCTAAATATTGTTTTCTTTATTGCTTGAACTAGGTGGAGATGTGTTTTTGGCATGAACTATGTTGAGATACGTTCTCTTTTGCCTTGACAATTTGTTTTCACAATTTATTTAGTAAAAACACAAACAAAATTTAACAAAATAATATACAGCAATGTAGTTACAATTTCAATAGTTGCAATAGCTGCAAATACCACCTGCTGGTGATTTAAAGCCGATGTTAAACTTGGCAAATACTCTACGAAACATATTTTTTTTTTTACTTGCAATGCTACATCAACAGAGTTGTTGTATAACTTGAAATTTTTTGTAACATTAAAATCAAAATGTAAATAAATGCACTTCGACTTTTTGCGATTATAGTGACTTTCTCGTTCTCTCTTTTAGCTTTTTCAAAATCTCTCGAACATATTTTTTTACTAAAAATTTTCTACTAGTTTGATCACCACCCCCGATTCTCCTTTAGACTTGTATTCAACTTTTTAGCTATATTACTTAACCGTGTTGGTTTCAATTGAGTAAGGTGTTTAAAAACCTTTTACACACTTGAATTAGTTTTCCGTTACTGCTGAAAATGTCATAGTTAACGTTGAATCCGTGTGTACATTGTGGGAGTTACATGACCAAACTACAGCTTCCCATTGACTAACGTAGTGTTTGATCTTGTTTGCTTAAGACACATGTATGGATACGTTTTTTTATGTACAGAAAGTCAGTTTTCAAAACTCTAAAATAGTAGGATATGATTTTTTTGGGATGAAATAAACTACACAACCGAAAATGAATGCGGCAGAGAAATAAAATCAGTCAGTACCTCAATTTTGTATTTTTGTAGATGTGTTTGCTGTAATTTCGCTTTCATGTTCTTATTTTTAAAAGAAACTAATTTTGTTTAAAACATAAGAAAGTATACTGAGTGTAATTCGAAATCAACATTAAAACTGAATATGATTGAAGACATTTGACTCAAATATTTAATCGTATATTTTTTAGCATTAAGTGAAATGAATCTACGTAAATTTGCAATACGACTTTTATCAATTATGCGCTCAAAATGATTCACTGGTCCTTAAAACTGCTTTCCATACCATTATTCTGATATTATAAGCTGTTTCAAAAATAACTATAACTTCATATTTTATATAAATTCATTTTTGCAGCTCTTTTATTTGTCATTCAAAAATAAATCTAGTATCACAAAAGTTCACCTTTGCACATGCAAACTTGTACTTTTACTCCATAAAAGCGACTTAAAATAGAAAATCTTTTATGCAGATAAACAGTTTAGTCTTTTAGCTACAATTGGGAATTGTTTTGCTTGGAGGTTGTTCTTTGTTTCTAACAAAGGCAGTGTTTTCACTTTCAAAATGAAACTTTAAGTGAATGGGTACAATTTGTAAAGTACTACATTGAATCAAATTACCTTTATTATCTAGTTTCAAAAAACAATGGCGTCGTTAAAATCGTCTTGGAAGATCCCTATCTCACGAAAATAAAAGAAGTATACAATAGACTCTTGGGCTACTCAAACTTTTACAACACGTTTTTGCTCTAACACGGCTTGATACTTGAAGAAATTCTGTAAAAGCAAGGTTTTCTCCCAAAGTTGTTCCGCTTAAACAAAATTTCAGAAAAGAAGTTACACTGCAACGTGGCACGTTATAAGAACTTTTAAGTGAAAGAGCAATCACTAAACACAAAGATATTTGAAGAAATGCCGCAAAAGGAAACGAATGAAATATATTTTTGCGGAAATGTCATATGAAGAAAAAATATGTATTCGTAAAAGGGAAAAAGGAATATTGGAACACTGAAGCTTAAATTGTAATCCTAAAAAAATGGGAATTTGCTCAGCTAGGCAAACAATGTTTCATTCTAATCCAAGAAATCCAGAATGGATAAAAAAAAAAGAGATAAAACCTTAGTTGTAATCAGATAAAATTTTCTTTCAAAGCTTTAATCGATTGATGATGCTGATGTGGAATAAAGTTTGAAAGCATATTATCTTCAAATTTCCCTTCATGATCACGCCAAAAAAATGAGAGAAAAAGATCTTTATATTACGAAACATTGACTTTCCAAATTGGAATACTTCAAATTAATTCAAAGTGCATATGCACTGAAATCTCGTTACAGTGAACTTCAAGGGATCGTTGTATTGAAATTCAAGCTATGATGAATTCCTTCGGTAACGAAAGGAACGTTTTTACAAAAAAAAAAAAAAAAAATCGATGGATTTCTGTCTGTGAGTATATCAAAATACGTATATTTTCAAAAACTGATGCATGCATTTTTATACACATCATAGTAAGTTGCTAAAATGCCAAAGCCAAGAATTTTTCGTTAGTAACTTTTTTTAAAAAATCAAATTTAAAAAACGGTAACGGAAGGATATTTATTTTAAGCATATAAATTATGCATTTGTTAAGGGTAACGGAAGGACAAGAAGTCCAAAGCAATGCAACTTGGTAAATGTTAACTAAAAAAACATTTATTCAGCTAATACAGCAGTCTGAAACAATGGTATCTAATGAATGAGCCATCTGTTACAATTCCGAATTCTTTAAATACTCAATAATTTTATCAGAATCCATAGAACATTTGTCTTCTTTCTCAGGAAATACAAAGATCATTCTCACATTATTATGCGTTATCAAACAAGCTATTTCTATTCCTTTATCTTCTATATGAAGTACCTATCCAATATTGCTCTTTGTCAGTTTCTTTCCCTTCCATCCAACTAACAAAACTTGTCCAAACGTTAATGAATCATTTGGCATATTTTTTATGATTTGGTGTTTTTGATTGAGCTGTATCTTCATTTTTAATTCTTTATAACTGTCCTCAGTCTGTTGACTTTGAAGTGAAATCTTCTTCGATTTAATGAAGTAGATTCGTTGAAGTACTTACTATTTTCAATAACATAACTTGCTACAGGGTTCAAATAGTGCAAATTTTGTGTGTCAGGATGAGAATGGATATTACTCCGTCTTTGTGAAAGTGTTGATCTTTGAATTCACTGATCTCTTCGTAGTACGTTTAACAGTTAAACCAGTGCTCTCAAAAGTCCTTTCCTGTGACTTGTGGCAACAAATCTGAATGTAGTTTAAATATTGTATTGTTCCAATGTAAATTTTAAGTTTGTAAGCAAATGTTTCTGCTTGAATTGGCTTGTTATATCTCAAACATATCATACCAAAATGATTTTCACATGCTAAGGAATTTTTAAGTGTAGGTTTCATGATATTCATCACATAAAATAGAAGAAATAACATCACAAAACATTTTTTTTTTAAATTTAAATAAAAGTTTATTTTTTAAATAAAAGCACTTATAATTTTTGTTAAAAAATTACTTATATATGTTTTAAATGTGACTACTAACTTTAAAGAATAGTTGGCATTCTTAAATATTACTCTGTATCAGCTAATAGATAAATGTCCTTCTGTCACCGTATTTTTTTGTCCTTCCATTGCCAGTAAAAACCATATTAATTACATATCTATTAAAGTTTTAACTATGCCTCCTTGACGAGGGACAAATTTCTGTTTTGCATAAAGAAACATTAGTTCACCCCATAGGTTCTTGGTGAACTAATTGAAATGTAGTATTTCGGTAACGGAAGGACATCAAATTGTCACCTTAGAATTAGACCTATTTCATGGTTGAAATAAAATAAATTTGAAATTATTTACCAAAAAGTTTAACTAGACATTCAAAAGATAAAAGTTAACCTATATATTATTTGGAGATAATAAGATTATTTAAAATACAGTATGTGACAAAACAGAGATTTTTTGCTCTATAAAAACATAAAGAGAAAACTGGATGTTGCTCTTGATTTTCTGAAAGCCATCAAACTATTTGGGAGAAACAAGTTAAGATTCAGGAAATTCATTTATTTCTGAATAGAATGGTATATGGCAATTGGTGGAAGATTAATTTTTAAAATTCATGTGTCATGTTTCCTTTTTCCGGGAATTCATCCTATGCAATTAAATTTTATTGTGACTGATCATTTAATTCGCTAAAACAGATATTTCGTTGTATTTATAGTTGTTGTAACGGGATTTCACTGTAGTTATTTTGAATCTGCCAATTAACATTTCAAGACAAAACACATATATACACCTTTCCAATTATTCTTTGCGTCGCTCAGGTGGTAATGTTTCGGATTTATATGAATATTCTTGTTATTTATAGCCTAAAAAGAAGAATATTTTGATTAAGATGCTTTTTCAAACAATTATGTACCGTTTCTGAAGTCTACCCATTTGTTTTATTAATAAGAAAGCATCCACTTAAAAAATGGAACAATCGGATTTTCCAAGAGCAAAAAAAAATGTGTAATAATAGTGAACAATCAATATAAAAAATAAATGAATATAAAAAAAACGGTTTTAATAATAGCCTAAAAAATTGCGTTTAACTGCTCTGATTTACAAATTAGTGTTTTTTTTTCATGTGAATTTATTTTAAATGAACTAAACATTTTTTCTCTGCATAATCTTTTCTATTTTCACGACTCACAAGATTAATGCATAATTTTTGTGCACAAAACATCTCCTTATTTCTAGTTGTATCATTTAAAAACAGTATCAAAATTATTTTGTACACTTCATGTGTTTTCGAGAATTCAAGAAATTATGTGAAATCTAATTTAGAATTTAAATTGCAATATGATTTTCTCAGATAACTTAGAGAAAAATACAATTTTCATTAATAGTAATTGACTTTAATTACCGTCACTGAGCTAAGTGAAGTTCGTACTAAAGAAATTATGATATTTATGAATTCGATGATTTTTTTTCAGTATGAACAATGGCAAATTGTTTTTTCTCATAAACCAATATTAATCAAAAGAAAAAAAAATATGAAAGGACACCAGTCATTCTAATGATAATAAATAATTTTCATATGATGTTTACAAAATACCTATTAAAAAAAGAGAGTTTTCTCACCATTTATACACCCACTCCAGTTCTAATTCGAAAACATCGCATTAGTATCAAATGTTGAAGTATAATACCTAGATTGTTTTCAAATATACAGTGAGCTTTGTATGCATAGAGTTCTATTAAACAATGAGAAGGGGGATAAATGTCTGACAATATATCTCTCACAATTTCATCACAGTTCATATCAGTCTCTCTCCAGTGTACGCAGGGAATTAAGCGATGTCAGCATCTTGTTAAGGTAGAGAAGGCAGAATGTGCGTCGAGGTCTGCTGACACCTATTCTACTGCAAGCAAAGGACATATTACTCACTTGCCCTACGAGTAAAGCAATTATAAATTTCAGCTTAAATTGCCGATATTATTTACCGTTGTCAGTTTATAGAGTTTTACAGTCGATCTATCTTATAACGAGCGCAAAGGGACCACGATATTTGCTCGCTATATCCAAGTGATCGTAAAAATGAGTTCGTGAAAAAAATCATAAAAATTCATCATAGTCGCTGTTTTCTTATTTTTAATCTCTGTGCACTACCAAACAGTTGGATAATTTGCTTTAAGCTGTCTACTTATCTGTTTCTTTTGTCATTGTTTTTTAAGAATGCACATGCTTACACATGTATAATTTAAAAATGTTTCTATACATCACAAATTAAAAAAAAGTGCTGCCATCGCTTGTTCTCAGGATTTATGATTTGGATGCCTCAGTTGCCAAATCGACTAATTCCACTTTAAAAAAAAATCATCATTTCTGCTCTATTAGTGCTTAATCAATGCTTAGCTTGTGAATTTATATTAAAGTTTTGGTTCAGTACATTTCTGACCATATAATGGCACAAAAAGTAACACGAGATCCTATTTACTCCCAGTGGCGTGCCGCCCATGTACCAGAGGGACTAGGCAGGTCCCTTAAATACTTGCCCCTTCAAAAAAATTACTTTGCAGAATAATTTATTAAGAAAAAACGTGAGCAGAAAAACAAGTTTATTAGAAAGCGCTACTTCTTTTACTGCCCCTCCCTCCCTTTCTCCCCTGCGTGCGACGTCTTAAATGGACTTGTCCGAGGGACTAGCTCTTAAGAACCTGTTCCCCAAATCTCATATAGCTTTGCTAGATCCTTGGCGTTCGCTCGAAAGCTTATTTGATTATTTCATGCATTTTTTAAACCAACGGATAAATTTTTGTTTCCGTACCTAGTGTACAGGTTTCTATGTGAGCTTCAGGAAACAACAAATTCACTAGTCAAAGTTATTTTCCTGCTTCCATTGTGGTTTTCTTTTGTAATGGAAGGGGACTAGGTCGAAAAAACAAGTCCCCAACTGGACGTAGTTGAGGAGCATGCGCAACAGCACAGACTGCCCTGGAGCTCGGAAGAGAATTGTGCTGCCTGCTGGACGTTCTCGCAAACCGTTCGTTCGGAGCTTTGATTTGACCAAGAGAAAGCTCAAATAATTTCGCAGAGCAGGCCTACTCCTGACCTAGCAATATCTGCGAAGCTAAAAAATTACAATCGGCATTTTAAGAAAGATTACTTTGAGACTGTTAAATGGCTGACTGCTTGTAAGTCAAGAAAAAAAATATTTTGCTGGCCCTGCGTCCTTTTTGAAAAGGAAAAAGATGTCTGGAATGCCAATGGATTTTCAGATATGAGCAATTTCCACAAGGCAACGATTCGTCACGAGAAAACCCAAGGACACTACCAAGCCATTACTCAGTTGAAAACTTTTGGTAAAACTCGAATAGATTTTCATCTTAGTGAGCAATGTTGCTCATCAACTTTGAAGCATAACACTGAAATTAATAATAATAGGGAAGATAATATATCTATAAATCTTTTTACTTTTCTGTATCGTAATTTATCGTAACCAACTAGTCCCCTAAAAAATATTGATCTGCACGCCACTGTTTACTCCTATGGATAACACCATCTTCTTCATAACTTTTCTCTACTTTTAATTTTATGGAGTTAATCGATTTGGCAAGTGAGGCATCCATTTATCACTAACTTTCGGTTGACTTCGAAATTTTAAGGAATGTTTTCCCAAAAAAAGGATAAATTTAGCTAGAAGTGAACAGAAATTTTGTAAATCACAGAAATAGTTCTCGCTTAAAGGGGAGTTCGCTCGTTAAAAGCGAGTTATACTCCCATAGAGTTAACATTGTACCAGCCAAATATCTCTGATTTCTTGCTAAATCCGGGTTCTCGTTAAATCAGGGCTCGTTACAAGCTATTTCGACTGTATATTTTTGATTTGCTAGATCATATAAAATAACATATTTAATCGCATGAAGCTTTAGAATGTGTTAGCTAAAAGGATAGTTTTGTATGCGAAAAAAAAAATCAATAATTTTTTCAATATATTCAAGTTCTTGCTTATTCTCCTCTCATTGACTTGTATTTGTACTTCGTTACTCATAGTTACAATAACATAGTTAATTTTTGATATTTTTAGGAATATTATGAAACTATTCGACGGTTTTTTATATGAAAGATATGTTCATAAACTTACTCATCTATGATATCAGCAATAGTACGTTTCGTGCGTATCAACTTTTGAAGCATGTAACTTTCCAATTTGCGTTGTTGGTAATCGACAAATGTAACAATTGTATGGTTTTTCCAGATGCTCTGACGTGTACATATATTGTAATGAAGAAACAATTACACATTAATGATAATACGTACATTTAAAAGACAGATGATTGAAAAGGAAGTGTAAACCCAGGAAAAAATGTCAGCATAAAACCTTCAAAAAACAAACCTCGTAAAATAAGCAGTTATTTCGGACTGATTTCCCTACGTAAAACCTGATCAAAACCTGCAGGCTCTGTTCAGGTTTTTTAGTCCGAAATAACTGCTAATAACCTGCGCCTTCGAGATACCTGAAGGTTCTATTCAGGTTTTTTAGTCCGAAATAACTGCTAATAACCTGCGGCTTCGATTTACCTGCAGGCTCTGTTCAGGTTTTTTAGTCCGAAAAAACTGCTAATAACCTGTGCCTTCGATTTTCCTGCAGGCTCTGTTCAGGTTTTTTTTGTCCGAATTAACTGTTAATAGCCTGCACCTTTGATTTACCTGCAGGCTCTGTACAGGCTTTTTAATCCATTACAACCGGCGTTGAAAAGCTTTCGATTTACGTTCAGACTCTGTACAGGTTCTATGTCTAGAAAAAGTCAAACACATGTAGTTGTTGTTGTCTTCTGCCAGCTGGGTTGGCAACTTTTGGGGTAGGTTGCTTCACTTTTCCAACTGTACTGTAATTTGGAGTAAAGTCTGATTTCCGCTGTACACACACATGCCATAAGGACACGTTTAACGGGTGAGCTATTATTCACAGAACATTCAAAGGCAGGGGCGGACTGGATCCCCTAAGAGGGTGTGAACCTTGATTCCCAAATTGCGCAAAAATTAAAAATAAAGGTGCACAGATTCGGGAAGCTGGAAATAGAAAAAAAAAACAAAGACGCACCAGTTTGAGGGTGCAGGATGAAAACCGAAGGAGCAAAAGGATAAAAAATAAGGAGCATAGGTGTGAAAAAGCAGAAAAAAAGCTGAAGCCAAAAAAAAAAAAAAATGTTCGAGGCAAAAAAAAATATGTGAAGACCACAGGTTTGAGAGCGCAAAAAAAAATCTGAAGTTCCAGTTTCGAGGGAGCACAGGCAGGTGGAAGCACCGGCCCGTGGTCCGATGGGCCAGTCCGCCCCTGCATAAGGACAGGAGAGAGAAAGTACATCTATGCCCAAGCCGGGATTCGAACCTCATTCCACCATTTCGAACCCCATTCAAAGTCAGACTTCTCACACCGCTAGACAAAGGGGTCAGCGCTGGTATTCACGGCTTCTTTATTACAGAGCCCCTCGTTTAAAACACCTATAGATAGATCACATGCAAAACTGCATCAAGATTTGTAAACACAAGGAGTGAAGAGCGGCTGAACCAATGGGTTGCGAACAACATTCATGTATGATTAGTGCTCGGTAGTCTACAGAATGATTTGAAACAGTCTTGACGCATCCACCCACATTTATACTCAGAATAAAGTATGCTAACTTGGAACTGGAACTCCTAATGCATGTTCCTTTAAAGCTGGATGCAGCTTAGAAAACAGCTCATAATAGCTTCTTTACTGAATGACTGCAAAGCAACTTTTCTTTCATTGTTGTACAATGTTCACCAGACAGAGAAAGAAATATCATTTTTCTTAGAAGAAACGGTTTCCTGTCCCTATGATACAATTGTTCAAGTTTGCAAAAATATATCTATTTTAAAAGAATAAGAAAATTAAAAACAAAATTTTAAAAATATCCACAAAATCTTGGAGTTGCTGCAAAAACTACGAAACGGAGAATGTAAAATGTCCAAACTAAATAAATATATTTCAAAATGCAAAAAAGTGGTTAACTGACAAATTCTAATACATAAGCAGGTTAAAATCATTGAATAAATTTATTGGTATAAATAGGATATGGTGAAAGAAAGTTTAAAATTTGAATTGAAAATAAAATCACATAAATAATTTTAACTAATTTTCTAGTTTGATCAAATGCCACACTTCTGTGATTCTGAAAATATTTAATTATTTAAGCTTCGGCAATTATAACATGTTATACAGTCAAACCTTGTTAAAACGAACTTGCTTAACGCGAATGAAATGCTATTCCTTGTCAGACAAAGCTACAAATTAGTCTTAAACCATTTCTTTAACATGAAGAGGATTTAGACGAAATCCCGCATAAGACAAAGAAAATTTCAAGGTCTTGAAGAAAAAGGGGGAAAAAAAAGAAAATCTCCATAATTTAACATAAAATTACTTTCGAAAGTCGGAAGATCTGCATTTGAATGCAAGCGACATGGCTGGCAGCGAGAAAATTCCTTTCCTTGTGTAGGAAAATCGGGGAAAACCACGTTGTTCAAGAAAGTACTAAATTTAGCTGTAGACTATGCTTACAGTAAAAAAGCTGGGATGAACAGTGAAATCTTCGACAAATGGCTGACAAACCTAGATTTAAAATTTCATTGTGAAAAAAAAAAGTCTAATTCTGGACACTTGTTCTGCCCAAGTAGAGGTTTAAGGTCTAAAAGCGATCAAGTGTTTTTTTTTACCCATCAACACAGCAGTAAAATTCAAGTCTTGAGATCAAGGAAAAATCAGATGTTTGAAAATGCACTATCGCAGAGAACTGGTTCGAATAGCCATTGCCTCTGTTTCGAATTACTTGTTTCTTACTTAAAAATTATAAACATAAATGCTTGGGTGTACATTTTTGTACAAAGGTACTTGGTTCTTATATTTTCTGAGACACAAGAACAAAAAAAAAATGTGTGCGTACACAAAATCCGGTAAACGTTGAAATCGGTTAACACGAAATTCGGTTAACACAAAATATTTTGGCATCCCTGTCGAGAACTTAAATGATTATTATTCGAATAATAGATCTGCATAAGGAGAACATGCTTGCATCTATATTATTTAGCTACGACCTCCAAGGCAGAATAAACCCAAAGCGGTCAGGGCTTTACTAACTTGAGGTCCCTGCCTAACAACTGTGACATGACTCACAGCAGTAAATAAGATTTATACAATTTAAGAAATAATAGCAATTAAATTTGAAGATGCATTGAGTACCAAATTTTGCTAAAAACCGAATATTTGGTCAAAATTCTAACTGAATATCTGGCTGAATACCAAATAACTGTGGTGAAAATTTTTAACCATATTATTTGTATCTTTATTTCAGGTCAATTTAAAGCAGTTCATGTATTTGTGTCTTAGGTGTAAAGTAAATTCATTTCAATTTAAAATCCTTAAATGTATCTAGCAGGGCTCAAAAATTATATTGTCCAACATACCTGGGGCTTGTAAAAATTCTGATTGGACAATTAACCCTCATATGCCCGGCTTGGCATATAATTATTATATATTTTTTTTTATTGATTATTGGTAATTTTACTGGCAACTTATTATGTACTATTTATTTAAGCTTCGATTTCCGTTTAATATTGAAATAATTCTTGTTTCAGATATAATGCTGTTAAATTTTTTGTCTGATTAATGCTATATGAAAAATTTAAATATTTTTGTTAATTTCTATAAAAAACCGAACATGTAAAATTTTTATTTGGGCATCTATTTTTCAGACAAACATGACCGGCAGAAAATATTCAAGATATCAATTAGAATTCTTAATTATAATTAAATTGAAATATTAATTTGATTTCTTATTTCACCAGAAAAAAAACAATTAAAAAAACTTTAGATATTTTTAATTTGTTTTCTAAGTATTTGGTAAGACAACTATCTTTTATTTGGAAAATCAGCTTAATATAGGAACAGGCCAGAAAAATTTTAGATGCACATATGAGTTACTTGAAGGTTAAAGAGATCACTGTTTTTAATGGTCTCGGTTATATGGCGTTTTTTTATATTCTCTCGACAAGAGCGATATAACGAGGGGCTACTGTATTATTATTAATCATCGTTAACTTATTAAATAGAGTCAAATCTCGATAACTTAAATATTCCTTTATCTCGAAATTTTCATCGTTTCCCAAACTCTTGAGACTGTTGTTTAAACTTCCCCATAGCTCAAACTACCAATAACTCGTACGTTTTAGCTGGTCTTTTGGGACTTCAAGTTATTATGAGTTGACTGAATATTATTTTTTTATCATAAGCATAATTTTTTAAAAAATAGCTGTTTATTGACTTTACATAATTATGAACACTTAGCATTAGAAGTTTTTTTTTCTGTTACAATAATCAAATGTTTTGTTATAGTAAGGTTGATGTATGTCTCATAAGATGTAAGAAAACTAAATTGCATATTTCCATCAAGATTGCATTATTTGTAATGATCAGTTTTTACTGAAGTTAAGAAGGAAAGAAAAATTATCTCCTCAAAAAATGTGAGAGAGGCAAAATATTCTATTTTTCTGTAATGATTTGATATGACACCTCATTACCCTTCAAGTGCTACCTATTTTATTTTAAATTAGTGGTACCCACACGGCTTTGCCCTTAGTAGAAAATAAAAAGGTCTTTTGGCTCGCCTGTATATTTATAAAAAATGTATGGTGAATCTCTCCCCAATTGGCTGACCCATGTTCCTCGTTATGATAACTTGGTAATTTACTCATCCATCGTATGATAATTTTGCTGGGGAAATGTTCTTAAAATTGTAATAGAAAAAGAACAAAATCAAATTTTCGAAAAATCGCCTTGAGGTGCACACTCCCATGCTACAAACTAACTTTGTTCCAAATTTTATGAAAATCGGCCGAACAGTCTAGGTGCTATGCACGTCACAGAGATCCAGACAGAGCGACTTTCAGATGTATTATTACTAAAGATGTCATGTCATTTCAACTTAGGTTGGATCAAGCAATCATAAAATGTTGATGTGGTCTTTGATGACTTGAACTTCTTTTATTAAAGTTATTAGCAATAATTGATTAAAGTTATTATTGAAGCATATATATTTAATGCAATTAATGATATATATTAAATATAATTAAATGAAAACGTGCTGAAAAATTACTTTACACATAAAGTTTGCCCAATTTTCTCAGCATCAACTTAGCAGTTTTTAGTTTTCAAGTTTAAATCATTTTTTGACATCAAAGTGGTTGAGAGAATTGCAAATAATATAATTTATACTTTCTGAAATAAAACCGAATGAAACATAAAAAACTACTTCACTTACCTTTTAATCAATTTGAAACATTGAAAACAATATTTTTATTATTGTTGCACACTTAAGAGAGGCGGGGAAAAAAAGATTTCAAGACAACGTATGATTTTTCATGAAAATTTTCTATCACAATCCACAGGGTTGGCAAGTTTTTGACAGGTGATGGTTTTATCCGGTTTTGTTTGTGTGACCGCGGGTTTTACTGTCGTGTCAAAAACCTCTTTTTGACATAATTGTCAAAAACTTTAATTCATGTCCAAAACATATCTGAAATTATTGACACACAAAATTACCTTAACAAGTGGTCCTTCATTCTATAAATTTTGATTTCAGACTCTGAAGAAAATTTCTGAACTGTTTTATATTTTTAGCTGATGTGCTATATATATAATAGTTTTACTTTAACAAGCTGCTTCTTTGAAAAAAAAAAGAGAGAGAGACTTTTTTCCGCCTGACTTCAATTTTGCTTTTAAAGCTTGTTTTGTCTTATTTAGAGACGTACTGAGTACTCGGCCAAATTTTGATCAGGCACTCGGCGAATACCAAGTAGTTGTAAAAAATTATTTAGACATGGAAGTCTATACTACTATTGCAATGATTTCAAAATTCGTCACGTGTGTGTCGATGGTTCTTCTTAAAACATAATTGGAACTCGGTACTCGGCCGAGTACTCGGTCAAACTGCTACTCGGTACGTCTCTAGTCTTATTTGTGTCATTCAAAAAAAAAGAAAATTTTAAGTTGCTCAAAAAAAAAAAAAAATCTTAGTTTGTCGAATGATGTTCTGAATTTTACCGAATGATAAAATACGAGCATGAGCACAAACATGTATCTAAACATCAATATTAATTTTAAAAAAATCATAATAATAATAATTTTAATGTGCAGTTTCTAAATTTACCGAATCAACAGAAAATTGTCGACAATGAACATTTTTGGTAGGTTTGTCACAGTGACCTGGACCTCCCATTGGGATGCCACAGCTTCAACAAGTGTTTTGAAACAATTAAGATAAAAATGGCAACAATTGAAGCCCTGTGTCTGTATATTGGTGTTTAGATTCGTAGTCGGTGAGGTATTGATGCGTAGGTTTAGAGGAAAATTCTAAACCGGTTAAACGATATAGGATGTACATTGGTTTTTACGATACATGGCCCAGCCCTAGCGGCCACTCCCTTAAACCTTTAATCCCCTTTTATTTGATTTTTTTTTTAAATAATAAAATTTAATTCACTTTTTTTTTCTGTTTGAGACATATATAAATCGAAAGGGAAGAATCACTAAAAACCTAAAACTGAATACAACTTTTTCTTATTGTGGAATATTAGAAATAACAGATTGTGTGTATACGGAAGTCATTTTTCAGCTCTTTTGATAATTAGACAGGTATATTGATAAATTTGATAGGCAATCAACAATACTGTACACACAAGAAATAATCATAATAAAACAAAATTAATTAATAATTAATATACAATCAACAATTCATTAATTAAAAATAGATAAATTTAACTAAATTTTACCTCGATTAATTCTTTTTCACACGTATTTTAATAAAAAGTTATCAAAAAAGTCTTCGGCTTGAAAGTTTTAAGCAGGTCTTTTATTTAACTTTATGTTGAGCTGATTTTTGGATGATAATCAATAATAAAAGGAATTCAAACAATTCCTTTTGTCAATTTAATACGACAATAAGTTTCTATTTTGTCTTGACAAAATGGGAGCTTTTATAATTTAGCTACAGAAAGATTATAAAAAATTTTTTGAGATCATGATTAAAGATAAACGCAAAAAAAAAAAAAAAAAAAAAAAAAAGAAGATGCATCGAATACATTCTGGCAATGCATTTTGTACGAATCCTTGTGAGACCCAGCTTACTGAGTAAGATCAAAATCGCATAGTACTGTACGAATCGCTAAGAGATATAGTACTAAAGAAAATTTTTAATGGTCAACTGTTTTTGAATATTAGTTTAGTGAAGTGCTACTGACTTCCGGAACTAAATAATAAACTGATATTCGCGGGGAAGATGAAAGATTAATACACATAATACTTATTTAACTAACAAGAGCAAAGAGCTGAAAATACACTTCCGTAAACAAACAATCAACATGGCGATGGAGTGGCTTTTGGCTGTTGCCACTTTTTCGTGAGTAAGCATCGTCGAAACCTCCCGCCTTTTACATTGTGCGCACGCGCAGTATCTGATTGCATGGTGAACTATTTTTAAAAAGCATGAAAAACTTATAATATTATGTCTTTTTTGCTCAAATGATGAATGTTTTTCGTTTTTCAAAAATTCTGTGAGGATCCACAGAAGTTTGTCAGCAAAAAGTCGTTCAAGTCTCTTTTAATATTGATTTTCTTTGAGCTGGGTGTATCCGGGGGGGGGGGGGGGATCATTGCGCCATTAAAATTTTCAGAAGGGATTCTTTCGACATTTTTTTCGCTTCTTTGGGGGATCTCGCTTCTTCGAGAGTTCAGTAGTTTTACAAGGGAGTGTTCTTGTGCTCTGGGGGGAGGACCCCTTGCTTAAAAAAAGCATTTTTTACAAAAAATATATTGTTTTACCGGCAGGATAGAAAACTGATTTTTTTTCACTTGAATGTTCTGAGTACCGCACGCTCTTCGTGGAGAGAAGCGGTGAGGGGGGGGGAGCAATTTTTTGAAACTACGGTTTTGAATAAATATATTTATTCAAAAGGGAAAAAAATCAGATGATAAAAATTCAAAAATAGCTCATTTGAAATGGAAACCCAATCTAAAAGTATAACTATATTAAAGAAAATTGTCCGAAAAACTGATGCGTAACACCTGCATTGCAGGCTCTCCCTTTCGAGTTTTATAGGCTGACGAGAACAATGTAAGTTATACTAGGAGGAAAGAAAACAGCAAAAATCACTCTCACATTAGTTTTCGAAAGCCATTTGGGGGAGGGGGGCTAATGACGGGCCTGCTGTTTTGTTTGTCAGTAGAAAACTAGAAGTATTTCGAAAATGGTTGAATTAACTCCTCAAATACCTGTAATATTTTTTAGAACGTTGAATTGCAATCATCATAGATTAAAAAAACCTTGGGCGCTCATATGAGGGGGAATGGGGGGCTCAAGCCCCCCCCCCCTTCTCCTTTAGAAATTAGAACATTTTTGCTTTTAGTACTCTTTTCTTTACAAAAATGTAAAAACATTTCTTCTCCAGCCGTTAATGAATAAGTTATTAAAAATGTCAAATTTTAATTACTCTAATCAACTGAAAACGCGGTTCCCATGTGGAAAATATCTTGCAAAACCACAACGAAAATATCTGAGCCCCCCCCCCCCCCCCCTTCTTCAAATTTTGTATATGGGCGCCCATGTAAAAAGCTGTACATTACTAGAACTTTCCCTGCATAAAACCTGCTTTTAATTCTTCTTCGAAAAACCTGTACTGATGTCAGTAGGAAATTTTCTAAGTTCAAATTATTCTCCAGTGACTGCATCTACCTGTCAAATCCCTGTGTTGTTTTATGCAAAGTTAAATTACCCTCCTAAAACCTGTTTATTACCTGCATTGTTCCTGCATTAAACCTGTATCCAAGTTTTCCCTTTGAAAAACCTGCATTAACCTTCCTAAAACCTGTAGTTCAATGCAGGTTTTATGCTGACATTTTTTCCTGGGAAACCAGACTTATCAGTCGTGAAAGTTAATCCAAAAGGCAAAAACCAAAAAAAAAAAAATATATAATATATATATATATATATATATATAAAGCTACAGACTAAGAGAAAAAAATTACATGCAATATACCAGACAGCCTGGTTGGACAGGTTAACCGGGCTTTCTGGAATATTACATGTAGTTCTGGCCTTAGCCCTGGCTCAGGGGCGGTAACTTACTGTTAACCCTATTTACTTGGCTTATTAGTTTAGCCTCTTGCATACATCTTTGGGCAGGATCTTTTTTTTTTAATGTTCAATATGTTTATGTATTTACTACAAAAAGTTATAAAAAAAGAAAGAAAGACAAACAAATGTAGTACCTGTCCTTTGAAATTCTCGTCAGAATGAGTTAATGTGTAACGACTCCCGCTTAATATATAAAATGTATTCCATTTTAATATTGAATTTCTCAGGTATTATTACTCGAGGAAAAAAAAGGAAAATAAAAGTTTATATATATACACAAATATATAGTAATTTTAATGTCAAAAAGCATTAACTGCACATTGAAGTGGACGGTAAACGTAATTTTGATTGATCGTTTTGTTGACAATTCTGTCACTTATGACCAATTGTTTAAATAGTAGTTACGTGGCTTTCACCTCAGTTTTAACTATCTGACAGTAAATATTACTTTCAGCATGTTGTCCGTTTTTTTGTAGATAGAGTTGCTTCAAACTAAAGAGATGACACTTTGATAACCCTCGATTTCTTGTTCAGGAGATCGGGGCTGAATGTGATTGTATTTTTAATGCTGAAATCGCGTGTTCTTGTTTTCTTAAACAATGCATAGGTTTAAACTTTTTTTTTTAATCGGGGGATTTAAAAATTATACTTTTTTACATTGAAAGTGCAAACCAATTCCGATTAAAATTTTAAATAAATTCAATTTTAATAATTAATAATTATTTACATGATAAATTGGCATAACTTTAAGCGATGAATACAGAAAATATAACTTACTTCGAACGATTAATACAGAAAATGTAATTCATAGGTAAAATAGCGAGGCTAAATGATGCGCCATATTATACTGTAAGTTTTTAGTAATAAACTTATTAGTCCCTTAGTTTTTGTGTTATCAGGCTTTATCTAAAATACAGTTGAAAATATTTTGTGTAAAAAATAGAATGCCAAGCAAAGACCAAATAGATTTTTTGCCTGCTATTCATGCCATGCTACAATATCCAGATACTGAATTTTGCCCTTTCTTAGGGCTCAGTCGATCTGGAAGGACCGTAACTGAGCTGAAAGCGAAACATTAAGAAAAAAAAATTAATTAATTAATTAATTTGAATTCTGACATTCTGAATTCGAATTATGTATTTCGCAATCACGAGTTGCGACAGGGCCCTACTCATTGGAGTTATTGTTTCTAGAAACGGCTTCTGCCCCCCCCCTCCAAGCTTGCCCCTCCTCCAGGGCGGTTGAGTGTGTATAATTGTGTGTGTGTGTGTGCGTAGGCGCGCGTGCATGTATATGTAGGCTTGTGTGTGTGCGGAGACCTGTGTGTATGCACGTAGGCGTGTGTGTATATGTGAGTGGGTATGTGTGTGAGTATGTGTGTACAGGACATGAACGCCTCCGACCAGGAAAAGCGGATTCCGACGCGACTGCAGAGGCCGGAGGGCGGTGGAGCTGCAGAGGGCCCTGGTCCAAGCTGAAAAAGGAACCACAACGCCAAGGACGGTAAAGTGAGAACAATAAGCAATTGTGATTGCTCAAAAAAAAAAAAAAAGAAAACAGTGTTGAGTTTTATCCTAGTAGCAAAAAATAGTTTTCACGAAATTGAAAAGTCTTCATTCTCTCCACTTAACACTGGATGGCTCATATAACTTCATTTTGTGAATACACATTTTGAATTTCTTCAGAAATTTTGTAACCCAATTACTGATGATTAAACGTACTCTTCGTCAAAATGATTAATGGATTTGTTATAAATGCAATTGACTTAACGTCAACGTCGTAAAGATAAGAAAGTAGTGACACACTATTATTTTACTTATCGAAAATTTATATATTGTTCATTTGCTTAAAGCTTAAATATGTCATATTATTGTAGTTAAATGTGCACTCTGGAGCGATTTATTTATTATTGCTAAGCGGTTTGCAAAACTTTTTTCACTTGGTTTTCGTCCTTCGAGAAGTGAATTAATTGGAATGTAAGTATTTTATACACTGTAAGGACGATCAGGTAAACGAGATCGGTTTATAAAAAAAAATATACCATTGCCAGCTGTCTTGTACTTTTTTTCATTTAGGTTAGTGCAGTAAATTACTTGTCAGTAAACGATTTTATACTTGGTTAATTTGAGAAAAGTTTTTTTTTTCATCCATCTTACGTGATGCGGTTGTTATTAACAGAATAGCATACTGTTCAGAAAGTGATGATTACTGTTAAAGAACTGAAGGTAACTTTTCACATCATATGAAAAACCATAATAAAGCAAAATTGATCCCAAACCACATATTCCATCCTAAATGTCAATTTAAATATATGCACAAATAAAAACATGCACATTTCTTCAACTATTTTGAACTTCTTTAGTGTGCTTGTAATGGGTTAAAACAAACAAAACGCGATAGAAGTATTTTCGCGCTCAACCGGCATTTTGCCATTCTGAATAATTTCTGATATGAGTAACCTTATTTAAAACTCCTGATTTTTATAGCATATTTGTGAAACATTATTTTTCGTACTAAAAAAAATAATGTATGAAATAAAATGCTAACCAGAATAAGTAAACACGAAGGAAAGTCCTTTAAGCATCATAAAAATCCGTTTCAATGTCTTTAACCGACATAAACTAGTTGATAAATCGCAATGTTGCACGGTATTATAGAAACACAATGCCCTTGCAATGCTTCTTGTTCCTCTAAAAAGTTTTTCTGGTAAAGCAGAAATATTTTTAAGAAGTTATTTAAAATGTATTTTGCGAATGAACTGCTGGTGATCTAAAGCAACAGCTTCATGACTTTAAAGAAGATAAAAGAAGATCACAGTACAAAATGGACTCTATACCATTCAATAAAATTTACATAAAAGTGTTGTTAAAAGTGGATTTTACTGCGTACTCAGTGCTCTAAAACATCTTACAAAGGTGGAAGATATCATAAACCAAAAATATCTGCAATATCAGTCTTTCTAGAGATACAGAACTTGGTGAACTATAAATTGAACTATTGTCTAATGCATAGTTCACAAAACAAAAGAATCTAGTTGGATCAATATAAACTGATAAGATTTGCTTTGATTTCGGAAAAAAAAATTTTTTTATTTATCTTAAAATAAGAAATTTAGTTAAAATGTTGAAATATAAGTAAATGTGAAAGATATATATTTTTTAACTACGTCAAGATCTTTGGATAAAGGAGATCAATATAAACATTATATTTTTAATATCTCAAAGACATTTCTGATGTTAATAAAATCATTCAGCATCAGAAGTTACTGAGAACATAAAATAACTAGGACAATTGATTTAAAAATTTTGCCAGATTTCCTTACTTAATGATAAGAGATTTTTTTTTTTACAAATATTTTACAGCGCTTAATTTATTGATTTTTTGCCTGAGATATGAGCCGATTTGAGCTGCCAATTAGACTGGTCGTCTTATGTTCCTTCTTTTTTACTTATTTATTATTCAAAGAGCCTCCACTCTCGGTGACTGAATTACAAGCGCAGGGCTGCAGACGTCTTATCCGGCCACATGCTGAGCCGGATGCGATGTCCCGGAGCGCGCTCCTCGAAGCAGGGAGGAGCTAAGGATTTTAAAAAGAAAACGCAAGAAATAACTTTTTTACTGTACCTCGCTGATTGAGAAAGTAATATGACATTGTCTGCATTTTCAAGTTTTAATCCTATTCTCTTGCGAAAGGAATTAAAAGTATTTATTTGAATGAGAAAGTTAAGCTTCTCAAGTTACGTCGGACGAAACAAAAGCAAAGAAACAAGTAAGTTTTTCATTTCTGGAGAGAAATGACTGAACATTTCCATCTCTAGTTCTTTTAATTTGCTATTTTACCTTCGAAATCCACATCACTTTTTTTGCCGAATAAAACAACATTAGAAGTAAAAATACTTTAATTTCTCATACATGTCAGATACACGTGTAATGTTCTTGGAAATAGTTAGGTTTATCGCAATGATGTATAAAAATTATTATTTAAATATATTAATAGAGTTTGTTCAATTCATTAGGGTTTTTTATTAAAAAAATCAGATAACAAAATTATATTCTGCTTTCAACCTTTGAAGTTCAGCTTTCAAACAAATGCTCATAATAATTTACATTTACAGCTGTTTGTTTCATAAGCAGAATCTATGTTATAAGAGTGACATTTCTGTTTTCTTAACTTTATATATATATATATATATATATATATATATATATATATATATATATATATATATATATATATATATATATATATATATATATATATATACTCGTATATATCTATAGAAAAGCCAATAGAAAATTATCTGTTTATCCACTGGATGGCAGTGGTCATTCACTGAGTTGGTATTGGTACACGTTTTAACTCCCTTCCCCTCGTCCTCCCTCTCTCTCGATGACGAGCAGCTGTAAAAGTTATCTCAACATTTGGTTTTTAAAATTACATTCACATTACATGAAAATGTTTTTTCTGTCCTGCGCCTAATGCTACAGTTTTTGGTTATGTTATGATATTTAGGAAATTAAATTGCGTTTAAGTGTTTATTCACTGGTCGGTGTAGGTTAGACCGACCAGTGAATGAACCTTTAAGCGAATTTTTATTCATTGCAATGTTAAAAATTTTAGTATTTGCCACTTGACAGTAAAATCGCATTAAATGATGTCTGTAGTTATTTTTAAAAAATGTGGAGATTTTTACGGTTCTGCACCAAGGTTTTTTTTGGGGGGGGGGAGGGGGAGGGGGAGAGGTTGAAATGAAAAAAAGTGCTTCGACCAGTGAATGAACACCCCAACCAAACACAGCATTGTCTAGTCGTTTTGTTTCTGGAAATGGATAGAGGGGAGTTACTACTGCCAGTTCATCTTTAAAAAAAAAATCTACAGAAAATGAGATATTTTTAAACGCAAAGACTTTATTATTCGCAAGTAACGGTCTTAGTTATTTTAATAGCATAATATATATAAATATAGAGAAGGGTGGCCCAAAGCTGGTACGTTTTCGAAGAATGCTCGAAAATTGTACAGTCGACTTCCACTACAACGCGATTATACTTACGCGAAATGGCTATAACGCGAGTTTTTCAGGAGTAACGAATTTTAGAGCTGACGTGAATTCCTCGCTGACATCGCAAAAATTTTTGGCAGAATAATTTCGGCAGAAAACAGAAGATTAACTCATCACTCTTTCTTGTTCTTCCTCTGCTTCTGACGAGTGTCTTAAAGTCCATGCGGTGTCAGGATCAAGGTATCATGTATCAGGTGATAACAATCTGATTGCGCAGCATAAATCTTCATCTTCATATTTTATGTTATAATATTAAATTACGGTATCTACAGTACCGTACTATTATAGTGCTGCATTTATTATTGCTACGCACTTTAATTGCCGCACTGTTTTATTTTTTGTCTCTTCCTCCCATTGATTATTAGTTTTGCGCATCGTAACAAGATTTTATGTTAAAAAATACTTTTTTTAAAAGCACAATTAAACTTCATTTCTTTATGTAAGGAGTAATAGTTTTTTGAGAGGTGTTTACAAATGCCTAAAATAACCAGGTATGTCTACAAAAAGTTCGTGTACATACAATTTTCCGCAACGCGAAATTTCAACTTACGCGAAGGGTCTTGGAACGCATCCCTCGCGTAAGTCGAAACTCGACTGTAGCTTTTGTTTTTAATCGCAAACATTTTGGCTTTATTTCCTAGCAGGGATCTTGAACTTCAAAATAAAAAGTAATTTTTATATTATTTCAAACCCAATATTTATATATTATCAAACTTTACAAAGATTTGAAAAACCCGCTTTGCCTTACCAGGGAGCCCAAAGCGGGTAAGTTTAACTAATTCTAATTTGGTACATTTGCCAATCAAATGAGAAGTTATAAATTAATAAAATAGTTGACTAGCCACCTGCCATTGTTTAAAAAAAAATGTAAAACAGTTGTACTTATCTAATTTAAAGTCAGCACATTTTGTATGTAAAAAAGAAAGAAATAACTGATTAAATTCATAGACTAATTAATTGCGATCGTAAAAAATATATATTTTTTAAATTATACATATCCTATTGAAATGGAAAATCTAAGTCAGCACATGAGTCAAGAAATTATAAAAAAACATATATGATTAAATCCTATGCCCGTTTTGCCCGAAGGCACATTTTTAATTTCTAATCATAACCTTAAATTTAAATAGGAAAAAAAAAAAAAAAAACGAAATGACTATCGTAGTTTGTAGGTGGATGGTATCAGAATAGATTTATAATATTGACAATCGAAACAATAGGCTGATCTTCGACTAATCACAAGTTACAAAACTTCATTTTTTTTAGAAATGTATCATCTTTAAGCCTGGTTGCGACATGCCGCTTCACTGCTGCTTTGTTGAGACTGATTAAAATTTGGAGTTGTTCATGTAAACACGACATACGTATGCATCGCCGCTTACACACCATGGGGGGGAGAGGGGGGCATACGAAGGACAACCCGCTTTGGGCGACCTACTCGCTTTGGGCCACCCTCCCCTAATATGTTTTACGCTTATTTTGTTTCATGTTAATTTATTTTCAAATTAATTTTATAGCTTGCCATTAAAATTCAAAAACACATTCTTTGAAAAGTAGCCTATTTTGAAGTATAATTTGTTTTAAGGAACTAATCAATTGTTCAAGTATCGAAAAATGTGATTAAAAATTTCAGACACCAACTACTTCATCAATACAACGATTGTAGGAATTTTCGAATTTTCCTCTGCCATTTAGAAAATTCGCATTCGTGTGTTTGGACTTTTATGCTAGTGAACAATCGAATTACGGAAGCTTCGCAAAACTTTTGGACCTTGAAGAACCAATATTCAGTCTCAAGCCTGTGGGTATGAAAATGTTGTGCTTGAATGACTTATTTTCTGATTTACTCTTTGCCTCAAAGACTTAATTTCTGCTATAAAACTTACTTAGTTGTACCGTTTAAAATGTGAATTGTGTAAATTTTGTTAATACTTAGTAAATTCATATATTTTTTAAAGTAGTGGTTTTAATAGATATAGTTTAAAATCAATTACCCGTATTCCATATACTGCCTTCTGGTAAAAAGTTTCCGTCATGCACCACGAGGTTGTAAAATTGGAAAAGAAAAAGTTATTTTTAATGCTAGTATATTTGCTAAGGATCGTGCATTATGATTAAAGTATAACTTTTTGTCCATAAAAATTTAAGGGCATGTTTCTATATCTAGGTTGTGGTAAAATCTGAACGCAGTTATAAACATTCACAGCGTAAAACGGATAGTAAAACCATAATTTAAAGTTTAAATAATGCTTGATAAATAATGTCAAAAATTTTTAAATCAAGACAAAAGCAACGATGGTAATAATATAGAAAACAGCGTGGTGAAAAAATCGATCTTCGATACCATTCTTGATGATTTGTAAGAACAATGTCTTCCTAACTCATTATATGAGCACCGTTTTTACCCCCATTTTCTGGAGCTATATCCCCCAGCCTACCATTTTTTAAATCGAGACAAAAGCAATAATCGTAATAATATAATCACTAGCGTGGTAATTAAAAAGAAATTTAAAAAAAAAAAACAATTTTCATGTTTCTACACCATTTTTGATGAGTTGTAAGTAAGAATAGTTTATAAATCTCTACATGAGCAACGTTTTTCCCCATCACCCACCATTTTCTGTAGCTATTGCTGTGTACTGAAATAAATGGAAGCGGGGGGGGGGGGGGTCTAGCCATTTTTTTTTTCAGTTTTCGATATCTTTATTGACATGTATTTGATTTGGAAGGAAAATGATCATTTTATTGTTTTATTGACCGTTAACATTAGACTGTAGAGTTAGAGCAATGAAAAATTAAAAAAAAAATGTTTTCAGTAACAAGGACGGAGATTTAGGGGTTTATTCCCTTTTAAAAAGTTCTTAAATTCATCAAAAATTATCTTCTTTTTCTGCAAATTGTTCATTAGTTTTTACTGTACAACTAGAGTATTGACGTCCCTCGTGCAAGCCCCGTCCCCAATAATATATTGACGTTTAAGAGAATACTTGCGCTGAAAAAATTACTGAAGTACCACACCTCGTAAATGAACCGCACTGTACTTGTAGATTTTCAATGAAGAAAGTTTCCATATAATTTTTACTCATTTAAGTAACATCCACAGAAGTAATTAAGATTAAAAATGAAATTGAGTAAGTTTATAATGCAGCATTAATCTATATTCATATTTCTGAGGATGCACGGCCTCTTTTGTTTATCAATTTATATAGTTTTTACCCAAGAGTTTGTTTTAGAGGGGCAAAAATTATCATTTTAATAGGTAAATTTTGAAATACATATATATATATATATATATATATATATATATAAAGGGTGTCCCAAAATTAACGCAAGATTTGAATTTGCCACCATTTTTTCCATAAATTGTTGGCAGCCATCAAAAAAGAACAATTTGACGGTTGAGAGTTTAGGGTTAGTAAAAATGGGGTGTTATTTCACCATACAGCTAGAGAGAGTGAAACATTTCAATTACTGCATAAGGCATTTCCTGGTCGCGTGCTCTCTCATTTCGGTCATCAGAATTGGCACCTTAGATCGTGTGATTTAAGATTTTTAAATTTCTTCTTATGGGGTTATTTGAATTCAAAGGTCAACAAGCCCACAACAACCCGTGCATTACCCTGTTGCGATACCGAGCGCCAATAACAGTAACTGCTTGACCAGCCTCAACTTTCATTATTTTTGAAACAATTGTTCAATAATGAAAGCGCGTTATTGTATCGTATCACGCTCCATTTTTGATTACCCTAAACTCTCAGCTGTCAAATTGTTCTTTTTTCAGGGTCGCCAACCCTTTATTGCAAAAATGGCGGCAAATTCAAATCTTGCGTTAATTTTGGGACACCCTTTATATATATATATATATATATATATATATATATATATATATATATATATATATATATATATATATATATATATATATATATATATATATATAATGTTAGGATGGTCCTTATTTTTGAAGTTGCAGATATTTTACGCGACGCCCCCGCAATTTGTTCCATTGTACAAATAAATGATCCTTGCAAAATTTTAAGTCAATCCATGAATATTAACACGTGCCCCTAGGGCCCCATTTTTGAGTTTCGAAGAAAAAATTGCGGAGTTTCTCATTTTTATGTAAAAATATCCTAACGTTTTATATTTAAAGTAATTTTGAACCTCAATAGGTGCTGCTACTTCCAGACCGACCATTCTCTCACTTTCATTCTTTAAAATTTAACATGTTACAGAGAATAAAATGTACACCAATGGCCTTGGGTCAAGCGTACCTCTCTTCTGCGCTTGTTCCAACCAAGCGGTAGGGGAACGTTTCTTCCCATCAAGATGGACACAAGGGATTCGATAGGCCATTAATGAATGGCCTAGGCCATTAATGAACGATTTTTGACAGCAAAAAATTGCCTCCTCCAGGCTTTGGGGGTGTTGATTTACAAAATTCCCTGTGTATGTAATAGGTGTGCCAAATAGAGTCGAAAGGTTTCAATGTTATAAATATAAGTAATTGCAATTTTATTTTAATTCGCAGTTCTTTAGTTATAAACATAACCTAAATGCTTACGCAATTATTAATTTTTAAAATATAAATTTCGAAAAACCCTCGATTACTCCTAACATAAAAATATACTGTATTTTCCATAGCTAAAATATAAATTAAAAAAAAAATATCCAGATCGGAACAATGTAGAAATTTATACTTTAAATTAATTTTCTTCTATTTCAGTACATAGTGCTTTGTTATCATCAAATTCTTGCGATTCACAAGATTTAGAAACCGAAATGGGTAGCTATCCTAAACTGTTGAACTTTTGTTTTCTACAGCTGGTCTACCACAATGCAAAAAAGTTTGACAACTATTGATATCTGCTCGCCTATCATCACTGTTAGACAAATGCTATATTAGGGATAAAGATGTTATTCATTTATTTGCAGCCTATGTAGATGCAGTAAATTTATATCCAAATGACCTAGTGATCAATCGTACATTCCTTAAGAGAGCAAAAGAAAATCTTCGAGAGGTAAAATTAAATTTCATGAATTTAAATTTAGATTTTTAGTTATTCACTGGGATTCAAAGCTACATCCAGATGCAACTGGAAAAAGAACGCCGACATGATTACCGTGATAACTTCAGGTCCTAATATTGAACAGCTACTCAGAAATTTTTAGATATTTCTTCAGTTGTATATGATATCTTAGATGATACCTCTTTATTGCTAACTGTTCTAGCTGTAATGTTTAAAACAACGACTTGCAATACCAACCGTATAAATTGTGCATGAAATGTTTTAGAGCAAAAACTGAACGGTGATATATTACATTTGGATTGCCATCATCATGCACTTGAAATCGTACTGCAGATTGTGTCCTTAAAGAAGTTCTTGCCTTTCTTAGTTCTAGATCAGATACTCAATTATTTATGAGCTTCAAAATTTTGTGGAAAGATTTCCATCATTCAGAACTTATAACATTTCAATCAAGTACACATACCACTTAAATTCTAAAAGACGAAGTTGATGACATATTATTGTTCGTAAAAAGCGGAATTGAGAAAGATTACAGAGAATTCTCATAACTTGTAATAATATTTCCTGGTGAATTTCCTCCTACAGAGATATGTTTTCGGCAACCTGGAGCTTATCCCTGAGCCACTTGGGTGGCAAAAGGAAAAATGCTTGTGATAAGGAAGACGTGTCTGATGACTGTTTAACAAATTTCAGATAGCAGTAGATGATTTGGAATACTTTCTTAGTAAAGATCTTCTTTATAGAATCAATTACGAGTCAATAAACCTTTTTGACAAGTTACAAATATTAAAAGATTTTTTCCTATTTGATCCTGATTCACGGCAAAATGAAGAAAGCTATTTAAAGGGAAGAGAGAGTGTTAAAATACTGAACATTTTGAATGATACAACTGAAAGAGGAGCACAATATTAATCGAAGAATTTCACAACGAATTTACCAAATATGAGTCACAAAGCAATTTATTTTACAGACCGTTTAAGACTATCGGAAAAAAATACACACTATCGAGATACGTTGAGAAAAGCGTACGATTAAGGAAAGTTACTAAAGCCTTATTTCATTCTTATTCAACGTAAAATCTTTAGATGATATAAATTAATTATAAAGATTAATTTTAGTGCTACCTCACTGTAAAAATATTTTGCAAACCTATGAGAAACGATGTACTGGATCTGAAGTAAAAACTCGAAGATTTGTAGTAAAATTATCAAAAGTGTTAAAGTTCAACGGCCTAGGGGCACGTGTTATTATTGACCGATCGAGTTCAAATTTTGCACACGTTACTTTTTATTATAATGTCACAAAACTAGGGGGCGTCACTTGTTGAATTCTGAATTTTTTTCCCCATATAAATAAGGACCACCCTATATATATATATATATATATATATATATATATATATATATATATATATATATATATATATATATATATATGTATAATCTCGTGTCACGATGTTTGTTCGGGGTAAACCCCGAAATTACTGAACCGATTTTTATCAATTTTCATATGTATCTGTAATTTGGTCCAACTTAAAAGATTGGACGGTTTTTATAATTTATCATAGCAAATAAAATTTTTATGATACATTAATAGTGTGTATTGATTGTTTGGTTCTGTAAAGTATTAATAGATGGCGCTGCAAGTTAATTCATCCTCAAAAATTGTAATCTTAATTTAATCAAAATTTACAAATGGTACTACACTGTAAAAAATATCGGTGAAACATCGAACCAAAATCGGGAGAACATTTGCTGGCTCTTCTGTTTGGGGAAAGAATGAACCATAAAGCGGCGTCGTTTTCTTCCCGCACGAATGGTGAAAGCTGAAACCTGAAACCTAGAATGAGTCTCGCTCGCGCAAAAGACTAGTGCGTGGTTGAACCAAAATATTGATCGGTTGAGCGCGGGTGGATAGTATATGGTAAAACAATGAAATGGTTTTATTTAATGCGAAGGTTTGGAGCGTGATCGAACTGTACTTAGGCCCAATTTTAATAGTAGAAGCAGTGCGTAGTTTAACATACTATTATTTTGTTTTTAAGTATTTCTAAGAAATCGAAAATAAAATAAAAATCAACGTTATTTAAATCTAAATGACTAAAAAAAAATTCTGGTTCTATTGCATTCTTTCATGTAATCACCTACGCCGATTTTCGATTTCATTATTAATTTTATTACTATTGAATCCAGTAATAATTATAATGTAAAACAAGAACTTTTTTTTTCTTTTTAGGCATAAAGATATTTTTTCAATAATTATTGAATTATTAAAATGAAATATTAAAATTATACAATTCTTATTATTTTAATATTTCATTTAACTAATACAAAATTTCAGAGATTTTTTATTTATTTATTTTTGTTGTTATTATTCTTTTTTTTTTCTTTTGAGGAAAAATATGAGCAGATTTAAAAGTAAAAGCTAAATTTGTGCTTTTGCCTTTGTGATGAAAAGTAAAACAAAACATAAATAATACAACGTTAATGTCCAAATTTGCAGGACACTGCACACGTGTTTCAGGGGTTAAAAGGAACCTCTTTTAAATGGGGAAGAATTAATCTCATGATATAAATATTATACATTGTTTCAAATGTGCTTGAACTTTTATTTCATTTCTGTGTGATGAAAAATGTATTCCAAGTAATTCACGTTTTTTTTTTTTTTTCGTTTATGCATCGAATCTTTCTTCAACTATTTTTGCACACAAGTAAACATTTCATTTTTTAAATAATGTATGATTGATTCAAAAATTAATGTAGGAGGGGGAGGGGGTGAAAAAGGACATCACCCCCCCCCCCTCTAGGAGAGGCAAGGCAAACTTTTTTGTTGAATTAAAACTCCGAATAGCATAAACTAATTGATAATCAAAATTAATAAAATTGACAGGTAAGAGTATTTTTGCAAAAGGAAAAGCAAATTACAATTTCATAAAACTTGAGTAAAAAAAATAATTCAAAGATTGTTAGGAAGTAATCAAGCTGACTTTGTAATCAATAGGTGTTCTTTTAGAAAGAAAAATAAATAAATATATGCAGGTAGTGTTTTAATATAAAGTATGTTTAAAAAACACAACAGATAGTAAGTTTTTGTTTGAATTTGTTTAGCATTTAAATTGTGTATTGTTACTATACATAAAAAAAATTGGATTTTGAGACCTTTAATAACTAGTATGTTGTGGCCATCGCGAAACTTTCTTCTATATTTTTTTTTTCTGATCCCTCTCCATGCTTGACAATATGCAATATTCCCAACAAAAACAAAATTACACATGCAAAAACTTGACTACCATCCCAATGTCTGAATTATTGCAAAAGCAAAGCAAAGAGCGAAAATTGAAAGTTATTTTAAAAGCCTTGCTTGAATTAATTACAAATATTTTATTTGTTAACAAACATAAGATGGCAACAGTTAAAAATTTTAAATCATTGAGATAATATCATAGACTAATAATAAGAGTAGACCGAGCTTTCTCATTCTTGCTGATGAAGAAAATTGGCTCATAGATGTATCACGTGACTAGTGGAAGGGCTTGGCGAAGACTTTGGCAGCATGGTTGCTAGATGGCAGCATTATCTATAGTTTGGCACTCGACATGTATTTTAAGACAATGTGTTTTCATTAAAAAAAACTTCCAGGTGCAGAGATTGAACTGTTTTTCTTTTAGTTATGCATTATTTTGACATTAGTAATAGTTTTTAATCAGTTTTCGGTAACTTTTATTTCATTTGGAGCTGTCAGCGTTGGCGTGAACGAAATGGCGTAAACGTTTTGCGTTAACGCAAAAATGTACTAATCGGTATCTTAAATTGAAACTGTAGGTAAAAATCTTACCGTTTGCTGATTCTTCTTGGTCGCTTGCATCTTTTATTGCTTAGAGAGTTATTGAAATTGATTAAAGAAAATGCACAATACTATCTAAACGAAAAACTCACTATATTAACAAAATATTTACAACTTAGAATAACAAATTTACAAATCGGATCATTCTTCCGTATTCCATAAATTCTATTAATTTTATTTCGCGCTGGCGTTGATCGTCTGCTACGATTAACGCCCGCTGTTGCTAGGATATCCACCAGTCACATGGTTTGGTTTATGAGCAGCAAAAGGGTTGCCATAGCTCGGTCTACTCTTATTATTAGTCTATGGATAATATTTCCGATCATTTCATTCAATTAAAATCACGAGAAATACGCAGACGACAATCTATTACGATTTATCTTTCTTATTGTTGCATTAATAAAGCTATTTTTATTCAAAAAAAAAAAAAAATCAACACCTCTTGGTGGAGCGATTGGCGTCAAAATTGAACCAAAGCCTGTTTACATATGGATTCACATATATTCCAAATTTCAACCAGAACGTAGCATTACTTCTTGAGATAGGGCACTCACAATGGAAAAAAAGAACGGGCGATTGCGCTACCCCCTTTTTAGCTGTTGACACCAAAATAAAATCAGCTCTTATACCCACTAAGGGCTACTTGCCGATAAATTTTTCTTTCATTCCGTTCATTATTTCTTGAGATACAGCAGTCACAATTGACGACAAAAAACGTTCTATAGCTCAACCCCCGTTTGAGTTATTGACACCAAAATTGAATCAGCACCTGTTCCTCTTAATGGCAACATATGGACCAAATTTTGTCTGATTCCTCCAGTTACTTCCTGAGGAATAGCAAGCACGCGTAACTCAAAAAACGTCCCATTGCTCCACCCCCCTTGGAGGAATTCGCGCCAAAAACCAATGGGCACAAGTTCACATAGGGGCACATATGTGTACCAAATTTCGTTCGATTTCATGCGGTAGTTTTTGCTGTAGAGCGGCCACAAAAAACTGGTCACACACAGACGTGACACACACACATACACACACACATACATACACACACACACAGACAGACAGACATTTTCCAAAAATAGTCGAAATGGACTCAGCACACCTCAAAACGTTTGAATCCGTCAAAATTCGAAATTTGCACGAATCCAATACTTTCTTCTATGTATTAGATATAGAAGAAAGTAAAAATCATGTTTTTTGCAATCACAAACTGTGATAGGACTCGACACGTTGGGTTTCCTGCTTCTACTAATGGCTGTTATTGCAACCATTTTTTGAATTCAAGACGTCAAATTTCAAATGAATGCCATGGGCTGGATGTTAGATGTTATGTGTGTATACCGATTTTGCGTAAAAAAGATTGTGTCAACTCAAGGTGGTGGTTTGTAAATTCAGTAGACACCACCTAATGTGACAACATTTGGGCGAAAGTGATTTGATATCAATAATTGGCTGATTATAATAAAAGAGAAAAGTTTAATGTACATATGCACAACCAAACAAGGCTCAGCTGATAAACAACTGTGTTACACGAATATTAAATGTAATCACATGAAGCGGCGTCCACTGTAATTTGATTCTAAGGCACAGAACGCCACATTATAAGTATAGAAAAATAAAATTAAGACAAATCAACTGCTGTCAAGTGAAAACAGTAAGCAATCGTGATTGCTCAACAGAACCCTCCATATAATCTATACATAGCACAGGGATGATTATACCCCCCAAAAGCAGGGGAGCACCTCTCTAAATGCCACAAACTCTCCCCCTCCAAAAAAGAGAAAAATATCCCTCAAAGCAACCCCTTCCATTATTTTTATGGTTTATCCAGTGGCCACCTCTTACATGAACCCCCTTTGTTCTACACAGTTTTTATTCTGTAAAGTGGCTGATTCAATAAAGTGGCATTGAAGATTTGATTCAATAACGCATTTGATTGAATTTACTTCGGATTCAATTAACAAGCGTCCACTGTATTTTTAAACATCAAAATTTTTTCTAAGCAACACATTCATTTATTTTGACATAGAGACACATTAATAATAGTCAATTAAAGTAAGAAAAAGTGTTGTTTGCGTGTTACGGATATGTCATATAAGCAGCGGCAGCAGTTGGGAGTACGGGGCATGCCGTCTCCAAAAAAATGTTTTTTTGTTGCAAAAATATTGCAAATACTGTGTAACTGGTTTCACACCATCTTTTCTTTTTTGAGTTCCCCAAAATATTTTTTCCATTTACAGCATTGCTTTTTAAAATTAACCGAACATACTTGAAAATTATGGTAAAATCAGTAAATGAACACAAAATATAAATTAAATAATATCTTTATTCACAAATGTACATAAAAAGTTTTAAAATATTCAATTTTAAACATGTTTATGTTATTTCTCATAACCAAAAGGAGATACAATATAAAAATTCTATAAATGTAAAAAATACTTACATGGGTGATTTTACGAGTATATTAACTTTTGCCTATGGTAAGTTGAAACATTCATCTCATACATTAACCCTTTGGGTTTTAACTCTTATATGAAAACCATGCAATGGTCGAAAAAATATCTAAATGTAGTAACTAATATGTGATCCAAGTCGTCTGAATTAATGAAAGTTTAACCTACAAATTCAGCCAAGGTGCATAAACAAACTACTGTACACAGTAAAATTTTGAACTCAAGACAATGAAATATAAAACTGCATAAGAGAAAAATATAAAAATACGAAATACAGCTAACAAAAATACATTATTGCTTTAAATGGCCTTTCATTTATACAGCATGTACACATAAATGATTGTTCAGATTAAGCAAAGACAGGTTTAATTGGGTTTGTATTAATGAGGGTTTACTGTCCTAAATTGAATGCTTCACAAACTCAGGAAAAGATTAATTTTTTTTTCAAGTAATTAAAATTGAAAAGTTAGACAAAAGACTTTATGTTAAGTAATGTTGATTCAAATTTTAATAGTATGTTTTAAAAAAATGGCAACAATTGTGAAGAAATATTTTGAATTTTGATTATTCTCAAGAATTTTTGGTGTTGTACGTTAGCAAAACTTTTTTGTACGTTTTAATAGTGACTAGGTGAACACATTAAGGGGATCAAATTTTGTAAATAAACACATAATATTTTTAATTTTAAATGAAAAAGTTGCTGATTTAAATTGCGACTTCTGTTTCAAGGAGCAGCAAGGACGGGTTAGAAATTACAATAACTTTATTTTTAACATAATTTTGCTTTGTTTCAAGACTTTTTTTATGTAATATTTTTTAAAAATAAGATCATTCCCTAACATTTCAGAACATATTTTGCTTATTTCATTTATTTGTCTGTTGTACAGAAGAAGAAAGAAATTGGGCACGATGGCCCATTTATTATGTTGCTACACATAATCTCGCTTTCAGGAATGTTCCTTTAATTTTATGCTTTTGGCCTCACAAATACTACATTTTTTTACACTGGTATTTTCCCCTATTGACTTTCTCTCATTTATGTAGCATATCTTGAGTTAAGAAACTGAAATAAGTAGTAAAGTGAAACTTTAGATCAGACTACATAAAAAATGCTTTTTTGCAGTTGGTATCCAAATTTCTATTTATTAGAAGTTAAAACAAAAAATATGTAAGTGTAGACTAAAAATATTTGAAAATAAAAAGTAATTAGAAAACAGTTTATTGTATTAATGTAATATGAAAGCACTACTCAGTTAAAAAACAATTATTAGTATTCAAATTTTACGAAGGATAAAGTGAGAATAGCAAACTTCAATTAAATTGCTAAGAGGGACCAAAAAAAAAAAAGTTTACTCTTAAAAAAACATTTTTTTAACATCCGTTTTGTTCTACATATTCTAAAAATTAAAACTTTTTTTATAAGACAAAATATTCTGAACTAAGTAAACAACATTTAAACAGGACATTTAAAATTTAATTAACAATAGGAATTACCAGGGATCTCAATAGAACAAATCAACTGCTAAATGTTTATTTTTATCAAAATTTAACTATAGTTAACATTCAAAATTTACATTTTGATTTACATTTAAAACAAAATTATGAATGGCTGACTTAAGATTAAAAAAATGGGGAGGGGGGGGAGTTCAAGTGGCTAACTAACACCTTAAGATGTATATTAAGATCTATTTTTCTTTTGTACTAATAGCAGTATCTATGGACACATTTACAAAATGTGGAATGATTTTAGGAGTATCGATTTGACACATTTAATTAGATTTATGCTATTTTACGTATAAATACTTGTACGTATACATTTCTAACACAGCATCATTATACAGTAAACTTGCTGGAAAATCGATAGAATGCATGTTGTGGAAAAGGTACAGAAATGACATTTTACCTGCATTTTATTTTTTAAAACAAATTTTAAAAACAAAATGAGAGTGATAAATATTTTTATTACTCATTGTGAGTATTTTAAGTAAAATATACCAGTATGTATTTTTTATTAAATGCTTAAGAAAACTGATCTCCAAAAAAAAAAAACGATTCTATTCATTCCTTAGATTAGTGATGTTTAATGTCAAAAAAAAAAAGAAAGAAAAGAATTTCAGTCTTTTTACATTATCTGCTTTGAGTGGACCCTTTGTGTAAATATTGGAAGTCCGAACAGAATAGAAATGGTGGTACCACACTCAATCATTCATGGTTTAATAGATATTTTATCTTCATTAAGCCATGAAAATAGTAACAATGATTTAGTAAATAAAGATAAATTTAAAAAAACAAAACAAAGATTAATGTACAATAAATAAACAAAAGAATAAAACAATATAAAATAAATAAACATTAAATAAGGGCAATTCCATGGTGTCGGACGTAAAAAATGAAGAAAATTTTCTCAGTTTTAATTCCACTTACCAAATATAAACTGTTCCAAAATGATTAAATTTATTTACAAGATACTTACTACATCCCACAGAATAAAAATCATGTTAGTTTTTCACAATAGATCCCTAAAGTATAAATTAAAAAAATGTAAAGAGTTGGTGTCGGACGTAAACACACAAATAGTAAAATTGATGGTTCACTTAAAAATTTATTAAAAGTCTGTGAATTGGCTTACATTTTAATTTTAAAAACAGCATAATTATAAAATATACTTATTATTGAAGCATATTTCAGTTTTCAAATGATATCATAAGGAATAAAATTATTTTAAAAATATTTTTAGCTTGGTGTCGGACGTAAGTTGTTCATATTGGACGTAAACTATTGCTCTTAAATGTAAATACATAACAATGATTACAGTTATAAATATATAATATAGGCTACATATACTGAAACAAAATTCATGAAATAAATTCAAAAATAGGGTTGATTGGGGAAGTGGGACACTGGGGTAAGTGGTTCACCCCCTAAAACTGAAATATGTATATAGTTTTTATACTTTTTTACATTGATCATGTCATGTTTCATCACAGTGATTAGTTTTGAATATAATTGGGTTACGCGGAATTTTTTTTCTAGGTCAGTTGACTTAGTCAAAAAAAAAAAAATCTGAAAATTTTTTTTGGCGAGTTTAAGCAGAATTTTTCAAAGTGTTTCCCGGTGAGCATATATTTTTTATGATCATTAAACATTCATGTACAGTTTAACTTACAGGGATGAGAGTGGTCAGAGAGCAAAAAGGAGGAAATCCAAAAAAATTTCGTAAAAATGATGATATCCAAAACTGCATCAAAATAGAACCTGGAAGCCATGATATTCGAAAATCCAATAAAAAATGGCAAATTTACCAGTTTCAAAGGTAATACATATTTAATTAAGTATAAGTAATAATTTTGTACAGTTTGCTGCATTGTACAATTTCTTGCAAGTGTGTTACCTGTGAGTTACTGAACCCTGAGTTACTGAACAAAGGGTTGGGGGAGTCAGAGGTCAATCTTGGCTGCATCACACTATAGTGTCAACTTTTCATATTTTTTTAGAGAAAAATACATTTTTTTCATTAAAAACATTTGAGTTTATAGTGTTAAACGAGTGAGAACATAAATTTTAAAATTAGGTCTGTTTGTAAAGTAAAAATTTACAACGGAGAGAAAAATTTAAAATTTCTTTATGTGGTAGAACATACTTTTCATAGTGAGAATTGAAAATTAATAAATATATATGTATATAAACGATTGGTTATCTTTTTCCTTGCAATGGAATCCAAAATTCGTCTTTAAAAACTTCCTAATACGATTTCTGAATCAAAAGAACAACTTGCAGCCGCCTCATTTAATCATGAAATCTCAAAACTTTTCACAGGCTGTAAAGCCTAAACGGTTTGAGATTCACCATAAATATTTTTTACACTTTCTTAAATACACAAAAAAAAGTAACCATGTCAAGTTTCAATAAAATTCGAGACTATGGGGGGCTATGCCACATTTTTTGATTGACTTTTGAATTTTTTCCAAAATAAATTAAAGAAATAAAAATATTATTGAAATCATGAATAAAATAAGCAGATATAAGGTAGTATATAGTGAAAAACCACCCAACATTTAAAATAATTGAAATACTTGCAGGATGAAAAATGATTGAAATCTCAAACGAGGCACGCAAATTTCGGCGCAGCACGAGTTTGACATCATTGGCATGATTCCAAAACATACGTTTTTAGCAGATATCGCGGAGGATGAAGATTCGAAGGAGAAAAAAAGAAAAAATAAGAAATCGGGGACCGAAAATTTGAAAATAATCATATTTTTTTCCGATTTTTGAGAAAAATAAGGCTTGAAAGAGGCAAAAAAAGGAGGAAAAGGAGGAAAGGTTCTCAAAAGTCAACAGAAAAAGCCGGAATTCCGGCAAAAGCCGGAAAAATCTCATTTCTGAACTTAGAGTGCATACTGCAATTAGAATTTTTGAATAAAATATTGTTCAAAACTGTTTTAGAGGAGGAGCCCCACTTACCCCGTAAAATTTCACTAGAAGAGGTCCCAACACTATGGGGTAAGTAGTTCCCCCATAACAGTGAGTATATGAAAATCAAAAGCAACTCTCTGATGTAACATTTGTATTAATGAAATACAAGACAACTATGATGACTTAGTAGGAATTGATAGTTCAGCTACAAAAGCTAGCATTAGTTATTTGTGAAACTTAACTGATAGAAAACCATCAAGATTTATATGGATTGAATGTTGATAATGGTTCTTCCTTAGCCAACTACACATAGACGTAGTCATTTAGTGTTTCCAATTGCAATTTCCAATCATAGTTTTGGCAAATTTGCCAAAATTGAACTTAATCAACTGTATTACATTCATCCAACACACCTTTTCTCAAAAGGGGTCCTACTTACCCCTAGCAACCCTAAATGTTATACAGTAAATTCACTAAGTTGTTTCTTATGCATGTTTCACTTTAACTTTGAAATCAAAGGCAAAAAAAGGAGAAACACAGTTGAAAACATATGACGTTTAAAGGAATGACACAGCGTCGGAAGTAAAAAAATTTTTACGTCCGACGCTTAGATTTTAGTAAAAAATATTCACTTGTTACAAAATAAAAATATGTTATATCAATGAGATTGAAAATCTTTCTTTGTACCCAAAAATACATGTATGTAGTTTTAAAATTATTGGCTCAGCATAATTAACTGCACATTTTGGTGTCGAACCTAAAACACTTAATGTACCCCACAGGAATTCTTTTACAAATCAAAATGAATTATATTTTTGCCACATCACCAGCAACACATTGTATCTTTAAATGGTGATTTATCTCAATTCATAATATTAGTAAGTATTTTTTGGGAAAAACAGAATTTCTTTGAGAGTCACCAAATACGGTTTAAAAATACTTTAACCTCCTGAAACTTATTTATAACTGAAGTGAACAAGTTTTAGACAGGCATTTCAAAATATACAACTTTTTACCTTTAAAGTGACACCTCATTTGTTTAGAAATCTTAATTTTAAAATTTGACCATCTGGTTGACCTTATCAACTGGTTGACCTCGTCCATAAGCACATCTTCTGCACAGGATGCTATCTTTTTGAGACAGCAGACCACAAAGTCGGGATCCTGTCAAAGGCCACTTTGAGTAAGGTTCTGTGAAAAGCATAAAAGTGTACAACATATTTAGCGCAGCATTTGGACATAAAATGTATCTTAAAATGGAGTAGCTAATTAAATCACTTAACTCAGATAAAGATAATGAAAAAAAAAAAGAAATATTAATGCAAAAAAGGGCTAAGTTGGAAAACAACAGGTATGACTAAGGTGACCATATGTTCCGCTTAAACATGACTCCCATGGTGCCTGGACATGTTCAAATGCATCGTTCTCCGAGGTGACAATACGGAAATCTGAATGCTTCAACTGAAGGTCATTTGTACAGCAATTTAAGCCTTTTCAAGGCGATAATTTAATCATGAATAATAATTGAATTTATTTTAAGGTTCTTCGGCCCTCGTACACCTGTGCACGCAGGTTGAAATTTTGCTTTGTGGAAAAGGGTATCTATATGATTTTTACTGTATTTAAATTAATGCTCTGTTATTGAATTAAAAAAAGGTTAGAATGCACAAAATCAATGGGAGAGACTGGCATAAAATTAGACGGTACATATAGTATGTAGCAAGAATAAAATGCAGTACTACAATAGTACTGTACAGTAGACACAGTAATTATATTCGACGCACTTTTTAGTTGTTCAAGCATATCGACATTTTTTAAATTTCTTTAGTTGTTGGAAACTTCTTATTTTTACTTCCATTTAAAAAATTTAGATAAACAGCCGCTTATGTGGAATTATGTTTCATCAACTTCATATTTAAAATGAAAAAGATGCGGAGTGACGATTTGTAAATTAACAAAGCGATGTTTCGACTAGTACAGTGCGGGGTACTTTTGCTTTCAGTGATGGTCAAGGGAAAGTCCATTTACGAAACTGATATTTAGTACCCAATAAAGAAGGTGATACCTAAGCCTTGTGATTCCCTTCCGAAAACTTTCGTGTTGCGGGATGAGGAATTCGCGTGAGCTCCGAAATTCGTTACTCGAGAAAAGTTCATTATTTATCCATTTCGCGTAAGTCGAATCACATTGAAGCGAGAGTCCACTGCAGTTTAAAATTGCACATTGAAGTAAAATAAGCATTCTTAGTTATGTTTCATATTTCGTATATTTATTAATATTTGATTATAAACACTGGTACCATTCGGGATATTTTTCCTGTTTCTTTATTTTCTTTTTTACTGATGGAGTGTTGATATATCAGCTAAACAAAAGTGAATTAAATATTGTCAGTTTTTGAGGTCATTCGGTAAAATTGAAAACTGCTCTTACTTCATTTCATCAGCAGCGTAAGAAAGGAGATGGTGTCCAGGTCCGGATCCCTAGCTTGAAGTTCAAAATCAATTAACTAGTTCCTGCAAAATATAAGCTCCTATAAAATTAACTCCTATAATGAAAATTAATGTTTTTCTCTTTTAAGAGATGTTTTTCATCATCTAAATCAATTTTATGTAAATATAGTATGTATGCCTACATAACATTTTTTAATCAAATTATGACTGCATTTATTTACATTTTCTTTGCACTTCTTGAATGAAATATTCACTGTCAGGAAAGGATTAAAAACTTGAAGGTTGAATTCCTTCAACTTTTTCAATCCTATCTTGCAGCGAATTTTTGTAAAAATCGTAGAAAGTGTTTGGAATGACAGGTGGCTCAGTATTGGCTCAATAAAGGAATGAAAGAATAAATAATTCTTTGTTATATTCTATGTTCAAATGAGCCACTTTATTAATCTAAACCACTTTTTGAATATTTTTGTTCAATCCTCAAACGGTGTATATGTGTATGCTTTTATTTATTTATTTTTTTAAAAGTAGCGAAGTAGCGACTACTTTTCAAAAGTAGTTTGTAGCTGCTACATTTTGAAAAAAGTAGTTGTAGTTGAAGTTAACTACATTTGTAATAAAGTAGTTGTAGTTCTCTCTACGAAAAAAAAGTAGTTTTTCCAACCACTGTTCAAACCATGAGTCTACAAACAGGCACACACTTACTATAAGCAAAGCTCTAAATATAATACAGCTAAGCCTAAGCGAACCTTTAAATGCATTACTAAAGTCAAAATAATGAAGGTTATACAAATATTTTACAGTCTAAATTATCTACGTTTGTGATATTTAAAATATGGAAACATAAAGTAATCATAGTAACATCAGGTACATCAAAATATTACAAACCTTTGGATTGCAGCTTTAAATTCTGCGCTGCGCCGCGGAAAGTAAATAAAGATGAAGGCCGGTGAGTAACTTCATTTCACTTCGTTAGTTGAACTGAAATACGGTGAGATCCGTAATTTCGAGCGGTTGCACCAAGATTTCGAGCCATCATCGCTTCTGAAAAATTTTAGTTGAACCTCTTTTTCGCGATATTTGTACAAGTGCAGTATAAATTGGTTCAAAATAGTACGGATATTTTTTACAGTGTATGTTACGAATATTGATAGTTATCAACAATATCGCCGTAGAAAGGAGGAGTACTCAGGCCACACTTTTCAATGGAAATGTCAAATTCTACAAATCAAGTTGAAATTGATAAGCAGCGGGTAGTTCCATACTCCACCGCTGCTTTTAAAACATATAAGGCTCATATTAATGTCGAGTTGTGCAGTTCCATGAAATCCCTCAAAGACTTCGTCAAATACGTTATTAACAACCGTACGTTAACCAATACGTTAAACCAACACTTATTTTTTTTACATTGTCTAAAACCTAATGTGTTTGGCTAGATCCTCAGAAATAAAATTACTTACCAATGTTCCACGCCATTTTACATGCATTGTAAAAAGACCCGGAATATCACTGATTATTTCCGTGGAACATGTTTTGATTTCACAGGTCATCAACAATTTTAATTGGAGATCAAGTATCTGCGTCAAAAAGTTTCCTGAATTGCTAGAAACGTCATGAATGCAAACTTCTCACTGTTGCGAAAAATAGTTTAGCTCCCAGTTTAAAGATTAACTGAGCGCATTTATTAAGTGCATCGGCTTCAGGTCAATTACGTTCCGTTCGCATTGCCTAAGAGCTCCCAGAGAGAGTGAATGAGCCTTTGGATTCCGTAGCATTGCAGGAGTCGCAGGCGAGTCAGTCTCATGGTACATGCTTGCAGTAATGCCTTTGGAGCTTTGTATTCAACTTACCTAAGTTTTCTCTGAAGGTGCATCTACACGACGGGGTTTTAGCCAGGGAGATTACTAAATTCTTCGAAAAGCTTCCAGGATAATTTCAGGAAGGATAATGAATTTTAGTGATAAATTGACTTCAATATCTTTGTCATTGCCTGTCCAGATTGATGTAGCTCCTAATGGGAGCAAGTGAGTTTCTGGATTCCATAACTTTTTAAGAGTAACAAGAAAGTAGAATTCTTTGTGCATGCTTGCAAGTCCTTCTTAGACTTGGTTGCGATAATAATTTTGGTATTTTCTTTGGTATGTCGATAAATGTGCCAAGCTATTACTTTTAAACTTACTTAGGTTCTCCCTGAAGGATTCAGTGAAATGATTGTTTCGAATCGGAGAGGTTTCGGAATTCTTCAGAAAGAATTCAGGATAATTTTAGAAAGGTTTTTGAATTTTAGTGGAAAACGTTCCTATTTTTCGGAAGATATGTTACTTGCAGAAAGTGGGCCTATTTACTACCCATTATTTTTCAGGACGTTTCTTAATTGTTTTTACAGTGTTGAATAAAATTGGAAAATTATTGAAGCCGCGTAAACAAAGAATACAACATTCAACAATTTCGGGCATCATTAAAGGCAAGACACAGAGACCAAAACTTCATTTAAAAAAAAAAAAAAAAACTGTGAATCCAAAACAAAGTGAATATTTTTTTTTTTCATTTGCTTTCGGTAAAAATTCCCGAATAGACAGGATTATTTGCGGACTGTTAATTGTCGAGTGTTTAATACATATCACGATGCATGTCGTAAACTGTTATTATTGGTCATATGTTTTAAAATCGTCTATACTATTTTAAGCTCTATCAAAAATATTAATTTGAGTCTATCATCATAATGAGTAAATGATTATTTTAATTTAATTACTTCACCACAGCAACGCGTGGCTGGGTCAGCTAGTAAATATATATAAAATTCTTTTGTGCGTACGTTTGTCACCATAAGGCTTTTAAACGGCCGGACCGATTTTGATAAAAATTTTTGTATATAATTAAGTTGTGGCAAGCATGGTTTTTTAAGCGTGATGGATCGACTCGGAAACGTTTTTATTAGTTAATTAATTTAAACATTAAATGGTTATATCTACCAAATGATTAATATTTATTTTAACCTATTGTTGAGCGAGGACTGAAATAAATATTTAACTCGTTGCCAAAGGACTATAAGAAAGCTAGCTCTGCTTTTTGTAATCAAAATTTCTACTGTGATATGTCAATTGAGAATAAATAAAGCGTAGAGAGAGAGAGAGAGAAGGCTTCATTTCTCTTGAAAGCAACGATTTTAGCTTCCGTGATATATTTTAAAGTAAAGTATTGGAAGGTTCACGCTAAACGTGTGTTCTGTCGTCGTAGTTGAATCATGTGACCGGTTGGGTGCTTTAGGTTTTCCAAACCAAATGATCAGAAAGTACCGTACCTAGCAACGTTTGTTTCTCGGCTCAAATCCATCTGAGTTTTGGCATCAATGTCAAGAATACTTTAAGGATTATCAAATTGCTCAGTACATTATTAAAGGAAAAGATGATGGAATTTAAAGACGAAACACATTTCTTTTTCGTCCAGATAAATTACAACAGGGTAGTTCTGTGAAAGATCTTTATCTTTGGCGGAAAGAACAAATTAGGCAATAAAAGAAGTTTTAAAAGTTCTTGTTCAAAAGATCGGACCGCTCATGGGTCGGAGTTTTCTTCGCTCACTGATCGGCTGGATTGCAGTAACGTGGTGGCTTGCGACTTTGGTCACAAACAATAGAGTTGCGGGATTATTTGTTTGTATTTTAAAGCTACTGTTCATGTAATTTATTTCTTTTTTTGTTTATTTGGCGAAATATTTTTAATTGCAAAGAATTGTTTCGTCTTTTTAAAGAGTGTTTAGTCATGTTAGTTGAAGAATGTTTATTTTACATCGGGGGGGGGGGGGGCGGTGAGTGGTGTTCTCCTTTTCAGGAAATTGTTTTTACCTTTATCATTTTTTAAACGATATCTTTTCGATTGTTTTATTCTTTTTCATATGGGAACGTTGCAGCGGGATTAGCCGTTTATTTTAGATGGATAGTTAGTTTTTTACACTTAATATCTGATGACTATTTTTATCCTTTGAGTATGGCGGAATGAGCAAATCATACAATCTATGAAAATCTTTCAAGTACGCGAGAAAAAATAATTAATAAAACAACTGCTCATTCGGCATTAGATAAATCAAGTTGTAATAAATGCACTCATTCTGAAACCAAACAGCTTAAAACATTTTCTTTTTACTTATTTTTTTCAACAAAAAGGTTCAAACACCTGATAGTTTATTGAAATTTTTTAACTTTTCAATTTACAAAGTTTGAACAGAACAACGTCTGTCGGGTATTGTGTATTAATATGTAAAATGTAACATTCTTAATACACAATGAAGTGCTTTTATCGACTGATTGGTGAATTTTGCACTTCGGTTAAGCTAAATACATTTCGTTCAATAATGTTTTTAATGTATGCAATTTCTTTGACGTGAGAATATTTTCAAGTATGGGGTTTACACGAATGGAGCAAATACTCTTGCCTTACAACAAAAAATAAAGGACTAAATTCAGGGAGAAAATACAGTCTTTGATGATTAAATAAATATTTTAAGGGGGAATACTCCTCCCCCCTTCCCCAATTCTGTTACAAATTTTAATGTTTTTAGAACTTTTTACCTATTTTTCTGTTCAAATGAATGTTATCGGTTAGTATAGTTTTTCCTTTTCTTCCAAATTAAAATAATGACTGTGAAATTATCGAAAAATAAAAAAGAATATGCGGGAGCTACCTCCTGAAGCCAGTGGAAGATAAGGAAAAACGAGAATTATTTTTGGAGCTCAGAAGCTCATTTCGCATATGAATCGGCAGGAACATTGTCTCAAGAAACGTTCATGCCACTCAGTGTAATTAATTTACGCAATAGAAAAGAACGACTAAAACAAACGAGTTTGCCGAGAAACGGTGAAATTACTTATGTCGCGTACATTGTAACTGCAAATGGTTTTCTTGACACTGAATCTGATGGAAAAAATAAGACTCAATTGCAAGCACAGAAACATAGTGGGTCAACTTTACATTTAAAAAAATAATTAAAGATGTTGTTATTTCTAGTGACTGTTACGTTCGTTTTTGTAACTTTATAGTAAGATTTGACCTTTGATTGTCATTTCAATGAGAATATAATTTCAAAAATATTTTTAACAGTTTTTTAATTAGAAATTTTGCGATGAAATTGTCAACTCATAAAAGTATATTGCACAGAAATAACACATTAGCTCTCAAATTCATAAAAAGGATTTTACTAATTATGGTTTAATTAAGTAATTAAGGAAAATACCTTATCAAAGGATATTTAGTAAATATAAAATTGAAGCTTTGGGAAATTAAACCAAAAAGTTATGGCTTCCACCATTCAAAAGATTCAGATCCTTGAATGTTCTCTGAATTAGAAGCCAAACTGTGTTGAACTTCATTGAAATTTGCCTAGTGGCACAAAGATATAGACTATTTTAAAGGAAACCTCAGAAAGTCTTTAGAGTTTCAGAAGTAGTTGACATTCTGTACGCTTCTACTTAAAATGGGCTGGAACAAACATCCATTTAATTCTGAAGGAAGGGCTTTTCCGGAAATTCTTCCGAGGCTACAAGAATTGGATTATTGTCTGCATTTAGACAAGAGACTTGTTTGGAACTTAGCTCAACAAATAGCTTGACTTAGAATAAAGTCATTTGAGCAAAGAAGCCACACTAGGGATGAGATATTCACCTTCGTGTCAGATACGGTACTTGAAGGTGATTTAAGTGACTTTGGAAAAGTCAATTATTACAATTAAGTCAGAGGACGAGGCAGACAAGGCCATAAAGGGAGTTGTCTCAGTGAAAGCAATTTTTATCAGAGATTTCATTGAGTTTACAGAGCATTTGCAAATGCATTATTAATACATCGCTTTTGCATTTTGAGTTTATCCATGTCCAAGGAAATAAAAAAAAAAAATTTGGCCTTGTATTACTTTTTCACAGCTAACAATTTTAGTTTTGACAGGCATTTTTATCTGTTATAAAAATATTCTTAACTTCCTCTTATTTGATTCTTAGATACAATACAGCGTCCATGAAAGTCACTGATAAAGAAATATTTTGAGTGTAGAACGAGACAAAAAATTGACTTGATGGTAGTCTCCATTCTTCCTGGCTATTTCTTATTGTCCCTCCACGAGACCATTATGACTTAGCTATCAATCAAGTTTGGAATAATTTCCACTAGTGGACTTCGCGATGATCTTATTCACGTCTCAAAGGACGGGTATGATTAAAGTGTTCATATAAAATGCAAAAAAAAAAAAAAAAAAAAAAACACGGAAAAAAGTTGGTCTGTAAGTATGTTATGATTTTTCGTTTCAAATAACTTCTACGAAGGTAACACGTATCATACTCTTTTAATGTAGATACTTTTTTATTTGCTGAAGGAACATATTGGGTGCTCTCGAAACCATAATATATTTTAATGCAACAAAGTGATTAATTAGATGAAATACTAGTTATTTAAGAGGTACAGCAAAAGTAAAGTATTTATGAAACATATGCTAATATATGAAATGCACTTAGAACAAAAACTGGTGAAAACGCTTCATATAGAATGTTGTTCGTTAGAAGGTTCTAACTTCCTCTTTTTTTACTTGACTTCATGTACTTGACAATTAAATGTGTTTTATATTTGCAGCACTCTCTATAGTACACATAACAAAAATTTCACCTTTTGGTTTTCAACCTAACGATTGGATTTCTAAAATGCAACTTTAACCCTCTTGGCTGCAAATCCGAACATGATCGGGTTGCTCTATGGGTTTAACATTATCAAACCAATTATCTGCTTCGTTAAAAAAGACGCTTCTCCTACACCCACCATTTCTTAGAGATGTCCGCCTCCATTGTTTTTTCATTTTTCGATCATTTCATAATCATTGATTTGATTTGTAGGGGGGGGGGATTTTTATTGTAATCGCTAGCATTCTCCTGGGGGGCTAGAGAGGTGAAAAGTTCCAAAACATGATCATTTGTAACAAGTAGGTAGGTTTAGGTTGGTATTCCCCCTTTAAATATATTGATAACCAAAATCTGAAATTTTCTCGATAAAGACGGGCGTTGCGAAAATCTCGAAAATTAAAGCTTTAGAAAAAATAAGTGTTTTTACAGCATTGTTGTTTTATGAAAATTGATAGTGGACATCTGTTGAAAAATGAAGAACAGTTAAGCAAATGGAATTTGGTATCGCTTTTACATTAACTTATTTAGTGTTTCTTTTTTTTTTATGGAAAGTCATCGTTTGTATTAAAGCATAGTTTTAACTTCTAAAAGTTATATTTTTTAATTATTGTTGAGCTTAAGATAGTTGTTGCTAGAATACTTGTATTAACATACGGGATCACATTATAGTTTGCTTCGGATTTGCGAAGGATGAGATCTTTTGCGACCTATAACTGTTTTTAGACTTTTTAGAGATTTTCGGATTCGTAGGGTGTTCTTGAAATTGTCTAGTCCTGCTAGACAATTCCGAGATAAGTCAAAAAAAAAAAAAAAAAAAAAAAAAAACATGCCAAAAAAATGAACTTTTACTTTTTAAAAAAAAAATATTATGCACATATTTTCAAAAACGTTTCTCTCAGCATGATTTGCATTTCTATTCTTTTCTCGTCCCCCCCATTCTGTTATCGCTCAGGTATTATTTTAATATCCACAATGGCTCAACTCGCTCATCATACGTTCCTGCAACTTACATTCTAACGTGGGAAAAAATTGTAAGCTTTTTATGCGAGATGTGTACCAAATGATTTGGTTGAAAAATACGAAAAATTAAAAGTTATTGTACCTTTCTAGTGATTTGTTTTGAAGTTTGCTGATATTTTATAAACTTTGACCAAAAAGTAATAACGCAGAACTTTTAAATCACTTAAAGTTATATTGGATTCACTACGGGGACTTTTCGCATTAACATGCTTTAAAAATAGAACATTTGACACGATTCATATCTTATTCTTTATCTTTTTATGAAATATGTATTTTTTTTTTAAACTTTTTTCTCCGCAACTGTCTTAGCCATTCTTTTCTTATATTTCTAGTTTAAGCGGGATAAATAGACAGATGTTATTTATTCTCTCTCTTCCTGATCCAGCGACGTCTCCAACTACGTCACGGTTGCCATAGCAACTGGATGTTGTAAAAGCACAGGTCCCAATTTCTACTTCCTGTCATTTTCTCTGTTCGTTTTTCCGCCTGGAAAACTCATTGCTGGCCGCTGCCTATATGGAAGTTCGTCTTCATCTTCGACAAACAATACAAGAAAAAAGAATCTTTCTTTGGTACTGCTTTTAGTTTTTGTAAAGCTGATTAAACGTATTTATTTGCGCTTCTCTGTTTTTGCAGTCTCAAAGAGTTTAGGAAGCACTTAAGCAGTTTTTTTTACGAAGTTCAGCAACTTTATAAGTTGCATAGGAAAGATTTCCCCAGACATTTATTTAATGGAATTCATGCACATTAAAAAAAAAAAAAAAACCCTCAAAGTATATGATTGTTTGCACAAATTACTCTCACAATGATCAAAAATTAAATAAACAAATAAATAAAATAATAATAGGAATTCCAAAGGAAAAAAAAATATATGATAAATACTTTTCTTCCAATGATGCTACCTTTGCAGAGCTATACTATCGTGCTTTTTTTTCTTTTTTTTTTTTTCATTTCTCGTACATTAGCTTTCTTGTGCAAGCTTGCTTATTTGGTTTCCGATGGAAAAAAAAAGTTAGAATTCCATCATTCACCTATTGTTAATATAGAATACAAAACGGATTTTTTCAAAAATCTCAAAAACTCATTTCTGCAGATATTGCCGTTTACCTGCCCACATTATAAACCCCTCGTGTATGCGTTTATAACCGTTAGATTTTTCTATTAAAAATCGATAGATGAATTCAAATTTGGCAATTTCATTTATAGCCTCACAATTAGTTCTTTTTTTGGGTTTTGAATGAAATACGTTTGATACTCGTCGTGTAAGGTATAATGCACGAATAAAATGCTTTAAGCGTATTCAGTTGAAAACTATCTTAAGCTTTTGTACCTTAAAAATACTAATCAATATTAAAAAAAATTAAGAAGGAGAAAAAGCAACTTTAAAAAAAAAAAAGTTTTTCTTTCAATTAAAAAATTTTAAACGCGAAGTTTTTCCGTTTGGGGGGTAAACGAATGAAAGAAAACGATGCAGTCCTTTGTTTTCTTTTACAACCATAAATTAATTTTGTGCCTTAAAAAAATATTATATTTCTGTAGTTATAAAACAGTTATAGTTTAGTATGTTAATCTACTTACAAAACCTTCTGAGATTTCAGAAATAAATTAGTGCCTTTAAAAGAAAAGGAGCTGTTTAACAATTTCGACACATGTAAAAGTTTGATTTTTTTAAAGGTTTTTTTTTTCTTAAATTTCTCTACAAATGAAAAAAAAAAAAAAACACACATCAAATAACAATAGGCATCATAGAAGTTAACCCGAGAGAGATCGCGCACCTAACAGTGACAAAGGAGGTCGCACGGGGTCACTGAGTCACCCCAATCAGTTTAACTAAAGTTTTCTACAAATCATCATTTTCAATCTTTTCATAATCTGCAAGTTTAAGTTTGCACGCCAGTATTCAGAGCGTAAAGCGTAATATCATTTCACCTACCAAGGGGACTGATAGATAGGAAGATACTAAAAGGGGGATTGACTACAGATGAATGTTTTACCCTGCGATAGGCATTTGGATAAGAATTGGGTGACTGTGTGCCCCGCAAGATCTCTCTCGGGTTAATATAATTAAATGCAAAATGCCAATCGTTTTTGAAGTTTACATTAAGTTTGAAGCGAAGAACAGTACCAGTATCTGAAATGAATATATAGATGACATTTTGAGAAAGGATATTTCCTTTGTAGGTCATACATAAAATTGAGATGAAACAGGACAACTGGAAAAAATACTTTTATTGGCATTATATAATGTTTCACAAAAGGCGATAGCAGAGATTGTTAGAGAATAACATATGGTCTCAAAACTTTTGCCAGGTGCGTGTGTCCTTCGGGCTCTTTTAGAAAACTTTTTATGAAGCTTAGAATATTTTTTCCGCGTAATCTCTACTTCAGCTAACTTGCCCAGTTGAAATGGAGTTAGATTGTAATTGCTTGTTCTTAGAGTGGACCGGGATTGTAAAATTTCGGATCACCATTATATTCAACATTACTAAAACTGAAAACAAAACGCATAAAAGGAATGCTTTCAGCAGAGTTACATTAGCTACTCTCACTATCCTTACATCCAATGTTCTTCAGATTACATCTTTGACTTCCTGCCATACAAATCAGTCTCTTCCGTATTGTCTTGGTATCCCCCCCCCCCTCGATTGTTCACTTCTTGTCTTTTATGAAAATGTTTGACTTCGCTAAAGCTGTTTGGGCATATTTGATTCTTCTGCTCTTTTCGTCGGCAAGACAACAAAAACAACGGCATTTTAAATGTAACTCTATAAAGACGATTATTTTTGCGAAAATTTGTCTTCTGATATATTAAAAACATTTCAATATAACGGTTGATTAGTGTTTGAGCTCTCAAAACGAGTTTAATTTTTTTATCACTACTTGAAGCTAACAGTAAATTAAATGAACAAAGTATTATACCACGGAAAGAAAAAAGATAAAAGTATTCATTGAAAAGGGTAAATTAGATTATTTTAGTTCTGAAAATATGTATGGTAATAAATAAGGTATCAAAATGTTCAGAATTAAATTATGCATAACATATATTTTTTCCAGAAAAATTAAAATTTTGAAGGTTAAGGGTTCTTAGATTCCTTAAAGTGGTACTAAATTAAGTTTTGAAGACTACAGGGTTCCATGCCTTTATTTTGTTAAAAATTAAGCACTGTTTACAAAAATTGCGTTTATATAACAGTAAGAAAGCTTCTCCTTTTTTTTGGTATGAAAATAACTATAAAATTTAGTTAACAGAGGAAAAAACTTAAAAGTACTTTAGTATTTTTATTTCTATCTTCATCGTATCGATTGTTTTCGCACATTACTTTGTTAATACTCGTTTCAATAATCCATTTATAATTTGATCTCGTCGGTAATGACCAATTTTAAATGGTCAATGTAAATGCTTAGTATTGTATTGCGATTAGGCATATGATGCAGTAAGCAAAGAGATGTTAGTGACAAAATTAAACTTTTCGAGATAATATGTACAAGTGGTAGGAGAACCTCTCGTCTGTTTCGGGGCTAGAAATAGAACTAGTATCATTGCTGTAGCAGTATTTAGAAAACAATTTCGAAGATAGCCAAAGTAGGATCTGAACTCCTAACGAGTTTTTCTCAAAACTTAAAAAAAGTCCAAGTACATCCCTTTTTTTCTCACTGCCACATATGTGCAATATGTGAGCATAACTTGTATAAATTCACAATATTTTCGATCAGCATTTACACTAACGAAATAGTTGGCTATAGTTTTAAACATTTTGTTAAAAGTTTTTTTTCGTTTCAGAACTAAAATTTAGCTTTTTAATGAAGGATTTTATTAAAAGTCTGATTACACTGCAAGTAATGGTATTTAGAAGGATTTTTTTTCCACAAGGACCTATTTTCTATACTCTTTTTGTGCTTTTGCTAGAGTCTCCTTTTGAGTATGACTTCCAATGATTTCTGACTTTCATTTTCTGTCATTCTGTCACTTTAGCAATTTTTTTACTCTGACTTTTTCTTCTGTCTTTCAGCATAATTTTGGAGAAATCTATTTAAGTTTTTGCATGCACGTCTGCTGGTAAGATTTTTCGCATTCCTCTATTTAGTAAGCTATCTCTCAGTTGGTCAAGGTAATTTCGTTTTAGTTGGATCCTTTCTGTAAAACAACTTATATACATTTTACCATTAAACTTCCCCGTAATTTTTTTAAGCAAAGATGAAAAATTCTCAAAATAAATAATCTATAATTCTTCATAATAGAGCATTCGAAAACGGTTCGACTGCTTTCTAAATGATAATTGAATGCATTTTTATGATTTGTTTTCACTAATAATGTTTAAAATAATATTTTATTTTTTACGTTGAAACATTCAAAGTTGATCAACTTAGATTTTTTGTAATAATTAATAATAACAATAAGCTCTAGGTTACAGTCTATATTTAACCCTTTCCGACGTGGTGTCCGGTATTCCGTACATGAAATTTAAACAGCTGCTAATCATTTACTAATTGATTAAACTACTCAACTTTTTTCGTAGTTAACTCTTTACATTTTTATTATCTGTGCAGGAATTTTCTTTTTTTTTGGGGGGGGGGGGGATTGAAAACATTAATAAATTGGGATTGCGAGATTGGGACTGGATTATTTTTCCAGCCATGTATTCTCGTCGCAAAGGCAAGGACTTTTTTTTTTAAATATTTCTTTTATTAATCATTTCAAATGCTTACATTATATTTTATTATTGTTTAAAGAGTATTTTACATTGAAGTTTGATGTTTCATGGTGTTTTTATCTGAAATATGTATTTCAAAATATATGTCCGGATTATTGGACGTGTCATAATTCTTTTAATTTTCCTCGTACAAATTTGAAATTTCGTCTAAAAGATACTCTTTTCCATAATACACGGCCTATCAAATAAAAAACATTTTTGGTTAAGTATTTCATAATTCCATCTGGAAGGGTTAAAGAAATCAATAACTAAAACAACTAAGTCATTTTGTCTATATATTATTTTTGTTAATTTATTTTCTAAACTAGCTGCGTTTCCTGGCTTTGCACGATCTATCTCGAAAATAAAATTTATGTAAGTGATGCATGTTCAACAATCAGGCTTCAGTTAGAGGGAAAAAACAATTAAATCTGTAAAACTCCCGTCAAAAAAAATCACTCTTAAAGAAAGAAAACGGCAAATCAAAAATTCCCAAATAAATTAAACGCAACCCTCCATAAATACAACTGAAATTCTTGATTATCATCTGCTGGAACCACAAAAAAAAAAAAAAAAGAAAAATCGCCTAATAACAATCAAAATGAGAAGTTTTTACCTCAAAACAAAAAACAAAATTTTATTTAGTCACAGTCGAGAAAGAAAAGTGTGGCAACCTTCCGAATGGTTTTATTCATTCTAATTTAAAATAAGGTCGCGCAAACGATAATTTTCCGATATGAAAATGCTGTTCCATCAGGTTTTAAAATGCTTATAACTGTTCTGCTTTTTTTTTTTTTGAAAAGAGGTGTTTTTCGCGGGCTTTCGAATGGCGCTAAAATTAAACGGGTCGGATAATTATTTCGGATAGTAAGAGCCTTTTAATGCCATTTTCGCGCCCTAAAAATAAAATTCGACCAGTTCGGTAATTTTGGCGGTCGAAAACCTCCCTACGTTCATTTTCGGGTGCCCAAGTACCTCCCTGCCAAATTTGGTCGAGATTAGAAGTAAACTGAATTTGTATAGGGAACGTACACACATATTTACATATTATACACACATACACATATATTCTCTGTTTTATACTTGTATAGACTTATAACTTACTACAATATTAAATTAGAGATCTTGGCTGACGATTCACGTATCTTGCTTGGTAACTTGATGACGTTCAAACACATTGAAAATAATAATATGCTTCAGAACACAGAAAATAAGATTTAGTGTTTTAAAAAATGTTGCACGGATTGCTTATTTTTGACTTGACATCATTTTTGTTCATAATTATTTTAAACGGTCGGAGACAAAGCTCTTTGTTTTTATGGCTCTCGGCTCTGTTTTCAAAACTTGATACGTATATTCCTAACATAAGTTTACACAAGAGTATGTGTTAACTTTTCAGTTAGTGCAAATTAGTATTAAAATGTAGTCAATTCTTAAAATTTGTAAACACACCCGCACACTCAAGTTAAAATTAAAACAAAAAGCTCTTACACCTTAAAGCTTGTATTCAATGTTATTTGCTTGAAAATATATTTTTTCTTTGATTCAAGTTCAACTACTTCATTAAATACTCAAATGAGACGGTATTTAAATCTGAACTTTTATGAATGTACTGATCGTTTATTGATCAGCGATCAGACTTAGTGATAAATGTGCGACACTTTAAGATTTTCATAAAAAGTATTTTAAAAAACTTAATCCGTACGTGACTTTACACAAGATTCGAAATAAGCGATTCTTTGAGTACCATACTTGAGGGAAATCTCTCTTCAATAAAGCTTTGGAATTCTACCTTTGTCAGACATCACGAAAAATATTTTATTGCTGAGTAGGTTCACACAGTCATGCATACATTGAACGTTTCTTGGAGAGTCTCTTGAGGGCTAATCCTCTGCAAAGTAAGAAGACACACAAATCGCTTACATATTTCGTAGAAATATATTAAATACTAATCGAATTGTCTGAAGAATAATAAATCCTTAGTCAAACATGAAGGATATATTTAGATGCAAAATATTAGATTTGTGCAACAATTTTAGTTTTGCAAATATGATTTCATAAAGTACGTAAGCAAAACAGTATGTCGTTCGCATAGCAAAGCCGTGAATCAATATTATTTCTTCAACTAGTAGTAAACTGAGGTGCACATTACTAAAAAACATACTGTCCTAGAGTAGTAACAGCAGCAAACTAAAGGAATGAAGTTTTCAAATGCTGCTTAAACTTTTTTGCAGAATATTTAAAAATTAGACGCGAGACGCATCATTTTGTGAAATATTCTCGAACATTGGTTCCTTGGGCTGGACTGCGTAGCACAAATTTTAAACTGAACTTCGTTTTAGCCTCAAAAATAGTCATTTTTCTTTTTTTTTTATTTCTGTAAAAAAAAATTAAAAAAAATCCAGTATGACTAAAATACTGGTATTCACGGAATCATAATTTGATCAATAAATCTAGCACATAATCTTGTGATACTGATTATATTTTTTTATATAAAGTTATACTTTTTAAAAACACAATTTATTTCAATAAACAACTGTCAGTAATCAAAAATGTCTCTACTTTATTCTCAAAAATTTTTTAGTGATACGTAGAGTTTTTTTTTTTTTTTCAAAATCCAATTGGTCGAGAAATGAAAAAAAAAAAAAAAACCATGGGTTAATGAACGCTGTTTTCATTGGAATGTTTGGATAAAGCATTCAGCTATTTGTTTAGATAGTCATCCCTCGAAGTAAGACTTGTAATGAAGGTCAACTTCTCAATATTCACCTAGTACCTAGTAGAAGGTAGCCAGCCGTCTGGCGTTTCAGCCGTTTTGGTCTCCCAGCAGTGATAATGGGAACTCTATGGGGTGTTGGAGCTATTCTCTCCCAATGGTATATAGTATAGGGAACTGACTGAGAAATTTCGTGAAGTGAATCACTCAACGCAGTAATTAAGAATCGTTTAGTTCCTGGACTCGCCTGATCCACTAACTAAACAAAATCATTTGCCACTTTTTTTTCTCTACCCGCCTGCAGTAGGAACATCTGTACGTCTTGCTTTATAACTCTAGCAATTTTGCTGCACCTTGCAGTTCCTCATGAAAGATTCACCATACACGTATCTTATTCGTCGATGAATTTCTGCTGCATTTCACTTCTAAAAGTTCAAAAATAAAATGAAATCCTGCAATTCAGATTTGATTGTTCGAGTCATGTTTACTTTTTAACTGGGGGAGTTCTCTACAATGTTAAATAATACAAAATTTCATACAATATCGTACTATACAGTGTTTTTCAGGTTTATTACTATAGATCGACGCTATATACTTATAAACCACACTAAATGAGTAATAGTTTATTTCTCACTCTTGCCATTTGGCTCGTTCCTTATGCTCACTTTACAATACATCAGCAGTTTTTTGCTTAAAAGACATTTCGATTACAAGGATTGAGAAATAAACGCTTCCAAATTTGCTTTGCTTTTAAATAATGTGAATATTAAAAGTAGCTATAATTTTTATCGTGAAGTTAAAGGACATTGTTCAGTGCTTTATGAAGCACAGTATGCTTCAATTTAATGTCTCAATTTACATCTTAAACCTTCACAGTGTGTTCTCATAAGTTAATACGATATGAATCACATAGTAACTTAACAAGTTTTCAAACTATACTGTTAAAACCAGGAGTTCCAGACGAGTGAAAATATTCCTTCTAAGGTGAAAGCATAGTGCCTGAAGGTGCAACGCAGGCCAGAAAATAGAGCAGAGGAGCCAAAACAGCATGCAATCGCAGAAAGACTCATTGCGCATGCGCTTTTTGCCTTAGATATACATTCAACCACCTCAATATGGCGGACAAATGATGATTGCGTTTGTGTGTCTTTCACATTGAATGAAGCACACTATTGGATTAAAACACAACTTTTCTAGGATTAATTATCCGAAATTACAAGTAAGTACAGCTTTTGATCACTTTGTAGCTTTTAGGGCTTTCAAACATAGTTAAGTGTTTAAAAGTGCATTTATTGCTTTTCAAGTAACCGTTAGTCTTCTAGTTCCCGTTTACCGTTACTATCGTGAAATTTCCATCATTCAAAACGCTACTAAAAATATCTGTCATTATTTTCTTGAATACTCGATAAGCAGCTTTTATTAATCACCAAAAGAACCTTAATAAAAATGTTTCTTGTGCTTCGTAGATTATAACAGAAAGCTAGCGAAAAAAACAAAATCTCTCTCAGTCGAGCTCTTTTTTTCTTTTTCTTTTTTTTTTTTTTTTGCTTTTTCATTCAAGTGTTAGAATCATTTCCTGTTAGCGGTCCTCGATAGCGTTAGAACTTTCTCTTTTGGTTTGTATTTAACTGTTGAAAAACTTTATGTGCATTTTATTTTGTTACTCTTAATTAACGTTTATGAAACGATTTTGTTTTTCCGTAATTGTAATATCCCTGAATATTTTTGGCTCATCATGTAAATAATCCATAAGTACAGTTATGCTTCATTTTCGGAATACGTCAAGTTTTAGTAAATGTATAATTTCTCACATGTTTTAAATAATTAACCGTTTTTAAATTATAACGTATTTGTGACAGATCTTTGATACCAAGTGAAGGGGTAGATATTGTTTTATTAATTTTTAACATTACTTTTTGTAAAAAAAAAAAAAAAAAAAAACCATCAGAACCCTGAATTTTTTCACATGTTTTTTAACGACCCCAGAGTTATTATTCATATTATTTATTTTATGATTTTTTAAGAAAACGATAAAGATTTCACCGGTCCGCAAAGTTTTTCATTTGCTTTTACCGCACCCGTGGGTCAAAAGAGGTTGAGAAACACTGAGTTAGAGCACGATCAGATGAATTAACGCTATGAGCACTTCTTAACTATGTTGAAAACTCTGAAGTATGATCAAATGCTGTAATTACATGTTTTAATCATTTCCAATACCGAGTTCAATGTGAAAAATGTCCAAAACGTAGAATATCATAAATCAAAACAAAACTAAAAAAAAAAAAAAAAATACACAACTGTATTCAAAAACGCACACAATACGGGGGAGAGGGGAAGGAGGATCTATAGTACGGGTGCCATTTCTCTCTCCGAAGGATCCTTTTTTTTACTCCGGCTGTCTAGTTTTTAAAAGGTGCCTGCTTTTCACCCTATTTAGAGGTGCGATTTCGGCTCCGTATTGGGTCCGCTGGTGAACAAGCGTTTCTCCCCTGAAAGGTGCCGAATGCATCCTGTAGTTTTAACAGTATACCAGATATATGGTTTTTGATTCAGGTAACAAATGACATTCAAAATACAATAGTAGTAAAAAAGGATTGCAGTTCATATCTATATCACATCTGTCGTTTCCCAGAAATCTACTTCAGCTTGAGCCTCGAAAATAACTTTTCCTTCCTTCCAAAGGGAAGTCTTTTATTGGAAAACTCAAGAGATTGCGTTTTCCTCAAGAGAAAGGATTTTGAGGTTTTCCTTTTTTTTTCCTCAGAAATATTGGTTACCGGTTTCATATATGTATCTATTAACAGTAAATGTATAGAGAAATGAGATGTGCTTTCAATACTACGACGCATTGTTGGAAACGTACAAGTCTTCGTCTTTAATGCACTGATGATGGCGCGTGTATTTTAGACAACTACTTTTTATGTACGTACAAATATATTTCGTTTTTTTTTTCTTTCGTATATGTGATGAAAAGTGTCGTTTGAAATGTCTGTTGGGAAAGTAATTAAAAGACATTTTCATACAAAATGCAGTTTTCTTTCTGGAGTAAAGCTCCAGGCACTACATAGCGTAATTGAAGCTTAATTGGGATACATGCATAATTAATGATTCCTTTTGTAAGTAAATGAAAAAGGTACTTTTTACAGGCTCAGATTATTGTTTGGAGCAAAATAATCTAGAAAATCTGTCTGAAAAGAAAGAGAAAAAATTCATTAGTCTAGGGTTTAAAAATGCTGCGTTTTCGAGTTTACAAACAGAGCTATGTGAAAAAATCTCCTCTTAAAAGAGTAAAAAAAAAAGATAATGCGGAAAATAGATGACTTAAATAATACAAAACACGCATAGGCGTTATTGTAATAAAAAAAAATTCAGCATGTTTATAATCTTTCTGTGTAAAACGAAACTCTTAAATTTTAGAGTAACTGAGCAATTTAACACGGAAAAAGAGCTACACTTAGCAGAAATATAAGCATTGCACTAGTAAAGGCTGTGCTGTATGCTGATACATGACCAGAATTTTCCACTAAAATCCTCTGAATTGTACGGCAAGAGAAAATGCTTGCCGAAGGACATTGTCTATTAAGTGCTGAGTTAAAAATCTGCTCTATCGGAGGCAGATCTGATGAGCTTATTGTCCTGCGTAGACAAAGACAAACTGCAGAAGTGTTTGCTTTCTGCATTTGGACTTGTTCAGTTAAAGTACAATCGCGTAGATAAACAAATATAAATGCAAACACTTCATGTCTCTCTTCAATGCAACGAAGTGATGTAAATTCATCATGATAGACAGCCAGAGGTACCAGATTTTTGAACGAAAATTCTCTAAGACCATGACGCCATTTTGTGAAATCATTTAGATGAGTCTCGCGACACAATCCTGTGGCATCTATTGGAAAATCTCTGCAGCTCATCAAAAGAACTGTCGTATTGACTGATCGTATTGACCGAGTGTGTTTAATAATGCACTTCAATGACCAGTATTCATGTATCAAGCGCAATGCTGTATCTGTTTGTCTGTTTCATAAATACAACTAACTCTTAAGCATACTAGTTTGAAACCTATATTTTATCTAAAAGCTCAGTGAAATAATCACAGAAAATGATCCTTTTTAGTGTCGTAGTGAAAAAAAAAAGTACTCTAAGTATATCTTTTGCTATATACATAAGAAAATGCTGAAACGATATTAAAATGTCACAATCATGGAAGACTACTGACAAGTGTGTGTTATCAGTTACAGCAATTTGTCTCTCTATCATGGGAAAAAATAAGAATTTATTTGCATTTTATATTTGATGTGTTTCAGTAGGACAAACTAGTCAAGAGCACTGATTATAAAATTTAATTAATTAAATTTACTTTAAGATTTAATGTAAAATGTTAACACTTTTCTCTTTATTCACAAAATAATTTATTTAATACATTCTTAAACTTTTCTAATTAAAGCTCAACGTTCATAGCAACTTTATTCTGCTTTACTTATCGTGGGATTTAAATACGAGTATTAAGTGATAAAGCGGCGAAAGTTTTTGCTATAATTCGATAGATTATAAAATTGCAGCGAAATAGGGTAGCTTGGGGATATTGCAAGCATTAGTATATTCACTATTATATTACGGTCTTAGTGTCGTTAATACATTTCATGCTTTTAATGAACACATAAATTTGTTGAGATTAAATTTAGTTAAATATACGTATATGTAAAGCGCGTCGCCGCTCAACCTTCAAAACTTCTTTTTTCTCAAACGTTAGTTCTAGATACATACTTCCAGTTTCCAAAATGGTCAAAATGAAATGCGCTGTTAAGATATCAATTTTGAGCAAAAAAGAAATTTAGGGGAAATACAAAATCTAACTCTTTATATGCCCCTCATTCACGTTTAAGGAAATCACAAACTCCAAGAAATATTTCAAACGCAAAAATATAAATGACATCAGTACGACCAATATTTACCGAGATATGAAACGCAGCATTTGGTGACTTATGCCATTTTACACTTGTGGTTTTCAGGGACCATATAGCGGTTTAATATGTTAGATTTCTTTTTCTTAAATTATAGGAGCTTACGTGGTATTTTTTTACCTATTAAGGATTAAAATTCCTTTTCTTTCAACATCAGTGAGGAGTATTAATATGCTCTGTGTGTTTTTACTTCACTTACTTCAATTATTAGTTTTCTTCCGGTAGAGCGATAAGTTACCATCTCATTTTCAGTGCAGTCCTTTAGAATTTTGAACTTGAATATCTCGGTGAATATTGGTGTTACTAACGTCAACTTTTTGTGTCCGTATTGTTTATGTTTTTCATTTCCCTAAATAATAATAGGGGACTTTACATAAGAAGTTTGATTGCGTATTTTTTTTTTTTTTTCAATTACCTACTTCTTTTTTTGCTTCAAACTTTCACAGTATCTAAGCCCTACAGCACATTTTGATAATTTTTGCAATTGGAACTATGTGTCTAGAACTAACGATCTCAAAAATAGAGGTCTCTCGGCTTAAACTGGACACGCTTTTTTATATTCCCCTTCCTTTACATTCCTTATGGTCCTGATCAGAAATATATGATTTCAACCTGCAAAGTAATTAAGATGGATTGATTAATACTCTAAAATTTGTAAAGAAGTCAAAATAAAAATTTATAAATAGGGTAAGTGCTTCAGTAGTCGTCCACAAGGACATAAAACTGTTTATAAAAAGAAAATGTATAATTCAAAATCGGATATGATGCATTCCCACATTCCTTTACCCTGTCCCCAATTATCATCCAACAGCAGTGAAGTTGTAAGTAAGTTTTATTAAGTAGTAATGAGTCATTTTATTTTAAATGGTGTGCCCATCAGCTTAGTTTGCGATTCTGCTTATTTTTTTTTTTCTTATGAAGACACTTCATCTTTAAATGTTAAGTACCCTTATTTTTTTCGTTCTGATGTAAATTTGCTTTTACTTATGTTTTAATGGATAGTATAACATTACGTTTCAATTTTAAACAAAACTCCTTATTCCACTCAATTATTTAGAGGGGTGGCCGACCACTGGGTACTGAATTCTTATGCATTCCAATAGTCGACCATGGCAGATTGACCACTGGTTCTATACTGCTTTGTTGATCTACCAAGTAGTCAACTGCGTACCTAATATGGTTTTTCTAATGTTCATAAAATACTAATTAAAATAAAGTATTGACACAGCGGCAATTTAGCTGTTTTGAAAAAAAAATTCCTTTCTAACGTTATTTCTTCTAAAGAAAATGTTGAAACTTTCTGCCTAAACTTTTTTTTTGACAAAAGGGGGTTATTTCGTCATTTTATTGCCTGTAATGTTGATTTGAACTTAGAATTCTTGAAAACTGATGTTTAAATTTAGTCCATGTTTGCGTTTAGAATACATGTTCTATTACTTAACATGTCATTACCAAATGTTGATTTATCTTCTTTCTTATCAAACCATCTTACATTTATAGTTTGATTTTTCTAAGGTTAATTATTTTAAATGTTAGCAACACTTTTTATTACTGCTTCCATAACCAAATAATTATTTTCTTGGGTTTTCCTCTCTAGGAAATCAAAATTTATTTCTTGTTTAAAATAATGCTGACTTAGCTTCAAAATTGCATTACGTGGGGGAAGGTTGCCATCAATGAACCAGCTCCCAAGACTAAACCCGCGAAGATATTTCCCGTACCAGAGTTTTTGCAGACGCCTAATCAGTTTTAGTACCTCCTTTTGTCTGAAAACAATCTACTGCAGAGTCCTGAAGTAGCTAAAATTATTTAATTATATTGTTAATCGGTCAAAAAAGATTTCTACCATTGTCTTACAAATTATTGAGATTTTCATTTAGCTATAACATGCTTTGAATATCACTGATCAATTAAATGTGAACATTGACTTAAAAGAGTGCCCTTTTAAGTACAATTCCCCATACTTCATGTTTCCTTATAATTCGTCACAGCAGTAACACCAATAGGAATATTAAAAATGACGCAGTTGCTATCATTGGACCACTAGGTGTTTCCACGAATGAACCACCAGACAAAGTGGTTCATTCATGGAAAATCTCAAATATTATTTGTAACTTCAGCTCAATTACCTTTGAAAATTGCTCAATTGTTTTTAAATAAATATGACAATGAAAAAAATAATCTCAGTAATTCAAAAAATTCTTATATAATCGTAATTTCAAGGCAATTTTTTATAAAATTAATGAAAAACTTAAATTATAATAATACAGTTTTTCAAATACTTTTGCTGTAACGAAAAAAAAAAAATCCAAAGTTAGTAAAATATGGCCAGTGGACAAGTAAGAGTATGTAACGTTCTGCAGTAGCTTATAGAAATGGTGGCGATATATATATATATATATATATATATATATATATATATATATATACTCTGTCGCAAAAAAATATATGCACCAAGAAGAATTAGAGCCACAATCATGAAACTCGGCACAAATGCAGTTTTTTAGCCGATATGATAATGATTAAAATTTCAACGCCAATGAAACAAGGCTAAGCGCGCCCCCTCCCACGCGTTCTCCCACCTGTGAGTTGCACAGGTGGGAGAATTTAAAAGAATGAGTACTTGTGCCGTAGGGTTATTCAATCGAATCTGTTGACTTCGGTAGACTGTATTGTGACTTAAGATGCCTCTAAGACGTAACCAGCGGCAGTACGAACAGTAGGGTGTCCCGTCCATATATGAGAAAAAAAAAATTTTTGAGCTACACTATCACAAGAGGTGTCAAAATTTGCGAAATTTTTCACAGATCACGAAAAAGGTAAAAAAAATTGGAATTGCGTGTCATCTTGAGGGCTCTACCGCTCTTTGAAGTTTTGCATATTTTACATTTTTGACAGACCTAAACGATATGATTTAAAAAATACAAAAATAAAGTTTAGAAAGCATTTTATTTAAGAAACTAATGAAACAAAGCACAAGAAAAAAAAATAAAGAACTACAGTTTATAAATAATGACAAAAGTTTAGAATTTAAACTTATTTTTGTGTCCAAAATTTGGCATTTCTGCGCGAGATTGCAACTTGATTCTAACGAAGCCATCTCTAGAAGTAGCGTTAGTAACACTTTGTGAAGCCTGTGTTATTAGTTTAACACATCTTTCCACAGATTGTGAGTGGCAAGGAAAGTCAACGATTTCCAAGCTATTATCTTTTGCCATAATTTGAAGGTTCTCGTTAGAAATATGTCGAAGAACCGGTGGTGCTGTAACCTGACACTCTTGCCAGACAATTATTTCCGTATAATCTTTAGCAGAGAAGTTAATTTTTGGTGTTTTAAATATTCTGCGTTTAGTGTTACTTTCAGCCTCTCTAGCTTTTTTTATTCTTCGTAATGCTAACTCCTGAATGTGCTCCCTATCATCAAACAACATACTGACCAGCAGGTTTTCTGGGTGCGCAAAAAAAGCATTTCTTTCGATAACAGAATACACAACAGATTTCAAGTTTTCGGGTAAAAATCGAGAGTACACAATCATTTGAAAAAGATGTTTGGCTGCTTCCTTAAAAGATGACTTTTGCTTGATTAAGAACCAAACTGTAGCGTACACTTTAACCACGTAATTAACAAGTAATCGCAAATTTTCTGTTGGATTAAGAGTACCTACATAAAGTCTGAGTATACGATTAGCAGAAGTAAGCCATCTCGAGTGCGCCATTTTTCCAGGTTGGCGATTTGCCAGCTCAGGACTACAGAAACCAGTTGATACAGCTTGACAAATCTCATAAAGATATTTTTGATCCGTGCTTAGTTCATCAACCACATTTTTCGGCAAATTAGGCAAATTACCATCCACCGCGCAAAAAGACAATGTCATTTTATTTTCACAATCAGCTAACTGTTTTCCAATAGGTCCGGAATATTCTTTAGGACCCAAAGTGCAACCATCTAAGGTCAAGAATAAATGACGAAGGGGTAATTCGTTGGCATGAAGCATACACACACACCATTGCAATGGTCTTTCCAAATACTCCTCTAAATATTGAATCACGCCACCCTTCCAACCGGTGTTTATTGCAGTTCCGTCACATCCAACGCAAATCACGTCTTCTAAATTCAAGCATTGACCTTCTAATAGAGCTGTAATCGAAGTTACAATTGCCTTTGCGGTGCCACGACTTGGCGTTGTGTGTCCCAAATAAATTGATCCGGGTTCTGCTAAAATTGAGATGTGCTCTTCTAAAATTTCTTTGCGATGGTAACGAGCTCCTATTTTCTCATTTATCAGAGTCTTGTCTTTACGTCCATCAAAGTAAATGCTTTTTATAACAATACTTCCAATATCTTTGGAAGCTTCTTTCCGAGCTTTAGCTACAGCTCTGTGGATTTTGTTTTTATCAACAACTAGAGTTAAATCTTCTTTTGAAACCAAGCCGACATCAGCTAAAACTGCAGAAGCAACAGCAGCAGCAGATCGCGTCGACAAACCGTATCTATCACAGACCTTAGCAACTGTTGGCAAGATCAGTGTATTCCTATTTGTCGTTGAAGTTGATGGTGTCCCTGTAGAGGCCGTATTCGTCTCTGTTATGGGATGCGTTTCTGGAGAAAATTCACGCATTGAATCGTCATCAAAATTTGCTGAGACAGAATCGTTATTTTCAGTAGAAGACTTTTTTGCTGCCCTTTCAAGTTTTCTCTGCTGTTGTTTCATTAATCTAGCTGTTTCTTTCTTATCGACACCTCTTATCACCATTTTCCTGTCATTTCTTTGATCCAACAAGAAACTTCTCTCATTGATGGGAACTTTTTTAGGTTTTAAACACGAACAAGACTCAAATACAGGGCACTTACAAGCCGCAACGTCGAAGAGCTTCTCAGATGACTCTAAAAAGCACTTCAGTTTATTTTCAAAACTATCACTTCGTTTGCTTCTGGGGTATCGTTTCAAATTGACGTACTTTTCGAAATAGAATTTTAATAATTGAATTACTCGTTCCTTAGTTACGATTGGAATTGAAGCTTTTGTCCAAATACTGTTGATTTTTTCAGAAACAATTGTATATATATATCTGAACTGGAAGGGTTCTTTCCATTATGCATACATTTCTGTTCGCTCCTGACAAATAAAATAAATTTTATGACATCTTTTACAGTAGGTAGCTGCCGATCATCAAGTTCCTTGTAGGGTCCCAGTATAGCACAAGTTGTCTCACTACGTCTCGAACTCATTACTTAAAACTAACAGAATCGGCATATAACACTAACAATTGCAACTGTACTTTTATAGCATTAAAATTACTTTGGCTACGAAGAAAACAATCGTGAGTCAAGCCAAGAAAGCCCTCGAAACAAGTAAAAGGAATTAGCAAGTTGAAACCAAACAAAGTCGAAGTCGTCAGTAACATATTGTTGCATGCAAATCGAGACGTGGCGCCAAGCTTCGTGGACGATTCTACTGCGGAAATGGGGGTTATTCCCATATAGGCATTTACAGTAGTAATCACCATATGTTTATTTTTTTTTCTGTTCGTGTTGATATTACGAATCACGATCTTTTTATTTCAGCTGTCGAGCTTTTATTTCACAGTAAATTTATAACTTTATTCACAGTACTTCTTTTTCAGTTGCCATAAAAATGACAATTTTTCAAAACTTTGACAATCGGTAGAGCCCTGAAGATATAGTTTTATTCTATTTTTTAAATTATTTTTGTAATTTACGATCGATTTCGCAAATTTTGAGAGGTCTTGCATTAAGAAAAACGGAAAAAAAAATTTTTCGGGACACCCTAACGAACAGCTGACGGAGTTTGATAGGGGCCGTATAATAGGCCTCAGAGAAGCAGGTTGGTCAAACAGGAGTATCGGCCACCACCACGGTCGGAATGATATGGGAGTTGCTCGGTGTTGGCAACAGTGGATCACGGAAGGGAGAGTCAACCTTCGCGGAGGGTCAGGGTATCCCAGGAACACAAATGAACGCGAGGATCACGCAATCAGAAGAGCGGCCACGTCGGCACAGACAACGTCGTTAGTAGGGTCTGGTGGGGGAAAGTGGTCAATGGGGTAAAGTGGTCATAATTCAAATAAATGGCTATAGCTTGGAAATTAATGTTCGAATAAATGTGAAAATTTTATTTTAGGGTAGTGCATTTATAAACTTTATTTTGAATACAAAATTTTACAACTGGCAAAATTTTATTTGGTAAAAAAAAAAATATTTTGTGTAAGTATGAAAATTCTTAAAATCTAAACACCTTTTTTAACTTCCTTGGGAAATTTTGTTTGTTAGAATTATGAACAGATTGACTGCACAGGAAGCTTCCTACATGTCTCAAGAACTCTTACTCATTAGCAGTTAGCTGAATCTATTTTGAATAATTTGTTAGAACAATTTAAGTAAGATGGGGTAAAGTGGTCATAATATTAGGAATAACGAATATTGTTCTTCTAAAGTCACTAAATCTTTAAGTATAAGGCAGATATAAATTAAACATTAATTTCACTTAATATAAATTGTTTTTACAATAAACAGGGTTAAATATATGAGTATATGCGTATGTATACGCATATACTCGTGTAGGCACGTATATATACGTATTCACATAAATGCACCAATAAACACGTATTTGGGTACCTGCAAGTATTTTTTATCTATACGGATATACATTCGACTATACACGTATATTCCTGCTTATATGCTCGTATATACGAACAATTATATACTCAGGGAGACACGTATATACGCAGACGTACTCGAGTAGACACTTGCATACAAGCATATGATATACATGTATACAGGGTGAGTCTAAACTCTTGGTCAAATTATTAAAAGGTGTTAGACGGGAGGATAAGAAGCAAGAATCATAAGAAACATCCAGAATCAAACTCAAAGCTGACGCGCTACATGCACGCAAAGCCAGAAACTGATGGATGTAAAACATGTCACAAATTTATTACACAATGACAATTTTACACAACATTTTAGGTTTTAAGAAATATTTAAAGTTATTGATGAAATTTGCGGCCGGCAGATGTAATACATGCATCGCAATCACTCTGTTGCAATTACGAGACTTTTGAAAAACTTTCATCAGTCGCTGCACCTTCGTTGCGATGCGTGTATTAGAACTACTACAGGCTGTAACTTTTAACAACTGCTCTAAATATGTCTTAAAAACTAAAATGTCGAGTAAAATCATCTTTGTGCAACAAATTTGTGACCTGTTTTGCTAACGTCAGTTTCTGACCTTTTGTGCATGTAGCGCGTCAGCGACCATAAGTTCCTTATGATTCTTTGCTTCTTATCCTCCCCTTTCACACCACTTATATTTTGCAAAAAATCTTGGATTCATTCTGTAAGCATACATGTATATTAGCGGATATACTCGTGGATATACGTGGATACATGTACTGGTGTATACACATAAATGCACGTATATACGTCTAACAGGTATATAATCGTGTTTACACGTAAACATACGAATATACTCGTGCTTTCATATATATTCACGTGAGTTGACACGTACAAACACGCACTGGATATATCCACGAATTAACTCGTGTATACTCGTATAAGTATGTATGTACACTTATATATGCGTATATACGTCTGATGTACACGTATATACTCAGTTATGAACGCATATACTCGAGATACAAGCGCAAAACACGCATATGATGTTCTTTTCTACGCTTTACTCGCATATACATGTGATACGTATATACTCGTGTAGACACGTATACACTCCTATAGGTAATCACGAATACATGCGTGAGTATATACGTGTATACACTCGTGTATACACGTATATACTTGAGTAGGCATGTGTATGCATCTGATGTATATATGTATCTATTCATATATGAACATGTTTACTCATGTCTACACGACACGTATAGTAGACTCGTGTATACCCGTATATACTCGTACATATACTTGTAACTATAAAAATAACCGAAATATACAAAAATTAGGGTTATTTGTAACGGTTTTGCAGTTTTTTTAAACTATGACCACTTTACCCCATGCTATGACCACTTTCCCCCATCCCATGGGGTAAAGTGGTCATAAATACAAAGGGAAATGAAAGTGTTATAAAACTACTTAAATTCAATATTTTTTTCCTGAAATGCAATGTACCGTGTTCTTTAATAATGCAATGTAAAATAACAACAAAAAAAGTTGAAGTGTTTAAAGAATTTATTGTTTTTATTATCCACCTAAGTTGAAAACCTACGATTTTATGACCACTTTACCCCACCAGACCCTATCGATTCAACTCCACTTACCTCCTTCAAGACATCCGGTGGTATCAAGGGAAACCATTTGGAGACGATTGGTCGAATTTGGCTTAGCCGACGTCCATTAAGACGCTTGCCACTGACCCCACATCACAGGCAGTGTCGACTGGAGTTTTGCCGACCTCGGGCAGCTTGAAGTGTAATAGACTGAAGGCGTGTGATCTTCAGCGATGAATCCCGATTCAGTCTCAGTGCTGATGATCACCGTGCACGTGTATGGAAGCGCACCGGCCAGTGCTCCGATCCGGCATTTGCTGTCCAGCGGCATACAGCCATTTCACAAGGTGCGACAGTGTGAGGAGCGATTTCTTGGGACACACGATCACCTCTAGTTGTTCTCCAAGGCACTTTGACAGCTCGCAGATACGTGGACAGCATTTTAACACCGATTGTTCTGCCTTTGCTATTAAGTCACCTAGGTGCCATTTATCAGCAGGACAATGCTCGTCCACATACTGCGCGACTCTCTCAACATTGTCTTCAGGGAAATGACGTACTCCCATGGCCTGCCAGGTCACCAGACCTTTCACCAATCGAGTATGTCTGGGATGTGCTGGGAAGGCAACTGCAGCCATCCCGGGATACAGGGGAATTAACGACGCAGTTGCAAAGATTATGGCATGATCTTCCGCAGGGGGTCATAAGTGACCTAATTGATTCGATGCCACGTCGAGTTTCGGCTTGTATAGCTGCCAAAGGTGGCTTTACAACTTACTTATTTGTAACCTTTTGCATGCTGTAACTGCTTAATAAAATTATCTTTCACTCGGAATTTTCAATCATCTTCTTATCTCCTTATACACTACATGCCTGCCAAGTTTCGTGAGTGTAGCTCAATTTCTTCTGGGTGCATATATTTTTTGTGACAGAGTGTATATATATATGTGTGTGTGTGTGAAAACATACCATAAGCCGGGAAAGTGACATTTCATATGTGGGTATATTGTCAAAACAGAAAATCCATAGAATTGAATCGAAAATTTCATCCCTAAAGTCGCCGAGATTTTGAAGGGTAGTTAGAAAATAGAAACAAGAACAGCTATCAATATGCAAATTCTTCATTAAGTAAAGTACATTAAAAAACAAAATTATTTTGTGAATTATCATTAAAAATATATACTATCTTTAAATGAGAGAGGCGAGCGATTGCTTTTTAATGGAGTTTAATGCTGAGTCCTGCGTATCTGCAGAAAATATAAACATATTAAGCATATTACAAATATCCTTCATCACGTGAAATTCCACTTTAGACATTACATTGAAGTAGTTAAAAGAAAATAACTTTCGGGAAAGAAATGTTTCGATAAACATTTGTTTTATTCTTTTCGTTTACTTTTCTAATGACCGGCAGAATATATTTGAAGAACCCTATTTACTGGGCGAAGTTTGAATGGGTTTCCACACCAAGTTCGAGTTGAGATTTATTTCTTTGTTTTCAAACCTCTGTTTCCAAGCTTTTCCCTTATGGGTTACTCTCTAAAGAAGGAAAGATTCAACCTGAGGTTTATAACCTAGATTACAGATAACGAGGAGGAAAGATTTTCTTCTTCAAGTACAATGATGGAGCTTTGTGCTTCATAGGCGATGACAAGGTTTTGACATCTATCATACTAATATTTAACTTGGGAAAGTATTAAAAAAGAAACAGCAATGTCACCCACCTGACTTTAACTTGTTCATGATGTCGTAAATAAATGATTCCGTAAATAAAGGATAACACATAATGATAAGAGTAGACTTTCAATACAAAAATACATTTTATTGGTTTGAAATCGGCAGCCTTTTTCAGCGATGCAGACACGAAAACGCAGCTTTTTATTACCATTTTATAAATTAATAGCAGGAGAATAATCAAAATGAAATGCGGGTTAAAAATCAATTTATAGCCTGTGTTCGTTCTTCCACTATGTTGGTACAAGGGTATGAAGCTTTGATTGAAATATTTGATTTTTTTTTTTTTGCAACAAAAATTAAAATAAGTGCCGTTAGTAGAATTTTGGTGCAGTTTACACGATAAATACTTTTTTGTCACAAAAGACGGTTTTGGTGCCATAAAATTTGCAACTATAAGGGTGCGATTGAAAAGTAACCGAACTTTTGCTGGAACAAAAATTTTATTGAACTTTTTGAGAAATGCACTTAATATTCTCCGAAATACATCACTTGGGCTTCGATACATATGCGGTAGCGGTCCTACTGTTCAAAGCACTTTTCAAACGCGTCTAACGGAATGGCATTTAGATTTTTGGTTACACTTTTTTGAATATCCGATATCGACTGGAAACGCCTTCCCTTCAGGTTCCTTTTGATGAGCGGGAACAAAAAAAAAATGTCCGGGGGAGACATGTCTGAGCTGTAGGTGGTGGGGCAGCACTGCAATAGCAAGCTTGGTCAAAACCTTTGGAACCAGTTTCGCGCACACCTTGCGCATAATTCTTTCGTCACAATTTTTTTGAACGCTGTAGTAAGTTAGATTTAACTCTTCACTCTTTTCCCAGATGCTTGCCCAACGGTCGATGTTCAAGAATTCACGAACCCTGTCGACTTTTTCGTCAGTTTTTGACGTCGAAGTCCTCCCTGCTCGTTGTTCGTCTTCGGCGTCTCCCTGCCCGTCTTTGAACGCCTTTGTGCCATTCATAAATTTGTGTCTTGGACAGAACATCATTTCCAAAGGCTTCCTTGAGCAGGTCCTGAGTTTCACGCAAAACTTGATTGCGTAACGCTGATCAATCGTTCATGGCATATTCACCACTCGGAAAACGTAACCGACTGGAAAATGAACCATCGCAATCTTTACTCGATATTTACTCAACCACTGCCCGCAGCGCACAGACTCGAGTTGGATCTGCAAGAACAAAATCACACCCACATTTCCCGCCATCACTCATTCTTTTTCGACGCCTGGAAACCGCGCGGCAGCAAAAAATCGTTTACTTTTCAATCGCAATCTGTATATGTAAAAACGAAACGAGTTTCTCAAATTATGTCTCAACAAAAAATAAATACCCCAGACTTAATGCTGAACCTTACATGAGAATTAAACTATCATCATTAAAGCTAGGTATAGTATAAAAAATAAATATCACTTACATCATTAAAGTTAAAAATGCACATTGTGTTTTAAAATGTTGCATGAAGGTTTTCAAAAAAATGCGTTAATTTTTTTTTTATTTTTTTCTTTTTAAATCAATAAACATTTTTGAAATAATTTTCATTTTAACGCTAATAAATTATTTCGAAAATTTAGCGTAAGAACTATTTTATTGAAGTAAAAATTAGGGAATTCACGAAAAAAAGTGAACAAAAAAAAAAAAAAAAAATGCTTCCACTAATCAAAAAATTAATAAACGCTGCACATGAAACTTTTAACATAATGATTCCTAAACCTTTTAAAGTTGTTTGAAGAGTGTTGCTGAGAAATGTAATTTTTAAACAATTCCTCTCTGACGAAATCTACTTTAGAATTAAACCGGAATGTCACATTTTAACGAGAAACTTCATCAACAAACAGTGAGAAATCATGGCAGGACCCACATCTTTGGCGGCCTGTATCTCGGCCTAGGAATTTTTTTTGGCCAAAACAAAAAAAAAAACAAAAAAACAAAAAACGTATTTCTTAATTTTTTATAAATTTTAAGATACGTTAAATTCAAAAGAATTCGAGACCACCATGTTACAGCCCTTGTTCAGTTGACATGGATTCTACCAATGAATATAAAACCTAGTTTTTACTCTGAGTATTTATATTTCGAAACTCAATTTGCTTTTGAAGAATCATTTTGATTTTTAAGTCAATCAATGTTATAAGTTTGACTAAACTGTCTCTAACTAGTCTAAACTCTAGGTGTTTTTAAATTTATATATACTGTTAAATAGCTTAATGTTGAACCTTCAAAGTATCACGAATGTGGTTTCGAATATCGCAATAAATATTGTTAAACACAAGCATTATTTTTATTAAGTCCAGGAAGTGATAATTTATGTCTTTTCACATCATCCCTCTTGAAGTTATGCTTTACTACGTTCAACATGTTTTAAAAGTTTTAAACAAATTACATTTGCATTACGAGTTTTGGTATACTTCATTCATGTTAAAAAAAACTAGATTAAAGCATACTAAAATGCTGTTAACGAGATAGCAAAGAGTTGAAAGGGCTAAAATAAGCTTTTTTCAAACGTATATTTGGACTTCATAATTTTGAACATTTATACGATAGTGCTCTATTAGTCTGGGTTAAGTATTCTTTTCCTTTATTATTATTAATTTGTCGATTAGATAGGTGATGGGTAAGTAACTAGGAAAAAAAACAGGACATTGTTTCGAACTTTATTGGGGAAAAATTGTTTAAACCGGCAGCTATTACATATAACATTCAGAAGCAAACAAATGATACAGTGAAACCTGTGTTGACCACTTCCGGTGCACTTCTTTAGTGGTCAACTTAAACAGGTGGTCGACTTACAGAGGTTGATTTATAAGATAAGGGCTAATTCTGTGCCTGGAAAAAAACCGTTCAACTTAGACAGGTGGTCAACTTACAAAGGTGGTCAACTTCGCAGGTTTTACTGTATGTTTGCATTAGTTATAATTGAACGCTTGTGTACGGGCAAACAAAGTACCGAAAATATTTTTCTCCGTTAATTTCTGACATCCTAGCTAAGTATCATTTGAACTACGGCAATTTTGCCCTGTCGATTGTCCCAAGTTACTCCCGTGGGATATTGTGTGAAAAAAACTATTGCATTTCTCCAGAGAAGACGTTGGGATACCTGGTTTCTATTCGATTTTCCGTTTCCAAATTGTCACCTCGAAAGCCGAACTAAGGTGTAAGGAGGGTAAGACCCTCCCAATGCTCCCGAAAGGAATTTAACTATTTTCCGCCAAGGAAACATTTCTTTTGATGCGAAGTATCTCGGACGTAATCTAACCCGTCTGACAATCGCTGCAATGATGAGACTGTCCCCGCACTGTGTCTCGACAAGTAATCATTTAAAACTCCATCTCTTTTTATTGCCCTGAGGAGCGAATCTTGAATATCTTTCTGAGTTGCTGCGCTTTCTTTTTCAGCTTGCGCCGAGGAGAAGCCGCATAACAGGGGGTTTGCCAGCAACAGTTGGCCGGTCGATGCGCCGGGCCGTTCCGCTCGCTTCTATTTCCATTCAGACAAAGCGCGAGAGAAGAGAACTGTGGCCGCACGAAATCCATCTTACAAAATCCCCCATCCTCCAAACGCTCCACAAAAAAGATACTGCGAATCTGCTCCACAGATCTTCAATCCAAAAAAATGTGGAGAAGCAATGGCGGCCAATGACTGTCAGAGGCAGTGGAGAGAGATGCTGATGCTCACACGCACATCGCAGTGAACGCCCGGCAGCCGGACTGGCAGGAGCTCTCTCGCTACTACTCCCGGACTCTTCCCACAACCCGGACACTCTTCACGTGCGATGACCGCGTCCGGACAGTGGCGCTGAAGGCTGCTTCAGTTGCCAGCGTTGCGTTTTGGCAAGAGGGCCATATTGACTATTTGAATCTGCCCTCATGGCCCAAAAACCGGAGCCCAGTTCTTCCAAGAAGTGTCAAGGTGCCACCTTTACTGTAGGAGGGTATTCATATAAAATAGGTAAGTCATTCGGGAGACCCAAGGCTCTCTTCTTCTTTATTCCTGGATCGGGAATTGCTCAATTATGCACGTGTGCGCTAACAACTGTTGATATGGGGAGGATGACATGTGTTTTATGTCATATGATACAGTTCATTTTCAAAATAAAGAAAATTGGGCCCAACAATTTTAAAAATCTTACGTATGTCCTTTCAAGCTAATAATTGTTCCAAAAGTTTAAGTTTTCGAAGAACAATTAAATCTTTCAGAAATTTTTAATAGTGTTTCAGCACTGAAACGCATCGTTTCGAGGCTTCATAGCTGTTCATTTTTGAAGTTATCAAAAATGCTAAATCAAAATGTTATTCACTGAAATATTTTCCATTTTAATTTTCAAAATGAGTACATGAATGTCTGGCATTTACTTTGCATGAATAAAAATGCACTATATAAGGCTTGCTTTGCTGGTAATAGTTAATTGTGTTTTCATTTCCTTCGTCAGTAGTGTAACACAACTACTTTTAACACTACTAACAAAATACTTTAAAAAAATCTGTTGTTATATGGAATAAAAAATGTAAAAATCAGTACGTATCCCTTCGAAAGTGCTGATTTATTTTTTTGAAACAGTTGACAACTAGAGTTTCCTGAATTTTTCTCATGTTCTTATAAATGCTTTTACCTAAGACAGAGAAAACGCTTTTTTTTATTCCTTAGTTAGGTTATATTTTTCTTTTTCTTAAAAGTGGGAAAAAAGAACATAAAAAGCGATTTAAAACAGTACATTGCTATCCCTGTTTTCACTCATTCTGAGAAATCCATAAAAATGTATACTTTTGATTAAAACATAGTTCATATTTATGACTAGACATGCCTTTTCGAGGGTGTTGTTAGGCACTAAAGGTTTTCAAGCTTTTAAAATGTATTGCACTTCTTCATTTTTCTGGCATACATCCTAGTTATTTCGTCGTTTTTAAGATAACAATTTTGTTTGCTTAGTTTCTTCTTATTCACTGTCAGTAATCTATTAGTTTATTAAATAGACTGAATGTATGTCTTTTAACTACGTTTTATTTGGATTTAGTTAGATGGTTGAATATTTTACTGCCTTACTTTACTTTAGTGCAATCCTTGTCAAAAAGATTCGTTTACATGTTTTTGTTAACTAAAATATGATAAGTGTATGCATATTTATGTGAAATGAGTCTCAATTTTTACCGGTCTATTTAAAAGCTATGATACGAGTACTAAAGAACAAAGAACAAACATGTTTTGGTTCTAACTGAAAGCAAATATATGTTTTACCCAGGTTTCCCCGAAGAGGTGTTACTTTAACTTTCAAGCGTACAAGCTTCATCATTAAGTTCATTTAAATACATCATTACTCAAGTTTTTGGTTGGAATGTAATTTTAGTTACACAAATCAATCACATTTCATGCTGGCTACTATTACACTGTTGTTTTTACAGAATAATATGGCAGCTGAGACTCCATAGAAAAACTGCAAAATTAACAGTTCTAAACTAAACTTCGCAGTAATATACTGTGTTTTAATGGAATTTCCCTGTGAAATTCACAGTGATGAACTGTAAAATAAGCAGTAATATACTGTTTTTTAATGAAACTCTCCTGTAAAATTTACAGTATCAAATTGTAAAATTAGCAGTAATACACTGTTTTATGAAGAACTTGGCCTGTAAACTTAACAGCGATAATATGTAAAATTAGAAGTAATATAATGCTTTGTAATGGAATTGCTCTGTAAAATTAACAGTATCAAACTGTAAAGTTAGCAGTAATATGCTATGAAATTAGCTGTACTGCGCCATAAAAGTAGCAGTAGTATACGGTTTTATAATTGATTTGTGCAGTAAAATTAACAGCAGTAAACCATAAATTAAAGATTTTTATGCAAAAGGTTTTTCCCCCTCTCAGTGTCTCTTTTCATAGCTGAAACCACTGCTTTTACAGCTGAACAACAATATAGAAAAGTAAAGAGAGATTGATTCTATATGTACGTAGTAGAAATCAACCTACATACAAAATCAGTTCTTTTCTAAAGTTTTTCAACAAAAAAAAAATGTTTTAGGCTATGAAAAGCGACAAGGAAAGAAATATGAAAGCCTTTTACGTAAAAATAATTAACTACTGCTAAATATGTCTTATTGATATTAATTTCACTGTACACAAGATAAATTAATGCCATCTCTATATTTTATAAACACCTGTCAAAGGAGAAAAAGTGGCAGTTTTCGTTTCTACAAAAAACTCTTAACTCTATTGCAAACTTAAAAATTTATAAACAGAAGGAAATTGCAAAATATGGTTTGAAGATTTATTTTAAGAACAATATCCTTTTCATAACACAAAACTTTTTGATCCACGAAGATTGTAAAAATGAAAATGTTTTATAATCTTATAACTGAGAATCCTACATCGTATCTTCACTAGAAGTATTTTTTTTCACTTTCAGCATTATTGTGTTGCTAAAATGTGCAGCATAACGGGAGAAATGTTTTGCAGTATGCAACCCATTATACCTTTAAGTTTATTATAACTTTATATAAGTCATTCTCTGTGTGTGTGTGTGTTTTTTTTTTTTCTTTTTTGGTGAAACAGATTATTTTCAAGGTTTTCTTCTTCTGCTTTTGATGTTATGAGTTGCACTTGGACGTACCTTATATGAGAAATACTACTGACAAACTAACTTTGTATTTCACACCATATGTGCAGTATTCAGCATTTAGATTGCACAGAATGGTTTTTAATTTTCAACTGTGTTATTACAGATTAAATGATACTTTATTCTATTAACTTTTTAAAGTTTACATAGATGAAAACAATAAATATATCATCGTTCAAAATTACAAAGCTATTGAAAAGAAACAATTTTTCACTCTTTAATAAAATGTGTTAGGTTTATGGGTACAAATAATGAAGTTCAAAATTAGTTTTACTACACCAAAAATTATATAACTTTACATTCTGTTATTCTGTTTTCATAAAAAACGAAACATTCACACCATTAAAAATTGCCAAATTGTTTTATTTCGTATAAATTACCTATAATTATAGATAAGTAGTTTTTACAGTGAAACTACAGAAATTCATTTAAAATCGACAGCTTATTTCATCTAGGTCAACATTTTTGCATTAAGAATTTGATTCTTCTTTGTGACATCTTTGCAGACTTCGGTGCCATCATTTGGGCTTATATTATGAAAGCATCTGTCAAAATAAAAAAATGTTAGAATCACATAAAACTTGTGGACACCAAAAATACACATTGGAAAATCAAATTACGTAGGTGTAAAAATAAAAATAATTCCTAAAGCGATAAAAAGTAAAATTTTGACTCTGTATGATCTGAAATTAAGGTTGCTTGCGGAGTTGTTTTTATTTTGAAGCCATTTAACATATACCTAAATCGGAATCGAACCGTTTATTTCACGAACCAATTAAGCTCAAAATATGTTGTTAAAAATCGTTTAGCAGCAAACTGCAAGCTACGCATTTGTAACAATGTTAATCAATGTCTAATTAAAGTAGAACTTATCTGAATACTTTACATAAGAACTTAAAAAAGAAGAGAAAAAAAAAGATTTTATCTTCTATGCAAAGAAATGCATTTATACTGGTTTCTAAAGTACAATTTTTAAGAAAATCCTTGTAATTTTCGGTATTTTTAAAGGATTTTGTAATACATATAAGATTGTTGATTAAGAATAATGTTTATTTTTTTCGATCGAATAACTGAAGTGACCGGGAGAATAACTCTTTATATACGTCAAGAATTCAAAAAAAAAAAAAAAAAAACAGCAGAAAGTTGTCCAAAATGGGAATGCTAACATATTGGCCTAAATATCGGGCCTAAAGAAAAAAATAAAAATGCTTAAAGATCTTATTACAAACTTCAAACTAGTTTCTTATTTGAATAGGCTTTAGATTAACTGATTGAAATGTGAGTATTTCAAAACAATAATCATGGTGAGATAGAGAAATATTTTTTTTAGAAAATGAGCAAGGTTTGCGTTTAGGACAACCAATTGGGAAAATTGAGGTATTCATTTAAAACATTGAATGTTCTATCTAGCCTCTTTTAGCTTTCCCTCCAGAGTTGTTAGACTAGCACTGAAGGCGATAGATTTTTTTTCTTAACCCATATTTCTTTCCAGCAATTATTAAACAGCTCGAACTATGTTCAACTGATACCAGTTTCATATATTTTTCTTTGATAGCAATCCATTATTTAAAATCTGAATACAAAACTAACTGTGACGTAAAATAATTATTTACAAATTTGTCTGTACTTAATGTGAAATATTTTACATATAACTTCTTAATTATTTTTCCATATATTTTATTTCATAATTGCTAAAATTTAATTTGTAAGATATTTTTTCCTAAATACTACTGAATCACATAAAAGAGTTATTTGGGTTGAAATAAAATAATACCTTAAGAACTTTTCGATCTCATATTTGTATTAGTATTGAAGCGAAATTTAAGATACCTTATTAATATTCTATGTGGTTAAAAATGGGGAAACTCCCCCCGCCTCCCGGTTTTGAACAACTATCGATGTTCCCATTTAAGCCGCCAGCGACTTATTTTTTTATTTTAAGTGGCGACTCTTTTGAGAGGATTTAGACAATTTATCTTTAAGATTTTCAGAATTTACCTGAAACCTGGAAGAAACGACCCTATATTTCCAAAATCAAGATGATTTAGTAAAAGTCAATACAGTAAAAAATGAAAACCGGACAAAAAAGTTGAAAATTTTGAAAAGTTTTTAACAAAAGAATAAAGCGTCAAACATGTCAACAAAAATATTAAATCTGGTAGTGCCAGTTATAATTATTAAGAAACTGTATTCCCACGCTCTACCCGCGGTCCTCTTTGTCTCTTTGTAAGCAATTCTACCCTTCTTGAAAATGGCTGGCAGAAGAAAGCACCACTTTTAACTATAGATTTAATCGTGTACACATTTGTAAAGTAACTGCGCTTTATTTACATTACAATAAAATTAATCTATAATTTGGTTCAATAAGTGTCACACAAGTCTGAATATGCGAAGAAAATTTCATATCGTACTGTATACTTAAATCTTTACTGTTCTCATTATAATGTTGGCTTTAAATTTTGTTCTTTCAATTTTTAGAAAAATACGTCAAATAAATAATAAAGTAATTAGCATTCTTTCTTGACTCCTTCGATTTTAATAACATGTAAAAACAAAGAATCAGCGCTCCAAAGTTTACTGGATTATGTATAAAAAATAAATAAATAAGGGTCATTCCATGCGAAATGATCAAATCAGCTGTGGCTCACATGTCACAGATTTCAATGAAAATTTTTATTTAGGTAAATCATGCATATCTATGAGGAAATGCAAAATATGAAAGTTTAAAAACTGTTTGTTGCTTTGGTATTGAAATTAGAAGTTCATGCTTACGCTAAGCCTAAATTTTCAGAGTTAATAGGCATCCAGTTTGTAAGTCAACAAATCCGTAAGTTATAAACGTATACTTAGAAAATAAATATTTACACATTCTATAAGCAAATCTCTGTTGGGCAAAAGTAAAATTTATTTGGAGCTTTTTTTCAATCAGAGATATTAACTAATATTAAACTGATATTAAATAACAGTAAAAATGATTCATATTGAAAAAATATCTATAACTAATTATCTGCTCTAACTTAGTTATAGTTTTTGAATTCCTTGATGACGAAATCGTACGTTAAAAAATCAAAAATTTCCGAAATTTAATTTTTTCCTCCATTTCTAATGCTTGTTTGAACATGAGGGAATGCTCTAAATTTACTCATTTTTTTAAGGTAACATATTGAAATGTCTTTTAGATAATATTAAATTTTAATCATTGGAATCAGCGTATTTTTATTATTAGAGTAATTTGAAATAAGGTAAAATTTCGTTAGTTATGGCTATTTATTGTAAGTTTATCAAGACTTAGTCATTTCTTTCATTTTGTTTCATTTTTTCAAAAGTATGTTTATGAAGTATTTGCCAAACTGTTTCCTTAAATATTGTGAAGTATATAATATTCCAAAATATAATACAGTAGAGAACCAATTATCCGGGAAGTTCGGGACCATCGCTATCCCGGATATCTGAATTTCCCGGTTTTCTGGATCTCTAAAAAGCGCTATTGGCCGATTGTTTAGAAAACTTAAACTACTATAGAAATATATATATATATATATAGAAATATTAAAAACTACTATCGTGAGAGAATAATTCAAATTTAACTTATTCATAAGACCTGAGACATTCCCACTGTTTGGAAAAAAAAAAGAAACAAGCTTTTGAACGTAAATGTGCGATTTTTCTACTGTAGTGTATGAAAACATTTGTTTTCATAAACGCATTGCTTTTTTTTTTTTTTTTTTTTAAACTTTTTGTAAAGATGTTGTATTTGTGATTACGATAGTTATTGATAACTATTGTTTTTATATTAAGTTAATAAGAATAGAAATTTTATTTATGAGTTCTTACAACCTCATTACAGTCTTGTGTTTAACGATTTCCAGATTCCACGATCAGCTATCCGGAAATTCGCGAATCTGGTTTTCGGCATTTCCCGCTCTTTCGCTCTAAACTGCAATATTTTAATTTAAGGCCATTCACAATAAAATATTGCATTAGAATGTGACAATATTTATTTCTTTAGGTTTCAGTTGGAATAAAACATGAAAATTTTGGACTTACGAGAGTACTTTTTAATTCAAGAAAATATTTCGGAAATTTTGTCTCGCTTAAAGAATAACCCTTTGAAGTTCGGTTTTGTTAACTTTTTCCCCTGTTATACTTGAGTAATATGGTATTTTTTAAGATACCGTTCATATTCTTTTAGGTATTTCAAAAAAATGCTTAGTTTTTCAAAAATTGCCAAAATGCGTATTTTTGAAAAATGACGGGAAAATTCGCACAAAGTTGCCGGTTTTCTGGTTTCCCGGTTTTTTGGTTCCCGGATAAAAGGTTCTGTACTGTAGTGCCAGTGAAAATTGAATTTTCCTCTCCACCCGTGATATAGGACAAGATAACTCTTGAAGTTTCTAGAAAACCTATCATGTCAGCATTACTTAAAGAACATACTGAGTTTAAAGATTAAGACTGATGACCCTCTCGTCTAATTCTCAATAGCATTTGATATTTTGGCTTTTCTTTCTGCTATCAATGGCAAAAGTGCATGGCATGGCACTGATGAAACTATCAAACTATTATCAGTCAGAACAAGTTTGCATTTGTCATACAATAATCCATTTATAACTGCAAGAAATATTCTCCTTCTGTCTGCTACAAGCACAAATATTAGGTATTTTTTGTGCCATCAGTAAAAATTATCAATCTTGAAAGTTAGGTTCAATAATAATTTAATGAAGTACCCATAGCTATTTCGGTGATATAAAAGTATCATCGTTTTATCTCAATGAACAATTGATCATCTAAATTCCTTGTCTCACATTTATCTCAGTCATCAGTGAAAGGGGCATATGTTTGAAGAAAAAGAGTTTAAAAATCAGGCCTAAATCCAATGTCAATAATTTTATTTGTTTGTTACACATATAGCAACTATTTGTGCCTAGGTAATATATATATATATTTAGATAAGTGATTTTCTTATTAAGTTAGGGAATCCACATGGGCCGTCACTGTAGTACACGCTACAAATTTTTAGGCAGATCGAAAAAGCTTTTGTAGAGAGGGAAAAAAAATCTTTTAATGCATTTGTTGAAGTTATTATTATTATTGCCAAAGATATAAATTTTATCTGCTATTTTTTTTAAATAAATTTCTCATTATGCCAATACATTTTTTTTAATTGAAATGAATGTTAGATATACTTGCTTTAGGATCATTTAGTCATTTATCTAGTACTTTAAATTCTTGTAATTTCATTTAAAACACACAGAAAATGCTATTATTCTGAATTTTAATTTAAGTTTGGAAATCAAAAACTAATTTTGAATTTCTTCAAGCAAATAGTAAAAAAACTGCTCTATATTCTTGCAAAATTTGAAAGTTTTGTAAAGTTTCCATCATTAAAATTTTTGTGCCTATGTGAAGGAGAAACTCGTGATTTTACAAAATGTTACTAAGTTCAAAACTGATTTTGAAGACAAAGGAGTTAAAATGCAACTTCAAAATTAAGGTATTTATTTTATGACACTTAGCACAATATTGGGTATTAATTTCAGCACATCTAAGACATTCCCTACAGCTTGAGATTAAAAAAATAAAATGCTTAAATATGAGAAAACTGAAATATTTTCAGTTTTTAAAACACGGTTAAAAGTTAACTATTATAAATTTGAAAAGAAAAAAAAAGTGAAAGCAGATGAATTGTCCTAATCTATAGATTACAATCATATATGTAACTTATATGTTTACATTAAATAATTAACGAAATACAAGCCTCCAAAAATGTCACATTTAGCATTTATGAGAATATTATTCAATGTGACTAATTTTCAATCGCATGTAACTACTAAAATAAAAAATATTGAGGCAAAATATTTTAGTTGTTTCTATATAGGCATAAAAGGAACCTGTATACTAAATTTCACAAAAATCTGTTACCATGCGGCCACCACTTTTTTGTCATTTTTGCTCATTTTATATGGAATGACCCATAAAGAAATGAAAGAAATGTACGTCTGAATTAGCTCTAGCAATAGAAATTTCTAAAGTCCGGTGATTCTTGAAGTGATAATATTCAACTACCCGTATAAACTAATATTGAATTACAAATTTAAAAAAAAACAAAACTCCGACTTAAATGAATTGTATTACCGATCACATTTCAAACAAAGCAAAATAAAATTTAGTTTATCTTGTTCCAATGCATAGTTCCTGATTGTAACATAGAACCTTACTACGGGTCACGAAATTCAGCTTCAGTGGCCCAATATGGCGCGCAGACCGTAGGATAGGCTTCAGTGGCTAAGAACGCTCTAAAACTCGTAAACATTTGCGATTACAAATTACATCCCAACTCACAAAAATATAAATGAAAAGAGATACTAATAAACTTCCGCTGCCGGCATTCATGTCACTAAGTGAACCATCGCAACATCGTTTAGACTAGAGGGTTCTTTGAAATTTCACGCGGAACACAACCGCAAACTGCCATCTTGAACGAGCAAGCGAATAAAATGAGAGCACCCATATTTCTATCAATTCAGGTTGTATCCATATCACAAGTTACGTAGTTCTTAACATTTTCATACCAATAAAATCAAAGAAATAATATTGCATTAGTGATTGACCTCATTTAACTTAATTCTAATGATAATATTGCATTAGAATTAAGTTAAATGAGGTAAATGTAGGCGGCTGGAATGAAATTAATAGTTTACATTTTTCCGAAATACCTAACTGCAACCATATATCACCGGGGGTAAATTCAAAATGAAATCAACTACAATTGTTTTTTTCTCCGTACCGTTGAGGGACAAAAATGCACAAAATATGCGTTAACAAATTCCCACATTCCTGGCAAGCTAGCATACGAAAAAAAGGAAGACATAAATAAAAATACATTACAGGCCATACCATTTGTGTACACAAATTATAATTTAAACATAATGTAATAATTGATACACTTCAAAAAAAAAAAAAAAAAAAAAAAACACTCTAGAAAAATTATGTCATTGCAATTCTAAATAAGTATAAGCTCTACGTAAATTTTCCCTAGATTAAGGTTTTGTAAAACACCCAATCAGCTAAATTACTTTTACTTACAACAAATTTAATTTCAAATTCATTTTCATCAATCAAATTCCGTAGGAAATGGTACCGCAAATCGATGTGCTTAGTTCTGGAATTTTCTACCGCAGAACTAGAAAAATTGATCGCAACTAGATTATCAAAATGCACAGTACTATTAAACATTCTAAAATTCTGAATTCTTTTCGTGGCCAATTCATTTAAAATCCCTTCGATCCACATAACTTCCTTAGATTGTTCACTAATTGAAATATAATCCTCTTCCATCGTTGACAGTGCTACGCATTTTTTTTTTTTGAATGTACCATCATATTATTCGTACCCTATCCAAAATCACTACCCCCCCCCCCCCCCCGCCATTGAAATCCGGTCGTTGTGATTCGAGGCGTAATCTGAATTAGAATAGGCGTTTATTGTGACAGTTTTATGGCCCCAAATTCAGTTTGTAATCTGGTATATTTTAAGTACCCAATTAACTGAAGCAAACTGTACTTTGGTACACATAAATACAATTGCACCTACTAACCTTTTTAAATTGTAATTTCTCAAAAACTCGGTCAATTTTATGGAACCAATTACGGCCGTATTTGAGCAATCCGTACAATGACTTATCCAATTTACAGACAAAATTTAGACTTCGGAGATCGACAAACCCTTCAGGTTGTCTCATAAATCTTTTTTAAATCCGCATATAGATACGCATTGCAAACATCTACTTGGAAATGAACCCAATGTAGTTTATACACAAAAATTGAAAAGAAAGCTTCAATCAAAGGAAATGAAATTACTGGAGAAAGTAACTGCGAAAAGTATTCCTTCATACCTAGTGATTACCTAAACTTACCAGTTTGGCCTTGAAGCGCATTACTTCATTCTGCTCATTTGTTTATTTTTAAATCAAAAACCCCATTTGTACCCTTTTTTTCTGTATAAAATTTTCAGGCAGTGGCAGTGGAATCAATTCGTAAACGTTTCTTTCTCAGATCACCTGCATTTCTTGAGCCATTGCGGTTTGCCATCTTCAGTTTCTTTGTTTCAAATTCGAAGGAATTACAATTTCCGAAAGGTTAGCTTCTAGCTTACTTGAATTATCCCACCTATTTTCATCAGAATCTGATATTTTTCTCGAATTATCATCACAAGTGAAGTCAAAATATTTTGGGCTATATTCAAGAACAATAAACTTCGGCCTCGCGATTGAACGTATTCGGACTTCAGAACCATTGTATCAATAGAATAATGCATATTTCTGCATTCTCTGCTTTGTCTTGGTATTTTTTTAAGTCATTTAATTTCACTACATAACATTTGGTTGCTTTTCAGGATAGTTTTCTATTTCTTCCCCTACTTCAGATTTACTCAGTGGGACTGTATCCCTCTGTTTTTCGTTCCAGGGTGTTTTTTCTCTTTCGCCCAGAAATCATTTTCATCGAATTTAACATTCAGCGTTACTGTCACTTCGTGATTTTCGTGCTCCCAAATTCTATACCCTTTTGTATGAAACGCATATCCTACCCTGTTTAGTGCTCATATCCAATTTGTTTATTTTCTGTTTTGGAAGTCCATTATACGAAATACAGCTCAAAACACGGAAGTGTTTAATAGATGGCATTCTTCCCCCAAATAGCTCAAAAGAGATTTTGGTTTCTCCTTTTAAAACCGCTCTATTCCGTAAATAGTGGAAGCACATTGCTACCTTGGTTCAAAACTGCTGAGACAAAGCAGATTCGCTTTAAGGTGTTCTAATTCCATTCATTAATGTTGAGTTATAGTGTTCTATAACGCTACTTTGTTAACTGAAGTATTTGGTTTTTTCGATTCTTATGCCTTGGTCGTTTATGTAAATTTCAAACCGGGAGTTCAGAAATTCCTTCACGTTATCGGATGGCTTTCACTTTCTTTCCCGCAAATCTCTCTGTTCTAGAAAAAGTAATAAATGAAAGACTTTCTTGAAAAATCGTTTATTATTGTGAAAATAATCTATCTCTCTCCCCCCCCCCCCCCATCTCCCTAACGACTCAACGGCTAAGAAGCCCATCGCATTTAAATGCAAAAGATCTTACCCGGCTTTTTCTTGAATCTCCGTTACAGGTTTGAACGAAATTCTCCGATTTTTCGCTACTTTACATGGATAACAATCTGACACATTTTTACTTTTTATGTGCAGTGAAAGACAGCGAAGTACAAAATCAAACTTTTCAGTATTTATAATATATTTTTTGTCTTTATCATAAACACGTTGATGCCAAACTTCAAGACCCAAAGGGCTCAATGGGTAGAGGCGGATGCAGAAAAATCTTTTGAAGGGGACCCGGGAAATTGATTAGCACCCCCCCCCCCCCCCCGCCACATTCGATGTTTAATAACAAAGTTTTCATTACTTAATTTTTTCCTTTTTTCAGGATCCCTTTAGGCTAATGATCTACTTCTAAGTACATATAAATATTATGCACTAATATACTTTAAATGTGGACATAAAAGATCTTCAACGTTTCAACCCATTTAAATACTAAACCCTATATAATGTCACACAGATGCTATACAGTGAGTGGTTTTAATTAGGAACACTGCCATAATGATTACAACACGAAGGCAAGGTTATTCAAGAAACCCATATCCCCACATCTCATTTGAGTTTTTATAAATTATTTTCTATTTTAACTATAGAATATTATTTAATTAAGAAAATCATATCTATTAAACGTATAAGTTTTATTGAAGAATTCGGGACTATTTCTGTGTAAATTTTAAAGCAGTTGCTGGTTTGTTCTTGAAGCCATGTTACAGTTGAGATAAAATAGTGATATTACATGCCGTTTCGATCAATATCATAGTTTTCCCCAGAAACTACTACATGATTTCTTTCATTTTGTATTTTTTAATAGTTGGAAAAATAAATCTATTATTTAGCATATAGCGTCAAAATAACTCTTTTAGGCACGCCTGCACATTTTTTGAATACTGTTGATTATTAATTCCATTAAAATTCTTTTTTTTTTCATTTCTATGGTTACTATCACTTGTGTTTATCCTTAGGTGTATGTTGCATGATTGTTTATGATAATAAAAATATTCGTGCTATTTGTTATCTCCCAAACTTTCAAGTATTTTCAAAACATGTTTTTTTTTCTTTTTGCTTGTTTTTCATTGCTTTTAGTGTTTATGTCAGAAGGGGTGCACGGTAGACACTTCCTCGTAAAATAAACCACGTGATCTCAAGGATGATAACCAACTGCGATTGGTTAAACTTCGTTTAATCCTTTTTGTCACAAAACTTACTTGTAACTTAATTCTCTTCGGAAAAAACACAGGTTTCCCCGTCTGCTTCAAAAAGATTCAACTTAGTTTTTAAAATATGTTTATTGTAAATATATCGTTAGATACACTGCTACCTTTTCGATCAAAAAATCATTTTTTTTAGAAGCAAGCTTTTCATTTCCTTGAGTATAACTAACATTTCACAAATGTAAATTTCTCAATTATGTCGATTGCTCACCCTTCGTTTACTAATTGTAAAATGTACTGATTTGACTAGACTAACGCGATTTGTCTATCAATTACAACTAGATTTAACTAAATTTCCATTGGAGATAGGGGAACATCTATTTCGTCTCTTATATTTTACCGTTAGGTTAAATATATATATATATATATATATATATATATATATACATATATACAGTAAACTCTCGTTAGTACGCCCCCGCTTAGAACGACTTCCCGCATATATCGACGTTTTTTTCCGGTCCCTGGGACCAATATGCTTTTAATATTAAAATCTATCCGCTTATAGCGCCCCCGCTTATAACGACTTCCCGCTTATTTCGACGTTTTTCTAGAGTCCCCACAGGAAAAATCCCGTATATTGCGTCCGTATATTGCGTCGCTAGTAAACTTTTGTATCTTCGCGTTAAAACATGAGTTCTGTTACCGGAAGGCAACCAGTTCGACTACTTTATTCCGACCCGTGAAGTACGCCTCTTTGTCCCTGTTCGCATTCGTTATCTCGGAATTCCAAGAATTTCTCACCCCCTCCCCCTCACCTAAGGAAAAGGTCCACCTTGTAAAAAGTCAAAAAATCATTGATGGGGAGCTCTCAGATCAAGTAAGTATGCTCTGCGAAAATACTCAATTTTATCTTAAATCGCCTCCAATGTTGACCATTTTTAAATGAGGCCTTCTAGTAGTATGGTTAAATAATTTTTCACATCAGTTGAAAGATTAAAAGAAATTCAGAAAAAATACAAGCTGGGAAAGTTTGACAAATTCTCGTAGAAAAGCATTGCGCGCCCCATTTGCCTGTGCCGATACGAAAGAGCGAGGAATGGCAGGAAAAGGCAACCCGGATTCGTTTGATCTTCGCCGCCGCGTCATCTCCCCTCGATTCTAGCTCCATGACAGGAAACAGGCTGGCGCATCAGCCATTCTGGTTCCAAAGGGTTGTAAGGAAATTTGAATTCGCCAAAAGAGCGGTGCTTTTATTGGTGCCAAGAGAGCGATAACTACGCCATCTACGCTACGTGCTGTGAGGGTCCATTCGGTTACTTGTTCACACGTTAAGAAATGGCTAAAAGAAAAGCTCTTAGTTTCGATGAGAAATTAAAAATTATACAGCAGTATGATGAGAAAAAAGGAGTTACGAATAAGCAGCAATTTGCAAATGAAATAGGAATACCTGTATCTACATTAAAAACTTTATTAAAAAAACGGGAAGAAATTGAATCCAGCGCCTTTTCAGGCATCAGTAAAAGACGGAGGGTACGTAAAGGCAAAAATGAGGATTTAGAAGAAGTGCTGTACCAATGGTTCCAGCAAGCTCGAGGAAATAACTTGCCGATCAATGGACCCATTATGACGGAAAAAGCCAACGAAATAGCCAAAGGCTTGGGCATAAATGATTTCTCTGGATCAGCTGGTTGGCTGGATCGATTTCGAAAAAGATATGGCATTAAATATCGTCAAATTAGTGGTGAAGCCGAAGCCGTAGACGACGACAGCATTGCTCCCTGGATAGAAAATCTCCTCCCTAATCTACTAAAAGACTATGCACCTGAGGACGTATATAACGCTGATGAATTTGGATTATTTTTTAAATTAATGCCAGACAAATCCTTAGTTTTAAAAGATGAAAAGTGCCACGGAGGTAAGCTAAGTAAAGACAGACTGACTGTATTAGCATGTTCTAATTGGACTGGATCTGACAAGTTGAAGCTGATGGTGATTGGAAAATCTAAGTCACCACGGTGTTTTAAAAATGTGCGAACTTTCCCGTGCAACTACAAAGCACAGAATAGAGCCTGGATGACTGGGTGTTTGTTTACTGAATGGGTGCAACAGTTGGACCGAAAATTCGGTAAAGGAAAGAGGAAAGTCCTTCTGTTTGTGGACAACTGTCCCGCTCATCCCAAAGGAATCCCCCTCAAAAACATCAAGCTCGAGTATTTCCCCCCCAACTCTACCAGCAAGCTTCAGCCATTAGATCAAGGAGTCATTAAAGTTTTGAAGCAGAAATACCGTAAAAAGCTGGTACAGCGTTACTTACGTGAAATTGAATCAGGAGAGGACTCTTCCTGTAAAATAAATGTGTTGGATGCTATCCATTATGTTTCGGCTGCGTGGGATGAGATCGCGCCAGATGTGATAAGAAATTGCTTTCGAAAAGCGCATTTTGAGAGCAAATCTAATGAAAATGACCTGAATGTTGCGGATTTTCTGGACATCGAATTTGAGGAACAGTATCCTGGATATTGTTCAGTTGATGATGATTTGCCTATCACGGAAACTCTAGAAATTCAGGATATGATTGACATGGCGAAAGGTAAGTAAGTTAACTTATTAAATTTTTTCCTTTTTAAAGTTCACCCTTACTTCAGTTTAGTATTTATTTTACTTTCTCATTTAAAGATGGAGAATTCGAGGTTGATAATGAGGAAGAGGATGAACCTCCCCAACTTCCCTCTTTTATTAGCGCCTGCGATTCCGTAAGCGTTTTGCGGCAGGCGCTCTCTTCTACCGAAAACTCGGAAGCGATGCTGAGAGAACTTAACAGGATTGAAAGTTTTATAATAAGAAATTTTAGGAAACCAACTTCTTATGATGGAGGAAAGCAACTCCTTATGGAGAATTTTCTTACAAAAAAATAATAGCATAGATGTAACTAAGATGTAATAAAGTTGTAGAGGTTAAAATGCATACGCGTTTCTTTTGCTTTTAGACTGTTATTTTTATTTCAGCGATTAAAAACGAGTCATCAGATTTTTGTAAGGTATGTTTTTTTTTTCCTGTTATCTTCCAAAACGGCATTTTAAAGAGTTCTGCTTATAACGTCGTCCCGCTTAATACGACGTTTTTCAGAATCCCCGTCAACGGCGTACTAACGAGAGTTTACTGTATATATATATATATATATATATATATATATATATATATATATATATATAATATATATATATGCAAATAGGTTGCTCTTGCCAAAAGATTTTATTTAAGAACTTAATGATGTATTAAAAAAATAGTTATTGCTGTCATTTATTCCGTTGTTTATGTTGGTTCGCATTCACTCCCTCATTGCATAACCTTCATTACATTAATTTAAACTATAAAGTGGTCATGACCATATTGCTTTGTTGTAAGTTTAAATTTAAACTAAACTTTTAAAAGGAATTAATCAAGATATTTTCCATGTGATATTGCATTCGTCAAAAAAACTATTATGAGCTTACACCATTGTTTTGATACAAGTAACCAATATCATGATAATTATATATGTGATTATGGAAACTCAAAACCCACTGAGAGATAATAACTTAAAGCTCTTCATTTGATAAAACAACGTTGATAATTTATCAATTGAGGAGAATTGTAAGACGAAAATCACGAGGTGTTGAGAGCTACTGTATGTCATGTGTGCGTGTTTTCGTCTGTCTTTTTTTTCAGCAAATGATTCTTAAAAAACAATATTACTAGCAGTACCCGCATAGCGATGCCCAAACTAAGAAGTTAAAAGAAGTCCGTTGAACAAAAAAAAAAAAAAAAAAATCCACGCCCCCGCCCCTTTCTGATGTTAAATGATAATTTTTCTTCAACTAAAATGCGTATCCAACTTTTCAAAAGACCTATTAAAGTTTCTCTGGAATTTAAAACTATTCGCCAAAACACATAAAAAGATAAACAGTATCTTTAAAACTCCTAACAAAAAAAAAACAATCCTTCAACTACATAGTTCATCGCTTAATGCGCTAAGCAGCTAAGCAACCACCGTACCGTAACGATGCCCTTTAGCGAGTGAAGCGTTTTTTTACCCTGCAATTTAAAGTGTTTCGCCAAATCAACTATGCTATAATAAAAACGTTATAAAGAACAATCACAATAGAATAATACTACAAATCAAATTATTTACTTAGGTATGTAACAATCTTCAACTATAAGCACAAAAACAAACTTTTAAGAAATAATGAAAACAAAACCCAACAAAACAATGCTGCCAAAACAAATTGTGTACCTGGAACATCAAAAAAAAAAAAAAAAAAACGCATTCAAAAATCTGTTCGCTGATCACAACAGCGTAGCATGAGCATGGTTCCTCGCAGCTATCGACACTGTCGGTCAGCGCCCTCTTGCAGAGTTAACTTACCTCGCCATCTATTAGGAATTCATAGAACTAAACAATAAGTTAAACATTTAATTTGCAATAACAAATATTTTGGTCAATCTGATTTTAAAATATAACATAAAGCCTTCCTCAATAAATGGATTATTCAACACAAAAATATTTTTTCAATTCGTACCAGTAGTTCCCGAGATTAGCGCGTTCAAACAAATACACTCTTCAGCTTTATAATATTAGTATAGAAATTAATTAAATATTTAAATAAATTTTCATAATATTTGTTATTGCTGTTGCACTCCTATTAGTCATAGCGTAAAGTTATACAGCCTTCGTCAATGAATGGACTATTCAACACAAAAAGAATTTTTTTATTCGAACCAGTAGTTCCTGTTATGAGAGCGTTCAAACAAACAAACTATTCAGCTTCATTAATTAAATAATTAATTAAAAAAATAAGACAATGATACGTCGCATAAATTTTTTTACAAATCATGTTTAGCATTTTTTATGATGTTCTCTAAAAAGTAATATCGAGATTTACCTCACGGCTGAATCGAACCTGCACTCACTGAATCACGAAGCCCGCACTTTTAAGTCGAGCTAGGCATGTTCTGCGTTCAAAGTATTTTATATTATAATATAAATTTTCCCGTTTTCATAATATTTTTATCGCTGCTTCACTCCTATCATTCATAGCTTGATGTTATATAGCCTACATCTTTCCTCAATGAACGGACTAGTCAACACAAAAAGAGTTTTTCAATTCGAACCAGTAGTTTTTCTGAGATTAGCGCGTTCAAACACACAAACTCTAGTGCTTTAGAAAATTAGTATAGATATTTTAAAATCGTAAGATTATATGTGGAAGTTGATAATTAATTTTTCACTATTGTATTACATATTTTTATGTATTTATAGCCACATCGCGTGTAAATACATTTCCAGCAAATTAGCAAGTTATGAATTATTTACTTTTCTTGTTATTGTGAGAAGGATTAAATGTGTTGCTTATTTACAGAAAATATTTTGTAACGCTCTTTAAAACTCCACTTTATTTTTAAAACACATTAAAATACTATGAAACTACGCAGTCGCTTGAAATTATTTCCACTTTAGAAAGAAAAATTAGAACGATAAATTCCTAATTGCTTTTTAATGGATAAAATTCATGTTTGACTTTTGACGGTACATGCAAGTTTCATTAATGAAAAGAACATTTAAACCCCCAGATGCGATTTTTTTAAAGAATATTTTCCCCTGAATAACAAGTAATACGTTAAAATATTTGAAATTTGTCTCAGTTTTTAAATTTTATTTTTGTTAATATGCATGTTTATTTCTATGTAAATAAAACAGAAAGTATGTGTATGAGTCTGTCGTCTGCTGAAAAAATGAAAAGTAATAGAAATAGGAAATTTCGGCTATATTGATAATTTGGGTCAGGTCCGTATGCACCTGAAAGCATTCTTCCCAAAGTTCAAATTTGTTCTAACAACAGAAACACCAAAAAAAAAGGGGGTTTTAGACAAATAATGGCGTAAAACAATTTGTTTTTAATCCAGTGCAAGGACCGTAAAAAGATCCGTAGTTGAAATTTTTCAATAGTGCTGAAGCCTAAGATTTTAGTTAACTTAAAAAAGCTATAAACTATCTAAATTTGAAAGGCATGATTTTTAAAAAAAATACTTAGCATATTTTTATAACTTGAGCGAGTTAGAACAATCTTGAAAAAATAACCGACGAAAGAGCGGAATTAAACCAAAATATTTTCACTCTAAAATATAAGTCATGAGCTTTTTTATTCCTTTTTTTTAAAGGATTTATGTATTCAATGAATTGCAAAAATAAGTATAGATGATTGGAGAGATATCTGTTGATATTTACATTTATATTTTCTGATTTTCGAGAAAAAAAACTACAAAATTACCGTAAATACATAGTATAGCTAAATGTACTGAAATGCCACTTGCGCAAAAGAGTACTATTTAAGTTATCATTCAAAAGAGAAAAAGAAACATTTTTTTTAAATAGCAACGAATATAGTGTAATATAAAATAGTCGGGAGCTACGGAATATTTGGTTTAACCTCCCATTGTAACACTTCAGACTTTCCGTTTCTCTAATTGTTATGGAGTTTCTGTTTCTCTCTGTTTTACGTTCTTCTCAGTGGATCCTTTATTTATTTTTTGTATGGTAAGTAAGTTCCTATGGAAGATCTCTAGTTCCATGCTGCACTGCCGGACTTCTTAGAAAATGAACCTCTAAACTGATTGACAGCACTTATTTTGCCCTCCAACAAGTAACTATTACAGCAACAAGAGGTCAACTCTCAGTGTGATGCATCATGCCTGTGTTTTTTACGTAGTTCATGATATTCCCATGATATTTTTTATTCATGCTTTTCGTGCTATGTAGTTCTCTATAAAAGAGTAGTTTCTTTTATTTTTTTTGCTGAATTGCAGATTTGATTAACAGTGAAAAGTGTTTGTTGACACATTAATATTACAAACTACCAACATGTTTATAGCGTGCATTAATTGTAAGCTTAACTGGTTTTGAAGCCACATCCTACTTAATATAGTTGTTTTGGCTTGAGGGCAAAAACGGTTTCGTTTTCTTAATTATTTGATCCACTCCTCGAAGTAAAATTTGACATTTAAGGTCAAAACAGAGCCTAGTGTAACAAATAGTTTAAATTGAATTTATAAACTAAGATAAAATATATAACTGTATTTGAATTTTGGCACATACCTATACTTGACACCCTTTAACGGGCATGTAACTTTTTAATAAAAATCGAAATATAAAATTCATTCTACGTAGCCAAAACTTACAGAGAGATCCGTACTAAAAGCGAAAATCTCTGTTTTGCTACAGAAATGGCTTAAAACGTTTTCCACAACGTTGTAATGACTGAAAATAAAAAGATTCTTACAGATATAATGTTATACATGATAATTTTTAATTGTTTCCTCACGATAATGGCAAAATCTCATGGTTTTTATGAAGAATAAAATGTGCCTCATAAAACCGCCGAACGGTGTCATAAAATCAGCTATTTTTTGACTTTAAAGCCTTGTTTGATCGTTATTGAACTGTGAAAGAATTTCTCACAGACATTGAACTGGGAAAAAATGAAAATATTGTCTATTGTACAAAAAATACGAAAAATGAACACCTGATAAAATCTCTCCATTTCATAACGCATTCATGTTAATGAATGCTTTTATCAGTTACTGGTTTTGTGTTTGAAATAATACATCAAAATTGCATATGTTAAAAAAAAAGTGAAGACTCTCGTTTTGTACGGTTGAAATGTAGTCTATGTAAATTATGATAACTGCAATGAAAAAAAATTATATCTATCTCTATCACCGAAAATTTATTTTTCATGCTCGCCATTTGGCAAATTGCGGATCAAATTCTATTTGCTATCGGCGAATATGTAGAAATAAAAAAGTTCAACAAATTTATGTAGGTTAAAGGTGTAATGGAAGTAATTTTTTTTTTTGTAAAAATATAAGAGATAAACCTAATGTAGAAAATTTTATACTTACGCTTCTTAAAGCGCAGTTGTGTTGAAAAATATAGATTATTAAGTTCGATGCTTAGTTTATCATTATCCAGTTTTAAATTGTAGAACTACACTGGTGACAGATCACTAGTATCTCATACGTAGTGCCTCTTCTTCCAGATAAAAGTTCAGTAGATCCCTGAGGTAGTTATAAATAAGCAAAAAAATGTTTGAATTGAAGTTCTTCGAAATAGGAGTAGCCTCAAATACCAATGACATCTCTATTTATAGTAAATTATGTGTGTAAGTTTTACTTTAATTGTATACTAGATTAGGACGTATCATAAAAAACATTTTTTGGAAAATTCAAAGTTTTAGGTTTATAAAAAGTTGCCACTACAATCCAACATGTACCACAAAAATGTTCATGCACATCAAAAAATATTTAGGTTTCCCGCATGAAGCCGTAATTTTATAATTTTCATCAAAAAAAAAAAAAAATGATTTTACATAATGTAGTAGTCGGCCATTTAAGAGAGCAATTGCTCTTTTTTGTTAATCTACAAATTTCAGCAATCAATACAAAAAAAAAAAAAAAAAAAGAAAAGAAAACATTTTAAGGGTTTAGGCTATACCTATCTGATTATGATTCACTAAATTGTTTCCGAAACAAAAACATTTTTATTTTAAAAACTTACCTATTGTTAATACCAGAAAATACTCCAGTAGTCGCCCATACAAATCCAGTGCTCGCGCATGTATGTGCACAGTAGTCGGCCGTTTCATTTTCATTATTCTTATGGGGTATGAGTGAATAAATTTAAACAAAATTTAATGCGAAACTTAGAGCACAACATTGAACATACAAAATGAATTATTCCAATAATTTCGAAAGAATTCTACATTCTTGATGTCTTCGCAACATCTATGTTTATATTATTTTTCAATTTGCAACCAGTTTGGATATGCATCACATGCAACACATGTTTTATAATTTATCTTCTACATCACTTACTAAAGTAATATATTTTCTGTAAAATAGAAATTAAAGAATAAAAAAGACTCAGGTTGTTTGGAAAAGGAATTTTGAAAACATGAGAACGTGGATTCGCCCCCCCCCCCCTCCTCCATGTACAAAAAGTTTCTGTATTAACTGCGGATGCTTCGATAAGGACTGAATAGAGTTCATGATCAATAAAGAGCGGATTAATGATTGATATCATTGAAACTTGACATTAGAATGAAAAAAATAAGGGTACTTAACATTTAAAGATGATATATCTTCTTAAGGAAAAAATAAGCAGAATCGTAAACTAGGATGATGGCACATCATTTAAAATAAAATGACTCATTACTTCTTAATAAAACGTCTTTACAACTTCACTGTTATTGGATGATAATTAGGGACAGGTACAAGAATGTGGAAATGCATCATATCCAATTTTGAGTTATACATATTCTTTTTATAAGCAGTTTTATGTCTTTGTGGCCGACTACTAGAGCACTTACCCTATATTTTTTTTCAATTAAGGAAAATTTTAGCTGAATATATGCAAGCTGAAATATGTAAACAATGAAGTAATATATTTTTGTTAAAAAATAGTTATTATTTTGCAATATTTATGTCTTCCGCATATTACTGAAAGATTTTTTAAAGTGAAAGTTTAACTTTTCATTATAAACTAATTATTTACACTGCGCGTCATGACAATTGCTTTTTGTCTTACGTTAACTGACTTCGTGAATCTAAATATTCCCACCATTTCCCCCCATAATCCACCATTTTTTGGAAATACATAGCTCCCCCGCATTAAAAAAAAAAACATTTTACCAATCTCAAAACCATTATTTTTATTTATAGGGGCGTGGATTTTATTAACCGATAACATTCTTCTGAAGAACTATGGAGGTGAAAAGTTCAAAAAATTAATTCGTAGTGATAAATGATACTAAAGAACCCACCATAAAATATTTAATAAATAATCAAAAACTGCCCTTTTCGTGATCCTCTTCCCCCGTTTGTCCCTTATTTGAAAGTGCGAAACTAGAGTAGATGCCTCCGTGGTATAAACCCCGTATCTGAAAATATGTTCACGGTTCAAGAAAAGAAAAAAAAAATCTTGGAAGCAATGTGCGTTGCATATGAGTCGCATTGCAGATCTTCAGTAAAGACTTATTTATTCATATGAGGACATTGTAAAAAATATTGGCTCGTAAACTAATGGCTTAGAAACCAATATTCATAATTTGTAAAATAAAAAACATGTATAACTTATTTATTCTAGTCCCTTTCACAAATGAAATGAAGATTGAAAATCATATTAAGTGATTTTTTAATTTTAGTGTGTCCGAAAAGTCCTTGACACATTTTAAAAATTCATAGAATAGCAACAAATTGTGGTATCAATATGCTATTTGTGCAATAATACTTAACAGGGTTACAGAATTTTTTATGTATCGATAATCAAAGGAAAAAAAAAAAGAAAAAGTAATTATAAGTAACTTACATTGACGGCTGTATCATCGCAGTAATAAAAAGTTTCTTACTGTTACAATACACCCGTCAGTGTAAATTACTTACAGAAAAACGTTTTTTTTTTTTCTTACTTTTTCTTCTTTTTTTTCTTTTTTTTTCTTTTTTCACGATGTCATTAAAAATTACTGAACTTGTGAAGAACTATGGCTCAAACCGCATATTAATACGGCATTTTGTTGCTTTTCTATAATTTTAAAAATGTGTCAGGGAGTTTTGTGTTGAGTTTTCATCTTTCAATTCTTTTAAATGTCGTTTAAAAATTTGTTCATAAATAAATGAGTTTGATATGAGGTTTACGTTCTTTTATAAATTAAAATTACTTGGAATTCTTGTTTGATTAGAGGGGTAAAGGCGGCACATGTGAACATGGTATGTTTTACTAGGATAACGTCGAGAAAAAAAAATCTTGAAAAATCTTAAGTAATGGCAGTATCAATACTACCTCCTGGTCAAACTTTCAGAGCAATGAGCCAGTTTATGTTTCTATGGTGAAAACTTGTTGGTTTTAGCAGTTGTTGTATGTAATTGTATTGCCGTGTTCTTAAAGTGAAACAATATTTTAAACTTACTGATAAGAGAAACTTAATTATTACAAACCATTATAGGAACGTTCGAGTAAATTTATGTCAATGTTTATTTTTATTAAATTAAATTAAGAATTCTTTATTTTTGAAAATTATTTCTAAGCTTGATGACAGGGCACTAGTGAACACAACATGTAGGGGCACAAGTGAACAGTTGTGTAAGGTTGTTATAAGGGTTCAAAATGATGTAAAGATTTGTAATTATTATTTTTTAAAATCAGTTTGTAAATTTATTGTTGATTATTATTTCACTAATAACGATATTTTTTTATTTATTTTAATATTTTTACTTAATAATTATTTTGTTAGTAAATAGTTGGCTAACAATTTTGTGGTTATGTAATATTTACAAGTAAAAAAAACAGACAAAATATTGTCCTTTAACTATAAACTGAAGTTTAAAATAATATTAAAATGCATCATTAAATTATGTAGGAAGCTTAAACGCACTATATAACAAAATTAAATTTTACATAAAAAATTCTTTGTATTCTTTATTCTTATAAGTTTTTTCTCGTCAATCTAGGTATCAGAACATGCTACTATACTTAAAAATTTGACAGTGAGCAGAGTTATATAGTAAAAAATACTTTCTTATTTACAATTACTGTTCAATTTAAACTGACACAGTATAGGTTACAAACCCTTACCAGTTTTTGGTATATACGTATATGAATCATATTAAAGAGTTTTTCATTGAAATATGTTCTTGTCATGCATTTTTCAATCGTGTTCATATGTGCTCTAGTCTTGTTCACATGTGCGCCCTATAGGGGCACATAGACATTTTTTAAAAATTCCATAAAGTAGAGAAATATTTGTTTTTAAATCAGAAAAAAAAATTAGGACACAAAGAAAATACTATTCAATTAGGGGGCACTTTTGCTTTAAGAAATTTATAATATTTTTTGAGACATTAAGAAATAAAATAAAATTGTTCCTATGTGCCCCTTTTTCCCTTACTATAAGGAAATTTGAAAAGAAAAAGAGTACTAAATAGCTCTTCAAATATTTTTTTAATTTTATGACCTCATAACTTATTAGTATAAGAATTGGAGGATGAAAACACAACACAATACTCAGAAATATAAAAATATTTTATTGCTATATTAAAAAGGTCCTAAACCCCCGTTTTAAATCAATTACATTTGTGAATATAAGTTTCGTCTGAAGATCTGCTATGCGATTCGTATGTAGCAACTGAAGCTTCCAAGATTTAAAAAAAAAAAAAAAATATCCGAACATATTTTCGGATACGTGGCTTATGCAAGTGAGGATAATACTTGGATTTTACAGCAAAAAATAAGTGAAAAAAACCCAGAAAAACATAGTTTTTACATTGAAACAGTAAAAACTATGTTTTATCACTCATAAAGTTTCGCTGAAAAAATTTTGTTTACAGGAAAATTTTCACTTTAACTTCAAAAAATCCTTTTGGGTACTATGCAGGAGACATAAATATTGCGTAAAAGAAAATTTTTGTTTAAAACAATAATACTTAATTATTTACACCATTCAAATTGAAAAAAAAAATATTTCCCTTATTTAAAAGACAAATAGAAAAAATGATTTGTATGTAGAATGTTATATAATTTCATTGCCTCTTTCAGAAAAATAAAAAAATTAATTTGAGTAATTACGTTTATCGTACATGTGGGTCTGTAAGGGCAATTTTTTTCCGACTTAAAATTTTGCAAAAAAAGGGGGGGGGGGGGGGTTCGATACATCCTATGGTGTATTACATTCAAAAAATGTAAAAGAGAAGGCTATAGATGAGGTAAAAAATAATAATTAGGTAATTGCATGTGCTTAGTGAGTGCAAATTTGAAATAGTAAATGCAATGTGCAACCATCGGACCCGAGGGATGATACTTGTTTGTTCTTTCCTTCTTATTGTTTCAAAAGAAAGCACTGCGACAGAGGTAAAAAAGTTATTTTAAAGAAAATTAAAATATATAAGTTTCTATTTCAAAGAACCAACTATACTTTTAAAGAAATGTCGCCAAACATATAGAAGTAAATGCACCACTCCCACTCAAATATATACGAATTTGAACAGGAATATTCCATTGTATTTTGCCCATGTCTTAACTTTAAAATCCCTTCGCGGAAATATTGTGGACAGCGTCTTCTCAGAAAGCCGTTCCTCTGAAATATTCGAAGTGAATTCTTTTTTACGAAATATTTGACTCTAGAGATGTCTGTAAAATCGAAAGCTAAGTTTGCAGATTTCGTTAAAACGTCTCTATATCGAAAGAAAAACTTAAATGTGTGTGTCTTATCACTGCTAAGTTCAGAATATAGAATAATTCATTTTTTTAGTTATTGGTATGTTTGTTTTTCTGTGAAGGTTGATATAAGCCCTTTCTTGATAGATAATATTTGGAAATTATGAAGATTAAGCTAAGAGAAATTGAATAAAAGGGAGGGAAAGCCCATGAACGCAACAATAGATAGTGTTAGAGGCCATGTGTTTTAAAACATTAATTCGCTATGTTAGGGAATGTGGGGCAAAGTGAAATAGATGACTGAACTTTTTCAAAATGAACAAATGAGAAATATGTTTTGAAAATTACAGTGCATAAAGAAAGAGCATTGGAAACTTGCATAGAATCAGTATTTTTTATTTTTGGCAGTACATTTGTACATTTAAAAAAAAGGTGGAAATTTTTTGCTTTAAAAATTCATTAGGTAAAGTGAAAAATAAAATATTTTTCGAATGAAAAACTTTCATTTCGATTATGAAAAATATTTTTGATTAAATGAATCAGTAAATAAATGGTTGAATGAATAAATGAACATAATGAAACAAAAAACGAAAAATTGAATAAATAAATTAATTTATATATGAAGACCAATAAATGAGAGTAAAAGTAAATTACTAAATAAAGAAATGCAAATGAATTAATTAACAAATTAATACTTGAGTGATTTATCAAATGATTGAGGGAGTAAAAGAAACAAGCTTTTCACATTGCTCCATCCACTATGCCCTGCAAATACTTGACTGATTGCACATAATATTTTAAATACAATCTTAACTAAATAATTACTGCACCAAGTAATAGAATTTCTCAATTAATATTTAAAATGTAAAAAATAAGAAACGTATCATTTTATTATACCAAAAATCATTTTTGACTTACAACAAATATTACAATGAGGGTATAAATTCTTGAAAATTGCCTGTACTATCATATTCTTTAATCTCGAGTGGTAATTTTTTTCTGACTGGAATAGACTACATGTGCTACTAAATACCTAAAATATTATCAGATAGGTTGCACGAAAAGCAGAGTAAAAAATCACCATTTTACTTTGCCCCACATTCCCCTACTATATTTTTGAAAGTGATTAATTTCTCATAGCAGTCTATAACAGACTAATTTTTCTTTGCAGTCTATAACAGAAGCGATGGCAGTGACAAAGAATTAAAAACTTAATTAATGTCTTTCTCTTCTTAGCAATTTAGGCGATTTGTTGCCGGTAAATTAGTAAAACAAAATCGAGTATATCGCATACTAGCAAATAATAGTTATAAAAAAAATGGGGAACCTCAATCACTAAGATAACTATATTCTTGTACATCACCCTTTCTTCAGTCATAACGATCCTTCGGATAAAATATTCAACCAATAGTTTTAAAACTACGCTCAATTAATTGAAAAATACAAATAAAAAGAATTAATGCAACAATTTAAGAAATTAAAGTATTCATTAAGTCATTTCAATTTATCTGAAGAACAAAACAATATTTCATATAGTACTTTGAGAGGGTGATCAATACAAGAAATACAGAATTAAATAAATATTTGGCAATGATTAAATATTTCATTTAATACTCTAATAACGAAAAATGCAGTTCAGTTGAATGTGGTTAAATGCCTTTCTGGATTAACCTTCTGACTTCAAGTTAGAATAAGATGAATTAGTGATCAAATCTAGAAAAGATTAAAAAAAAAAGAATTAAAAATAAATTAATCAATTATTACATAAGAACGAAATACTGAGTAGGTAAATCGCAATACCTTTAATAATCGAATAAACAATATTCCCAACAGATAGTTTTAATTTCATTTGACAAGTAAATTCCAACATAAGGTGCAATTAATTGCTGCAATGAGGAAAGTTTCTGTCATTTATTGTTTAATTTTATGTACACATTAATTAATGAACAATATCATGTTACGAATCAAGCGAAATGTTTGAAAACTACGCAAAGCAATTATGATTTATTTAGTTGTGATACATTATGCATATAAAAAGTGACAAGTAAAAGGTGATAAAGTACAAAATGACAAGTGTGAGGGAAAGTTTTCTAAAACGGTGATGTTGACATGTTTCAGCCTGCAAAAAGAAATACGTGAAAGTAAAACGAAACTCAATCTATTTTCCTTTTAAAACGGCTATTATGGCATCAGGATACTAGATTGTTTGCTCAAAAAAGGATTAGGTATATTTTTCAGAAAAATGAGCTTAGTCCCCGTTTCGGACCACAGGTTGGGGTAAAATGGGGGATTCATATCATAATCTTTCAGATGTATTTCTTAAATGTATCAAGGACACTCCACAGATGAAAGAAAGATAATTTAAAATGACACTGTCTAATGAAAAGCATATGCTCACTATTGTTTTAAGAGTTATTTTTTTAAAGCTGGACAAAGTGAATGGGGGCCTGATAGTTGACACCTTCAATTTTCCTGAAACTTTCAGGATATTTTACTGGTATGATGATAAGAAAATGTGAAGCTTCTTCCCTCTCTAATTTGACTTGTTGGCTTTCGAGTATGATACTTTTAATTGCCGAATTTCTTGTGTGTAATAAAGTAACGCATTCTTCTGCCTAAAAAATGTTACGACTTTAATTATTATTCTTCATGAATAACCTAATCTAATTGATCAAATAGTAAGAAAAAGCATATTTGATAACAAATTGACTATATTATTATATTTTTCGAAGTTTTAAGCGTTAAACTTTTAAAAACGCAGAAGTCTTTATGTATAATGCTTAAAATGTCAAATGAGACTCATCATACCAAAACATCAAGTTCAAAATTAAATCTTTTATTTTGTACAACTCTTTTACTGCGCGGATTGTCATGTTAATTATTAAAATACTATTAATATTTTTATAAAAATAACCACAATATTATAAATAAAATAACCAACATGTAAAAGTTTTGTGATTTCCAGCTGCGGTCTCTTTTGCTAATTTCCATCAAAATGTTTAGGAAAATAGCAAAATATTTTATACAATGCGTTAGAATTTTCCTATGCATGCTTTCCTTCTATTAATATTAATAACTGGAACAATTTTTAATGACCATGAAAACATTTTCCTTGCAGCTAAAAATGGAATACCCTCTCCATTTCCAACATTCCTACCCTTGAGATTTTGAAAATTAAGAATTCTGTCATCGCGATAAATTTTACCTCCTAAGAATTAATGGGAGTGATAATCCAAAATTATGGAGGATATAATGAACTATTCTTAACGATTAAAAGGTGTGTTAAAGCAGGTGTTTTTCATTTTGGATCTAACAATTTTGGAGTTGTATTAAAAAGACAATAGTTTTGAATATAGTTTGTACATTTATTAATTTAGCTGTTTTGTTTTTAAAAGAAAGATTTGCTAGAATTTTTAGGGGGAAAACACACGCAAACTCTTTTTTTAGACGCATCATAAAAATGTTTCTATAAAAAATAAAGGCATAATTATTCCGATTTTATTTTCTGAAAAATTGTGTAGTGCTCTTACATATTCATGTTAAGCTAATCTCTACAAGAGTAAGTTTCTCATGCGGCTATAGGATTTAGGAAGTTTAAGTAAATAGCTTTTTTTGAAACTAAAAAGTGGGATTTTTTTCATTGATATTTGTCCATTTTAATTCAACTCCCGATAACTCTCAAGTCCCACTGGTCCTGCAAATCATTCGTTCCTGGTAATTCGAGTAAGGGGATGATCCCACAACCTTCTCAAAAGTTTGGGATCCGATAAAATCTTCGAGATAATACCACATTCGATTTACGAGGCTTCGGATTACTAAGACTTAACCTGAAATATAGTATGTTTAAAAAAATATTTTTCTGGGGCAAAGTAACGGTGTAGAAGTCTCCGCAAAATATCAAACGTTGAAGCCGTCCGTAACAGCGATCTTGCTTACAATTATTCAAGAAATAAAAAAAACTATCCAAACGCAAAAACGACTCTTCTAACGAAAAAAATAAAAAACAAAGTCTTTGATAGAAGCGAAAATGTATTCGTGATGAACTAATCAATATAGATATTATTCTCCCTAAAGCCAATATCGATGACCTGGTTGTCGTAATGCCTAAATTTAACAAATTTATTCCCAATATAAAATTATATTTAGTCGGAACCCATATTCTATATTGAAGCAAGATCCATACTCTTCTACGTTATTTTATCTGTCACACAATGAAATTCTCAAAAATTGTACGAATGAATCATCCCCTTTTCCACATTGTTCCGGAACGAATATCCTACCCGAAGATCAAAAACCGATATGCCCCTTTAGAAGAATTATTTCCAATATCTTCAACATGTCTTGTAATCGATCTTCTTCCAATATTTGCAATATATAATATTTGGATATTTTTAACATCATGCGGTTTAATAAATAAGTTTTTTTCATTATAATTAAACATCAGTTTTATGCTGTTGATAAGATCAGCAGGGAGAAAAGAAAAAATTGGGTAAATGGAAACCAACTCCATAACCCAAAATGCAGTCATTTTTTAAAACTTAACTATTGGTTAGTGAAGACTTGGCAACATAAAGAGGGCATTCTACGTTTGTTTGCAAACTATTTTGTAGGCGCTATCATTGTTTGAAGAGAATACTGTAAAAAAAACGGATTGTTTTTTTAAGGTCAAGTGATCCGTCGCTTCAATCTCTAGCAGGTATACAGAAGCAAATTAAATGGTTTCGACTAGTTTTATTTGTCTTTCGGCAGGTAACTTAAAGCATTTAATTATGATTTTACCCTTCCTTGGTGTTGTTAGTTGTAGTTTAAGTGTTTCCATTTACCCCACACAAGTTGTACTCTGCGATAGGCGACATAAAGAAGGCATTCTATGTTTGTTTGCAAACAATTTTGTAGGCGCCATCATTGTCTGAAGGTAATACTGTAAAAAGGGTGGTTTTTTAAGGTCAATTGATGTATCGTTTTCCTCTCCAGGAGGTCTACAGAAGCAAATTAACTGATTCGCGCATGCCCGGAGAAAGTTAATTGCTTTAAACGTTTGTATTTTATTAAAGTTTCAATATTTTAATATTAATTTTTCGTATTATATTTCTCTTGCATGATGTCAAATTTTCTAAAAGTTTTGTAAGGGGCGATGGGAAACTCTGCATGTTATGAAACAAAAACATAAAGAGGTTAGTTACTATTTATAACCGTTTTTTCAGATCTTGGGATAAAAAGGGTCCGAAAGTAAACGAGAACCCCTTGAAGTAGGAAATAATGCGGATTAGTAAGAGGAAAAATTACAATTGTGTCCAGGTTCAACTAGTTCCGGAGGAATGTCTTAGAGAGTGGCATCAGACCATTTTAACTTAAGTATATCAACTCTAAAAAGGAGTTTAAAAGATCGTTCACAAAACAAGCCTGGGGATCCTGTAGTATTTAGCAGCTAGGAAGAGAAGGTATTAAATAATATCAGAGAAAAAAAATCACCCAATCCATTAAAATGAGGGGTTTCATTCTTTCTAATGTTCAAATAATGAGCATTTCAATTGGTTTTAACTGTAGTTATATTATGTGTTTATTTGAGAACTTATTTTTGCCTAAAATATGTTTTATGTATACGTTGTTTTTATATTAGTTTATGTAAATGATTTGCAATTTATATAAATAGTTTGCTCACTAGAATGTACGTTTTGAGTTTATTTTTCAAAATCATTGGTCCTTCTTGATACAACCACCTGTTTTACAGCTTTTTCTAATGGATTTGCTGAGTGGGAACAAGTAGCCCCAGCGCGGGGCTACTTGAACCAAATTTTTAAAAATAGAAAAATATATAAAGAGTTAAAGTTGTTGTTCAAAAAAGGCTTTGGGTGGTAGCAGAACGTCTGAAAAGTGCTTAAAACAAGGTTAACAGCTCACATTATGGGTTTAACAAAACATTCAGTGTAAAACTCGCAAGAAGTGTGAAATTTCGGGTCCAAGTAGCCCCACTTTACAGTATACGGTTTAAAAAATTTCATCTTCTTCAGAGAAAATGTCATCTTATTCAGATAAATTTAGGTTGTCAAAATGCCAAAAAAAAAAAATATTTTGTCTGCTACTGACTAATTGCTGAAAATATTAAAGTTACAATGAGTTAAAAAAAAAAAGAAAATGCACTAAGAAACTTAACAGAAAATCTATCTCCGTTTATCCCTCATAAAATATGCGATATATTACGAAGTTGCTGCACATTTATCGGGTTTAGAGCTGGATTCTGTCAACTGCTATCCAATCCGAAAACATTATTTTCTGCAATTATTGTTTCAACATGTTAATGGATATAATAACAACGGAAGTATAGAAATATGCATTTCTGGAGATAACCTAGTACGACTCAACGATTTCCTCTTGTTAATGGATTTGGAATTCTATTTAATGCTACATGAAAATTTTGTTAAAAGTATTTTCAGATTTAAATGAAACGCAATTGTTCTCACATTGCGAAATTGTCGACGATAAAGCTTTTAAATTCAGAGTTCTCTTATTTCATAAGTACGAATCTAAGAAAAAACTATTTATATTATATTAAACTAAACCTTTTACAGAGTGCTTATTTGTATGTTTTTGGAATTTACAAGAAAATTCCCCTACACTTCATTAATGAATACCTATAATCTTTACTCTTCATAAAAAATACTTTATTTAACTTCCTAATGTTGTAAAAATTACTTAGACAACTTGACTATTTTTTAATTTGAAATGTTCAACATTAAAATGCTATATATTGAAAAACGCATACGAATAATAATCACATCGAAGATGATGAAAAATTCTGCTATGACTTTGGCTTAATTTTTCTCTAAGAATTAGTGAATTGTACAACTCTACATAGCGATACGTCGTGTCGGGTAAATCTGAAGGTCGCTTTCAAAATCGAATTTCGTTTTTTCACGCTTTATTTAAAATAGTGAAGCACTCTTTCATGAAAATAAAACGAAACATTATAGAAAATGAAATCTTCCAAGAAAAGTTTTTGTCAGATTTATGTTAAAAGAAAAGTAGAAGTATGGAAGTGTTCCGGACAAAATGTTATCCTTATAACTCCAATAAAACTATTTTCTTGTGAAATTTCAAATGATCAAATGATTTGTACAACTATGCGCATCGGTTGATTTCTAATAGCATCAGACGATTTACATATTCATGCATTGATATAGGTCTTGGAAAATAAAATTTGAAGCTAACCGTTTCAAACCTCAATTTACGTTTACAGTTAATATTTATTTTAATTTATTATTCTGAAAATTAATTATGGTTATACACATATTGTTATGTTATAAAATTATAAATTTATGTATTTGTGGCTCGCTTCCGGAGAAAATCGGTAAAAATCTGAGACATTTGGTACACATAAGTACTTTTCCGCAGATACGTAGTATACTAATGTTGTGCACCTCGGAGCATGTTTTTTAAACCACTAGAAAAAAATTGATTTATCAATTTGGGTAATTTTTACCCCACATACCCCCAACTAATTGCGTTGGGGAAATTTTTAACGATTGGAAAGCAGTGAAACTGAGTTTTTCTATTTGTAACAATACATTAATACAACACTTAGTTCAAGCTCTATGGAATAAATTTGCCAAAATTCAAGTTCTACATGAAATAACTTTTCTTCTAATTCGTCTAAAATATTGCTCTGAGATGCTAAGCATAGGCTAAACTACTCCTGTATACCAATTCCTTGCTTCTAGGTCTTACCGTTTTTCCGGAATGCGCGCCACACACAAAAGCATCTTTTTTGTTTTCTGTATAATATACCATGTTCGTAACAAATAGAGCATGTTTTTTTTTTTTTTTTTTTTTTTGCCTATATTTTCGCTTGTTAGTACTTGGTGCATACATACTTTTAACTTCATCTTCTGCTAATATGGTCACAATAAGATCAAGGTTTAAGATAATAAAAGTGTGAAGCGAAACAAAAAAGAAAAAAAATGAAAATCTAATTATTCATTCAGCCCCTAGGTCCTTAGCATTATATGTAAAGAAGAAATATACATTCAAAATCGATGCCATCTAAAAAAATGTATTATTTGGGACCAAAATTTAAGGAAGTAATCTTGTTCATAATTTAAGCACTCAAAGTAGTGAGTGTGCAGTGCACAGTACGAGATTGAAACTTATTGCCTTTCCAGAAGAGGGAAATGTTTTGGAAATAGAAAAAAAAAATATTTTCCATTGCTATTGCAATTAAAAAATTGCAAATGTTATGCTATGATAGTAAAAAAACACACTACAAAAGCTTGTACAGTACAATTTTAAAAAATACATGAAAATTTACACCTTCATTAGCCAATGTCTCCCCCCCCCCCCCCACGAAAAAAAAGATGTAAATGACCACTTGAGTAAAGTGTTGGTAGTTACAAAACGATGCGTTTCATATATCGGTGAATAATGATTTAACGCAAGTCAAACATTTTGCGTTTGAATTGTTTTGTATGCTTTTGATTTCCCCATATACTATACAGGAGACCTAAGGTTATATATATGCACATAAAAAGATCGATTTCGACCTAATTTTACTTGTTCGTAATTTTTTTATTTAAAAAGTTTAATTTTTCAACTCGGAGTCTTATTTTGACCATTTATGGAATTAGAATATGCATCTAAGACTAACAGCTGAGAAAATAAAATTCTTGCAGAATAAACTTGCACAGCATATAATTCAAGAATATAAGTCAAAATTACTGAGTTACGTCACTTAGTCAGTTGCTTATTAAAAATTTTACTTCGATATTGCTAATATCAACCTATCTAGTTGGATTTTTTGTGTAAAAATGATTAAAAGTGTGGTTGAGTGAAACACTGCTGTTTACTAAAGTGAAAATTCCGGTTTCAGGAATGAAATCATTTTTGGGCTATATTATGTTAATCCGATTTAAGCATTTAAATAACAGGACTGGTGTCAAACATGAAAACCTAAATAACGGTGCAGAAACTGTAGGGGAATGTGGGGTAAAGTGAAATGGTTTAGATGACTGAGTTTTTTCAAAATGAATAAATCGGAAATTTTATTTGAAAATAACAGTACATACATTGTATTTTATAATAATAAATATTTTTAAATTTTTAACAGTAAATTTAAGTGTTCAAAAAAAGTGGAATTTTTTCACTTATTTTTTTCATGAATCAAAGTGAAGAATCAAATATTTTTCTAATGAAATATTTTCTATTCAATTAAAAAACATATTTTTGATCAAAGAATGAGTAAATAAAAGGTTAAAGGAATAATTGAAAAGATAATGAAACACGAAACGAATAATTAAAAGAAAAAATAAATTTAAAAAAGGAGAAATAATTGAGCGAGTACAAGAATGAATGAATACGAAAATAAGTGAATAAATGAATAAATAAGTGAAACAATAAATAAAGGAATGTAAATGAATTTATTAATATATGAAAACGTAAGTGATTTATATTAAATAATTGAGTGATTAAATGAAGCAAACTATTTCACTTCGCCCCATCCGCTTTGCAACGCATGTACTCGACTAATTGTACAATTTTATCAAAATACAAATAAGCTTAATATTAACTAAATTAATACTACATAAAATATTAGGAGACCTCAATTAATATTCAAAATGTTAACAGCATGATTTTTATCATTTTATAGTAACAAAAATAATTTTTGATTTACGAAAAATATTACAGTATGAGTATCAATTTTTTAAAATTTCCTGTATTATCGTATGCTTTAATCTTCGGCGGCATTTTTTTTCCTGACTGGAATAGACTATATGAGGCAGTGAGAAGCAAATGAATGTAAGTGGGCATTTTCAAGTTTTGAGTACAATGCGTTTAAAGCATCCTGGGTAGGCTTTCATTGATGTTTTTTCTCTAAATCATGCTGTACAGCAGCACCTACCAGGGCTACTAGTACCATCTGATTCCTCAAGACAGAGGAGAGGTACCCCTACTATTTGTACTGGTTATCTTCAAATTTTTAATTTTGCACTTCCATCCCTTTGCTTCTCACTGCCTCATATGGTACTACATACTTAAAATAATATTGGATAGGTGGAGCTAAAAGCAGAGTAAATTTTTCACCATTTAACTTTGCCCCATGTTTCTCGACTACTTGAATACTTGAATGCATAAATCATAGTTTGGTTTTTTATGTATCACTTTTTAACTGTATTTAATTTTGTATGTTTCAATATTTTACTCATAAAAAGCTCTGTAATTGTCAAAGTTTACCTTATCGCAAAAATGTTGTGCCACTCACAGTAAGGAAGTTTCTGAAATCAAAACACATTTTTTAGAGTTCAAAAGCAAGTCCAAAAATAAACATTGCCGCTACATTTTAGTTGTTTTTCTTTTTAAAAAAATAGCACAGCTGTGTGATTTAAAATTGACTGTTACTGAGATTAATAACAATTTGTTTTCTCTAGTAGTAGTTGTTTTTCCTTCTGTTCAGAATGGATCGTGTTACCATACATTTTACGATCTAGAAGTTTAAAGTAATGATGTGCTTGCAGCATGGAAGAGCAAATAATTGGTTTCAAAGATACACTGAGATACTTTTGAAAAGAGGGAACTGATATTCTTCTCAGTCAGTCGTACTATTTGTGTTTGTTCCAATATGTTTTCATTTTTGTGGGAAAGTGGACACGTACTTTTTTTTCCATTCCAAAGAAAAATGTTTGTTTTTGTAGTAACTTAACCCAAAATGTTTTACTTTTCTCTTTTCCGAGAAACCTACTTTCTTTTTTTCCAATTCTTACCATAATGCCTGAAACTCTTACCCTATTGTATTACAATTTTTTTGAAGTTTAAATATTTATTTTTGACATACTTAGCATTTCTCAGTTTTATTTTACAGCACGTATCCACCTTAAACCGATACTTAACCAAAAAAAAAAAAGAGAGCGACAGAATTTTCGAAATATATTTTTTACAGATAGGCCAATTTGAATATATATATATATATATATATATATATATATATATATATATATATATATATATATATATATATATATATATATATATATATATATATACTGGTGTGCAAAAATTAAGGACGAGACAGTTTTTTCAATATAACTTTGTACAAAAGCTTTCCAAATCAACACATTTAATACCGTAAGATCCCCAATACGTAAGGACATGTGTAATGTAAGCAACACTTACTAAAAGAGAAATCAGAGGGATAAAAAGAAGCTTTATTGAAAAAGTAGCATGGAGCGCAATGCGACTGAAAGCCGAAACATCCCTGTGATGGGTGTCCAGCAAGAAACATCCGGTCTTTAGTAGGGGATATGATCTCCCCCGACTGCTAGGCAGGTTTCACAGCGTCTGCCCATGCTGAGAATGTGGGTGTCAATGAGTTGTTGAGGCATTGCTGCCCATTCGTCTTGCAGCGCCAATCGAAGCTCCCGAATCGTTACTGGTGGTAAGGTACGAGCTGCCAAGCGTCTGCCTAGAAAATCCCATACATGCTCAATGGGATTGAGATCCGGAGATCGTGCCGGCCAATCCATACGTTCAATATCCTCACTCTCTAACAGCTGTTTGGCAGCTACTGTGCGATGACACGGTGCATTGTCGTCCATGAAAAGGAACTGCGGACCCATAGCGCCTCTAAAAAGACGCACATATGGAAGAAGAATCTCGTTACAATAACGGGTCCCGTTGACTGAACCTGCGTCGAAGATGTGAAGGTCTGTACGACTACCAAGCATGATGCCTCCCCAAACGAGAACACCGCGACCTCCATACCTGTCCCTTTCAATGATGTTCGAGGGATGATTGCGGCTTCCCCGCTCTCTCCAGATGAGTATGCGATGAGAATCGCTACTCAGACTGAATCTGCTCTCATCTGTAAAGAGTACTCGTCCCCATTCATTGTCTCTCCAATTCCTGTGTTCCCGGCACCACAGAGAACGCCTTCTCCGATGGGCAGGCGTTAGAGGTACACACCGTATAGGACGTCGTGCAAACAGACCACCACCGTACAGTCTTCTGGCCACGGTAAAACGCGATATCGGTCGTCCAGTCGCCTGTGTCGTGTTTCTAGCGATTTCTCCCGCTGTCTGCCGCTTGTTTCATCTGGCCTGTAAGACAATATACCGGTCATCTGCGGGTGTGGTTCCTCGTGGACGACCACTACTGAACCCCCGGTTCCTGTAGTTTGAAATTGTCTCCAAAGTCGTGAAACGATGCTGTCAGCAATTCCGAACTCTGCAGCCACACTTGTCACACTGCGGCCTTCCTCCAACTTCCCAATGTTTCGACCTCGGGTAAAAGCATCCAGATGTCGTCTAACAGATTGATTATTCGCCATTTCTCGCTGAGGCAGCAACTCGGTGTGATTTTAACTGCTATACGGCGTACAATCTCTTTGCCAGAAATACTGATCTTACACCGACAACATGCTTTATACTACTCAGACACTCCCCATTACGTCTGCCTGCCTATCTGCGCATGTGCTACCGTACATCACCTTACTTAATCTCCTGATTGGTCTTTCTGTCCGCTCTGCCTCTTCGTTCAGCTGATATGCTAATTTTTCGACTTCGTCCTTAATTTTTGCACACCAGTGTATGTATGTATGTAGGTACGTATATATATATATGTAGGGTGTTCCGTTTTGACCTTCAACCTTTATTTTCGCAATCGTTAGTCCTATATGTATACTTCCAATTGCAAAAATGTTCAAAATCTGATGCAAGGTTAAGATATTGAAAGTTTGAAGTGAAAATAAAAAGGAGTAAAAGAATACAAAATTTAACTTTTTATACAGACCCCAGGTCCCCTAACTTATATTTAGGGAAATAATCTCAATTGAAAAATAATTCCTACACAAAAAGTATGAAATTAGTACGAAAAATATTCACCGAGATTTGAAACGCAGTGTTTTAAGACTTACACCACCTTTTACTCGCCGTCAATAACACCTTTTGGGGGAAAATATAGTGGTTAACACGTGTTTAAAATTACATGTGTGAATAGCGTGTGATTTTACAAACTATTCGAGGTTTTGTAAAGTGTTTTTGCGTATAGTGTTTTATATATATATATTAGGGTGCATCATTTGCCCAACTATTCTAAAATTGTTTTGTCCCTAATTTAAAAATGTTCTCATACCACTAGATAGTATTCCTGTGAACTTTTATGAAAAACAAAATTAATTTAGGTATCCCACCTCAAGCAAGAAGTTTCTTTTTTAAGGTAAATGAACAATTATAACAATAAAAAGTGACTCAAAGTGCAATACTGGTAAATAATTTTTAAATTATTTAATTTACATTGTACCTGTGTTAACTTTAACTGTTACCATTTTTTCAGTAACTTTCCATAACATATTTTGTAACTGTAACACTTCAGGCTCACTATTTGTTTTCAACTTTCTACCGTTTTCTTCTACCATACAACTACTAAAGGTAGTTCTTTAAGTTTTCTTCTTGTTATTCTATGCATATGTGTTGTAAATTACTTAAATAAGTTAATATATTCTATTTTAATTCATAAGGTGCATGAATTTTTGAAAGTAACATATTTTGAAAACTTTTAATAATCATGAGTGAATCAGCTGCTGTTGAATTAGTGATATTTTCTCCACAAACAAAGCCTTGTTCATCTGTACAAAAGGTAAAAGTCAAAACCAGACAATCTTTAACGGTATTTGGACTTGGAAGTGGAATAACTCAAGAGGACTCAGAATTTAAGGGTTCATGTTTACCAACTAGCTTGCAAGTGCTTCGTTGCTTGATGTATCATATTGAGAAAGCTGCCGATCGAAATCTTACCAAATGGGAGTCTTCAAAACTTCTCTTGTCAAAAATATCTGATTTCTATGCAAAAACAAACATTCCAATGATTACTGAACGTAAATCCTGTGAGAAAATACTAAAACTTCATGAAGACAACACAAAAATAAAAGCAATTCCTCTTCAAAGAAGAAATACAACGAATTCTATTAATAAAGTAAAGAAAATGGAAGAAAAACTATCTAAAACATTTTCATTATGACTTAAAAGTGTAGAATGCCTTATAAAAATTTCAGAAGGTTTAGCTTTTCTTCAATCTATGAAAAGTGATCATCTAGCAACCTTTGGTTCACATGATAAAATATTACAACAAAAAATTGAGCGTCGGGAAGTGCGTGAAATATCAAAAGCAGCATTTTATGAAAAAATAGTCAAGGAAACAAGCAACATTAATACAAGTTTTAATTCAGCTATTATTCATGAAATTGAAAGAGATGAAAATAGTGATGTAAGTGAGGCAAGTGATGAGACAGATCTGAGAGATTAGATTTAAAACTCTCATACCAGATTTTTTTTATCATCCTCGTACAGTACGAACTGGTACATATGCTTTTATTCCACATGATATTATAAAACGACCTGATGTTATATCATTAGCAACACGTTTAAAAATGACACTAGCACAGCAAGCTTCATACACTAAAGTTTTAATAGCAGAAGCTGATGGTGATTCATCCGAAATTTCAGCATCATATGCAACAACAGACAGAGCAAGACGATCAAGTGTCAGAGACATTGCCAAAGCTTGTAAGGATCAATGGAATGCTTATGATTTGGCAACTTTGCACTGGCATTCTAAACTCTTACCAACTTTACCAAATCAAAATATTGCAGAAGAAAGGCTTGCAGTTATAGTGGGTAATTCGTATGAAGTTAAGCTTCTTGTTGTACCAGCATATCTACCAGGAACAGACAAAAAAAAAAAAAAAAACGGCGATATCATTGCTAATTTAACAACTAATTTGCTAAATTCATGGAACTGTTCTGACTCATTGGTTAATGTGTCATTTAACACAACTGCTTCTAATACAGGACATATAACTGCAGCATGTGTAGCTATTTAAGAGCGTTTGGGTAAAGCGCTCCTGTGATCAGCTTGCGTACCACATTGGAGAAATTATATTGCCACATGTGTTTGACAATTTAAAAATTGAAGCATCGAAGTCACCAGACATATTTGTGTTTAAAAGATTTGACAAACATTATACATTACTGCAGTTTGTGAAAGAAAGATATACCGCTAATATACCTATAGATTTATCCAAATTTGATGACAGTTCATTCAATGAGTCCGCAAAAGATTAATTGACAAGTGCAAAAACAATGTTATCAAATTAGCTAAATCAAATGTTGTTTTGCAGAGGTGATTACTTAGAATTTGTTCAACTTTGTCTTTTATTCTCAGTAAACGATCCAAATGAGATAACTGCAGCCAACTTTAAACGCCCAGGAGCTTTACACAAAGCACGATGGATGGAAAAAATTAATTTATTTAATCAAAATTTGCTTATTTCAACATCAAATCCAAGAACTACCAACTGCAACAATAACTACACATCAAAAAGTTTTAAAATTTAGAAGCTTTGTTAATTTTGTCACTTTGGTACATAGTTCATGGTGGATGACATGCACTTCTGTCTTTTATGCACCATGGAATGACTTGCAAATCTTTCATTTACTTATAAAATACAGTATTATTAATTCAGAAATTTCTGGAAGTCCAATTAATGCTTTTAAAAATCACCTTTGGTATCTGAGAGAAGAAACTACCTCTAGCACTATGGAGTGATAAATTGCCTGAAGCAGACCGACGTGATCTTGCTGACAGTATGTTAGTATTAGACCAGCTAATCTTTCTAATCCAAAACACAGATTTGGTATGGGTTTTGGAAAACCAGTTTCCAACACAAATTCATTTATCATCAACACTGTCTGATTTTGTTGGCATTGATTCCTGGTTTTTATTTTTAATTTTGAAGTTAGATTCAGAGTTCATGGTGGAAGATGTTAAACAGTGGTCAAATTGTATTTCCTATCAGACTTCAAAGAATAATTTGAAAGGAATCAGTGTAGTAAACGATTGTGCTGAGCGAGGAATAAAGCTGACCAATGACTTTTTAATATCAGCCAAAACAGAAGATCATTACCAGAATGTATTACAAGCAGTTGAGCATGATCGAAAACAACTCTCAAATCTTCGCAAAAAGAGGAAAATTGATTAAAAACTAACTTTTAAACCGAACTTTAATATTTATCAAAGTGATATTACGAAATATACTGTAAATTTGCTTCAGTAAATCAAATAATTCTCTCAGTAATTAAATAAATATAAAAAATTGCTTAATTTGTTATTTTTCTGAGTTTTCGTAACTTTCAATTGTCAGGTGGCACACATAAATATTGTTCAAAGTGGGAAAAATTTCACACAAATTATTAATTTTGTATGTAGAATAAAAATAGCTTAGGGACAAAGCATTTGTAAACGAAAAAAAAATTGACGGGGCGTATGATGCACCCTAATATATATATATATATATATATATATATATATATATATATATATATATATATATATATATATGTATAAAATATAACTTCCTCCCTCTGTGAATTTTGTTCTTTTTTCGTTTCTAGGACTTTTCCCCCACATTAGGGGCACGTTTACGCAGTGCCCCTTTTTCAAAACGAATTATAACTGGAGGGCCAACAGTCAAAACATATTTATGCTGCTCTCTAGCAAATATTTTCAAAAGTTTTTGAGCATTAGTCGAGCATTCGTCCAGCATGCAGAAAGAATAATCTGTTTTAACGTTTTGAAGCTTATTGTGAATAAATAATACTTAGTTAAGAAAAAACAAATATATAAAAATTAGCAGTATTTTATCCTTTTTTTTTGAGAAATGTATTTGTATCAACTGAAATGTTATTAAATTTTTTTGCGCGTTAAAAATAAATCCAAACTTGGCGACGGAGCAAGTATACGTGTTGAACGTCGGGAGCACCTTTACGATCGTTCTTACTGCGTCTTACTTAAACGTGCTCCTGTCACTTTTTTCGCTCCAAACTCTCTTCATACCTCTTCACCTTTCTTTAGTTTGTAATGAATTTGCTTCATTTTAGCGATGGAAAGACATTATGTTAAATACACTAACAGAACCACGATTGGTGTCAAAATAAATAACTGTAAACTTGCCCCGCGTTCGGGGCAAGTTTACGCTACCGACTTGGACCGAAAAATTATTATTTTTTAATGTTAAAAACACAAGCTAAACAACAACTGAACCTTCCAATTTGGACTCCATTAACTGCTTCATAGAACCGCAATGTCTAAAATTTCTTAAGTTAAATCATAAAAATCAGAAAATTCATTGAAGCAAATCCGCTTAAACGTGCCCTGGTCTGCCCTAAATATTATTGAAATCAATTATTTATGTTAAATTTTTTTTCGCTAGAATCAGTTACTTCTCTTAACTAATCTGCTTTGAAGAGTGACAATGACTGTTCTGCCGTGCTAAGCACAGATGTGATATCTGCAGTAGAGCTCAAAATGAGAAATTTACGATTAAAGTTTTACAACTCATTTCTTTTGATTTATGACTTAATTAAATGCTCAACTTGCGGTAGTTGTTTCGTAAATAACTTATCTAAAAACCGTAAGAGAATATTTTTGTAAAAATCTTAATTTAAAATTAATAAATGTAGTTACGACAAATTTTCTTTTCAAAACCTTTTCATATTCTAAGCTATTTTCACCGTAAGTGACAATTACTAGGCATTTTTAGGGGTATCTGCACAGATACGATAAAAATAGCTTAGTAAAACGTGCTCAAAGTATCATTAAATAATACTGAAAGCATCTGCTTTCTTTAGACTTGGCTGTTTCGCTTTGTTTTGTTAATATAAATCTAACAGAATCTACCTTCTGAAAGATACCGTTTTCAAAACTCCGGACAGTTAGAACTGTAATCCATAACAGTTTTCCGTTTTTTGCATTCAAAGAATGTTTTTTATAATGTTTTATTTTCTAGATTCATTTTTACCGAGCATGAAGATAATTTTGACAGCAGACGATACTTAAATAAAAATATTACTGGCCGTAGAATGAAATGTGTTTTTTTTTTTTGCATGAAAGAATTAGATATGAATATTTTACATGCATTTCCTTTTTAGAATTTGCATTTTAAATAAACATTTAAATAGAAAAAGCTGAATATTTACTTTAACAATTATGCAAAGTTGTATTAGTTTTTAATATGAACCTGTATCAACTATTCAACGGTAAACTAATTTTAATATTCTGTGTTACAATAAACTGCTACATTATTAAATATGCTGCTTTACTAAGGTATAAAAGTCGTATCTACAAAAAATACTAAGGAAAAAAGTGGTAACTGCGCAGATACCACTTTAAAGGCTTAGTATTTGTCACTTACGTTCAAATCGCCTTAGCAAACTCCGCTAACTGTGCAGTTACGACTTTTTTCTTAAAGCTTTTTTTTAATATTTCGCGTTCACAAATCGCCAAAAAAACTTGACATTTAGGTAAATTAAATTACTAACGACCACCTGGTGACAATAACTCAATTTTGATAAAATGTGCAGATACCACATCTGTGCTTAGCACGGCAGTGTTACTTTGTAACTATTATCATTGTCTTCTTTCTTAAGTTACAGTTTTCCCGCCCACGTACTGCAGTTTCATCATTAACAATGATAAGTTTTAAAATGCTATTTCTTGTGGATTAGTTCTTAGAGTAAATCCTGACGTTTCATTGGTTCACCCTTTAAATATCTTTATAGTTAGTTGCACACACACTCGGGGGGAGGGGATATTTTCTTCACTCCTTATGAATCCATTTGTTTGAAAGCCAAAAGTAAAAATGGGAGCGAAGACATGCAATATCCATACATTTTTTTCTCCGTAGTATGATGCTCTGAGCTTCAATCAGAAACCTAATTTTTAGCTATTTTGTTTTAGTTTTCGTTTCTATTTTTTGGCCAATTTTATGAAAGTTTTGGGAGTCGTCTAAGCTTTCCGATCCGATTTACCATCAAAAAGGAAAAATTTAATGCCAGAATGCGTCTCGGTATCTTTGATTTTCAACCATTAACGGCTGTAGAGTTTACTCTTCGTCTACAATTCCATGAAGTAGCTAAGTTAAGCTTTCTTTACTTCGTTGACCTCCATTTCAGTTTTTACTTTTATGATCATACTTTTTTTCCGGAGTCGATAAAAATGAAAGAAAAAAAGAGGGACTTCTTTTTCGCATTGAACGTATTTTTCCATAGAAGATATTCAGTGCCAAACTTAACATATCTCTGTATTTCTTGCAGACTTCTTCATCGACACTTTCGTCGAACATTTTAAGAAATACGATTTATTTTTCTTCAAAGGTACTCAACAGCTTAGTAAAATCTACAATTGCGGTTAAAACTCAAAGGAAGATAGGAAAAAAAATCATATTGTTTAAGAAGGTTAACGGATAAGGTTCAAACCATAGAATAGTTTTTCTGCTCTACGCAAACATTTTGAAATTATCATTTAGAAATTTGACTTTTTCAATGGTATTTAAACTTTGTGTGTCGTCGTTTATTCAACTATGACATAATATATTGAGGGAAGACATCCATAATAATATATATCCTTACACTTTTGTATTTAATTTGTATTACTATCAATTAAATAAGTTTTCAATTAACATGTCATCTCATTCACTTAAGGGATTTTTTTTCAGTTAAAAATTTTATAAGTATTGTTATTATTTTTGAAAAAAAAACCTTGTCTGATAATAATTCTAAATATTTTAGGTGTGATTAAAATCTTGCTAACTTAGCTGCCCAACTCACATTTGGTACCTTAATCGTAGAAATTTTCAGATAATATGTGCTGTGCATTAGTTCATATTAAGAAAACGTAATGCAGTATTAAACAATTTAATGATCATGGACCTAAAACAATGATTTATTCTATCACTAACAGTAGCATTTCATAGTCTATTACACTTTTAACAAATTCTGAAGTAGAAATAATATTTTGATGTACCTTATATACTGCTTGAGCAAAGTCTTAAACTCTTTAAAAAATCAATCTGAGCACTAAGATTATCTTCTTCAAATAATTCATTATATACTTGAAAGTACACTATCCGGGTAACATTTTGATGCAAGTTCTAACTGAAGAGCTCTTGAGCTCATCAAGTAGAACATTGTCAAATTGAACGGGAGGAAGACGTAAGGACCTGCTGAATGATACGTCCATATTAAAACACTAACTTAATTTTGTACGCATTTAGAAAACGTAAATATATAAATGTTAATATAAATCACCTTCTATAAGTTGACGACCTGTCTAAGTTGAAAACATTTTTTCAGGAACAGAGTTAGTCCAAATACATATAAATCAACCTTTATAAATTAACCACCTGTTTGTTTGAACAGGTTTGTGAACATAAAAATTAAGAATTGGGAGTAGTTTTTGATTCTAATATTTGGTTTTATGCATTCGTCTTTGGCAACCCGTCGCGGATTTTTGGAATAATGTCGTTATTGTTTTGCTTCTTTTAGCCGTGGATCTTAATTTCTTTCGCCAGTATTTCAAACCATATAATTGATTGTTATTTCTTTAAATAAAGCGATTAAATGCAGAAAAACGTTGAATTTTAGATATTGGAGATTATTTTTTAAAACAATTCTGAACAAAGTTGTCCTAACCCATCTGCGTGTAATTGTTTTAGTGTTTGTATGAAATGCAAATAGCATCACACACAAATTAAGTTACATATTTCAATATTAAAAAATAATATAATATGTATATAAAAAATAATGATCCCCTGTCTAAGTTAAAACCTTTTTTTTTTCAGGAACCGAATCAGACCTTTATCATATAAATCAACCTTTATAAATTATCCACCTGTTTAAGTTGACCACTAAAGTAGTGCTCCACAAGTGGTCAACTTACACAAGTTTCACTGTACTACATACGTGTCTTTTGTCCATTAAATACACATTTATTTTTGAATCTCGGGAAATTCTAATACTGTCATATACAATTGCAGTTACAACTCTTAATTACTTTCCTCAAGCAGCACATACAAATTCAAAAATTATATACGATATCTGAATATAAAGAGTGAAATCAAAATATAAAATCAAATTCTTAAAAATATACAATGTAATGATGACAGATAAGCTTCTGCATAAATATTATTTGCATTCAAATGATATCTTAAAGATTAATTCAAAGTATACCTACTTGGCTGCTTGCACAAATGGGTTTCTTTGAAATTTGGAAAGTGCTTCTTTGACTGGAAAGAGTTGCATTAATGCATCGTTTACTCTACATAATTATACTTAAGAGTTTATGAGTTAAAATCATTCATTCAGTTACGTTGCACTTTAATGAGCACAAATACAAGTGTATTAGAAAGGTTAAGTTGTTTAAAAGAAAAGCTATTTATTATTCAATGGTATGTTATACAACTTACTGTATTGGAAAATATTATACATTATTTTTCTCTGTAGAGGGATACAAAAGTAGAATTTTTTCTACTTGATTATTTTTTGATGTTTTTGAAAGTAAAAGGTCTCTAAAAATAAAACTTATGATTTTATTGTGAAACATATCTGTATTTTTCTTGTTTGATTCATTTTTCATGTTGTAATTTGAAAACTTTGGACAAAATAGGAGTTATAAGTAAAAAATATATATAACCGATGAAAACAAGTCCAATGAGAAATTTTTCTTTCCTTTTCGAAATTATATATTTAATTTTTGTAGAATTTATGCAATCAATGAATTAAGAAATTTTAAGGAGTTTAAGTCTTACATAAATATTATGATGAAAAAAAATTGTGAAGAAAGGCAGAACTATTTGATTGACATTTATTGCGTGGATTTATTTTTCAGCACCCGCATCCCTTTTCTTGCTGGGGGGAGGGGAGTCCGAGAACTTTTGTATTTTGCATTTGATTGCGCCTTTCGACAGCGTATGAAAATCATTATGAACATTTGATCATACCATAATATAGTGTTCTTAATAAAAGTTCTTGAATAAAATCGTCAGTTGATTCAAATTAAAATTATTGAAAATCAAATTTTCCTCTTCAACCATTATTTGGAAAGCATTATTTTTATACAACATTCTCACGTAAATTAGTTATATTTGTATTAATCAACACTCGAATAAAATGCTTTTAATTAACTGACAATAAGCGTTATCATAACCCAAAAATGCTCCTTTAACGCTTCAGTCTAACATTCGACCTACATAAAATTAATCGGTTTACTCTCAAAATCTTAGTAATAAGTGATAACATTGGGATAATATCTCAAAGGTTAATGAATGTGGTTAGTTTGTTATTTGGTTGTAGTAAATATATATATATATATATATATATATATATATATATATATATATATATATATATATATATATATTTATGTACAACAACTTTGCCATGTTCAGCAGAAATGATGAAGATGGGTATTATCTGGAAGAAAAAAAATGTACAATTCGAGTATATTATCATTTGTGTGTAATTTTAATTTATAACAAATACTAGCTTCTGAAACAAAAATCCAGTGTTTGGCCAAACACTTATTTTTCAACGCAACGTGATAACTTTTTAAGGTATTTACAAGTCATTTACTTTTACCTTATAATTACAGAAAGGTGTCATTACTTTAGATCAATTTCCTATAAACGAGAATAATTAAAACAATCGAAACTGCAATACAGTAATAGAGTGAAAAAAGGTGTTTCCTTAAAAAAAAGGGGGGGGGGGGAATTTATGTTAGTTTACAAAAACAGTTCAAAGGCTATTGAATCATCCAGTTGACAGTTTCTTAGTGAACATGGTCAAAGCACTTTTCAAGGTAACATATTAACACCAGGCCTTGTTCTATTTAAAAAAGAAACGTGCCTGTCTTTAAATCTTTTGGCCGTGTCCGGGCAAAGTCTATGACAGTAATCCCTGTTCGATAAAAAGGATTAACTTTCAGCAACGCAAATCTGTTTTAAGTGCTAGAGTGTTTCTTTTCTTGTTCTAAATCTTGTGTACTGTTTTTTCCTTTGAAGGGTTCGAATCTTTGAAATAACATAAAACTGTTTGATGCTGTTTTAAAGCTTGAAAAGCTTAAATTTTAAAATTAAAAAAAATAGTAATAAAATCTGACAAGATGCTACTGTCTTTGAGTTCAAGCATGTATGAGCATGTATAAAGATGTAAGCATGTTTTAGTGTTCCTACTAGTAAGAGAAAAAGTTATTTGAAACTCTCTATAATTTTCCTCACACTGATTTTAGTTTAAGAGGTTTGGAAAATGGATCCCGAAAGACCCATACGATTTTTGGTTCTACTGGTACTTTTTACGAAACAGAAAACAATATTCTAAAATTTAATGTCGGCTTCCTTTTTGAATAGAACAATTATGTTTGAACTTTTGAATAAATGATGAATAGACTAATAATTTCTGAATCTGAATGTTACATGTTAACCTAAGGTTCCTGAGATTTTTATACATAAATTCGATTTATAAGCTTCAGCAACATTGTAGTTTTACAATCAACGGCTTCCATACACGCATCATGCATTCCACAAAATCCAAAAAGGAATTGTTATGACTGTGTTGTAATAAAAATTCTTCAACGAATAAATGTATCCTAAGCTATAGCAACACTAACAAATCTATTATCTCTTGTACATATTTTATATGTTTGCTGATTATACTACGTAGTATCACTGCATGAATTTTAGTATTTTCAGATGCACTTTTTTTTTTCAAGATTGAATACTGGAATCTGTGAGGTTAAATATTAACATTATATTTGGACCAAACATCAATACCATCGTGAAAGCAACTCAGCTAAATGTCTTTCTCGGAATTTTGAAATATGTGTGTATGTCTTTTGAGATTTTTTTTCTTCTCGATTCATTGTTGCGAGCGTGATATTTGTCCGAATATAATTGCGATTTAAAACAGGAATTTTAAACTTTGACTATTAGTTTTAATAAATTTGAATACAAGTAGCCTTTATAATTTTGTCTTCATACAAAGTATTAGTTTACTAAACTCTTTTTTTGAAATTTAAAAATAATAATTGGTGCGTGTAGTAAAGTGACATAAAAAAGACATCCTCTTTTGCTTTGCAATGCAAGCATCCAACGCGTTAAAGAATATATGTGCTATACTCGAATAAGGAGTTGCCAAAAATGCCAAAGAAAAGCTTAGAAACAAATATTTATAAAATTGAAATGCATGATAGCTATACTCATCAGATTGTACTATCATAAAAAAAAATATGTATGTAATTTTAGAGCAGTATTGCTGTGCTATTGTTTAATATAACCTTTAAATAATTTACTGCACTGGATAAATTACACAGGTATTGCGAACAGTTGTTTCAATCTCGCTGACATATTATTCTGTGTTACGCTGATAACATGCTTTAAAATTTGTTGCTTCAGATTCCCATTATAAAGGCCTTTTCACTGAGTCTGTAAATACTTTTGTATACATGAAAGCCACTTTTCTTTCTTTGATGTATAGTTTCCATCTTCGTAAAACGTGTTTTCTTGCATAAGAAGCTTTCTCAAAGTTTCACCGCTTTGCTTCTCCCAGCGTTTTTATTCCACATTGCTGTGAGCACTGAATCAATCGTTACAGCACTGCTAAAGAAAACAGGAAGGCGCAGCAATAAGAGCCAGATGTCAAACAACTGTCATTTTTTTACACAAAACTAAAGTGTTAAATGTAGGAAAAAAGAAATGTGTACCATTTAATAGAACTCTACGGGGGGATACATCAAATATATAACTCAAAATATACTGACGCCAAAACAACAACTTACATTTCATACAAGTTTGCAGTTATAAAGCAAAATAAATTGTATTATATTCAAATGTATGTTCCCAATCAGTACATTGTATGCTACTACACACTTATATTGAATAACTTTATCTTTTTTTTGTCAAATATTTACATTAAAATTTAAAAATATGGAGACTTATTAGAAAATTTCATGAAAAAATAATAAATAAATAAGTGAAATAATAAATAAGTGAATGAATAAATTAGTGAATTACTATATTAAGGTATGTTAAAAAATTAGTTAATAAAAAATGCGTGAGAGATAAATAAATGATCGAAGAATTAAACGAAATTAACATCTTCACTTCGCCCCATCCACTTTGCCCCGCATGTACTTGTCTAATTGTACAAAAAATTTGAAATACAAACATGCTTAATATGAAATAAATAAATACTGAGCAGACTATTGGAAGATCTTAACTATTATTTCAAATGTTAATTACAAGAATTTTATAAGGTGATATACCAAAATTAATTTTCGACTTAAAACCGAATATTGCAATATGAGTATCAGTTTTAGAAAATTGATACTCATTGAATTTGTAATACTATACTTTATGGTTTTCAGAGGTAATTTTTTCTTGACTGGAATAGACTACATGCGTTAATACATAGTTAGAAATTTACAAGATAGGTGGCGCTTAAGCAGAGTAAATATTTCACGATTTCACTTTGTCCCCTCTATTTCATTTTGCCCCACATTCATCTTCATACATATGGGTGTGTGTGCTGTGCGGGTGTGTTAATGTTAAAGTCAGACTTTGAAAATGTCATCGGAAGACGGTCAATATCAACATTCACATAACTAAGACAGCGGCAAAAGATGAAATATTTCAGGTGAAAGTCGTCGTGCTCGTAATTATATATATATATATATATATATATATATATATATATATATATATATATATATATATATATATATTAGGGTGGTCCTTATATGGGAAAATTTTTTTTTCGGAATTCAACAAGTGACGCCCCCTAGTTTTGTGACACTATGATAAAAAGTAATCGGTGCAAAATTTGAACTCGATCGGTCAATAATAACACGTGCCCCTAGGCCGTTGAACTTTAACACTTTTGATAATTTTCCCACAAATCTTCGAGTTTTTACTTCAGACCCAGTACATCGTTTCTCCTAGGTTTGCAAAATATTTTTTACAGCGAGGTAGCACTAAAATTAATCTTTTTAATTACTTCATATCGTCCAAAGATTTTACATTGAATAAGAATGAAATAGTGCTTTAGAAACCTTACCTTAATCGTACATTTTTCTCAATGTATCTCAATCGTGTGCATTTTTTTCCGATAGTCTTGGATTGTCTGTAAAATACTAAATTGCTTTTGTGACTCATATTTGGTAAATTGATTGTGAAATTCTTCGATTAATTGTGCTCCTCTTTCAGTTGTATCATTCGCAACTTTCAACATTTTAACGATATCTCTTCCCTTTAAATAGCTTCCTTCATTTTGCCATGAATCAGGATCAAATAGGAAAACATCTTTTGGTGTTTGTAACTTATCAAACAGTTTTATTGACTTGTGATTGATTCTATAAAGAGGAAGATCTTTACTAAGAAAGTATTCCAAATAATCCACTGTTATCTGAAATTTTTTATACAGTCATCAGACACGTCTTCCTATTCAGCAAGCATTTTTTGAAGTACTCTTTTCCTATCTTCCAAGTTAATTCCTTCATCCAATACGGACAAAGCTACTAGTTCATCCCCTAAGTACCATAAGTGATTGAGGAGTTTTTCAATCACTGCTTCTGCTGCATGTTTGTCATCATTTTGTACGCTGCAGGTTTTTTAGACACTAGACTTTATATTAATTTAAAAGGCCTAGAATGGGTTGCTGCGAAAAACTATATCTTCATACAACATTTAACTGTAAAACAGCATTTACGGGCAATCTTTTCATGTAAAGTCAATTTAAATTGTTTCCTAAATATATAAATATTCAAAGAATAAATTCCTTTTGCCACCCATCTGGCTAACAGATAAGCTCCGGTTTGACGAAAACATATCCCTGTAGGAGGGAGGACTACACCAAGAAATATTATTACACATTATGAGAATTCTCTATAATATTTCTTAATTCCGCTTTCTACGAACAATAATATGTCATCAAATTCTTCTTTTAGAATTTAAGTGGTATGTGTACTTTTTGAATTTTGAAGCGCTTAAATAATGGAATATCGAGTCTAGAACTAAAAAAGGCAAGAACTTCTTTAAAGACACTCTGCAATACGATTTCAAGTGCATGATGATAGCAATACAAATGCAATATATCACCGTTCAGCTTTTGCTCTAAAAAATTACATGCACAATTTATATGGCCGGTATTGTAAACCGCTGTACAAAACACTAAAGCTCGAACAGTTAGCAATAAAGAGCAATCATCTAAAATATCATACACAACTGAAGAAATATTTTAGAAATTCTTAGTAGCTGTTCAACATTGGAACCTGAAGCTATCATGGTAAGCCTATCGGCGTTTTTTTCCAGTTACATCTGGATGTAGCTTTGTATCCCAGGGAATAACTAAAAAATGTAAATTTAAATTCATGAAATCGGATTTTACCTCTCGAAGTTTTTCTGTTGCTCTCTTAAGCGATGTACGATTGATCATAAGGTTATTTGAATTTAAATTTACTGCATCTACATAGGCTGTTAATAAATGAGCAGCATCTTTGTCCCTAATATGGCATTTGTCTAACATTGATGAAATGCGAGCAGATCTCAATAGTTGTCAAGCTTTTTTGCGTTGTGGTAAACCAGATATAGAAAAAAGGTTCAACAGGTTAGGATAGATACCCATTTTGGATTCTAAATGTTGTCAATTGCAAGAGGAATTTGACGATAATGAAGGACTATGTACTGAAATAGAAGACAGTTTAAAGTATAGATTTTTACATTATTCCGATCAGGAATTTTTTCAAATTTATATTTTAGATATGAAAAATAGAGTTTATTTTTATGGTAGGGTAATCGAGGGTTTTTCAAAATTTAAATTATAAGAATGCATAAACATTTAAGTATATAACTAAAGAACAGCAAATTAAAATATAATTGTCATTACTTATATTTATTACATGGAAACCTGATGACCCTATTTGCCACACCTATTATATACACAGAAAATTTTCTAAACCAACACCCCCAAAGCGTGAAGGAGGCAATTTGTTGTTGTCAAAAATCATTCATTAATGGCCTAGGCCATTCATTAATGGCCTTTAGAATCCCTTGTGTCCATCTTTGTGGAAAGAAATGTTTCCCTACAGCTTGGTTTGAAACGAGCGCGAATAGCGGTATGCCTGTCCCAAGGCCATTGGAGTAGATGTACCCTATGTAATATGTAAAATTTTACAGAATGAAAGAGAGAGAATGGTTGGTCTGGAAGTAGCAACATCTACCGCAATTTTTTCTTCGAAACTCAAAAAAGGGGGCCCTAGGGGCACGTGTTAATATTAATGGATTGACTTAAAATTTTGCATGGATCATTTATTTGTACAATGGAACAAATTGAGGGGGCGTCGCGTAAAATATCTGCAACTTCAAAAATAAGGACCACCCTAATATATATATATATATATATAAATATATATATATATATATATGTGTGTGTGTGTGTGTGTGTGTATTTATGATTTAAAAAAAATGGTCAAGTGACAGCTTTTCCGAATGATTTAGATTCAATAAAAAGTTTAAACACTATTAAAATACTAACTTATGTTCGTTTACAAGTGACCATGTGTGTTTTAAAGATAATTTAAAGAATATTTGTTGAAAGTAAGTAGTTACTATTTACCAGACATGAAAGTGTTTCAGTTTTTTAAAAGTTTTATAGCATATTTTACCCATTGTAAAAAAAAAAGAACTTTAAATGATAAAAACTTTTCTGAAGCACTTATATATATTCAAAAGCATTTCAATTGCCTGCTTATCTTATGTAATGTTTAAGGGGGCACTATCCTATCTTTCTCTTTCTGCGCAATCTTCAAGGCAGTAAAACTATCTAGCCTGCCATTATTACTCTTCATGTCATAATGTTAGAGCATTTGTTCTCCTCTAGTGTCTACAAATTACGAGGTGAAGTTCAAGGAATAAATGATTTACTTATATAAGGTCATATGTTATTTGCAAAGTATTTCTCCAGGGCAATAATCAATGGTGTAGGTTTATTATTTTTCTGTTTTACGCTTTATGTCGGCATATATTTGAAAATAATATTTTTTGGAAGAAAAGTGCCACAATTCGAAGAAATAAAGTGTTACAGGGGATGCGTTTGAAGTTGAACTCTTCAGGAAATTTGCATTCAGATAAATAAGTTTGATGTGCTATCCAGTGGTTATTATTCAAACAAAAAATCTGTCATTATTTTCTGAAGAAGATAACGTCCGTTGGGATTGATAATAAATAAATAGATAAATTATAGATAACATCCATACCTAGGACAATTTGCCCACAATGTAACAGAATAGAAAACAATACTCTTAGTTATCAATGTTTTACTGAACTATTCATGTTTAATTGTAAACTAATTTGTTGGTTATGCGATGGAATTGCAACTTTGCTGTTACGCTTTAATGTAATGCAATGGTTGTAACAAAACCAAGCAGACAAATTTGCGCAATCATTCCTATTAAGAACTGACAGATTGCGCATATGATAGGAGATAATGCTCTTAATATTAACTACACAATTAAGTTGTCAACAATGATAATTGCACCTAAAAATACATTGTTGTAAGATTTTTGCATGAAATGAATAAACAATGATTATTATGGGGGGGGGGAGGGAGTCAAACTTCATCCTTATCTTTAATGTACCAGAAAATGCAATTTTTAGAAAATCGCAGAAATTGTAATTTAAGGAAAGAAACACAAGTAAATTTAGAAAGTTTTTAAAAGTGCATTTGAATTACATTGTAACTCTTAAAATTTGTATATTTTAGTTTTATAATACGAAATAATTAGTAAGCAGAATAGTCTATCCTACCTTGTAATCGAATAAAAAAGGTGAATCATCTCTCCTAAGTAGCAGATGCGCGAACACTCCTACTCAAGTAGAAGAGATTAAGCGGTCTTTAGTTTAAACAAGGTCACTGCTAGCAATTTAGGGTAGTAGCTTCATGCGAAACCACTGAAGTCAAAAGTGTTTTACTTCACTGAAAAGTAGCGATATTTTATAGAAACGCCCTGAACAACCATCATGTATTTTCATCTGCACACGAATTACTGCTCTTTACCTTACTGGTTTATTGTGCAGTAAAATATGCATGTAATTGAGTTCTAAAATTTTGTTTCTTAAAGAATTCTGTAAAAAGATGTTCTTTAACATGAATTTAAAAAACAAAAAACATGTGTCTGCATGTTTTTAAAGATTTAAAATTCGTGTTTTATTTCCTAGTGTCCTTTTCTTGCTTGCATGTTTTTGGAGTTTTAAAACATAGTTTTGTTTATACGACTTTCTGTGTCAGCTTTTACAGTAGTTTTTCAGCTGTCAGCATTTTTTTTTATTGTTATTTTTCTTCTAACAGTTTCCTTCTGTAAATATGCGCTTCATCTTCGTTTCAAAAATAGTTTACTATTTTGCGTGTGATATTTCACATGGTTTATTTTACAAATCGCGGAAACTGTTGGAATGTCTGAAAATTCAGCATGGATCTTTTTTTGCACTCACAAATATGTTTAAGAAGTTTAAAGTCCAAACGTTTGTTTTATATGTTACACTTATGAAACCATCTTGCCGACTTTATGTTAGTTAGTTCGCTTTTGTTTCCCATTTTAAAGTTCAAGTTTTAACTTTAAAATACATAATATATTAGAATTATATTTCATATAGTGTAAGCTATAATACTATACTCTTTGCCAAAGAAGATATTTATAATAAGAATTATGCTTTTTTTTAAAATGAAACTTTCTTTCATGTTTAAAAAAAAATTGATACTCACACAACAATTATTTGCTAATATTTACCATTTATCTTCACAAAACGTACATTTTCTAATGAAAAATGAAGTCTATACAGACGAAATAGAAGAATTTTTCAATTGCTCTTGTGTGTCAATTTCTCATTATTTCAGTTTAAAAGTACCGAAAACGCGATACCCTTAGCTATAAGAAACGAAAGCTATGGTAGTAAATCATGTCAAAGCTGCTTTTAATTTAAAAAAAGAGCACATATAGGAAAATATAATTGTCTTTTTAAATACCAAATAATAATCACGCACACACGCATATGTTTTGGCGGACCCGTAGTCCGAATGTTCCATTTCATATTTTGGGATGAATGCTAAGATTGACATACTGGAAAAAAAATATTCACTTACTTAGAAATGAATATTTGAAGTGCAGGTACAAAAAAAAATGTAAGGAATGATTGCCGCTGGTATTAGGATTTCATTCCTTGTGTGAAATGCATAAACGATGGATTTTCAGAAAACAATAGAACTATATTATTCACAGGTTGGTTAAGATTACGTATAAAGATTCATTTCGTTTTAACTCTATGGGGATAGGAAGTTTGTAAACGGAAAATCGTTAAATTGCAAAGATTAGTAGGACAATTCGTGTGTAGCTTGCGGACAGGCAGGAAAGACTCTGGAGCTTATCTTATTGAAAAATCATCAAAAACCAACCCCAAGCATTTGGAAATAATTTAAACTTAAAGCAGAGTTATAAGATAATCGTTTATTGCCGCATTGGTTTTCAAGGCACATCGAAAAAACGGAATTGATCATATCGGTAGCTCGTAGAAAGAGGTTTCTACTGGTAATTCTTACTGGCGATTCAATATTTTATTCCAGTGTTGAGTCAAGTGTTAAACTTAACTCGGAACGATAAAGCTCATATTAAAATAAAAAAAAAAAAAAAAAAAAAAATACCGCGCAAATTTCATATAAACGCAAACTCCAATAAGCTGAAAACAAAACATTTCAGAAAACAGTAATACCAACAATAGCGGAGGAGCAAACGGTCAAATTTTAGCTCCCGTGCGATTTTTGTGATACAATTATGAGAGTTAGATTTCTGAGAGGTATTGGCACGAGGAAAATTAATTTGGATGTTGCCAGCCCTGAAAATGGTGCAGGGGGGCGGTTATAACTGCACTGGGCGGTGCAAGTGATTTTTCTTTCAACTTTTGTGATAGAATAATAGGAATTAGTTTTCCTGAAAGGTATTGGCAAGTGGAAAACGAATTTGGATCTTGCTAACCCCGAAAATGCTGCTGTGGGGCAGAGGGAGGGGAGGGATTATAACTTCGCTCGGGGGCAAGTGGTTTTCCGCTCAGTTTTGTGATACAATTATGAGAGTTAGTTTTTCAGAAAGGTATTGGCACGAGGAAAACAAATTTAGATAATGCAAACCCCGAAAATGGTGCAGGGGCAGGGGGTGCGGATATCACTGCGTTGGGTGGCAAGTGGTCTTCCGTTTAGTTTTTGTGATACAATTATGGGAGTTTGTTTTTCTGAAAGTAATTGGCACGAAGAAAACGAAATTGGATGTTGCTACCCTCAAAAATGCTGCAGGGGGGCAGAGGGGATTATAACTGCAAACATAAAACTGTTATATATTCAATATTTCTCGGTTTACAACAAGTTTTCTAAGCTGAAAATGCTTAAATACACTAATAGCAACATTATAATGAGGAAAAATCTGAAATAAATTGCATACACGTGTTTCGGAGCTATTAAGAGCTCCTTTTTCAATGTAAAAGATGTGAGTTTATGAATGAAAATTCTTCCGTCTGATGATGATCTTTACAGTGATAAACTGCTTCTGGTTACCCAACATATCATTTTGGCCAAAAAGTGGGGGGGAGGTTTCCCTCTTCCCCCGCCGATTAAAAAAATGCAAATTTAGCGATTTTAGAACTGGTAAAATGCTCATGCAAAAAGGTAAATGCTCAACACTTTTATGCAAACGCAAACGCAGCGGATTTCCGTGCTCGGACATGTGTTTTAATGTGTGAACATGTGTGTGGAGAATGTTTAGATCTCTGGAAGATGAATTGGAAAGGGGATAGCAGTTCCGATGAATCTGACAGTAAAAACGAGTTTTTATTGGTGTTATTTATTAGTATTGCTTTGCTGACTTATTGTTCAAAATTCTTGATAGCGATATTCTTCTGAAACGGTTTAGCATGTAAAAAACTTATTTTAATGGTTAATTTAAATGTATATTTTCTTTTAAACATTGTTAACTTAGTGCCTATGTGTTGATATCTGAAAATATAATTCCACATTCTTGTTTGTATTTAACTGTTTCGTGTTAGCACGTGGTTGTGCGGAAAATATGTGGGTTTTCTGTTCTTTTACCTAAAATTTATACTGTTGGTATGATAAAAAAAGTCAGTTTCAATAAATGTTTTGTTTTGTTCAAAAATACTTTTTATACTCTGCAGCCGAAAGAAATACCTCTACAAAACAAGAACAATATTAAGCTCCCATAATTGTATCACAAAAATTAAAGGGAAAACCACTTCCCCCCAACGCAGTTATAACCGCCCACCCTGTCCCCCTGCACCATTTTCGGAGTTGGCAACATCCAAATTCGTTTTCCTCGTACCAATACCTTTCTGAAAAACTAACGCCCTTAACTCCATCACAAAAATTAAACGGAAAACTACTTGCCCCCAGCTAAGTTATATTCCACCCCCAGCAGCATTTTCGGGAGTAGCAGCATTCAATTTCATTTTCCTCGTGCCAATACCTTTACGAAAAACTAATTCACATACTTGTATTACAAAAATTTAGCAGAAAACCACTCGTCCCCCCTCCCAACGCTGTTATAACCATCCCCCTATCCCCCTGCACCATTTTCGCGGTTGCCAACATCCAAATTTGGTTTTCTCGAACCAATACCTTTCAGAAAAACTAATTCCCATAATTGTATCACAAAAAATGAACGGAAAACCATTTGCCCCCCAGCGCAGTTATAACCCCCCCCCTGCCTTCCTGCACTATTTTCGGGGTTGGCAACATCCAAATTCGTTTTCCTCGTTCCAATACCTTTCATAAACACAAACTTCCATAATTGTATCACAAAAATCGCACGGAAAACCATTTGTTCCCAGACTACAAAAGTAATAGACACACTATCCCACTTCCAGTGGAATCGGAAGAAATTAGACGACTGAACTGAAGGAAATAGTTGATCATCACCTTTCCATTCACGTACTAGATGAAGGCAAATAATTTAATAAATGAGTGGTATTAAGAAGGTTAAGTATTATTCTGGAAGAAGCTGCACTATGCCATACCTTTATTGTTGCACTGTTGTCCATAACTGAGGCGGAAACGCGTTTTATGAGCGATCAAAAGTTTTGTTATATTTTTTTTTATTTAACTTCAAATCATCGTTTAATGCTACACCTTTACGTAATTTACGATGCCTAACATCAAAAATAAATAAATAAATAATGCATAGGATAGTTGGTACTGAAAACTGTGATAACATCCAAAAAATACTGATATATATATTTCAATGTTCTTCAACGTTTTCCTAATACTTATACAATCTAATACGCATAATAAAAATAGTAATTACAGGAATAAATATGTACCATACCGTATTTAATGTATCTTTTTAATTTATCCTAATGCATAAATATGTAGACTGCTTTTAGAAAATGGACAGTTTAATCACATTAAAGAGTTTTTTTTAGCTTGCGTTTTTCTTCGGTGTTTTTTCTTCAGGATATCGAAATACATTTAGGTTAAATTTAGAACATTTTCTTCTTATGACCATTTAATTTAAATATACTCCTTTTAATAGAAAACAAACATCGATCGCATATCCTCTCACAGTAGCAAAATAGTTTAGTTTCTCCATTTATCTGTTTCCGATTGCTTTAAAATATTTTTCAAGTACAATATTAACGATTATGAATTTATTTTCTGTTTTTTGTCGTGTGGATGTCATTTCTAAAATATATTTTCTAGCACTATTGTTTCGTTTATCTAAGTTATCGGCAGGTATAAATCAAAAAATATTTTCTTTTAATCTTCTCCCTGATACTCAGTTGACAATTGCACTGAACTATATTATTAGGTATTAGTATTGAAGTAAGGAGATAGTGGTGCGCCTTTTACTGCATATGTTTTCAACCCCTGTTACAGATGTCTTTCCGTAGAAAATCTCTTTTTCTGGTAACATTTATTCCAAAGAAATTTAATGATTTACTTTTTCGGACATTTTGGTTTATTTATTTATTTACTTTTTTTCATCATTAGAGTCAGGAATTTTTCCCGTACATATTCGTTCGGAACATGTAGGTGTGTATATTTTTCACAGTGTTTTTCTTAAAATTATATTTTGTTATTTTTTATTTAGTTTCAAGCCAAATTTTCATATAGGGGAGAGTGGCCCAAAGCGGGTAGGCATTTTATGCCGCCGCATTGTTTGCTATAGTCAGTTCCAATCTAACTTGTCAGCACTAGTAAAGTTACGAAATATGCTACTCCACGTTGAGAAATAGTTCTCGTAAATTTGGAGGTTTAAAACGGTGTAAATTGACAAATTATGTGAAAAAATAGAGAATGTGTTTGGTTGAGACGTATAGTTGAAGCTATTATGCGTTAAATATATTTAATTTGTAAGTATTTGATAACGAAAGGAAAATCAAACCGCCGTAACTCGACTTCTGCCTTGGCAAAGACTTGAGTTTTCAAGGTTAACAGCGTGCTCCCCGTAGATCGGCAAACCCGTGCAAACCCCAGAACTTGCTTCTCCTCTCCCCACTTCGTATCGCCGGTATTGGTCAGTTTATTTTTTATCAATAAAATTACGTTATTTGGACACCATCCACCTACAAACTCCGATGATCATTTCATTTATGTCTTTTTTTAAATTTAAGGTTATAATTATTGAAATTAAAAACGTTCATTCGGGCAAAGCGAGTGCGGCAAAGCTGGCCTATGATTTATTCTTATATTTATTTATGATTTCTTGACCCATGTGCTAACTTAGGTTTTCTATTTCAATAGGATAAGCATAACTTTAAAAAGTTATTTTTTCTGATGGCAGTTCGTTACTCTATTAATTTAATTAGTTATTTCTTTATGTGTTATAAACAAATATGCTGACTTAGATTTTCAAATAAATAGTATAAGTGTAAATATTTTATATATTTTTTATAATGGCAGTTAGCTAGTCAATGAATTTAATCATTTATAATTTCGTATTTGGTTGGCAATTGTACCAAATCACAATTAAGATTTCCTGTTTTACCCGAACGGCTTAACCGCTTCAGGCCCCATGGTAGGGCAAACTGGGTTTTTCAAGTTTTTGTAATGTTTGATAATAAATAAATATTGGGTTTAAAATAATCCAAAAACCGCTTTTTATTTTGAAGTTCTAGAACCCTGCTAGGAAATAAAACCGAAATTGTTGCGATAAAAATCCAAAAACTACAACTATCAAGCGTTTTTCGTTAACCTACCCGCTTTGGGCCACCCTCCCCTTTATTCCTATTTTACGAACGAAGACATCTTTGCGCGGTTTGAACTTATACACAATCGAAATGAATGTTCGTTTTCCTTTTCTTACATTATTGGTGTCCTTGTAAAATGTAGTTCCATTCTGAAAAAGTTTCTCGTTGCGCTAATGTTTATGGCAAACCTGTTTTTTGCGTCTAATTTGCAAATGAATGAATGTAACACCAAAACTGGAGGAAACGTGCATTAAACACATGTTTAAGGAATGCAACATAGACAGTTGCATAGGTGTAATGAAAAAACTGTCTAAAATATAAAAGGAAATCTTGTCGGAAAAGTGCATTCTTGGAGAAAACAGTAAATCAGTTTTTGGTTTTTAAAATTATAGACACCTTACAAAAAAACAGATTAATGAAGAATGTTTCTACCTGTATAACTGAAATACATTGTCGGTATAGACTTTTTCCTGTCAATTAAGTTGTCTGACACTGAAATGGGGAGCAAAGACCAAACAAAAAGTAAGCCTTTTTCAAGCTCATGTAGCGAACCTTTAGGATAACTTAAAGCAGAAACATCAGTAAAGATCGTGCCAAAAATGTTCTATCTAGTCCATTCGATTTTAACCGTAACCCTCAACATGATCCCGCAGTTGGGCATTACCATTTTTAGAATAAACCGTTACGAATAACACCAGCATATAGACGGACATATCAGTCTAACATCTCATTCAGATATATCGCACCAGTCAAAAATCCTTCATGGAACACATGCAGGTCAGTATGGAGACCTGACTAAACCATGATACCAGCACTTATATAACTGCCGTTAACATTGCTGGATTAATAGTACCTGGTGCGTTGTTCCTTCTAGATCGAAAAACGCCCTTCTATTTGCAAGTAAAGATGTCCATTACTTTTTGGTTAAGGAAACGTGTTCTTTTGCCCACAGTAAGCGGGGAACTCTCTACCGTCCGTTCTTCATGATAAATCTTAGGAACTGTATTTTATTCGCTCTTGGAACAACTCTTGGAGGGATCATAGCAAAAAGTTCAAAAAAAAAAAAAATAATAATAATAATAAAAATAATCTGTAAATTAATCTCGTGTTACACCCTAGAAACACTAAACAAGTAAGTGTTAGCAATTTGCGAGCGAGCCCTTTTACGGTTCGTCAACTAACGAGGAATAATTAAGAGTCGGCTCATTGATTGCCAATTTTTCTCTTAATTTTATTATATTCATCTGGAATTTTTTTGGGATTTGTAACATCCATTTGAGTGTGAAATTATTAAGGTTTTAGGTTATCTTTCGTGCATGCGCAATGAAAAATTTCTTTAAACGTTCATATTCTATCAAATTTCTAACATTTTTGTTTTAAATTTTATTAATGTTAAAGCAGACAGTCTTTAATAATTGAGACATATTTTTAGTAAATTGCCACTGATTGTTAATAATAGAACAAGTATGTTTGTAAAAATCGCATTTTAGGGATACTTGACCCCTTTGTTTAGAGGGATATATGATCCCGGGGATCAAGTATCCATATCACAATATAAACACAATGAAAACAACATAAATGTTGTTTACTTAGTTGCCATTAAATTTAAACATTCATAACCATGTTAACATAATAAAATTAATCATAGTTTCAGTGATTCATTTAAACAATCACTACTGTAAATATGCTAAACAATTGAAGTATCAGTTCTCACTTGTAACCCACATAGCACCTCAAACATCTGAACATAAACTAACTCTACTGATAAATTATGTTCTGATCAGCCAAATGAGCTTGAACAAGTTGAAATAGATGTCAAATCTTTGTTTGAAAGAAAAAATAAATGATTTTGCCAAAGTTATATTTACAACAAAAAGTGAGTTGCCCATTATGTTAACCCATTAGCGTATGGATCGCAAAGTTGGATTTCTAGAGTTTGAAACAAGTTTTCTGAAGCGAAAAGGTAATATCTTTAATCAATCAATTTTTCCTGAAAAAATGACATCCATTTGGGTTGAGTAGAACTTAAAGAACTACAACAAACGAATTGTTTGCATTTGACTTTTCAGGCTTCGAAAACATATAAGCTAGGCTTTCCTTTTTATGAGTACAGTGATACTTACATTTGTCTTCCCTCTTCTTAAAAAATAATTCAAATGATGAAACTCTTAATTTTATTATTGCAAGACAAGAAGCAAATAAAATAATTTTCGTGATATTGTCATCCTATTTTTTATTTGTTGTAATTTTAGCTTCATTACGCTACTTTAAAAAATGTTAGATTTTTTTTTTTAATAAAATAATGTATTGCTCACAACTGTATTGGGTAAACAGTAACTGATCAAATGCATCCTAAGTTCATGAAAGTTGTGAACATTTTTTTTTACAAGTATCTAGTGAAATTTGAAACTATGTTATTTTGTGTTCACATTGAAAGAAAATTAGAAATTGTCCTTTTTTTTAGAAACATTATGTAGAAAACTAAAATCCATAAATAAATTGTCGATCTAATGAAAAGTCTATGTATTTTCTCGGCGGGATCAAGTACCCCCCATGAAGGGATCATTTATCCCTAGATGTGGGGATACATGATCCCTTTATGAAATTAAGAAAAAAAAATTACCAAAACTAACTGTTTTATTTCAACTAAAAAAAATACTGTCAGAGAGAGGAAAAAATTAACTTTCTTCACGTACTTTAAAAAAAAACCCGGTAATTTACAGCACAGAAAAAAAACTGAAAATTAAAGTGGGGATCAAGTATCCACAGTCTCCCCTATATGGTAAGGATGGTCCTATTTTTTTATTTTTTTAATCATATTTTTTGTTTCTTAAATTTGTTTATGGTCCTCTAAATGAATGGAGAATTTGAAATTTATCGGAAAATAACAGCTGGAGCACACCTTATATGTTACAAAACTTGCAGAACACTTGGTCTTTTATTTCTCTATGAATTCTTAAAAATGAATTTTTGAGAGTGTGGCAATAATTTTGGTTTTATATATATATATATATATATATATATACTAGCCGCCTGCGGCGACCATCCAGTACGCTTTCTTACGCCATTCGCCTTTCTATGCAAGCAGCCACCTACGGCGGCTGGTTGGCTAACTTGTCATTTAAATTTTTACTTCAAGTCTGCCGCCTTCGGTGACTGTTTAAATAAATTTGGTAGCAGTATTAATCATATATCTCTATCTTTTGTTGTGCCATTCACATTTTTACGCCAAGATTACCGCCTTCGGCGGCTATCTACCTTTACGATCTTTCTCTAAATTTTCTTATCCATCTCTATTTATTTTAACCTCCCCTCCCATTTCCTAATAAAAACAAAGATCACTCAAAAAAACCCCACCTTTTTTATTTAAGTAGAGCAAAAAAAAAAAAAGTTATCTTCAAAATTCCCCATAGTGTGCAAAAAGTAGCGTTTGACAAAGAAAAAAAAATCTGTTATTATTGAATTAAATGTGCATAACTATGAAATGTAACGTAATATAGATGCAGCAAAACGTTCCAGCTTGGGGGGGGGGGGGAGAATGGAAAAAGAAATAAATGCAATCCCTAAATAAAACAAAACAAAAAAAAAAGAAAGAAAAAAGCAAGCTCTGCCGGAAAACACGTGGTCATCACGTCATAAAATGTAGAAGTAAGCTGTATAGTAAAAACAAAAGATAAACATTGTTTGCGATTAAGATTCCATCGTAAATACCGAATCGAAATCCAAGTAGTGACGGCAGAGGCATAAAAGATTGAAGAACGCTCTTTTCGACCGATGCGTGGAAAGACATAATGTGTTCTGCATTAAAAAATTGTTAAAAAAAAAAACTATTGCATATTTTTAAGAACTTTTTCTTCTGAAGAGGACGAAATGGTTTTACTATTGCCAACTTAAATTTTAGAAATGGGGCATTGATACTTCTCGCAGAATGATATTTAAAAAAAACAAAACCCAGGAAAAATGCAAATTAAAGGTTTTTTGAAAAATTCATAAAAAATACAAAAATTGCTCTATTTTCAAAATTTTTTCATTCATCATATTTAAAATTAAATCTCCTACTTTATAGTGCAAAAATATTTGTGTGGCACGATTGGTTCGGGGTCTGTGAGGTAAAAAGTGCAAAAAACACATAAAACATTAAATAACTTTTTTTCTAATTAAAATATCAAAAATCGAAGCCCGAGGTGCACATCTTCAGCAAAAACTGCACCTGTATACCAAATTTCATCTTTCTAGGTCTTACCGTTTTCTCGGGATGCGCGCCACACACACAACATCTTATTTTATTATATATATATATATATATATATATATATATATATATATATATATATATATATATATATATATATATATATATATATATATATATATATATATATAATTTAGTAAAAATTGTTTTTCCTTTTCATTTGCAGTATACTTTCTTGAAGAGACTATTTTGACGTGCATTGTTCATATTGGAGGTCTATTCAGATCATTATAAAGTTATTTAAATGATTATACGGCCACTTCATTCCTCTGCTGGTGACTAAATCTTGTCACTTCGACCACCGACTGGGTGTAATCACTTTCCTTTTAGATGAGTTCATACTCCAACATTATAAGCTCATGTTTTATTCAGAACTCCGATGTTATAAGTCTCCAACACATTCTCAATGGAAAGTGGTTAGAAATGATTTTCCAGCCAAGCAATTTTGAATGCGAGTGAATATTTTGACGGCCGTATAATGTCTGTGTCTAAGCTAGGGGAAAGATTTCTGCGTTTTTGGGGATGCAACAGGCTATGAAGCACTATGGTATGTTGCTTTAAAATTCAAATTAACAGTTAGCAAAATTTTCATAACTCTGTAAATAAAGTCTGCAGAACACTCATAACTGAAATTGTAATTTTTTAAACGTTATAGATAAAAGATTTCTTCGATACTAAGTCAGAGAAAAACAATTATTAATAATTAGTATCATAAAATTTAATGCTTCCTTGCGTTGTTTTGCAACAAAACAATTAAAGCATCTTTAAAATCAAATTAAGTATTTTCAGACTTTGTCTATTATGCTAAAAGTGAAGACCTTTTTCAAACTTATGTTTTGGGGAGACACGGTTCAGTTGGTACACGGTTAAACTGATGCAATGGGTCTTAGCCTTCTTTAAACGACGCAACTTAGTTAAATCAGCTTTCGAACAGGTGAGACGGTTATAAAGGTGTTGTATGTTGGAATAAATATTTGACAGAAAAATAGTGATAACATTGAGTGAAAATTTAGTTTGTTACTTAAATTTCGTAAAAATTAATTGAAAATAAAAATATAAAAGTGTATCAGCTTAACCCGGTCTCACCTGAAAACGTTTTAAACTGTATCGATTTCTTTACTATATCTATTAACTTTTATAAAGGTTAAGTTTTGCGTTTTCCTATATGTTGAAAAACTACATATTGGTATTTTTGAATTTTTGTATTAATATTAAAAAATATCCGAAAAATAATCCGTAGAAGCTAGCGAGAATAAATTGGATGTCCTGTACACATTATTTTTCTTTTAAATAACCATCAGGTATTTTACCCGATGAAAAATTGCAGTGGACATTATTTAGAGCTAATTCAAGACCATAGAAACAGGTTTAGATTATTTTTCATGAAATAAATGTTTGTACGTTTACTAAATTAAATCCCAAATTTAAAATAAATAAATAAATAAATAAATAAATAAATATAAATATTTTGAAATACTGTGAACAAAATGCTACAAACAATTTGTAGGGAAAAATTACATAACATCAGAAATAATAATAATTCTAAATAAATGAGTGAATGCATTAAGACTTACAAATTCCCTGCGGAAAATGCAAATTAAAAACACACAAGAAATAAATAAACAAACAAACGAACAAGAACTTACCGTACATTCGCTAAAATAGAATTATAAGAAACATAACATAAATATGCTCTTTATATCGCGCATTTTCGTCTTGCCCAAAGTAACAACAACGTCCCATGTTTATTGTCTTTGAAAATGTTTTCTGTTTATACAGCCCCTTTAACCGAAATTAGATCAAGTCACAGACTACTGATTTTACTGCTTATCCTGAGAAAATTATTCATATTTCTTACATCCAAATATGCATATATTCTTTTAAAATCTACCGCAATTAAAGAAAAGACTTCAAAAAAAGTTTTGTTGAGTAATAATTCTCAAATGCATTCAAATTAAGAGATAAGCGTTTCATTTATCCAACATTAAATCCATAGCGATCATTTACTAAATTTCCCTAATGCATTTTCGCTGCAGATACGCGAATGTTACGTGACCATAGTTGAGAACGCATATAGCTTGAAATGATGAACTATTAAACATATGTAAGAGTTGGCTAAGGCGTTGGTGGTAGATTTCATGCATAAGTAATTTGTAAATACCGAGCCACCAATCTTTAAAACAGTTGTGAAGCTTGTCTTGTTTCTTTAGAAAAATAGAGTTTGCGCCATGGTAAAACTTTAGTTTGTTATCTCTATATGTTAAAAAAAGTAACGTCAAAGATATTGTGAAACTAAGTCCGTGGCGGGCCTGCGTCCGCAAGATCCCATAATACCTACAGCCTTGAAATTTGGTACAAAAGTACTTCGAGCTCCGAGGGTTTGCACCTGTGGTTTTTATTTCAAATTTCGAATTAGTTTTTTTATAATTGTTTTTTAAGTTAAAATTTCATGTAAGTTGTCTATTAAACAGATGAACGATTTCCCCTCCCCCTTAACATTCTATGTCGTTCGAAAGTGATTTTTTTTCTGCATCAAATAAAGCTTGTTCCAACTTTCTTTAATGAATTAGAACAGCATACATAAGGGTTTCTATTTTAACGGAAAATCCTAGGTTGAACTCAATTCAAGTCCTTAGCTAAAGAGCAAAATTATTAATAGAGACCACGAATTTGAAATCTACTTTTCAAACACACAAAACTGCCGTTTTGCATCTCTCAGAAGCCTCTTAGCACCAATAGATCTGCAAGTTAATACAAGTTAGTTTAAAACCCGGGAAAAGGGTACTTTTTGTTCCAAACGGAACCTGTAACTCATTTTAAATCCGATTCTTTTTTATTGACGATTTAAATCTCTGCGAATCAAATACGATTGCGAAGCAATCTTCGGGGATTGGCGAGCGTCAGCGAGCAGGGGCAGAGCCCCCACTGAAAATAAATAAAAGTAGGGTTTGGTCATATCGCACCTCGGAAAGGTATGTGACACAGCACAAAATTTTGAAATAAATAAAAAAATTTTGAAAAAAAAATAGAACCGACTTCAAAATTGCTCTAGAAAGTGAAAAATAATTTTATTCTTCAAACACCATCGATAATGCTATTAAATTTTTGAAGTTAGCGCAAAAACAAAACGTAAAATCCAGTGTAACCATGCTTCGTTCATATTTTTTTTCAGAAAAGCATCCAAAGTTACGAACGAAACATTTATATCGTTATTCAAATATGTTGTCATCAATGCATAATGTATGTGATAAGGAAGAAACTGGTTCTGGTTAAATTTATAGTTGTATTTGAGTTATGGCTGTGAATGATTTTATCTATCGTTTTTGCGCCAACTTCAAAAATTATGTTTAAAAGCATTATCGATGGTGTTTAAAGAATAAAATTATTTTTGAAGTCGGTTCTATTTTTTTTTTCAAAATTTTTTTATTTTACTCTTTTTAGTGTAAATGTAGGTATTTCAGAAATAATAAGAAGTTTCCATCACGAAACTTCACATTTTTTTCTTAAAAATGCTCCATACTAAAAAAAAAACTATTGACACGCGTTAAACTTTAAGCGATTGGCACTAAAAACTTATCTTTGTTCCTCTCTGGAAATCATGCGTAGTTAATTTAATTATAACCATTTAAGTATTACGTTTTTCCTAACTAATTTACATTCCACAGCATCTCAGTTGCTCATGATGCAATCCTGTATTTTCTTACTCAGCCCCGAACATCTGTTATCGGCATAGATGATAACGATAAAAATACTACAGAGTAGTTGAGTCAAACCTAATGGTAGCATTGTGAAGGCTAAGCAGATCCTAATCACTGCATCACCTCGCTTCCAGGTTAGGTGTACCCCTACTATGGAGCAATAGCACTGAAGAAAGGAAGATTTTGATAAATCACATAGGGTTACTATAAATCAGCAGGGTTACTAAAATAGAATTATTTACGCCAAAAATGAGACGACAGCGCCAGATTCCCCATTATCGAAATATCCCTTGAAGAAATTTGATGCTTGCTTCAGAGAAGCCTTCATTCAAAATTATCATTACAATTACTATTAATGTTACTGTTATATGGCACCAAACTTTTATAACAATGAGTTTCATATTGTCGCGTAGATGAAGATAGCGAAGACAATGTGAAAGCCAAATGAAGCGAATACTCGTTAGTTTCAACTCGAGATCTTTATTCAGAACCACGAATGAACGTTACATCTCCTTATATACAACTTGAGAAAGTGCTGGAACTTTCCAGACTTGGAAAGATACAGAAATTAATAGAACATTCGAGAAAATACGGGAAACAGTAGAAACGAAATTTTAGTAAAATTCACTTTGTCCTAGTCGGGATTTGAACCCGGGTCGCTCGTGTGGGAGGCGATAATTCTACCACTGAGACACCGTTATCCGCGGATGAAAAGTGCGAACTTCGCTACAATATCATTTAATAGGGAAATTGCATAAAAATTACTGCTTTTTGCCCATAACCTTTTTTCTAAAGAACAAATATGGTCAAACAAAATAATGGGACCTAAGTTGAGCCATCCCCTATCCATTAAAAAAAGAATCATCAAAATCGGTTCACTAGGTGAGACGCTATGAGTGGACAAACAAAAAAAAACATACATACGGTATGAATTGATAACCGCCTCCTTTTTGAAGTCGGTTAAAAAACGCATTAGCTATTGATATAAAATCTAAATTTAATGATCTTCTTTTGCCACGTAACTCGCATCAAGTTCAGCTTACATAACTGCATTGTGCTGTTATGAAAAATATGTATTCACAAGTGACAAATTATTATATTTTCATGATTTAGTAGAAAGATTTTTAAATTTTAAATGAGTTAATTTAGACAACAAAAACTAACTATTAAAAATCACACAATAGATTTTTTTTCACATATTGTAATATTTGATACGAAGTCACTTAAAACTACTATTGGGAAAACCCTTGGTTTTCTCTAATGCTGTTTGTTTTCAAATCTTTCACTTTCCGTGCCGGAGTGTTCAACGAAAAAAAATTAAGATATTAATTTTCTTAAAAATAAAGTATAAAAAATAGAAAACTATTTATTACGCAAAATAGGAAGTGTAGCTACAGAACATTTTTATATTATTTAGCATGTTGTGAGTGAATACAATAAATAGTCAGGGGATCTGATTAGGATTTTTTCCTTTCTGTTCAACAGTTAATTCTTTTCTAAACTCATTGTAACATGACCTTATTATTTTCAAACTATGGCATAATTTCTTCAGCTATTTTTATAGCTATAACCGTTATTTTTATATTTCGTTTCACAATAAAACGAAAAAAGAATCTTCATGCGTGATCGAACGATACGAACACCGTAATATCAATAGAAAATATCGAATAAATGCAAATTACGTGTATGTTTTCAGACTTTTAATTAGACTTTCTTTTGCCTTGTTACGCAAAAAGGTTAAATTTTGTGTTTTAGGAAATTAACAATTATTATTATTTTTTAACCTTTCGTAGAGTGCACAAATTCCCCGACATTGCTGTATAAAAGTCCAGTTAACAACAGATACACTAGGAATACAAGAAATACACTGCCAGCTCAGTCATTCCATCCAAGGACTGCAGTTTCGTGCTACAGATACACTATTTTTGCAAAAAAAATTCTTCAACAAAACACTAAACCCGTTTTACATAGCTTAGTTTGCCCGATAAGTGAACCCCTTTAGTGAAACATTTTTCTTAGACAACTAAAAGAATAAGTTATCGCCACTGAGGGGTTTAATTGCATCTATTCGTTATTCAAATACATATACTGTAAAACATTAAGGAACATTTAAGGTAACTATTAATGTAAAATGGATTTTCAATAGTACAAAAAAACTTGACAGCAAACTTTACTAGGGAAACTAAGCAATTGCAGAACCAATAGGTGTACCACTCATGGCTTATGGTTTAAAGAGTAATTCTCCATTCTTCCTTACATACTTTTTACACATCTTATTCTTTTTTTATGCTTTTTACATTATTTGCAATATTTTTTACAGCTCCTTTTTAATGTACTTAGGCACGCTACTAACTAGAAATACGTAAGTGAATTTTCATTGAACACATTAATTTGGATTTGCCAGAAAATACATATCACTACGTATTTACATCAAAACTTATTTTGCTAATGTTTAGTCCGATATTTTCCTATCTCTTCTGTTGCATTACAAAATAGAAAAATTTTACTTCAAAGAGTTTCGTTCGTAACATTTTTACTTGTTAAACTGAAATAGCTTTTGAAAGTTCCCTTACTCCAAGTAAACAGAAAGTTGTAACATATTTGTACCCAAATGCATTTTTTAAAACTAACTCTCTCAAGGTATCGAAGTTTATTCGCATCAGCAAAAGATGTTTCTCGGATATTGACCAAGCAAGAAGAAGAATTAGAGTTTTGTTCCAAGTAACGTGAGGTCAGAATTCAATTACTGGATTCCATTTCTCCTTTTCGAATAGAAGGATAAGAACAAGACATCATCAAAGAAGTGAATACTTTAAGATCGATACACAAAAAGGTTTTGATGAAAGGAGAAATATTGCGGCTTTTAAAGTGGATAGCATTAAGCATGGTCTGATGAGGATTAATGAACCGTAATATCATCAAATGTTGTTAAAAAACAAGTTGTTTTTGATGGCATTGGAAAGACAAATACAGTGCTGCTTTTAGATAAATCTGTGTTTCAATGTCTATGAGAGTCTTGTAAGCTTACATCGGCAAAAATTGCTATTGGTATTGAAAAATATTAAGACCTGTGGTTTTTCTTAAGACATTCAAACATCACGCAAAAATTAGGGACGCTTTGATTTTCCCAGATGTTTAAATACGGTTTTTTTAACAGGTCAAAGGCATAAAGTTGAAATCTTTTAGAGGTTAAAAATATCATTTAACTCAGATTCTAGGATGCAATGATAAATGATGATTACCGAGGAATTATACAAAACATTTTAGATGTACCTACTGATAACATCTGTAAATGAGGTAGGCATCTTTATTATATGCCTGGCTTGGACTCATTTAAAGAGAAACGTAGTAATCGGTTACAATTACTGTTATTGTGGTTGTTATGATAATTTATTATTCTTATTATTAAGTGCTTAAGTTCTAAATATGGTGTTTCGAGCGTGCTTTCCTACGGCTGGTGGAAAAAAAAAGATCCCGTTATTTAAAATATATATATATATATATATATATATATAAGTGAAGCAAATATCATTGATTGTTTGAATGAAAAAACCTCTCTAAAAAGATTTTTTTTAAGCGCTATACATCACATTTATATTAATGTAGTATGTATGTGAAGTTATATATTTTTTTGCAGAAGAAAAAAAAAATACGATCACATTTTGAAAATTTCATGTTCCGGTCATTTACATAAATCGTTTTAAGCTCAAAACAAAATTAAGCATTTTTCTATGAAGTTGTTACCGAAATACTTGATTCATGGCTTTTCAAACACGTACTTAGGTAAAGTACATAGATAATATGCATACCTAATGCAGCACCGCCACAAGTCAAAATTGTCGATTTTGAGTTATATACATGTCCTAGTGCATTTTATTAATTCTACGTTCTTGAATACAAGACAGATACAACATATTTTTTAAACCTTATTTTTGAGATGTGTGAGTGTGTAGTCAGTATAAGAATTTAAGCTAAGGTGTATTAAATCAAACTGATTTTTCTCGAAAAATAGTTTTTGGAGATGTGGCAGTGTTATACTAGGTGTGCGAATTATTAAAGTAATAATTATTAAAGCAATATATTAAAGGATTTAGATAAATTAACAGATATACTTGATTCGTTTCTTGTATTTTTGGTGTTATGGAAAAGAAGATTTTCAATGCAAAACTTTTTGCAGGACACTTGACACGCAGCCATTGAAAGAGTTACGTTAATTAACAGAGATTCTTGATTCATTAGCTGTATGTTTTAAAAATGCTTTATAATGCGATAAGAGAAGAAAATTTTCAATTCATCGACCACCTTGTAAACAGTTAATTGGTTTTTAAATGGTCAAAAGTATTTTCCGCAGTTGACATTATAAAATCATAAGCTAAACTATATTTCCTTCACAAGAAATTATTTTTATTTTGCAATGTTATAAGCTTTTACTCTGTAAGTTTTTACTAAAGAATTATTTTTTCATAGCCTTTTTTTTAAGGGACTCTTTGAGATTATCTCTTGAAAATTTCAATAGACTAATTTTAATAATGTTAATCCAGAAATGTGAAATAAATAACTCCAAAAAGATTTATTATACCGCTATTGGGAGAAACCAATTTTAAAATGAGTAAACCTGTAAATATATAAACATGTTTCAATGAATGATAAAAAATATGTAAAATATCTCACAAAAAATATCCCACAGTACATTTACAACTCACCAGTAATATTTCAAACTACATTAAAATAAAGAGGAACTAACATTTGGTACTTAATGTTTTAAGTATTACAAACCCTTCGTTTTCTAATCCTGCAAATTTGGGAACTGCCCTGTAACATTTACAGTATCAAACTAAAATTAGCAGTAATATACTGTTTTATGAAGGACTTGGCCTGTAAACTTAACAGCGATAATGTGTAAAATTAGTTGTAATATACTGTTTTTTGAAGGAATTGCCCTGTAAAATTGACAGTATCAAACTGTAAATTTAGCAGTAATATGCTGTGAAATCAGTGGTACTGCGACATAATAGTAGCAGTAGTAAACGGTTTTATAAATGATTTGTATAGTAAAATTAACAGTAGAGAACTATAAATTAAACAGTTATCAATTTTTATGCAAAAAGTTTTTTTCCCCCAATCGTTGTCTCTTTTCACAGCGGAAATCACTGCTTTTACAGCTGAAGAACAATATAGAAAAGTAAAGCAATTGATTCTGTATATAGAGATCAGCCTAGATACAAAATCTGTTCCTTTTCTAAAGTTTTTTATCAACAAAAAATATGTTTTAGGCTATGAAACGCGACAAGAAAAGAACTATGAAAGCCTTTAGGTAAAAAACGTCCGGTTAGGTAAGTCCGGCGATCTTGCCCCGTCTGATAAATTGTAAAGTAACTGTATTTCACGATTGTAACCACAGAGTGCGCCTGTGTCAACTTTTTCAAGGGGATTTGTGTATAAAGAAGCTACACGCATATACTAAAGCCATTTTCAGCGATTTTTCAAAGAAGCTTCAAAACAAAGTGAAAGGTAAGAGTGACATTTTTTAACGCTTGATCTAAGATTTTACTTTTAAGAACTTTTGTTTAATTAACTAGCGTTCAAATATTATGTTCGATTATCGGTTTAAAACAGTAAAAGAGTATCATAAAGAAGGCTGTTTCTATTAATTGCAACCATATTGGCTTGCTGTTTGAACAAGAGATGATGGGACAATTAACCTTGCCAAAAAGGTAATATGCCCCACCTGAATGAAGACCTGAATGACGTCGACTCTAGATTGGATAAAATGTATAGACTGCTTAGGATGGTTGCATGAAACGTGCACAATGTATAATCAGAGATGTAATTGCTTTGGCAAGATTGAAAAGCAAAAGTTATTAAAAATGACAAGTAAATGTGCTTATTATGTAAGATATTTTAATCTATATTTGCAGTTTAGAATTAAATTGATTTTGATTTTTTATTTAGTTGCCCAAATTATAATTTGTATTTATTTCAACTAATTTAGTCAATTAATACACTTTCTTACTAATAGCAGCAAGCTTTGTAATGCTGGTCAAGTGGGGCATTTTACTTGGTGTAGTGGGGCGAATTGTCTGACTGTCAAGGTAATATGCCCCAAAGCTGCAGTGTTGTTGTTTTTTTTTTTTTTGCAATAAAAACTTTTATTCGTAGTTTTTGGCCACGATAAATTTTACACAGCATCTGGACCTACATTAAGAGAGGCGGGAAGTATTATCTTTTAATTTTCGTTAACATATATATAAAAAAAAAATGTTTCTGCTTAGGTGGGGCAAGATCGCCGGACTTACTCTATATGTTTTATTGATATTAATTTCATTGCACACAAAATAAATCAATGTCATCTCTATATTTTAAAAAACACCTGTTAAAGGAGGAAAGTGGCGCTTTTTTACTTCTACAAAAAACTTTTAGCTCTATTGCAAACTTAAAAAATTACAAACCGAAGTAAATTGCAAAATATGGTCTGAAGCTTTATTTTAAGAACAATATCCTTTTCATTACACAAAACTTTTTGATCCACGAAGATTGTAAAAATGAGAAGGTTTTATAATCTTATAACTGAGAATCCTACATCATATCTTCACTAGAAGTTTTTTTTTTCATTTTCAGCATTATTGTGTTGCTAAAATGTGCAGCATAACGTGGGAAATGTTTTGCAATTTGCAACCCATTATACCTTTAAGTTTATTATAACTTTATATAAGTCATTCAGTGTGTGTGTGTGTGTGTTTTTTTTTTTTTCCTTTTTTGGTAAATTACGGATGAGCAGTCCTACCTCAGCACAACCGAAATATCAAAAAACATGGCAGTCGATACCTTGAATTCATCAGTTTATCTTTGAAACTTCTCGTATAAAAAAAAAACACCGTTTGCGCAATCTAAAACAGTTTTAGTTTTTCTCTGTTATTTAGCAGAGCAGTATTTAACTTTAACAGCCATACACCCTTTTTTAGTTGTTTCATGAAATATCCAGTTATTATCACGGAATGTATTTATATATATATATATATATATATATATATATATGAATGTATAGGTATGTGTGTGTGATTAGAAATAACAAACGGTTAAAAAATGTCTTATTTGATTATATAATAAATTAAAATTTCCTTCATACCCTATTCCTTAATAAAGTCTTTTTTTTTTTTTGTACTCTTTAAACAAGGTTCTCCCATACTTAACTCCGGTGTTTCCCATACTTAATTAAATGGTGTATTTCTATAGTAAATTAGGTCATGTTAATTAAAAATAAAAAATTCGTAGAACCTCGTCAACGCGACATTCACGGAACTTATTATAATCATTTCTTGTTAACGGGGTTTCATCTTAACCGATAAATAATTATGTGATTGTTAACTTACGGACCAAAGAAATATTTCATGTGAAGTTATATATCCGCTATGCGATTTCACGTTGAACAGGTTTGACTTTATAAAGAAGTGCAGTAACATGAACTTATTCTACTAATTGCTATCAAATGTCATTGCATGATTGTACAAGTTTAATTGCATCTGTTCTTTTTAATTAAATCACGGAGGTTCTTCAGCCAGATTAAGCCAAAAACAAGCATTTAAAAATAATGTTTTCCTAAATATCCTAAAATGAGGTCAATGCTTATGCTGTTCAAACATTTTAGCTATCTCGAGATAGCTACTTTAAACGGAAATATCTTCTGAAAGCAGAGGGCAGTAAATATAAATTCCAGGCATCGCAAAATCTAATTAAGCATCTTCTATTAGTTTAAAAAAAATTAAAAACTGGAAAAAATGTTTCCACTTTAATGAATTTTTGTAGAAAAGTACTGGCGATACGTGTTACAGTCGAATATTTTTTCGTTCTTCTTATTCTGTATTTTCTTTTAGAAAGAACATTTTACTTGAATAACCTTTTCATGCAATGAGAAGAAATAACTCGTTTAGTCTTAAAATAAGTTTTAGAAATTTTCACTCGTCATACGTTCTGGATAATTGTATTTTTAAATACACTTAGAAATGGTGTAAAGACTTAAATCGTAATTGAATTTGTAATTTAATTTTCAAGCAGGCGTAAAAATGGCAAATAGTCTTAATATTTTTTTTAGTTAAAAGAATATATATATTTTTTCTTTTTACTCTTATCGTCACACACAACCACTCAAAAACATTTGCTTTTGCGCATAGAATTAGTGTTTTTGCTTGATAAATTATTAAAACAGCAATAACTTAAATTCTGGGTTGAATTTTTGATAACTTTTGCTTTTTAGTGATTTTGCCAATTACGTAACTTCGACGGACTACATGGATAACGGTGAAACCGAGTCGGGTGTAACACACACTTTTTATTCATTTATTTGAAATAATAAAATGCGCATAAAACAGTTATGATGTTATGTTTATTGGTCAGTTATGTAGCCTAAATTATTGGTTATAGTTAAAACTTGAAAAAAAAGTGTTTTCATGTTGTTTCACTAATTATTTTAACGTGGATGAGGAAGTACTCATCAGTTATGTAAAACTAAGGCTAGTTTTGTGCCTTTGACTTAAACTTTAAATCTTTTTTTTTTTTTTTTCAAATATTTGAAACGTTCCACTATTATCGCCAGTAAGTGATAATGCCTTCGTTAGAAATAAATTGTATTTTTACTCGTAATTATAGCTTTTTATATTTTTGATATGAAGAAAGTAGAGTAAGACATAAAAACCTATGTATATACATATAAAAATGTGATATAGCTGTTTATATTTATTTCTTTCTCGTACAATTCCTGCAATCTCATTTAATAATTCTTGAATGAAGAAAAAAAATCACTGTTATTTTTCAATTAATTCATTTAATTATGAACTACGCTTAAAATATTACATAATTTAAAACTAAAATACATCTATATAGCTTTTGATCATTTTCTTGTGATGGAGTAGTGCAAATCATGAAAATTTATGTGCATACATACAAAAATGTGACAAAGCCGATAGATTATTTTCTTTCTCCTCCAATGCTTACAGGTTCATTTAGCAATTCCCGAAGAAAACAACAACTCTCTTTTTTCGGTTAAATCATTTAACTATGGAGCAGCCAGCAATGTCTTGTGGTCAGAGGAATCTGATTGCGATGGGGAGGTCCCGGGTTCGAATCCCGGCTCGGGCATGGATGTACTTTCTCTCTCCTGTCTTTGTCCTTTCTTTGTGTGAATGTGTTGTTATTCTGTGGTTGATTTCCTACTCTATAAACGAATCCTTATGGCACATGTGTACTGAGGACAGTTGGACTTCACACCAAATTACGGTATAGTATGAAAAAGGAAGCAGTACATCCCAAATATCCAGCCTAGCTGGTGCACGACAACAACTGTGAATCATGTTTTAAATGCCGTTTTTTTTAAATTAAAATAGAAGTGTAAAACAAAGGCATTACAAAGACTACCTTTGACGTGAAATTAATAAAAAGTATGTTTCCTTGAGTATGGAAACTCTGAAAACGCAATGTTCTGCCATACAGAGGTAAATAATGTACACAAGGAAGTTTCGTCAAGAGTTTGATATTTATTTTGGTTTTGTTTACAATATAATCAGGAAATTTAGTGTTTGGTGTAATATGTAGTACATTTGTTAAGTTGGGTCGATTCTCTGCTTTATCTTTGACTTCGCATTTACAAGCTTCTGAAGAGAAAATTTTAAGCTGAGTTCATTTTAGATTCACTACAATCAGACATATCTATTCCAAGATTAAATCTGACGCTTGTTATATTTACCATATTAGTAGATTATTTTTAGACATCAGTATATTTTTAAAATATTTGCTAATTCGCAACCTTTCACCCTTTTAAAAATAAATAAATGAATAAATAAAATCGGCGATGATTAATTGACGTAGATAAGTGCATTTAAACTTAACAAGTGCAAAATCTGTTTTTAGACATTTCTATTTCTATCTTCCCCCTCCCTTTCAATGCCACCGAAATATCACTAGTTTAAGCCTGATTTTTAAAATTTCACAACTTACTACTTAGCATCGACACTTACTGATTTTTAGACCTACCCCAATTAACTGAATTTTAGATCTACACTACTTACGTGCATTAACTTCAAGTGATTGGACCAGTCTTGAAAAAATTATAATCCCTCCCTTCTCCCTTTACGTTTTTGATGTATCTAACCTAGTTTCATCTGTTACACGTAATCTGTTTGCACGATTTGCTTGCATATGTGTGCAATCCGTTTGCAATAATGAGCGATAATTTTTTAACCTTTTACATGAAATTTTTACATACACTACTATTATTTTAGCTAGTTTACATGTATGCGATTGTTATTGATATTTTTAAGCTACGTTAGAATCGTTTTTATTCATTTTGCGGATTATCCCCGAATTCGTTTATCCGCGGTTACCGTGCCACCCTATTCTGCGGATAATCGGGTGTTTACTGTATGACAAAAGTAACAGTTACGTAGGATTTTGTTTAAAAATTTTGCAGCACAATGTAGGAAATACAACGCTTATAGTAATTATACTTCATTTTGACTGGCTTCATAAGGAAACGTATCAAAAGTATTCTTTTCGTTCAGGGCACGTGCTGCTTTATTAATTCAACGTGCAAGGTTTCAGACAAAATATGAATTTATATGATTGTTATTGCGTGCTAAAAGGCACTCTAAATGATAGATAGGAAATAATTGTTCATATGTGCTGTAAACTAGATTTATTAAAATGAGTCCTTGATTTAAAATTTTTCGGGTATAATTTTCGAAAACGTGGAAACGATTTCAATAATTCACCGCCTATTTCATGAAATAAATTAGATATGTTGACCCTAGAAGAGCAAATTTGGACTTTGTGGTTGACGCTTCCCAATTGAAAATAATAATAAATAAATATGCATTCTTCCCTTTAGTTTTCATGTTATAGATTCTTCCTATTCATGTATTACTTCTTCTGTTGAACAAAAAAAAAAAAAACGCCGAAATGCGTTATTATCTTTATAAAAATCAAAATCAAATGTAATATTCAACAAAATAATGAAAATGAAAGATTCGATGAAATTAATTAAATGAAGTTATTATAATTTAACCCAGATATATGAATTAGTTTAAGTCAATGTATTTGACCACTACTCATATTAGAGATTTTTCAAATCTGTCTACTTAACAGTCTACTTACAAAATATTTTGATTTAAGACTAAATTTAAATCAGATGCTTAAGAAATTCTAAATTGAAAAACACACCTGAAAAGCTGCTAGGTTTCTAATGGTTATCTGCGATTACCTTTCTTTTTAGAACCTCAATTAACAGTATGTTTCTGAGTACCTAAGTCATTAGCGATCTAAAGTTTGCTGCGTTACAAAACTTATTACACAATTGATAACACTTACTAGTTAAACACCTAAAAGCAAGGTAAGATGCTCTTGTTAACGTTAACTACCTAATTTTCTGAAAACATAGTGAATTGAAGTGCAAAAGCAAAACTATAATTAATTTTAGATTAAACCTAAAAGTGAATTCAAGTACATTTTGAACTAATATATTATTCGCTATTTGATCTTCTAAAATTTCAAACCACAGTTAACTTGAGATAGCATAGAAAATTGATAACATTTCAGATGTTTTTAAAAAGTTTTGTGGGATTTTAATCGGACATGCTGAAAGAGTATTGTGCTATTTATGCTTGTAAAAAATAAACAGCACGTGCTCTTCGCTAAAAGTGTGTGTTATCACAAAATATGTTTATTTCATTTTATATTATTCGTTAAATTTATCATTAAATATTATGATTGTTAATTTTATTTCATTCATTTTTCAGGTAAGACATTTTCATTCTCTTGTGCTTTGACTTTATGAGTTGCTTGCAACTTCGGAACTAAATGTAAGCGTTTTTACTGATAGTACTACATTTCTGTATACATCAATGAGTGAATTGTTATGAATGACAGTTTTGTTTCAAAACTAATTTTCCTTTTTTTATTTAAAACCCAGTAAACTGAAACATTTCTCTATCCAAGTGTATACTTTTTAAAGCCTATCACGACATATTTTACCTAAGACTTGCATAATGTCATAACATTTATTTTTCTAAAAACGGATCTAAATTATAGTTTCAACCAGTTTCACTATATCTATAAAATATAATATTGTATTATGTTATCATTATCGTATTTGTTATTATAATGATCACAATAATTATTATTACATAGAAAAATAAATATGTTTTGAAATAAATAATTTGGAATAAACCAATTAAGTTGCTCGTGTATCAAAAGAGTAATTGTAGTAAGAAAAAAACAAAATATCAAAAAAATAATGAAGAAAAAAATATGCATTAAAGATTAGGTATGTTAGAGCACAGACTCAATTTTCGCTGGTTTAATCTGGAGAAACAAATTTTTCTTTCAAAACAATATTCTGGTGAATTCCAGCGGTAAAGGAAGGACAGTTTGAACAAAAAAATCGATGTATTTCTGTCTGTAAGCATATCAAAATATATTTCTTTTTCAAAAACTGATGTACACACTTTTGTACACATCATAGTAAGTTGCTAAAACAACCAAAGCCAGGAATTTTTTGCCAGTACCTTTTTTTTTTCTTTAAATGAAATTTAAAAAGCGGTAACGGAAGGACATTTTTGCGATATGATTTTAACACAATCATGTTCTCCCCAAAAGTTCAGCCAAACTATAAAAGGGAATATAAAACATAAGAGCACATACAGGAGTAATCAATCATTATAATTTCACCTATAGTTTTAAAAAAATAATTATTTTAAGCATGTAAATTATGTATTTATTAAGAGTAACGGAAGAACAGTAACGGAAGGACAAGAAGTCGAAAACAATTAACTTGATAAATTTCAACTTGCAAACATTTATTCAGCTAATACAGCAGTCTGAAACAATGACATATCATACCTGAGCCATCCGTAACAGTTATTAATTCTTGAAATACTCAATAATATTTTCAGAATCCATAGAACACTTATCTTCTTTGTCAGGGAATACAAAGATCATTCCCACATTATTATGCATTCTCAAACAAGATATTTCAACTCCTTCATTTTCTACATGAAATATCAGTCCAACATTGCCCTTTGTTAATTTCTTTCCCTTCCATTCAACTAACAAAACTTGTCCAAATGTTATGAATCCTTTGGCATATTCTCATGATTTGGAGCTTTTGATTTAACTGCATCTTTTTTTAAATATTATTTATAACTGTCAGTCTGTTGACTTTGACGGGAAATATCCTTTGATTTGTTGAAATACTCACTTTATTCAGTAATATAACTTGTTACAGGATTCAAATAGTACACATTTTGTGTGTGAGGATGATAATGGATATTATTCCATCTTTTTGAAAATTGATCTTTGAATTCACTGATCTCTTCGCAGTATGTTTAACAACTAAACTAATGCTCTCAACAGTCCTTTCCTGTGACTTGTGGCAACAAATCTGAAAGCAGTTTCAATATTGTATTGGTCCAATATAAATATCAAGTTTGTAAGCAAATGTTTCTATTTTAATTGGCTTGTCATATTACAAACATGTGATACCAAAATGATTTTCTCACGCTGAGGAAGCAGTTTGCAGTTTTTATGATTTTTATCACATACAAGAAATTAAATCACTTTTTTTTAAAATTAAATAAATGTTTATATTTTAAATGAAAGCTGGTATATTTTTTGTACAAATATTACTTATATATGTTTTAAATGTGACTACTAACTGTAAACAATAGTGTGTTTTCTACTAGCATTCTAAAATTTTACCCTGTATCAGCTTATAGATAAATGTCCTTCCGTTACCGTATTTATTTGTCCTTCCGTTACCATTAAAAAACCATGTAAATTAAAAATCTATTAAAGTTATAATTATGACTCCTTGATATGGGGCAAAATTATGCTTTGCATAAAAAAACATTAGTTTCTATACTCAATAGGTTCTTGGTGAACTAACTGAGATGTAGTATTTTGGTAACGGTAGGGCATCAAACTGTCGCCGTAGTAATAAACCTATTTCATGGTACTTACCAAAAAGTTTAACTGGACACATTCAAAAGATAAAAATTAACCTAAATATTATTTGCTGATATTAAGTTTATTCAAATTACAGTATGTAACAAAACAGCGATTTTTTCCTCTGCAAAAACATAAAGAGAAAACTTGATGTTTCTCTTGATTTTCTGAAAGCCATCAAACTATTTGGGAAAAACAGGTTAAGATTCAAGAAATTCATTTATTTCTGAAGAGAATGGTATATGGAAAGTGACAGAATATTAAGTTTTAAAAGTCAAGTGTCATGTCCCCTTTTTCCTGGAATTCACCTTCTATCACTAAAGCCTCGAAATGTTATTGCAATAATATTATTCAGTCTTTTTAACGTTCTAACTCCCATTGCAGTAGCGAGTTAAAGGAGACTGAGGGGTCAAGTGACCTCTAAATCAATAAATTAAATTTCTACTCATCCCATTAAATATTTTCGAAGTATTTTCTCAATAGCAGATTACAAACAACTATGTAAACACACACACACACACGCCTTCACATTTAAAACTAACCACTTTTTTTTGTCAACCGTAACCGTTGACCTGGGTAGAGTAATAAGCCATCGGAACAATATTGGAGTTTGGGAGGAGGGTAGAAGCTTACATGGCGTTTAAGGATTCGTCCATTGATGCTTCTTCGGTAGGATCGGTTATTAACGAAAACTGATATATCATAATATCATGTGTTTATATGTCTTTAAGTATGTGTTAAGAATAATTTCCATCCCATGAAGCAAATTTTAAAATTGTTGACTTCCGTTTCAGTTCAAAAGAAACAAAAGAGGAAAGAAAGAACACAGAACGTTTGTTATCAGAAACAGAAATATATGAAATGTAAACTGCAAATAGGGATATGAACTATTTGTTTAGAAACAGAACAGCACCTGATTTAATATTCATAAAGCAGTTGTTTCTAAATAGTTAGAGAGCGGTACCATATAGGTTTCGTTTAAGTCAAGGCATGGCAGGTAGGAATCAATTCTAGCGTTCCCTGCCATGGGAAAAAGATAAGTAAATTTATCCAAGTTCAACACACGTAAACAAATCATCCGTAGACGTTCAACACGGCTAAGGATTTGATTATTTTTTTAGTCCCCTTTTGATGACAATTTTCCTAACTGCAGCTCATGTTTATGACATTTGCACAAATTTTACGCACAGTTTAAAAACTATGGAATCTAAATGTTAAAGCGAAGCAAACATACTGAAGTGAAGCAAATAAATGCGTACTTTTAGTTTTTCTCTGCTTTTAAATGGATTTAATTGGTTTTAAGGGACTATTCCGAAAGAAATTCGAATGTGTTAAATGCCTAACCCTAGCAGAAGTTCTGACTGTGGTTCAATCCGAGGCAAGGGAACTGACTTACACCACTCCAACTGCATTGGAGTTTATTAGTAGACAATAGTGTTCGTTCGCGCAATAGGCACACTGGGTGGATAAACAGAAAAGGAGTTCAAATGCATGCTTAATGAACTTTTTTTTTTTTATTTACACCACTATATTTCTAGTTTTTCCAATATTATGAAGCAATCTGTCCTTTTTACTGCAACTACAACAAAAAACTTTATTTTTAAGGAACACCGATATACTCAGCTTGCCATTTTTCATTTCTCTTTGCTATGCAACACAGCTCTTTGTCATGTAACACAGTGTTATGCGCATCCTATTTTAGCACCAAAAGAATTCAACAACTTTCAGGACAACTTTTAAAATTTAAATTTTATTGCATGTCTATTTTTTTTTTAATTGGCATGTCATTTTTTACAATACAATCTGGTTGCAGACATCATCGAAAATGAAAAATATCCTTAAGGATATTCATTTTAAATTGCGCATTATAAATTATTCAATAATTTACTCACTTAAAAATGAGCGACGATGGTGCAATTTTTTTTTTCAATTGCAGCCAAAGAAAAACGCGTTGTTAGACAAAGTCTTGAATGATTTAACTCGGCTTCCACAAAATATGAAAGTATAATAAGAACTTGTTATGCTTTCTTTTAAACAGAATTAACGTGGTTATAAAAAGGACAAATACTAAACAATTAGTTCATGTTTGACCAAGTGTTATTAATTTTCATGACTTAAGTTATTAAACATATCTACGAATTATTTTGCACCTTTTGCCGAAAAATTATTTGTATTCAAAGATGCAAGCACGTATAATATTTGACATATATAATTGGTATGAGGTATACATTATTGAGCTTATTGTAAATTTCAAAACAAATCCGAACTATAATATACATATTTTGTGTTGAAGACATAAACTTATACTCTAATGATGCATTTCGTTCAAATATTGGTGTGAAATAAAATCTTAAAAAAATATAATAAATAAATAAATTAAATAAAATAGAATGCTCAGAAAAAATATTTCATTATGTATTTTATTTGAATTTATCCCAAATGATTCAATTTTAAAATTTAATTTAAGAATCACTTCTACGATAACAACATTACTAAAATAATCAAAATGAATAGTTAGAGCCATACGCTTTTATAATCCCCTGATTTAAAAAATATATTTTAATATTTCTGCATTCTTAAAAGAAAATAAATCGCTAGAAATTTTGTCGCATGGTTCAATTCTATAAGACACGTTCCTTGCATTATCGAATATTGTTCTCGGTTCTGCCACTAGAATTTTATTTCTCATTTGCAATGCAAATCTATGCTTCTCTGAAAAGAGATTCAATTTTCCGAAACCATCACTGGTAATTTTTTTACTAGTGCAACTGGGTTATGTACAGATCTTAATCCTTTGTGATCGAGCTTAAATTTTTATTTAATGTTCGAGAGTGCATCAAAACAAGTTCCTATTTTATAGCATATCTTTTATCAAGATTACTCTTGCCAGTGTGTCGTAGGACACACATTTAAAGATTTCATGGAAAAATGAAAAACTAATTGTATGAGGTAAATGCACAGAATTTTAGAGGAATAAATAAAAGGATGTTTTAAAAAACTAATTGCAAACATGAGATTTTACGTTTAATAGTTCATTATATGTAGCCTAGTATTATAGTTCACATAAGCCTATACCACATCGAGCCATGTGAACGTAATTCTTAAAGAAAAAAAATCATTTTCAACAACATCCTTTGCATGCACCAAAAAAAAGTTTTCGATTTCTCTTGTAAAACTACCATAATGTGACTTACGTCCTTCTAGCTCTGAGGTACAGATTTTACTCAAACAAAATTTCAGCTGAAAATTGTTTAGATTTTAAAATACAAGGAGTCCATTACTAAACCACCCTACTTCAAAGTTGTCTAGCAGTGAAACTGTTACTCAAAAATTAACGAAATTTTGTAAACAGCATAATGAAGGGATGGTAGTTTGTTTGAGCGATAAAAAAAATGCCGCCAGAGGACGTTTTTAATGAAATATATTTTTTCCGATCAATAAACTTCTATCCATGTGACTTTCAGCTTTGGAGGCATTTGAAACATCTGGTAAATTGTGATAATATAAGAACTTTGCCCGTCTTAAGTACAGTACATCAAAACATGCTCAAAACATTTCCCAGAGAATACTGCGGTCGACTGTAGAGCATGCTATCTCACGACTCCTGAAGGTAGACTAAAATGATAGCCGTCATGTTGAACATGCTTTGGTGCAAGATTAGTTTTAAAAACATCTTAAATGCATCATGAATGCGTAACTCATAAAAATAAGATAACTGGTGGCAAAACTTTCGACGTATTTGTTTAGTTGCTTAAGCAAATTCCCACTAATTCATTATGTTGTACACAAAATTTCGTTAATTTCTGAGAATTTTTTTCGCCGCTAGACAACTTTAAAGTACGCTCGAATATTTATAGACACCTTTAATATACAATGGAAAATGTGCTTGCAATTAAAGAAGGACGCCAAGATTAGTTAAAACAGAATATTTCTATCCTAATTTCTCACCAGTAACAAAAAAATGCTATAGTGATACATCTTATTACTAATATAGCTGGTTCTCTTACGACGATTTTTTTCACAACTAAAGACAGAAAGTGCTGTAAACTCAAACCCTGACTTTTGCTTCGCAAAAATATCGACATCATTTTAAGCACATCGAATAAACCAAGGCATCACTAAGAAAGGATTTTCTGAGGTTGTCAGGTTTAAAAAGTTCGGATATGCGAAAATAAAAAAAAAAGACTAATTTTATAACTTTATCTACGTGTCACATGGTATTTGTAGGTTCGCTCACAGTCTGATTATTTTCTTGGGTTTAAAATCTGGCATTAAATTTTTTGTTAGCAAAACTCACTAGGGAGCTGCCGCAGGGAGTAATTCTCTGTGTGAGAACATGTTTCATAACGCCTTATTTCAGAAACATATAAGCATGAATGTAAAATTTGAAAGTTGATTTTAAAAAGTTTGCGCATAGCATTGACATATGGAAGCATTTTTTACTTTCACCATAAAAATTCCTTCAGAGAAAATGGAATTAATTGGATTAAAAAGCATGAAGACCCCAAAATCACGCCTGGGTGCTTTCAGGTTGTAACGCTATGTTTGAATTTTTAAGTAACTCTAGATGGTGGTTGAAGTCTGTTACATATTCCAGTAAGGTTCTGAAAATTGTTAACCTTCAATATATGCAATATATTCTTCAGTTCCATGTTTTTTTTTTGTCTCAAAACAAAGTAAAACAATGAACATGTTAGAGTCTTTTAGATGAATTAATCATTTAAAGAGCTGTGATTTATGACTTTTGCTCAATGCGTTTTTGCTTATATTTCAGGGGAATGGAAAGGATGACTGTTTATCGGTAACTAGTGGGAATAAAATTTCAGTTTTGAGTTCACTAGATCGTATTTTTATGGTTAGGATCAGTTTATTTTCAATCACATTGAACAACAGAAAGATTATTTTTACCCACGGGTACGATTTCTAAATTGATGATAGTCCGGTATGTAAATGAAAGAGTTATTTTTGAATATTAGAAGCAGTAAATCTGAGGATGGGGATAATATGGCAGGGCATATTATCCCCATAATAAGCCTCATAAATATTTAAGCAGTTATTTAATGCTATATATTTATCCTTTTTGTCTTTTATTTCTAATGTTTTACCTATGTTATGAATACGTGTATACAAATTTATGATCTTTAAAAGTTTACATACATGTATAACCGTTTACTGTTTATGTACTAAATGAAACCACTTTCTCTATATGTGTCGCAATTATTTTTATAGCATTGAGAATATCTTGTTGTACTATACTTAGAGGTTCTTAATGATAGAATAATTACTGAAGCATAATTATCCGTTTGGTCCTGAAAATATTTAAAAAATTTTCAAATCTGAACCAAATTTCTACAAAACTAAAAACATATAGATATGTATAAACAATTTAAATAAATATTTAGCTTGTTACCTCATATTTGTAGAACACGTTTTTAATTAGATATGGATGAATAATAGTTGAATCTTTACCACGTATATACTCATTTTAAAAAAAACTACTTATTTTCCCAAAATGAGAGGTAAAATATATTGCTCAGGTAATTTTTCCTTTCTGTCTCTTTTGTAATTCATATTCCAGCAATGTACTTTTTTAGGTTATCGAATATTGTTTTCAGCAGCACCGCTGGTACTTTATTTTTCCATGTGCAGTGCAAATCTATGATTCAGGAAATAAGATTCAGTTTTTCGTCGCATTTTCTGCGAAACAACTTTTTAAAGAGTTGATCTCTGAAATATTTATAGATTAATCATTTGTCTTTCTCCATTAAGTAGTCGGAACAAAATGAAAATATCATAGCTGTAATTTCTGCCCCCATCATATTTCCTAAATCGTTCAATAAAATTATTTTTCTGTCAGAACAGTTGAGCATTTTAAGTACCTACCCTAAAAGGCCAATACATCTATAAAGCAACAATTGCATTTGAGTACTCAGCAATTTTACATAATTTCAAAAGTTATTTAAAATTTCTTTAATGTGAAGCACTCGTACCTACATTTTCGACTTGTTACCGAGCTATCAAATCTTAGTACAGTCGAACGAGCCCTGATTTAATGAGAACCTGTATTTAGCGAGGAATCTAGACATACTCGGTTGGTACAATGTTAAATCTATGAGAGCAAATCTCGCATTTTCCTAGCAAACCCTGCTTTAAGAGAGCAAAGTTTTTATGATTCTTAAAATTTCTATTGCCTTCCTGCGCAGCTTATCCTTTTTTGGTAATTTTTCTTTAACATTCCAAAGTCAACCAAAGTTAATATAAAGTAATAAATCGTAAATCCTAAGAACAAGCGATAATACCACTTTTTTAATTTGGAATTAAGAAACATTCAGAAAAATTTTTTGTGTGTATAAGTTTATTCCTCAATAACAATGGCATCAGAAAGAGACATTTAGACAGTTCAAAACAGAGTAACCAACTTATTTGATACTGTAGTACAGATATTAAAAAGCTAAAAGAAAAAAAAAACTGTGATGAATATTTAGGATTTTTTCACGAACACCGTTTTTACGAGCACTCGGTTATATCGAGTTACTATCGCGATCCCTTTGCGCTCGTTATAAGCGAGTTCGACTGCATTAGACAAAAACAAGAAATAAATAAATAAAATAATCATTGTTTAAAAAAAAAATATTTTGAAAACATGGCAAATGAAATACAATGATTAAATTATGAATTAACCAAATTTTAGGGAATTGTAGTTATCTTCTATCTCTAATGGACCATATACACGCAAACTATTGCGCTCTCCCCCCAAAGTACACAAAATCTAAACCACCAATTTTCACAAAACTTGACATAAATGTTACTTTCTTCACCATTTAGTAATTTTACGCGCCAAAAAGTCCACACTGTACCGAACAGTTTATGGTCAACGTAATGTTAAAACATTTTTAACATCTTAAAATAGCTTGTTAACTGGATAGTGCTCGGGTGGAACTCGCTGCGCAGAAATCTCCTCGGGACAGATTCTGAATCAACCATTAAGTTATGGCAAATCAAAGAAAGGCACGAATTTAAACTGCTCATGTAATTTATATATATGAGAATATTTTTTTTAAATCTGAATTGTCAATCAAGAAAGCATTTTAAGCGAAATACGTAGTTTAATCAGGACTTATGTCTCTGTTTTACATCGATAGTAAACTTTCCATGGAATTAAATTATCATTTAATTAATGGTAACGGTTTAGAAATTGTTTTCAAAAAATGAAGTTTGTTTCATCAAATATCACCAATGTTTGACCAACTGTCGGAAGCTAAAGATATTTTCCTATGAGTCTAACATATGTTTTAGGCAGTGAAATTGTGCAATCTTTAAGCTCTTGGTGGTTTTAGTCGTTGAATATTATGGTTTTGGAGAATAATAATTCTAAAGTTAATTTTTCTCCAAAATATGAAAAGTTTATTTAGCCAACAGAGGCAAAAGATAATCTGATAGTGCTAAAATTTTCGATTTTTCTTACTAGTATGAGTTTACCAATTTCCTCACCCAGACCTTGAGTTTAAAAGTTTCCTCATCATTTTCCTCACCCATTTCTTGCGATTTTCTGAACTTCGTGTGTGCGCTCCCCCCTATTTATTATTTCTAAACTCTTCAGCTGAAGTAAATATTTTTCCTTTTTTTATATATATATATAAAAAAGGGTTCATTATGATAAGGAAACAAATCTATAAAATGCAATGTGTAATGAACTATGAATGAACTCTCGTAATAGACATATAAATTAAATAAATCCAGAAAGATGAAATACACATTGAGTTTATCTAGCAAGCATTAAAAAAAAATAAGTAAAAATATAAAATAAAATAAATAAATAAATAAATCCAAAAAAAGGCCATTATGTACCTAGGGACATGATAGCCCTAGGTAAATCAGCCCCAATAATATTCACGAAACACAGAAATTCTCTAAACTCATTGTGGATTTTTTCCATAAAGTATATTACTCTAAATAAACAAGTAAGAAATGATTGGGATATTTGAAAGAGATTTGTTTTTCCCCACGCACAATCAATTTTCGAGTGTTTTTTTTTTAAAGATAAAAGCGATTTTGCTTAGAATTAATATACTTTCTACCGCAATAAAATATTAGTTTTCATTGTCACTGCCAAATAAAGTTACTACGAACAAATAATTTTAAACACATTAACTGTTAAAATATTCCTCTGATACTTTTTTCTTTCCCTGGAATATAAAATATTTTCAAAATTATCTACCGTAATTAGGAAGAGTTAATATGTATTACGCGGTAAAATACGAAAAAAAAAATTCAGGAAATTATTTTTATAAGTGAATTATAATTCTTTAAATCATTTTCTTCAAGTTTTAGAAGTCAATGAAGTTTTTTCAACAGTCTGAAGCAATCCTCGTTCGATATTCATCTAATTTATAATGAAAAAACCTTTGCATTTGAATTTCATAATGCAATTAGATGAATGCCTTTTTTATTAAAATCATGATAATTTTTCCCATTAACTTGTTCCATTATTTTTAACAGCGCTCAATATTTTAGAATATTAGCGCAAATCATACTCAAAAAAAATAAATAATAAACTTAGCACCTATTTGGTTTTAAATTATCTGTTTTAAAAGCAGCTTTGATGACATACTTTAGTAACGTTCTAAAAGATTTATGTAATGAACCATTAAAAAAATAAAGCTAAAAGTGTGACTTAATGTACTATCTAATCAGTATGTCTTACTGGAAATTTTAATTTCTTGAAGTTTAAAGAATGATGTATTGCGGTTAGCGGTAATACGGTGAGATACAAATTGTTTCACCTTATTCCACCACTGTGAACAGATTTGCTTCTATTACACTGATACGTATCCATTATTATCTTGCAGCATTTTTTCAATGACATTTGAATTACTTAGTGGCAATTACAAATTTCCAATATTTTTCGATTGTTTACAATAAAAGTTATAGAACTGAGAGTCTTGTAACTGGGGACGGAGCTTTGCTCAGCCAACTTCACAATGAAGACTAAAAAGAAAAACTTTATAATGTGGCGTAATATTTCATCATGCCCTTTTCAGTAGCAAGATCTTCGTGTCAAAAGTTGCCTCATACCCGCTAACTGGTTTAAAATTATTGCTAGTCAGCAACGATGCTCCATCAGGTGTACTATTGCTTCGAGCGTTAAAGAATATAAAATTTTAAATGGTTAAGACATTTGTTGACATAAACGAGCTGATGTGTACATCACATGACTTCCTTTTAAAACCAATTTAATGATAATAGCGCCTTGGAGTAGGCAAGGAAACACCAATTATTTTCACCCCTAGTTTCTTGCGATCCGAAGCAAAAAACGTTTTACACAGATTTATTTCCCCATCATTGACAATTTTAATGTGATTCAGTGGATAACTCTTTAAATATCACCAACATTGGCCAAATTAAAATAAGATTTAAAAATTTGAAAAAAAAAAAAATCCCCAAATTTTTCGCTAAGTTGGCGACAAAACTTTGCGGCAAAAGTTTGGCGATATATCGCCAAGTGTTCGCCAAATTGTAACATAACTTGAGTTATCATTGAAATTAACTATCATTTCCCCCAAAAAAGGTGTAAAAGACCCTCTTAGAAACATCCGAATGCAACCAAAAGAGAAAGTGTACAACTAGACCCCACTTGGAATCTACATACCAAATTTCAACTTTCTAGAACATACCATTTTTGAGTTATTCGAGATACATACACACATACACACATACGCACATACATACGTACATACGAACGTCACGAGAAAACTCATTGTAATTATCTCGGGGATCGTCAAAATGGATGTTTCGGGTGTCAGTACGTTCCTAGTAGAGGTGCGACATCGATAGCAAAACATCGATATTTCAAAACATCGATGTTTCCAAACATCGATGTTTCCAAACATCGATGTTTTAAAACATCGATATTTTTATCAGTGTATTACATACATTTTTCAATATAGTACAACACTAAGTTAAGCAGTACAAAAGAATACGTACCCGAAGAATATATTGAAAATACTGAACACCACATCATGAATATAATTTAATAAGAAAAATTTCGCAATATCTTGGTATTATAGTAGGACAAAAATTGACAATATATATATATATATATATATATATATATATATATATATATATATATATATATATATATATATATATTAGACAAGCATCTATTAATACAAACTAGTTATAGTAATAAGGAAATATTTTCAAACTGAATGAAACTAACAGTAAATTTACATCGAAAAAGAATCTAAGAAAAAATGTATCACAGCACTTACCGTCAGTTGATTGATGAGAAAAAGTTGTGCTAATTATTTTAAAAATGCAAAATTAATTCTAACCATTATTTTTAAGAGCAAGAAATATGTGTTGCGCTGTTAGTTAATAATTAAACACGAATTGTAAGTAATAAAGAGACGACTTTTTGGTCGAAGTCTACAAGTAACCCCAAATATTGGTGTTGACAGTTTAGAGAAAAAGAAGTTGGTTTACTTTGTTCCCCAGAAGGGCATTTCTCTTTTCGCAGACTATCCCACCAGTCAGAGAAACATCCTTTCGGATGGAACACATGTGATGGAGTTGCAATCACTATCAAACAGTTTAAAGCAACTTTTACCAGCACTGACTTTTTAAATATATAATTTTCACCGTAGTAACGTACAGGATTTTCCTTTAGTTTAAGAACTCGAGCATTGAAATAGAAGTTCCGGCACCAGACTACCAGTGTCAGGTTCTTCCAATAGCTCTGACCTCTTCCTCACTCTCTAGATAATCTTCTAGTATCTTGTAGTGATCTTCCCAAAAACCATCCTCTACAGAGAAAAATTAATCTTATAAAGAGGGTGCAAAATATGATTTTTTTTTTTTTTTTTGGTAACTCCATAAGTAAACTTAACTACCTAGAGAGGAAATTGAAGCCGATTTTATAATTATTTTCAATTAAAATGCAAAAACATCAACATCGAAAAAACGTCGAAATCAAAACATCGATGGTCCAAAAACATCGAAAGTAAAACATCGATATTAAAAACATCGAAAGTAAAACATCGATATTAAAAACATCGAAAGTAAAACATCGATATTAAAAACATCGAAAGTAAAACATCGATATTAAAAACATTGAAAGTAAAACATCGATATTAAAAACATTGAAAGTAAAACATCGATATTAAAAACATCGAAAGTAAAACATCGATATTAAAAACATCGATGTTTTAACAAAAACATCCATCGATGTTTTAACAAAAACATCGTGAATGACAATGAAGTAGTCTGACCAGATGAGGTTCTAATATAAGGTAGTCTGACCAGAGTGAATGACTACTTGAGCACAAATTCACTCTTTAAAATTTATAACATTGTTCAATGTGTAGCATTAAGCATATGAAAGTCAAATATTTTTACTGCTATTTGCAATTATTTTTTTCTGAAAATATATACCCGTATATTTAAGTATGTACACTTATGTTATGCGTATATACGTCTACTATACACGTATATACTTATGTATGTATGTATATTCTCGAGATACAAGTGCATACACGCATATGACCCATATAATTTGTTTATACCCGTATATACTTGTATATACACGTGACACGTTTATACTCGTGTAAACACGTATACACTCCTGTAGGTAATCACGTATACATGCTTATATACTCGTGTATGCACGTATATACTTGAGTAGACATGTGCCATGCATGTATCTGATGTATACGTGTATCTACTCATACATGAACGTGTTTACTCATGTCTACACGACACGTATGTACTCGTGTACACACGCATATACTCGGGCATATAGTTATAACTGTAAAAATAACCGAAGAATATAAATATTAGGGTTATTTATAATGGGTTTGCAACTTTTTTTTAACTATGACCACTTTATCCCATGCTATGACCATTTTACCCCACACCATGGGGTAAAGTGGTCATAAATACATAGGTAAAAGAAAGTATTATAAAACTACTTAAATCAATATTTTTTTTCCTAAAATTCAATGTACCGTGTTCATTAATAATACAATGTAAAATAACAACAAAAACAGTTGAAGTGTTTAAATAATTTATTGTACGTATTTATTATCAACCTAAGTTGAAAACCTATGATTTTATGACAACTTTATCCCACCAGACCCTACTAATTGACGTTCATTAGGAAATATTTATAAGTTTTCTGTATTATATCGTCGTCATCATCTAAATATACGCAAAAGTATAGTGCATGCCGTATGGATGTGTTTAGGAATTGGATTATCAGTGTGGAAGTATTTTGATCAAACATAAAGAACCTAAAAAATCGCCAAATTAACTTAGTGAGTGAGATAACTAAATTTTATGAGTAACGCAGTAAAAATATTATATCGTAATGCGAAGCGCTACTTGAGGCTCCATGAGCTACTTGAACCCATGACAAAAAACTGTTTAAAATCCATCCTGGTTCTATAAAACTCAATGTATAGACTTAAAAAACCTTCTCCATGACAGGTAACAGTACTAGGTAGATGCTGGAGCATGAAACAAAGTTTCTGCTATTTCCGCCTTTTTTTGATTGAGGTTATGATTGCAAGTTGTCAAAACAGTTGTTTTTAGTGTCTGCAAACTTTCACGTGCAAATTCATTGAAGCATCTGATAAATAACAGTGCTTTAAGTTTATAGCTATATAATTGACACAGTAACTAACAGTGACTAATATACGTCAATAGAAGTGCACTGGTTGCTTTAAAATGGGGCTACCTTAACCCAGCGTTCAAGCAGCCCCGGACCACATTTCATCACTAAATTATGTCAAGTAAGGTTTGTAATCTTTTAAAATAAAGAGGTTAGTTATTCTTTATACCCGTTTATTTGCAGATCTGGGCATTAAAAGGGTCTGAAAGTAAAAGAGAACCTTTTGAAGTAGGAAATATGCGATTATTAAGAGGAAAACTACAATTGTGTCCAGATTCAATTAATTCCGGAGAAATGACTTGGAGAGTGGCGTCAGCCCATTTTAAATAAGATAGCAGCTCTAAAAAGGAAATTATAAGATCGTTCACAAAACAAGCCTGGGCATCTTGTAATTTTTAGTAGCGAGGAAGAGCAGATATTAAATAATATCAGTAAAAATAAATCCACCCAAGCCATTAAAGAGAGGAGTTTTCATTCTTTCTAATCTTTACTAATAATAAAACTGAAAGTCTCTCTGTCAGGATCTCTGTGACGCGCATAGCGCCTAGACCGTTCGACCGATTTTCATGAAATTTGGCACAAAATTACTTTGTAGCATGAAAGTGTGCGTCTCGAAGCGAGTTTTCGAAAATTCGATTTCGTTCTTTTTCTATTAAAATTTTAAGAAAATTTTACCTAGCAAATTATCACAACGTGGACGAATAAATTACAAAATTATCATAACGCGGAACTGTAACATGGTCAAGCAAATGAATATAGCAAATTGGCGAGACATTCATCATCCATTATTTGTAAATAAAAGTCGAATCAAATGACCTTTTACTTTTCTACTACGGGCAAAGCCGTGCGGGTACCACTAGTGTTTAAGTAATGAGTATTTCAGCTGTAGTTAGATCATATTTCCATTTGAGAAATGATGTTTGCTTAAAAATATGTTTTTATGTTTAGGTTGATTTTATATTAATTTATATATATAATTTACAATTTATATAAATAGTTAGCTCACTAGAATGTAGGTTATGAGTTTTCTTTCAAAATCATTGGTCCTTCTTAATACGACTACCTATTTTTCATCTTTTTCTAACGGATTTGCTGAAATGGACCAAGTAACCAAAGAGCGGGGCTACGTAAACCCAATTTGAAAAATAGAAAAAAATAGATAAAGAGTTAAAATTTCTGCTTGAAAAAGGCTTAAGGCGGTAGCAGAAAGTCTGAGAAGTGATAAAAACAAGGTTATTAGTGCACATTATGGGTTAACCAATAAATCAGAATAAAATTTAAAGAAAAATATGAAATTTCGGGTCCAAGTAACAATGTTTACGGTACTAGAAGTCGTCTTTGGAAATATTATTTCACTGGTTTTCTGTATAATCTATATCATTGTAATCTTATTTGCACAAAAATAGAGCATGCCTTAAATGATGTGTTCGAAAATTCTGTCTTTTGTGTGGAAGTACAAGTTCTGTTAGAAAATGAACCGACTTATGGCAGAGGAGAAAAACTGGCAAATGTAAAGCATTTGAAACCTAATACCACTAAACGTTATCCACTTAGGACACCTTACACTTCTTCCAATGGTGCTGTCATTGTTGGAAACAGTCGAAGAATTCATATTTCCAAAAAGAGTTTCAGCTGTTGCTTTAGCCATAATGTCCACTCTTGTCTAAATCATCTTACCTTTTTATCGCCTCTTGAATTTGGGGAACAGTCAGAAGTTACAGGGGACGGTATCAGGAGAGTAAGGAGCCCGAGGAGCCCCAAGGCTGTTTTTTCCTTTCGCTAAAAACGTCTGAATAAAATGCTCGAAAATCATCACCGAAAGCCGTTTGTATCTTCTAACTGGTTCCCCGTTGTATGTTAGCTAGTTTTTGGCAGAATTTGTTGCAGAAGTGCTGCTCCAGTCGTTCTGCTATTTTCATTGGAATGAAAAAAAATCCGACGAAAGCACAACACACTACGTCAGTCAAACCCAGTTTACCAGTAACTGACGCTATTCAGAGACAGGATGAAATTCATGAATGCGCACAAAAATCCAAAGTCAGCTCATGCAAGTTTTCTTAACTCATCTCCAACCGGTTTTCACCCGAAAAAGAGTACATATAAGGTCTTCTCTCAGCTCTCGTTTGTTACAGTCTAACATTTTCAAATCTATATTCAAACACATATTTTATTGATTCTGGAATAAGTATTTATTTGACACATTTTTTAAGATTCGTCAATTTTTAATTAAACATTTTCATCGAATTATTATTGGCCGCAACCTTTTACGCATTTTTCCGAACACGATAGGGTAGACCGGGGCACATTTACGCATTGGGCACGTTTACGCAGTTCCCTTTTTCCAAAAGGAGTTACAACTGGAGAGTCTACAGTCATATCAGATTGATGCTGCTACCTAGCCAATATTCTCACAAGTTTTTGAGCATCAGTTGAGCTTCGGTTTAGCATGCAGATAGAAAAATCTATTTTCTACCCTTAGTAAATTCTGTGTTGAACGTTTTGAAGCTTATTGTGTGTAAATAATACACAGTTAAGAACAAATAAATATATAAAAAATAGCTGAAGTTTATCTTTTTTTTTTTTTTTTTTTTGAGAATTATAGTTGTATGGACAGAAAAGATATTGAATTTTCTTGCACGTTAGGTTGACGCATTTTTATTGGGGCACATTTACCCATGTTCTTACTGTGTCTTACTACTCTGCCTTACTTCTAAAGGAGCCTCGGGCGCTTTTTTCGCTCTGTACTTTTTCAAATCTTTAGTATTTTCAGGTTATTTAATTTTAAAAATCACCATTCATTTTAATCAAGTAAAAGATTCTTATCTTATAGCTTGCAATCATATAAAATTGTCTTCATGATTGTTCAGCTTTAACTTTATACACTATTCAGCATGTAATACATTTTCTTTGTTTTAAAGATAGGAAGACATTATGTTTAAAACACTAACAGAACCACGATAAATGTCAAAATAATGAAAAGGCTTACGATAATCCAAGTATTTTTCCTAGTAGACCTTCCACATCGTAATATGAGTTCTACCCCAATTTTGACCATTTGAAAAAGTAGGACCAAAGCTTGAGAACAAGGAAAGGAAAAAAAAAATAAGGATGCTCAGAGTCCTAACTGATTTCAGGATTAAAGAAGCCATCAGACGAGAGAAAAAGGAATTACTTTAAAACTTACAAGTTTCTATTGAAGCAGAAATAGAAGACATCAAAAAAAAAAAAAAAGTATGAAATCAAAACCTACGACAGGTAAAATTTAGTACAGTCTATAAAAGGAAATTAGGGAACGATTCTATTTACGAAGTAGAAAATTGTACTTGTATCTATTGTTTGAAAGTACACAACCAATCGAAAAAAGGTCAAGACAGGGTTCTGTGTCTTGGATGTCAAAAAGCAGTTCCATGACAAGTATGCGAAAAGAAATACTTTATTTTTGTTAGTAAAATCTAACAGTGATGAAGAAGATGACTAAATAGTTTGTTCTTAATTAGCAATAATTCCTATGATTTTAGGACTATAAAATGTTCTGTAATTAATTATTTTAGATTTTCTTAATTTTTATTGTGTTTTAAGAGAAATAAAATATTTAAATTTTGTTAAAAATCAATTTCACTTACTCCTTGGTATCATTTTGATATGCGTAAACGTGCCCCACTCGATGCGTAAACTTGTCCCGTTTTCGCGGCCAGTTTACGCAACCGACTTGGACTCAAAAAGCCTTTTTTACGGTTAAAAACACAAGCTGAGCGACAATTGAATATACAAATTTTGACTTCATTAACTGCCTCATAAAACCACACTGTTTAAAATTTCCTCGGTTCAAACATAAAAATTGGAAAATTCATGGAAAAAAATCCTCGTAAATGTGCCCCGGTCTATCATACATTGAATAACTAATGAAGAAGCAATATGCTCGCTGAACATTAATTTTCCTTCAGCAAAAACCCTAGATTATTTAGTTAACTGAAGTGGCAGCGACGGGGTTGTTTATTTTCAGTTGCGATAATTAATCATCTAAAAGGATGACTTAACTTTCTCTCTTCAAAATCTTATCTTTTTCATATTTTACAAGCCTTCAACGTCCAGTTGGTGGTGTTAAAGTCTAATTAATATATTTCCCTTTCTGATGAATGTTCTAATTGTTTTCGAACTTTAATGCAAATTACCCACTTGAAATTGATTACGTGTTGTGAAATTGGAATACCTCTTTCCATTCCAAGAACTATGAGGATATATTTATAAAAAACTAACAGATTGCATGCCAAAACGACAAAACATTATTTTATTGTTGACGTTTCTCCTGTATTTTTTAAAATACATGTTGCATATAAGTAGTCCTTTGTATTTTAAAATTAATGTTGTCAAAAAATGAATATATTTTAAGGAATTAAACGTGACGTAAGAGTAACGTTTATATTTACACTGTATGATTTAATAACTCTAGGTTTTTCATATCTGCTATACAGATTTAAATAAAAAAAAAAAACCTTCTAACGAGCCTTCTGCGTATGACACGGAAATGACTCTGTGTATAGCGCTTGAAAATTAATATATTTTTGAAATATAGACTGCAATTTAATTTTATTTATAAATTGTAATATATTTTTACATAAAATACATTTTGGGTTTACAATTTCTTTTTGCAGTGAAAAAATTATTGTTTGTTTAAATTAAGCTTTTTTCTTAATCATTTCCCTTTCGCTTCCTTAACATGTTTTGGATCTCACAAGAAACATTAAATTACGGAAGCATTTTTTTTTTACTTTTAACAACACATTTTGAAAACACATATTCGAAACAGCTTTAGCATGATTTATTACACATTTTCTATTCCAGAATGGATGCTGAAAGTGACTATTTTGTACTTATAGGCTTCCAGAACTAAACAAACGCGTGTAGAGTTTCTCATTTGTATTTATTGAACACATATTTAGATTTTTCTACTTGGTTTTAAATGATATATTTATAAATTGTGATTCAGTCGATATAAATATAAAACATATACAACATATGAAGAACTGGAGAGAAGTAGGAAAATTACAACCAGGGTGACAGCGAACACGAGCCCATTTCCTCCTCACACTCAGAGGCCTGAGTCAAAGAGATTGCTTATTGCCTTAAGACGTCAGAATGCTGTTTTTTAAGCAAGCTTTAAGTTTTAGAAACATTAACAATTTTATGTTCTATGCCATATATATACCAATATTATAAAGAGAGAAGGCAAATTTTTGTATGTTTATATGTTCGAGGTAATCTCCGGAACCATTACAGCTATTTTAAAAATTCTCTCACTATATGAAAGGTGAATTCTTACTGAGTGACATAGGCTATAAATTATTCATATATGTACTTATACTATTTTTTAAACCAATAGTTTTTCTTCGCTACCAGTTTATGTTTCGTACTGATGTGTTGTTATATACGTAAACACACGAGCTGATTGACTCGCACTTGCATTGATAAAATAGTTGAAGGTTCCGTTTGAACTGAATGCTAAGGAATAGAAACAAGTGAAAAAAATAACGATGATGGCATAAGAACTGCCATAACCTATGCATGAATTTGAGACTGCAGAGGATAAGGTATATAGCATTCTATTAGCCTTGGAAATCGCGAAACATTTAGACTCGCAGAATATTAATGCATCAAAATTTATTCAAATGAATTATAACTGGGATTCGCTACGAGTAAATTAATTTTTTAATTCAAGTAGTTTTTAAATTCAAGTAATAATAGTCAGTGATAATTATCCGTGATTCTAAAAGCTGTAATTTTGCATGCATTTCGGGCTGCCCTTTGAGATATTTCTTATCTATACTAATATTATAAAGAGGTAGTGTTTATTTTGTATGTTTATATGTTCTGGACAAGATTAATACATGTTTGCAACCTATCGAATGAGTACGTTTCCAATCAAGCAATCAAATAAGTAGCCGATCAGCGACTTGCCTATGGTACCAGAACGCAAATTAATGTTTATCGGCATACCCGGTGGAACTGAAAAAAGTTTAATAAATTTAACCGAACTCAACAGGTAGACTGAGGATGTGTTTGTAGTTATTTTTTTTTAACTTAATTGCAGCAATTTTTCTTAGAGGTCAAAAAACTGACCACTCCAGGTTTAAACTGCTATGAACGGCTCCCTTCAGAAAGACTTCGTTTCATAAGACAGAAATGGGCCATTTGGATAGCGTCTTCAAAAAGTCTGCCGCATGATGTATTACGGATGTTAGATGAGCCATTGATTTTACATAGAAGCAGTGAATTCTAAACGAACTAAAAGATTAAGACAACATTGAGAGAGGTGTTATCCGGTGTTTACATTTGCCGGTGACTCTTGTCAAATTATTCCTGTGGTTCTTTTGATGAACGTGTGCAGATATACTTTAAGCCTGTTTAAAATCGTCTCCTTTTAGGGACTCTGTACGATCTCTGCATCTTAAGAATACTTTTAAGAACCCATATTCATCATATTAAAATTAAAGACGGTATTCCAATAATTTCGATGCGAAACTTCAATTTGTCTCATGCATGCAATGGAACTGGACACCAAATAAAATCAATATGGACTAATATGATTTACTTTATTATTCTTGCTGGATTAGCAGCAGGTCAGTCAGGAGTATTTCTCGAAACCCCATGGTCCTTGCACATTTCCATTTCTAATATAAATGATTGCAATTTCCAATGAAAATTTCTTATACCATCACCATCATCAAAACTGAAGATCATACGTACAACGTTACATTTGGGAAGATTACATTGTTCACGGAGAAGTAAAGGATGGTCTCTCTTGATTAGGAAATAAAGTGAATCAATTTCTTTCAAAAACCTCATAAAAACGAAACAAAAAGCATATGTACGAGTATACCATAATAACATGTATACCATGATATTTTAAAACAAAAAATCTGCAGAATATTTATTTAAGACACATTATTTTTTCAACCCGAACAAGTTCGAGACGGGCCCCTAGTATAATATATTTTTGTATTATTTTAAAACTTTATGCTCCGACGCGTCAACTTATAGAGGTTGAATTAAATGATATAGATATAATTCTGTGCCTGAAAATAGTGATCAACTTAGACAAATGGTCAACTTACAAAGGTGGTCAACTTTACAAGTTTTACTGTATTAAAAAGTACCACTAGAGTCAAACTGCGATATAAAATTCCTCCAAATGCCAACAGTTCATCAGTTATCAATGCTAATTTGGTAATTGCCCTTTGTCACCGATAAAAGGCTTTACTAGTTCTGTGAATCTGAAAATGTCTCAAAAGGATATTTACGCGTCTATGTATATCATTTTAACCACCATCTGTTCCTGTTAATTCGTAATTAGGGGGATAAAAAGTGACGCTTCTGGATTTTCATGCGAAGTACGGGACCAAAGTATTGCACATTATCCTAATATTGGCCAACGTAATTTACAAATGACTAGTGCTGCGACATAGACGATGAATCCTATGAAGTTTACTCACCTACAACAGCAGCCAGCTGTAAAAATTTCAAGACACAAATGATTCTAAGTTTTGCGCTGTGATTTTTTTTCTTTGGATTTTTGCAAATGCCATAAGAAAATAAAACAATGTTTGTTCTTAAATTATTACTTTGATTATCGAACACTCTCTTTCACTTGTATGTAGGCGATATTAGTGGTAGGCGGTATTAGGAACATAGTTTTAGAAACTGAAAAATGTTACTGTCCAGCTATTTTTACTAGCTATTTTTTATTTGCTGTTACGACGGACAAGCTAAAATGCATAGATTCATAACTAAAGATTAAATACAATAGAATGGTGTTTGAAATTGGACTCAGAGAAACAAAGCCAAAATTGGCAAACGTTACTTCTACGAAAAGAAGTAATTCGAAGTTTTGTCGATAATTCAAAGCTTAGAAAGTTCTTCAGAACAGAGTGGTTTTCCTGTGAATTAACAGCTCCTTTATTCATCTATCTATGATCTCTAAACTTCATGGTCAAGAACAAAACCATGCGTATCACATTATTCAAAAGCTGGCTCTTTCAACTCTTCACACAATTACATCTGACGTTATTGTTTAGCTAAAGCTATTTCCGAAAAATTTCGTTTCCAATCACCACAGCTGGAGCAGAGGCATTCTTCAATATTTTACTCAAGGTGTGCAGGTAGCCTCGGCTGATATTATTGATCCAAGGTTCTTCCATTTAAAAAGAAACAGAAAACTTTCTCGCATCGCATTCATGAGGAGACAAAAGTGAATTTCTTCACCAGATACAGGAATTTCAGAAATTTTTAAACAATTAGAAACGGCGAAAGTTGGAAAATTCGAGGCTTTCCTGGACACAGATGGTACATTGATTAATGTATTAAATTGAATATTAACGTATTCATTTTTGACAAAAATAAGAAGGTTTGTATGAGCATTTTGCTTTGAAAAGCTTGTTTTATGTCATAACAAGAAGTTATTTTCAATGTATGTGCAGTGAATAATATTTTCAACTTTATTGACAGAGAAAATAAAACTACTCTGAAATGTGATTGTCAGTTTAATGAGAAACATAATATTGAGATAAAAATGAATATGACAACAAGTGTTTCGAAATTTAAAGGAATTTCGCAGTCGCAACAGTAGAAATTAAATTACGTAAATACGTAATTGAAAAAGCATAAAATTACGAAGTCACTATAGTTGAACATAAATGTTTCCCATTCTACTGAAGATTTATGTTTTTGGAATACAAGTGAACGTATAGATGCTCTGAAACATTTTTTTTCTAAAGTTGCTTTCAAAATGTTGATTAGCAGAATATGTTGACACAGTTTATTGCTCTAAAACTGAAATCTTAGATTTCAGTTTGATGATTCAGTTTGCTGATTTCAGTTCATACCACGCAAAGATTTCTTACTGTTTCTTTGAGGCGACGATGTGTTCTAAGACAGACCTGCTCCGTTTTAACTGCCTTTTGATTGAATAAGCAACAGTACAAAATTGTGTGCTACTGGTAACCTTTTCTGTTTATTCCAAATACACAGAAGTATAAGTATGGTAATGTGGTGTAAAGTGAAATGGTAAAATATTTGCAGAGCTTGCAGTTCCACAATGCTTCCATTAGTCTTCAAATAGTTCATTTCAGAATTTACTTTGACCCATACTGCTGCTTTGCAAATACAGTGCTAGTAAATACAGTAACCAGCGTAAAAACGTTCGAATACAAAGTTTTTCAGAAGTAATTAATTAAAAAAAATCATTGGTTCATTTTTTGTTCTGATAAGGAGTCATACATTTTCTGACTAGTCGCCTCTCTTAATTAGACAGAGAAATCTTCCACCAATGTATCTATCAAATATGCCGCGTATAAAATATGCATAGTAAAATTAAATACTACTTTAAAATGTTAATTCAAGTCCATCAGATCGGATGCAGACAAATGTGCGTAAAGCAGAAAAAATAATTCAATTTCAATTATTCAACCTTCTCAACATAACCATCTGCATAAAGCAAAGGTCCGTAGGAAATAAACAAGAAGTAGTTAATGACCCTAATATATTGCACTTTCTCTCTCACGCTGATATTATTAAACACTTAAACGAAACTATTTGCTTACTTCCATATTCTTCTTAATTGTGTTCACGGTGTTTGATTTATACCGCAGTTTATAAAGTGGCAAAGCCAACAGAATGTTGAGGTTTTATCAGAAAATCTATTTAAGTGTACTGAAAGCCATCTTTGTACAGAAGTTTGGTAAGACCTTATTTGGACCATGTTTATTAACTTTAGTCTCCGTACCTTAAGAAACATTAACTTATTTGAAATATATTAAACAAGGAATATGAGGTTAGTAAAATGACTTTCAACCTTAAATTATGATTCCAGGCTCAAAATAATTAATATGTATAGTACTGAGCAAATAAGAAGTGTTTTAAAGTGCAAGATGTTTACAAGCTAAATCCTGCCCAAAAGGCAAAACCAGGGTTCAAACCAGAATGTAGATGGGCTGAAATTCTACACACGTAGTGAAACCAAAGGTCATTGTTTTAAACTTTGTAAATCCTAACTAATCCTGAAATCATGAAAAATTACTACGACATCAGTCAGTATTGTAAGCATTTGGCATAGTTTTCCGAAAAGAGCTGTTACTTGCAATGAGATGCCGTTTTAAGAGGGCCTTTGATCTTCACTGGGGAGTGATAAGTTGACTAGGACCAGCCTAGCTGGGGGTAATATCTTGTAGCCGGTCGTCATTTTTCTATTTGCTTTTTTTTTTTCTTTCTGAGACGTTATCAGACACTGAAATGTTTCATAGAAAAATTAAATTTCTCATAATAATTATACTGTATAATCGTACAGAAACTTTGATAATAATAGTATAAAAAACGTTTCCTTTTTGTATATGCAAGTTTGTGAAGGATTAAAAGTCACAACTGAATCATAGATTTAAGATCAGTTTATCTCTTTCTCTCTCTCTCTTTATATATATATATATATATATATATATATATATATATATATATATATATATATATATATATATATATATATATATGTGTGTGTGTGTGTGTGTGTGTGTATATATTTTTTTTTTTTGAAAAGTAAAATTACTGAATGACAAAAGCAAACAGTAGGGGAAAGTGTTGTACCTTGGGACACTGCTAATTTCTCAGAATCTATATTTAGCAGCCATGTTTTGGTAATCTCTAATATTATGCTTCACCAATAAATGGTGTCATAATAAAAACCAGCATCAAATGACTAAAATTAACAATTTTGTGAGAAAAAAAATTCATGACTCCAAAGTAAATACTTTCTTCATTTTTACTTTAAGATATGTTTAGGAACGTGGATCAATGTTCTAATTTTATATAGTCTTTCAAACACATTTATTGTTAGATAATAATTCATTATTTATAATTTATTATTCATTATTCATGATTTAATTCATTACCATGAAAAAATATATTTTTTGTTGTTTTTGTGCAGAATTGGTTTAAATAATGGCGGTCCCTGTTGACTTTCCCGTAGTACAACAGGATGTGTCCCATGTTGTACCTTGGGACAGCTTGGAACTCTTACTCTAAATGCCTGGCAATATTTTATTTTCAAAGTGTCTCATGTTTGAAAAATATATTGCATTGAAATATGTTGGGGCATTTTAATGTGACTTTTAGATTTTAATTTTGATTCAGGTTATTTACGTTAAAACTTAAAATATGAAAGGTGTCAGAAGGTACAACACTCTCCACTATTTTGTAAATCGCTTAAAAATATTTGTATTCAAAATGTTCTGAATTTTTAGTAATAAACTGTAATAATTTTAGCCGATAAAGCCTGTTCCAATCTTTACGTGTAACCATGATTCGCTGAATGTTCATAATAACCTTTTTCATATGATTAGCGGCAAAGTTATGCGAGAATAATCTTAAAAGATATTCTAGTTTATTTTTTAAAAAAATAATTCATTTACTAAAACATGTAGGATGCATTTGTATCAAAAGCGATGTAAGTACTTACTCGAAGGGAATCAACTATTTTCAATGATAATACCTGTTTGATCTAGATAAAAATACAAATGCAGCGAAACCTTTACCGTATATTTTATTCGCATTCTTTCTTTTATGTGGAAGAACTCTATTCACTTGATATTTCTAAATCACATTCATCGAAGAAAAATAATTTTTTAACAAAAGATGATTGCATAAAAGAAACGTTTGCTTGAAGGGAAATAAAGTCTCCTTATAATTCTGAGTTTAAATAAATTCTTTTCATAACTTTTTAATTACATTGCGGCATTTTTTTTTCTGATTAAGATTTATTCCAAGTATCGCTTAACGCAGAAGAAAAGAAAGAACACATTATGAAAGAAATAAATCTTCATTTCAATTTTAACTAACCAGGTTCAAAAGCGTACATAATGTCATTTGAAATATTTTTAATATTTTGCTAGATTCGTCTGCAATTTTCTGTGGTTAATTAAAATATTTACTCAAGCAAATGATTTCGACATTTTTTTTTTGTCAACGAACACATAGTGCAAATTTTAACTGCTGCTTGTTGAAGTAAAGAGTTTGAAAGATTTTCCAATTTCCTAAGTTTTGTAGCTGTAAATATGTATAATTTTTAACGTATAGCTCCTGTCGACATCTCAAAGTAATTAAATTATAGGTTAAAAAAATGTCTGTAGTCCGCTTGTTTCGAACATATTGTATAAGAAAAATCAGCATTTTTTACCGTTATAATGAATGTTAGTTTAGTATTAAACAAGTCTATTGTAAAAGTATCACATGTAAGGTTCTAGAGAAAGTTCATGGTGCTTCCTAACCTAAATATTTATTTTAAAAATTTACATTTACATGATTTTTTAAAGTATCTACTTAGTTTGTTATTCTCTACACACTTGTCACTGACACCTGATACACCAAAGTCATTTGAGTCTTTTAAGAGCTATAATAGTGACCAACTTTGAAAGTTTCTTAGTTCATATCCTTCCGGTCAAAGTATTTGTTAAGTAACGTTTGTGAAAATCAAATAGGTTTGTCTATAGCCAAACAAATGATTAAATTATTTTTGAACATTCACGAACATGATTTTGAATCAAATTTTGGAAAATGTTTTTTTTTTTTTAACATATGTGTTTAGACATGCTATATTTGCGTGTTTAATAAAACTTTTACAAAAATGAATAATCCACAAAAATGGCCTCATAAGTTCTCAGATCTTACATTTTCTGACTTCTGCTTGTGGGACTATTTAAAATCCTCTGTGCATAGAGATATGCCGAATTCTCTATGCACAGAGGATTTTAAATAATCCTTCTTAAGTTAGTTACTTATCTTTTACCCAATTAAAAGAAGCTCTTCAACAATATGTGATCGGTATAGCATCTGAAAAGCTTTTTAACGCTCTGCAGGGTATTTCTATCGTCAGTCGACTATAATGCCAATGATGGACTACATATTAGAGAATTGTATTATTAAAACACTTTTTTAAATCAAAATGAGTTGTATTATAACATTTTTCGATTATTTCAACCCCAGTGACATTTTTTGCCAAATATACAACTGATATAAAGCATTTCTTTTTTCATTATAAACTGTTTTTTTTTATATACTTCGTGTTTCTGAAAACGTTTGTGAAAACCACACTGTACTGTAAATGGTTCAATGATCAAAAGGTTTTACAAATTCTATTGACCGTTGGATCACATTATATATTAATAAATTAAGACAATGCAACTACAAACTACACATTTAAAAAAAAATCTGTTAAAATAATCAATAACATACACTTTTACCACCATAACTTTTTTCGTGGAATGAAAAGTTTTGCCGTTTGTGAATCTCCAAAGAAATTGTACTTGCATTTTATTTCCCTAAAAAATAACGAAAAGGACAGACGTGTTGATGAAAATAACGATGCTTCAACTGTACCTCCCTATCACCTTTTCCCCTCCTAAACACACGCACAAGTAGCCTATTTATAAGTTTCCTTTACTTCTTTAGTTTTATTTTGCTTAATGCTTTTATTTATTTATTTGAGAAAGAGTATATTATTTTTGTAGAAATTAAGCACGATTTCCCCTGCGTCATTTGTTCTCCAATTCTTTCTCCGGGAGTTGAAGCTTAGAACGTACTTGAACAGAAGAGCTCGGTATTTTGCTATTGGAAGTAAGTTTCAGGAAAATTTCGAATATTCAAAGAACACATTATTTGCCAATGATTGTATCTGATGTATTTATTTTGAATGAATTTGAAATCAATTTAGGTTTTGTTAATATTTTGATCGTTACAATATTTTCGTTTTTTCTCCTTCATAGTCACTAAATGCAAAAAAAATCTGCAATGAGAACGAAATAATCATTAGTAGCTAAATTTTCATAGATTATTCGCTTTAAAATGACTTAGATATTCAGTAGTTTTTGCCATTTAACTCATGTAAACAAAACCCATTCGTTCCTCTTGAAAATAATTGCCATTTTAAATGTGGTACTTCGAGGGATTTTGGAGAATTCTCTTACATACCATATATTCTACAAAAGAGTGCTGTTTCTAACACAAATTATATTAATTAATTGTTGATTATTAATTAAAGTATCATTTAAAAACTTTTTAAATTCAATTTGTTTTGATAACTTTCCACTTCTTACGACTCTATTAAAAGTGATTGTAGAAATCCAATTGTTTTCTTTTACAAACATTCGTTTCATCAAAGCTTACATTTATTTTTACTCTGCATCATGTGCGTTTTTAAGACTGTAAAACGACTACACAAAATAATCTGAAAACTATACCACAGGCCTTTAAGTTCATGTTTAGAAATAAAACAACATGAGCATGGAAATTTACAATGTTTTCCCATACATGTACCTAATCAAGCCAACGTTGCAGATGTCAGATCAAGTGTGACGCTGTAATCAAAGAGCATTTCTGTAGCACTAAAAATACCCAATGATCCATAAAATTTTTAGGAGAGCAGAGAGAGAAGAATAAGCCAGCCACATTGACATCATTCCGTTGGGAATTCACATGACTAGAACGTTCTTATTGGAGCAAGAGGTGGGGCACGAAGGTTGTTCACGTTGTTTTCTGTTTTACGGGCTCTTGCAAATGTTGATTAAATAAAAATCAATACCGCGATTTTCAAGGAGAGTATTTCTTTAATACAGTTTCCTAAAGATAATGTGGGAAAATGCAACATTATACATTTACACACACACTATATATATATATATATATATATATATATATATATATATATATATATATATATATATATATATATATATATATATATATATATATATATAAAATTAAGCAAACAGAATTACAAAAATTAAACAAATTATAAATAACAAAAGATGATAAAAAGGAAAAATGTGAACAGCTATTAAGTAGGAATAGATAAAGAGTGAATCCAGAGCTCATCAGCCGTGGAGGATTCATGAATAATGGTCAAAAGACCAAAATTTTAGCTATAAACTAGAAGAGAATGTTTAAGCTCCAGTACATGTAATATAGAGTAACAATGGGCAAACGCACCACTTGCTAAGCAAAAACAATAAACTAGAGCTCAAACTGTTCGGATATTTTTTTAATTGAACCGCACTTGAAATCCTCATTTTGCCTTTTGCTGCATTTTCGTTGAAATTAATAGGGCTCATATCTCGAGAACCATTTGACTTGGAGACATGATTTTTGTTGCAAACGTGTCTATTCAGCGCAACTAAACCTCGCATAGCTGCATTTAGCATTTCGCTGTTCGGATATTTTTTTAATCGAACCGCACTTGAAATCCTCATTTTGCCTTTTGCTGCATTTTCGTTGAAATTAATAGGGCTCATATCTCAAGAACCATTTGACTTGGAGACATGATTTTTGTTGCAAACGTGTCTATTCAGCGCAACTAAACCTCGCATAGCCGCATTTAGCATTTCGCTGTTCGGATATTTTTTTAATCGAACCGCACTTGAAATCCTCATTTTGCCTTTTGCTGCATTTTCGTTGAAATTAATAGGGCTCATATCTCAAGAACCATTTGACTTGGAGACTTGATTTTTGTTGCAAACGTGTCCATTTAACGCAACTAAACCTCTCATAGCCGCATTTAGCATTTCGCTGTTCCGATATTTTTTTAATCGAACCGCACTTGAAATCCTCATTTTGCCTTTTGTTGCATTTTCGC